>NC_090449.1:501692318-502317318 GCF_031143425.1 Pleurodeles waltl | reverse complement strand
TGAGTTGCGCTTCTGGAACCTTGCCCCAGCATCTGCCGGAGGGTCAGTGGGCATAGTGGTGTGCAGTTTTCTTCATGTAGGTAAAGTGGACACATTTGTGGTCGGTCCAGTGGTGTTCGGAGGTGTGAGAGATGGTGATGTTGTTCTTTGCTGAGAAGACGGGGTTATGGTTGGGGACGTTGCCAAGTTACTTGAGGCAGAGTGTTGCAAGGTTGTCCAAGAGGTTTGTGGCGTTGGGGTCCTCGTGAATATAAAGGTGCAAGTTGAGGTCACCGAGTAGGATGTAGTCGGAGGAAGTGAGTGCTTGGAGGGCAATGAGGTCGGCGATGTCTTCGCAGAATTGAGGTCAGGGTCCGGTGGCCTGTAGATGAGTGTGCCACAGAGGGAGGAGTTGAAGTTGATCTGAATCTGGAATTGTAGGTGTTCATGGGTTGGCTGAGACTGTGACTCGGTGGTGGTTGTCAGGCGGAGGGTGTTTTTATAGACTATGCCAATGCCTCCTACAGGCCGTTGGCTCTGTCCTTGTGGATGATTTTGTAGTTGTTCGCAAAGGCCGTGGAGATGTCAGAGGCCGAGGTGGGGATGATCCACGTCTCCGTGAAGAAGGCGACATCTGGGGCAGTCAAGTCAAGGAGGTGCCAGACTTCTACTGCATGCTTGAAAAGGGAGTGTGTGTTGAAGAGTATGCACTTGAGGTGGTCGTCCATGCTTGGTATGGGATCGTGTGGTGGTCCTTGGAGAGCGCAGGAGCATGCATGGCACAAAATTGGTCCAGGAGTGTTCCTCACGCCTTCAAAATCCACTGTTCAGGAGAACGGTGCAAAGAAAGATACGGGATTTCCAGATGTAAGGGATCTCGTCTACTTAAGCCTCAATTTATGTTGAAGGATGCCTTCTGAATGCTGTTTTAACTGCTAAAATCTCTATGTATACGGAAATGTCTGCATATGGGCAGGGTGGTTGCCACTTTTGTTTTTACAATAGCTGAGAATAGGCTCTGCAGTAGCTGGTCTATATGGAGCAGGGAGGTTTATTTCTGGAAAGTATCTAATCTAACAGATCCATGCAGTTGAGAATTAGAATCCAAAAGTGAAAGGAAATTATATGTGTGACTCGTAATCAGTGTATACAAATAATTCTTAAGTGTTTGAATAGGATTCAAATCTAAATCAAACAGATCCAGCATTCTGTGCCAGGACTGTTTCCAGAAATAGGCAGTATACCAGATAGTTCCTTCTCAGGCAGATCACATACTGAATTTGTCGTACAAGTCTCTGGAATGACTTCTGAATGGAAGTCTATGTCATACTACATGTTGACTATGATGTTGTATGGCATGGAGACTACGACTGTGAAAGCTAAATAGTTTTTGTGGATGTTGCCAGAGGGATAGAAGATTGGAAGAAATGCTGTCCCTCATGGCTGGCCCTTGGTAGGCTGGATCCACGGCTAGATCTCAAAAAGACCGAATCCTGTTGCACAGCCAGCAGGGGCTTACACTTGATATGCCAGTGCCCCTGCATATTACCCAAAAGAACGAAAATTGTTGTGGGGATTGCAAGACTGGAGCTGAGAGACCCAGAGTCTGAGACTTGAGTTGGTCTTCTTTAAAATATTCCAGGGCTGAATCTGCCTTTTTGCTGAAAAGGAAGGAGACGTCAGGAGGGATGTCTATTAAGGACTCCTGGACATCCTCATAGAAGCACATGGACCTCATCCATGTGTGGAACCAAAGCACCATGCTAGTTCACATAGCCCTGCCCGGACAGCCCTGACCTTCTTGAGTGGTTTGGGTTAGGGAAGGTTGTATGTCTTCTGGGACCAAAGGGATGATCTGACCCATCATGTCCCAAATTGTGTGTGTATAATGTTCTAGTGGTAAGTTCACATTACTTGGCAAGATTGGCTAAGAAGAACCCATGGTTGCCAAAGCTACCTAGTTATTCTCAATCCCCATCAGCAGGAGTGACTGGTGAAGCATTAGGGTTTACCTTACTGCTGGACATCTGACCCGCCAAGCTCTCTATTGTCAGATGCTGGGTCAAACAATATGGATCACCTGGAGCTGGTCTATGGCAGAGGGTGACTTGTCCATTCACAGAGGAACAGAGCATGGCTTAGCCCAAGTGCCCAACAGTGTGTCAAGCTAGGGCTTCATTAAAAGATAAGAGGTTTGGTCATTGCCTGGCCAGGCTAATAGAATGTTCATTTTCACTTCCATAGAGGGAAAGTGAAAACCAAAGACCTCAGCAGCCCTTCAGATTACTGTGGCGAGGGTAGTGTTCTCTTTGGCTGATTGGGGGTGGTGGGTGGTTACCAGCCTAGTGTTGGGTAATGTGTCCAGTTCACTGGCTTCCTGTAAATACATATACCAATCATCTATATCAAAAAGGATGGGCAAGTTCTTTTTGTCCCTATCGTCATCTCGATAAGGCTCTTTGTGATCACAATTCAAGCCAAAATGCTGGTGCAATTTATGTTGCGCAGCAATGGGATCGTGCCAGAGTTTGATGGGTTCTGTATAGGCTGTGGCATGTCAAGATCTGGAGGTAGAGCCGAAGATAGTTTTGAGTTTGAAAGAACAATAGGTTGTGGGTCCTCCTCTGGCACCACAGGCGTACGTCTGCTGACCAAGGGACTAGTGTGGGTTTTAGCACCGAGCCAGATGTCGGTACAGAACCCAAGGGGAGTCCAAGGGCTCCAGAAGCACCAAGGGTAACTGCCCATCTGTAGCCCAACTCGAGGGCAGTCAGAATGAAGGAAATCAAACAGCAATGGAGAACAGAAATCAATGACCTTTGTCTTCCTGTTCAGTAGTAAAAGGAACTCTTTCAAATGGTCCTCTCCAAAACAGTCTTTCAGCATGTAAGTGATGCTTGAAGGCTTCTAGCACCCAATTAGGCACAAATGGGTCAGGTGTCCAACTTATCTGAAGCCCAATGCCTGCATTCTCACTTTTTGGCAGAAAAAGTTGTACATTTTTCATGCCTAGCAAATTTGGAAACCACATCAGAGTTTGTGGAAAAAGCCTAAGTACAATTGTGAAGATTCTGTTTTGATTTCCCAGATGAAAATGCAACAGTAAATAGAAATTTCAGTCAGAATCGCTTTGACTTGCGTTTCATTTTGACATTGCCCCAGGCCCACCCTCATATCTTCTGCTGTCTATGAAATTAAAAACATTTCCAGTAGAGAATGGTACTCATCAACTCCTAGATGGGGACAAAAAACTAGAGTGGAGGCGGTGGATGAGTAACAAGTAAGAAGAGACTTGGATTGAGCTGAAACCCGTGTTTCATGCTTTTACGAGGTTAGGTCTTTGCACCAAAGAGCAATGACACCTGCTCCAAAAGAACAAGTTACTTACCTTTTGTAAAGTCTTATCAGGTTGCAACTATCTAGGCATAGATTCCTTATCTTAGAGTTATACACAGGGGTCGGACTGGATCTGGAAATTCTGGAGCAGTACCCTTTCATGTCTGTAGGTGACGTTGTTCAGCTCCGTCTCAGCGGCAACCGGAATGTGACGTGCAGTGCCTATATAGGTGCCAGCCAACGCGCTGACATCAGTTTCTTTTCACAAATGTTCCTGGACAAAAGCGCTGAGCCAAGAAAAATGCTGATGAACTGGAGTGAATCACTACGGGCCTCATAATGGTGACGCTATGTAGAAATCCTTTCGCACAGTCAGGAGGATCGGAGAGTTGGTAAGGAATCTGAAGCAATAGTCTCTACTAGATAAGGCGGTACCAAAAGTAAGTAACGTGTTCATCTGATAGAAACTTCTAGCTGCAGATTCTTTACCTCAGAATAGATACCCAAGAAATACCTCCACAGAAGTGGGTCTGCAAACAGATTAGACCAAAAAGTAATGCAGTGCCAAAAAGGCAAAGTGGCCATTATGATGAAATTGACTGTCCAGGCAGTCTTGGAAACTCCAGTGCACAGAACTGCTGAGATTGCACATTCTGGGTGGTGGCAAACAGATTTAACCAAGGTTCTCCCCTGTCTTGGAAAAATACCTTGCACCACCTCCAGATGGAGATGCACGCCATTCGTAACCCAGTAGGTATTGATGGCGGAGTTTGTCTGCTCTGGCGTTTAGAGAGCCTGCCATATGTTAAACCACCAGGAAAAGCCCTGATGTTCCGGCCATGTCCAGAGAGGCAGGGCCTCTTGACACAGGGTCCACAGCACCACCCGACCCAGTTTGTTGCAGTACCACATGGCGGCGGTGTCTGAACACCTAACTATCCTACCTTCGATCGAAGAAAGAAAGTCTTTTGACGCCAGGCGGATTGCCTGCAGCTCTAGCAGGTTGATAGGGAGGTGGGACTCTGCTGGAGATCAGAGCCCTGTCATCTCCACCTCTCCCAGATGGCCGCCCCAGCCCATGAGTGATGCATCTATCACTACAGTCATCTCTGGATATGGAAGGAAGAGGGGTCTGTTACTGATCTATTTCAGTTTGTCAGCCACCACTGCAGGTCTTTTGTAGTTTCCTCTGCGATCTGGACCATGTTAGAGAGATTCCCCTGATGCTATGCCCACTGGGACTTCAGGTCCCACTGCAGAGTTTGCATATGCCAATGGGCATGTATTACCAGCGGGATGCATTTAGGCCCAACAGTCTCAGAATCAGTCTCATTGAAATCCAGAATAGAGGCTCAAACATCTGAATCCTAGCCTGAATAACCTCAAATAGCCATTAGGGAAGATAGACGATCCCTTTCATTGGTGCTGTTCTGGACATTTTTTAGGACTGAGCGAGAGTCAGGTGCGACTTTAGCACGCTGATAGTGAACCCTAGTGAGTGCAGGAGGTCCAACGTAGTCTGGAGGTTGGAGATGACTGCCTGGAGTGAGCCCACCTTTAACATCCAATCGGAGAGAAAGATTGGAACCCCTGACGTCCGCAGATGTACTGGATCCAGTCGCCTGGACTGGTGGAGGCCTTTGTCCTTTTTGGGCAGAAAGAAGATGGAATAGCAACCCTGTCGGAAGTTGGCTCTCTGTGTATACTGTCTCAAAGTAAGAGATAGTGTGCACAGAGTCCAAGAGTTCCCCTTAGAGGTAGGATAGTGGCAAAACTAGATAATTCTAATGCTCTATTTTGTGGTAGTGTGGTCGAGCAGTAGGCTTATCAGAGGGTAGTGTTAAGCATTTGTTGTACACACACAGGCAATAAATGAGGAACACACACTCAAAAACTTTACTCCAGGCCAATAGTTTTTATATAGAAAAATATATTTTCTTAATTTATATTTAGAACCACAAGTTCAAGACTTGAAGTAAATATATAAAATGCAAGGTACTCCACACAGGTAAGTTAGAAACTTTGAATTAGAGCAATAACGTATACAGTTTTTGTTAAAATGGCAATAAGCTATTTTAAAAGTGGACACAGTGCAAAAATCAACAGTTCCTGGGGGAGGCAAGTAATGGTTAGTTTGTCATGTACCTAAAGCACTTACAAGTCTAAGTTCCTGGGAATAGGCAGCCCACGGTTGGGGGTTCAAGACAACCCCAAAGTTGCCACACCAGCAGCTCAGGGCTGGTCAGGTGCAGAGGTCGAAGAGGTGCCCAAAACCCATAGGTGACTGAAGAACAGGGGTGCTCCGATTCCAGTCTGCCAGCAGGGAAGTACCCGCGTCCTCGGAGGGCAGACCAGAGGGGTTTTGTAGAGGACTTAGGGGGGGGGGGGGCACAAGTAGGCACACAAAACACACCCTCAGCGGCACAGGAGCGGCCGGGTGCAGTGTGCAAAGCAGGCATCAGGTTTTGCATAGGATTCATTGGAGGGACCCATGGGTCACTCTAGCGGTGCAGGCAGGGCACAGGGGGCTTCTCGGGCCAGCCACTGACTGGGCTAGGCAGAGAGTCGCCTGGGGGTCACTCCTGCACTGAGGTTCGGTTCCTTCTGGTCCTGGGGGCTGCGGGTGCAGTGCTTGGTCCAGGCGTTGGGTTCCTTGTTACAGGCAGTCGTGGTCAGGGAGAGCCTCTGGATTCTCTCTGTATGCGTCGCTGTGGGGGTAGAGGGGGGTCGTCTCAGGTTACTCACGAGGTAGCAGTCGCTGGGCAGTCCTCCCTGTAGTGTTGGTTCTCTGAAGCTCGAGCCGGGAGCGTCGGGTGCAGAGGGTGAAGTCTCACGCTTCCGGTGGGAAGAGTGAGGTCTTTAAAAGTTGCAAGAAAGTTGCAAAGTTGTTGAGCAGAGCCGCTGCTCACAGGAGTTTCTTGGTCCTTTGGTTCAGGGCAGTCCTCGGAGGCTTCAGAGGTCACTGTCAGATACATCGCTGTTGCAGTTTTCTTTGAGTCAGGAGACAAACCGGTAGGGCGGGGCCAAAGCAGCTGTCGTCTCCGTCGTCTCTGCAGGGCTTTCAGGTCAGCAGTCCTTCTTCTTGTTTCAGGTTGCAGGAATCTGATTTCCTGGGTTCTGGGGTGCCCCTAAATACTACAGGTAGGAGTGTGTTTAGGTCTGGGGGGCAGTAGCCAATGGCTACTGTCCTGGAGGGTGGCTACACCCTCTTTGTGCCTCTTCCCTGAGGGGAGGGGGAACATTACTTATCCTATTGGGGGAATTCTCCAAAACTAAGATAGAGGATTTCTAAAGGCAGGGGTCACCTCAGCTCAGGGCACCTTAGAGGCTGTCCTGACTGGTGGGTGACTCCTCCTTGTTTTTCTAATTCTCTCCTCCAGCCTTCCTTCCAAAAGTGGGGGCAGTGGATGGAGGGTTGGGCATCCCCACTAGCTGGGATGCCCTGTGGCACTGTAACAAAAGGGGTGAGCCTTTGAGGCTAACCGCCAGGTGTTACAGTTCCTGCAGGGGGAGGTGAGAAGCACCTCCACCCAGTACAGGCTTTGTTCCTGGGCACAGAGTGACAAAGGCACTCTCCCAATGTGGCCAGAAACTCATCTGGTTGTGGCAGGCTGGTAAAAACTGGTCAGCCTAGCACTAGGAGTTGGACTGGTATTCAGGGGGCATCTCTAAGATGCCCTCTGGGTGCATTTTACAATAAATTACACACTGGCATCAGTGTGCATTTATTGTACTGAGAAGTTTGATACCAAACTTCCCAGATTTTCAGTGTAGCCATTATAAAACTGTGGAGTTCATGTTTGACCAAATCCCAGACCATATACTCTTCATGGCTACCCTGCACTTACAATGTCTAAGGTTTTGCTTAGACACTGTAGGAGTATAGTGCTCTTGCACATATGCCCTCACCTGTGGTATAGTGCACCCTGCCTTAGGGCTGTAAGGCCTGCTAGAGGGATGACTTACCTATGCCACAGGCAGTGTGAGGTTGGCATGGTACTCTGAGGGGAGTGCCATGTCGACTTAGTCTTTTTCTCCCCACCAGCGCACACAACCTGTGAAGCAGTGTGCGTGTGCTGAGTGAGGGGTACCCAGGGTGGCAAAAGACATGCTGCAGTCCCTAGAGACCTTCCCTGGCATCAGGGCGCTTGGTACCAGGGGTACCATTTACAAGGGACTTATCTGAGTGCCAGGGCAATGCCAATTGTGGAAGCAAAGGTACAGTTTAGGGAAAGAACACTGGTGCTGGGGCCTGGTTAGCAGGGTCTCGTGCATATTTTCAATCATAACTTGGCATCAGCAAAAGGCAAAAAGACAGGGGGTAACCATGCCAAGGAGGCATTTCCTTACAAACCCCAACCTACTTATGCTGCTGGCACCATCTTGATGGCTCCTTTGGCCAAAAGGGCCAGAATTTCCTGATAAGCATGGAGAGGTGGTCTTCTGTCAACCGGTCGTAAGAAGGTGGTAGGAAGGTGATGGAGTAACCCCTCTGGATGATATGAAGAACCCACTTGTCCAATGTTATGGATTGCCAGTGGAGCAGATGATGGTGAATCCTGCCTCCCTCTGGATGCCCTTGCTGGTATGAGGGCAAACTAAAGGAGGTTGAGGATGCCTGGGGGTTGAACTGGCCCAACTTCTGGCTGGTGGTCCCACCTAGTATGTGGGAACAGTGTTCATGGTAATGAAAAGTCTGGGAAGCCCGTTAGCCTTGATGGGTGGGCAGGAAAGGAAGCGATTGGTAGCCCCTGCCATAGCCACGGAAGGGGAGCCATGGATAGGCCCAGCGATCTGGCTATAGCCCAGTCTTTAAAGTGCTCTAGTGCTGAATATTTCTTTTTACTAAAGAGGTGAGACCCATCAAAGGGCAGGCCATTGTTAGAAGCCCGGTCATCCTCTGAAAAGCCAGTGGTTCTCAATCATGCGTGGAGTCTAAGTGCCACTGACTACTCAATCACTCTTTTTAGCGATTCAGTCATTGCCCAGCCCACATTGGATGGTGAAGTTTGGTGCATCTTGCCCTTCAACAATGGCTTGTGTGAGTATGGCTCGGGCCTTCTCAGAGACCATAAGCAGCACTTGTGCAACCAAATCTCACACAGTATGGATGTATTGACTCAAACAGCATGCCATGTTCACCGAAAGCAGTGCCAGGCTGGCAGAAGAGAGCATCCTCTTACCAAAGGTGTCCAACGTTTTGGATGCCTTATCTGGGGGAGTGAGAGGTAACACAGGAGGTAGAGGCTTGGACCACCAATCTCTCGAAGGTTGGTATGCTGGGTGAGGAAACAGGGGTCCCTAGGAGGAGAGTAATGGCGGTGGACAATCGTCCTGTGCACAGGAGACACTGTGCAGGGCATGGACCAGGCCCTAGGCAGGACATCAGTGAGGGCTTCATTGAACAGGAGGAGAGGGGGAGATTCCCAGCTGAAGCACCTCTGTCAAGACATTTGTCTTGACTGCCAATGAGAGAAGAGTAAGGTCCGGAAACTCAGCCTCCCTTTGCACCACTATTGCCAAACAGGCTCCCTCCTCCATGGCCACAGTCAGAGGAGAAACCAAGCCAGCGTCTGGTGGTGTCCAAACTACTGGCATCTGCCAGTTCCTTATACCAGCTGTTCTCTGGTTCGTCACAGGGGTGGCAAAATCCATAAGGGTTCTCAGACCCCCTCCCAATTTTCCCCCTCTCTAGGCTGACATAAAAAAAAAAAAGTTATTGGCTTTGACTCGGAAGGCATGGTACCGATCGGTGCCAGAGTCACCATCAGACAACATGGATACAGCTCTGTATCAGAGTCGGGAATGATGATACCACCAGAGGGTGTTGGCGGTACCAGGAACAATGGCACTGGTGCAGACTCTGTGGAAGGTCGTGCCCTTGTGGGCAGAACCACTCTGGATCCAGCACCATATCCCTGAGGCCTGACTGGTGCCAAGGGCAGAGCTGTTGGCAGGAATTCAGTAGGGTCCCCTTCCACACCCATGGAGCTGGAAAGCACTCTAGAAGGGTTGGGCCACTTAAATATGAGGTGCATTGCCTGATAAACCCGAGTTGGGCGGGTGTTGCTCCAGGAAACTCTGGGTGGTGCAGAGCAGACCCAGGCACAAGCTCCATGGTGGAATGAGTCCTTGAGTGGTATCAACGTTCCTGTGCCTCATCCCAAGACTTGGACCGGCGTGGTGAAGTAGAGGAGCGCTTCAACTTCTTGGCGTTTCAATGCTTGTGGGACTTACCTGACGACTTAAACTGGGACAACGATCATCGGGAACAGCTCTGCAAGTGGTCCTGAGTCCTTCCAGATGCCAGAATGGAGGGCATCGCGGGATCGTCTGGTATTGAAGTGCTTCAGGGAACATTTCTACAGCACCTTTGGTTTCATGGCGCAGCAGTCCTTGCAAGCCTTGGATTCAAGTTCCCACTCCAAGCAACACAAGCTAACCAAGTGTGGGTCTGTCAAAGACATAAGCGTGTGACTGCCACCTCAGGGGCTTCAAACCCTGAGGTGGCAGCCCTAAAACAATAGGAGAAAAAAAAATCTCAAAATTAGCTTTGACAAAATGTTGAAAAAAGTCAGTCAAAAACTGACTTCAGTGTAGATCTATCCGGATCTGCACTGGGTTGCAGCTGTATAAGCACCGCACACGTCACTTCTGTTGTGGAGGATGCGGAGCTGAACACGCCATCGATCAACATGAAGGGGTACTGCTCAAGAATTTACAGTTCCAGGCTGATCCCGGAGGATAATTCTAAGGTAAGGAATCAGTGGCTAGAAGTGTCTAGCAGATCACCTGTTCAGAGAAGCAAAGGTGTCAGAGCACAGTCCAAGAATGCACAACTCTAGCAGTGCTCTCCCACGTTGGCTAGGTCGGCAAGATTGAGCAGCACCTTAGAAGCAATTCTGAAATAAAAATAAAAATTTCAGACTATTTTGCAGATATACCATACAGTCATATTACTCCACATTGGTGAAATACAAGAGACCATTGTGCATTGGTCTTGGGTCATGCTTGTAGATGCAAAGGTGTGTTTAATTGTACCCCAAGAATGACCAGGTCTTTTTTTGCTGATTTGTTAGGCATACACCATATGGATCTCCAAATCGAAATTTGACATCCTGAGTGCCAGTGAGACTTTGCTTAATGGGGGCCTTTGAATTTGTTTTAGAGGTAGCCATCCCAGATTAAAGTCAACAGACAAACTCTAACACTGAGAGGGTAAGATGTTGATGGATCAGGTGTACATTATACCGAGGTCCAATTTCGAAGTGCAATTATTTAGCACAACCTTTTTTTGTATCCTAGGACCACCTGGTATGGAAACTTCAGGGCCTGCAACCAGGCAAATGGACATAGTTGTTTCTTAGCCACTTGTATGGCCAAATTATCTGTGAAATTTTAGAACGTCAGCTATTTTTCAGGGCTAAGGGTGGGTAAAACATAGCGGTTGGTCATTTCAACACTTGGTATAGCAATGAGACTGCTGAACCTGAAAGGTATTGCACGGTCATGATTGCAACCAGTTATCAGTCACACCAAACCATGATCAGGGGCATATTTGTGATTGCTTATTGGCACATAATGGCTCCATCAACAGATGCTAGTGATAAGTTGAATGAGTGAATGAAAGAACGTATAAAGCATGACTATGCTGTTGTGAGGTCCCAGCACATAGGGTTTGAATGAGCTGTAGTGGACTGTGCAAAGTGATAGACCTTAGTGGACCTGTGAAGATCAGAATGGGAATAAAACAGGTAGGTCTTCAGTCACTTGCAGAGAGTATTAAAACTGGTGGCTGAAAGGGCCAGTAGCAGCAAATTCAACAAGAGGAATATCCACCCAGCTTACCATTGGGACTGAAGGGACTAAACAAAGGGTAACTGGTGGGAGAGCAAAGGTGGTCTGTTATCTGTTAAATGGAGTCTGGATGAAGATAACACTGAAAAAGATTGTCCTTATGGTAGCCAGCAAAGCTTTGCTAGATATTTACGAACAAACGGACTGCCTGTGAGTTTTGCCAAGGACAAGCATGGCCCCTGGGTTCTGGATAATCTGTTTGGTGCGTCTAAGTAGACTGAGTTCTATCCATGCCTTATTTCACTTTGTAAAAAAACGTTTTCGAAAGCCAGAACTAATTACAGTCCACTAATGTTCAGAAAGTCTAGACCTTCGATTGCTCTCTAAATAATTGCTTTCCGCAAAATAGTAAGAGGTTCGCAGGTGATACACACTAGTTAATCTTAACACATCTGCAGTGTTCTTGAACAACTCATTCAGCAACATTGTGGGGGAGATTGCATCTATGAAACATTGCAATCCAAAATCTGTTACAGTTAGTATATATTCCAGAATGTAATCTAATGGAAGCTATGGCTCACAATTACTAACGTTTTGCATGGGCACTAGTTCAATACCATACTGCACTGAGATGGGAGAGCACCCACACTTACTTTATTAAACATTATACTCCCTACAGAACATACCATATATAATCCTGCCTGATATATTTAAAAGAGTTAAGAAATGGGCCTGGATGAATGAAATTGTTTGTGAAGAAATAGGCTGGGAAGACTAATGAAAATGCAACAGTTATGATACCTGAAATCATAATACTACCAAAAATGTGTTTTTTGAATAGTAGTTCTACTGAATACAGTCATATGTAGCAACAAAGACAATGATTAAGAATATTTGTAAACAATATTTTATGTAATTACGATATAGTAAAAGGAAAAGTGATCTACACTTGGATGTCCAAAAGTTTGTGATTTCTTTTTGTTGTTGTTTTGTAATTATAAAAATGGATTGATATGTACCAAGGTTATATTTGGATCCATAGAAATGTATGTGTGTGTGCTCCACTATTATCTTGTTACAATATTTAAAAGAGTGACCAGGGAAGTCTGACTTCTCTGGAATGGTAATGCTCCAAGGATCGCGTTGAACAAATTACAGAGAGGAGTATATGATGGATGGTAAGCAAAACCAGATATCCGTAAGTACTGTTGGTCAACGCAACTGATAGTAATTAATGATTGGTTTCTTCAGAGCAGACAGACCCAGCCTATAGAGGAAACTGGAAGGCAATGGGCAGAGGGAGTCATGAAGCTGCCTAGAGCGACAGAACTCTGCTGGCCCACACGTGGACGGGAGTCAGAGCTTGCAGGGAGGCCACCACTAACCTGGTTGGAGGAGAAAATTAACCACCATGACTCCACTATGGTATAGCAACCAAGCCCGAGAGGTTAGAGACCTACAAGGGTTCAGGAAATGGGGACTGATAGGAATTGAACACCTGGAGGATTTATGGAGAGTGGCAGCAATCATAAAATTTGTAGATCTATGCTAGGAATATCCTTTGGAGGATACTGAACAATATAGGTACTTACAACATATGAGTAGACATATTCTGGAACGAGAACAACTTCCAGAGGCACCTCCCCTAGAGGATAGACTCCTTACAGATCCCCTACCCGAAAAATATATTTCTTTGATTTATAGGAAAATAATAAATAAAACCCCAGACCCCCTATGAACACTTAGGGAGTCATGGACTAACGACTTAGGAGACGATGACTATTGGATAAAAGCTATTCAAAACCCCAGAGTAATAGCAATCAGAACCAGATTACGATTAGTCCAACTCAGGATACTACATAGATCCTATTACCCAAGAACCACATTGCATAAAATAGGCAAAGCGATGACACCGCTCCGTTTAAGAGGATGATATTGAGAAGGCAAATTTTTCCATAAAATTTGGGAATGCCCTAGAATTCAAGAATACTGGACATAAGTTACAGGGGTAATGACTAAAGTACTCTAACAGACGTCCCTACAGAGACAAAAGGGCTCTTCCTAGCCATTACGGAAAACTATATAGAGCAGAAATATCAGAAACTCTTGATGATGTTGGCAGCAGGAGTGGCCAAACGTAACATAGGGCAAGCATGGGGCAAACCAGCTCCCCAAGAGTAGAGGAATAGGAAATAGACCTTGGTTATTGCCAGCAAGCAGAAGAGGTGATATATCGAAGTAGGGGATGGCCAAAGAAGTGGGAGAAAATATGGGAAGCCTGGAGGGACTGCAGAGGGTTTTGAAGGAGAAGGGGGCATCATGGAAAGGACCCATGAAGGTTTCTTCAAAGCAGACAGACCCAGCCTATAGAGGAAACTGGGAGGCAATGGGCAGAGGGGGTCATGAAGCTGTCTTATACTGTACCCAGAGCGACAAAACTCTGCTGGCCCACACGCGGACAGGAGTCAGAGCTTGCAGGGAGGCCACCACTAACCTGGTTGGAGGAGAAAATTAACCACCATGACTCCACTATGGTATAGCAACCAAGCACGAGAGGTTAGAGACCTACAAGGGTTCAGGAAATGGGGACTAATAGGAATTGAACACCTGGAGGATTTATGGAGAGTGGCAGCAATCATAAAATTTGTAGATATATGCCAGGAATATCCTTTGGAGGATACTGAACAATATAGGTACTTACAACATATGAGTAGACATATTCCGGAACGAGAACAACTTCCAGAGGCACCTCCCCTAGAGGATAGACTCCTTACAGATCCCCTACCCAAAAAATATATTTCTTTGATTTATAGGAAAATAATAAATAAAACCCCAGACCCCCTAGGAACACTTAGGGAGTCATGGACTAACGACTTAGGAGACGATGACTATTGGATGAAAGCTATTCAAAACCCCAGAGTAATAGCAATCAGAACCAGATTACGATTAGTCCAACTCAGCATACTACATAGATCCTATTACCCAAGAACCACATTGCATAAAATGGGCAAAGCGATGACACCGCTCCGTTTAAGGGGATGATATTGAGAAGGCTAATTTTTCCATAAAATTTGGGAATGCCCTAGAATTCAAGAATACTGGACATAAGTTACAGGGGTAATGACTAAAGTACTCTCACAGACGTCCCTACAGAGACAAAAGGGCTCTTCCTAGCCATTACGGAAAATTATATAGAGCAGAAATATCAGAAACTCTTGATGATGTTGGCAGCAGGAGTGGCCAAACGTAACATAGGGCGAGCATGGGGCAAACCAGCTCCCACCGAGAGTAGAGGAATAGGAAATAGACCTTGGTTATTGCCAGCAAGCAGAAGAGGTGATATATCGAAGTAGGGGATGGCCAAAGAAGTGGGAGAAAATATGGGAAGCCTGGAGGGACTGCAGAGGGTTTTGAAGGTGAAGGGGGCATCATGGAAAGGACCCATGAAGGACTATAATTTAACTAACCTGCCGTGCAATAGGAGTTTATGGAAATCTGGGATGCCGCAAAAGTGCCGAAAGGAAGCGAGATATACAGATTATACCTTGTGTAAGCCCCTTGAGGGATTGAAGTTGAATATCAAATGCTACTCAAAATGCATTTTTATTGTATGATGCAAAATGTTAATAAAAACGGAGTAAACAGTAAAAAGCAGGCAACATTCTTCCTATAAAATATATAGTTACATTGTGCAGAAAACTGCAGGATGCATGCCACTTCTAACAGGAGCTGAATTAGCTGTGCTTCAGTGGCAGAATCACCTATGCTCATATTCAGTAAAGTTACCTGGGATGAAGTTTGAGCCATGATTTTGAACCTTAATAAAACTTACTGTGCAGGTGACCCCTTGCACATTTAGTGTGGTGGGGAAAGGTGTACCTATTTCCATAGGGTTTATGAACTACTCCTTCTAAAGAACCTCCATTCCGGTTCTCTAAAACACTCTTGGGCTACACTGCTATTAAAATAACAATCTCTGGATCCTTCTAAATGTTAAGACCTACTGTGTGTCAATCACAATATTCCTCTATTATCACAAATGAAAGCTTGAGAAATGCTGCTGCCATTCAAATATAGTCCTTTCTTGCTTTACACAATATTTTAGGGGAATGGCAAACTTTCTGACCAAGTAGGACTTTTGGAAACAGAACAGTTATCCAAAATGTATATATTTGATAAATGCGATTCAAACCTTCTGATGCTGCTTGATGATTAACGTTATCATCAAAGTATTGGAATGACAATATTGCATAACATGGGGGCAGGAGATGAGGCAGTATTTTTATAGGGCAACGTCTTGATAGCTGACCTGCAAATTCCATCCCCAAATACTTGCCAGTTAAAGAGACTCACAGGTGACAAGGTCAAGACAGACCTTAAAGGACTAAGTGACACCACTGACAAGGGTTTAATGAGGGCTCATGTACTATAAGGTTACATTTTTTAAATCCCTGAAGCAATGTCCAAACTCAGAAACAATCAACTTGACTAAGGGCTTCTTTGTGTTCTGGCGTAATCGCTTGCTGGTCATAGTTCCGATAAACTTGCCCTATTTCCAATCCCCTAATTCTCAGGGGAGGGCTTGTTGCAGGAAATACATTTTTCCTTAATGTCTGCTTAGCTGTATCTTGGATTCCCCTCTCAAACGATAAATCACGCTAGTTCTTGTTGGATTTTTTTGCCATGAAGAAAAGAGGCAACAAAATAGAAGTAGAATGTCTTATAAACCCCAAATCCAACAACTCATCCAAATACTTGCGCAGATATTGATTCTCAGGTTCTGTTAATTCATATATTCTACTACAAGTAAGGACTGCTCCAGGAACTAGGTATATCTGACAATCATATAAGGTGGCAACTGAGTTGCTTTGACTGGGTCAAATATGTCTTGTAAATCCCAATATTCCTCTGGTAGAACAGTGGGAGAAAGGTCATTGGTTGCAGCACAATGCAGGAGTGTCACAGGACAGCAGACTTCTTGATGGCACATGGTCAGGCAGAAAGGTGAGTCCAAGGTGACTGTTTGAGAAAACCAGTCAATTTTAGAACTATGGTATTCCTGCCAGGGAATACCAAAAATAATACCAAAGGTGGGGGTATTAAGTCAAAAGTTGTATCTTCTGTATGAACATTGTTACATACAATGGTTAGCAGACTAGTGTGAAACCTAGTAAGGCCAGAGGACAAGGCTGATCCATCAACTGTCTTAACTGCTTTGGGTACTGCCTTGGTAACACGTGACGCTCCCAGCTTGGCTGCTACAGCCAGATTAAGGAACTTACAGGCAGCACCTGAGTCTATGAGCACTGACAAACTAGCGATAGCTTTTTTATTTTTAGGTTAAACTGTGCAGTCTTGTGTGAAGTGCCTATATTGTGGTAATCTGGTCACCTCACACAAGACTGCACAGTTTAACCTAAAAATAAAAACCCTGGTGGGTGATGGTTTTTTTTAACAGGAAAATCCTTTTTCCTATCCATCCTGTAGTAGTTCTTGTAGCTGGGCCTCTGTTCTAATGTTATACAAACTCAAAAATAATCAACTTGACTAAAGGGCTTCTTTGTGTTCTTGTGTATACTCTTGCCAATAGTAGTACTGATAAACTTGCCTAATTTCCAATCTCCTAAATCTCAGGGGAGTGACTGTTACAGGAAATACATCTTTCCTTAATCTCTGTTTAGTGGTATCTTGGATTCCTTCCCAAACGATAAATCACACTAGTTCTTATTGTCATAAATTATTGAAAAGACAGAGCTCTGTTTTGTTTTATTTAAGCAATCCATCTTTCTTTACCTTGAAATGAAGTTACTTGCTTGAAAATTTCAGAAGAACCTAAACTGGGTTTTTTCACCTTTCTTATTTTTTCTCTTTTACATGAGATACAGGATCGTCAGCGGAAGACAGAATAGGAGAGCTGGGGCTCTGCAAGAAGCCGACTGGAGAGCGAAGATCACCACAGCTCGACTGGAGGCTGTCCGGAGGACAAGAAATGCTGGAACTCGATTGGAAGCTGGTCACAGAATGAGGAACACTGGAACCAGACTAGATGCAGGCTGGAGAACAAGGAACTTGACTTGCACTGGAACTCGACTGTAGGTAGGCTGGAGGACAAGGAACTCGACTTGACTGGAAACAGGTGATCAGAGCAATAGGTACGAAGCCAAGCAAGGCCTCAGACTCACAAGCATCCTTAAATAATAAAATGCGCACGTGCCTTTTGGCAGTTGGTTGATTGTTAAGGAAATGAGCAATTATCCTCCTGATTGTGGCTGATGTTCAATACAGGGCACATTGTGAAGAGCTCATGTTTTGGAACTTACCTTTGGAGCAGGTGGAAAGGCAGGTGGTTGCTTGTTAAGGAAATGAGCAATTATCCTCCTGATTGTGGCACATGTTCAATAAAGATCACATTGTGAAGAGCATGTTTTGGCAGCTACAGTTGGAGCAGGTGGAATACATTGTGCATAATCAACAAGTATTGGTTATAATAAATGCAACATTTAACAAGCATAGGTTATTGCAAACTTGATATGCAAGGTTGTAATGAATATACCCCACTAAGTCTGAAAGTTGCAAGCAACAGCATCTAACTGTAATCGAGCTCTTGGATGTGCTAGTGTAACCACAACAGGTGCACATGAGGATTACAAAAGGAAGCTAGTTAGTAAAGGGAAAGGTCTGTGAATGAGAGACACACGTTTCCAGGGAGGAGTGAGGATGCATGTGAATCAATCTGCTTACAGCGTCAATGTTTTCCGTTCATAACGTGTTTATGCAGATACATATGCTCTGCATTGACTTAAAGCAGTACTCCCCTCTACAAGTGGTGGCTAGTGTGTGGACAATTCAAATGTCTGAAATAAGGTCCTTAAGACTGTCTAGTCAACAACTGCCTAAATAGGATATCCACAAAATAATCCTTAGTGAAGGTGTGTGGGGTTGACAAAGTGGCAGCCTTACAGGTCAGCTAGGGAAATATTTCCCAAAGAAGCCATGCTCATGGGCTTCTTGTGTATAGAGAGCACTGTGTGGGTGACAGGGAGGGCTCTTTTAGTTTTGTGATAACAGGTATGGATGCGTTTGACTATCCATCTGGCGATGGTTGCTTTGGATACAGGGGGCACTTTTGAGATTTAGCACAGGCTATAAACAACTTGTCTGCTTTGCGAAAGGGCTTGGCCCCATCAATGTAATGTTAGATGTTTGACATCTAAGGTGTGTAGGGCTCTCTCTGCTACCGAGTCTGGTTGTGGGGAGAAAAGTGTAGGAGCTCCATGGTTTGGTTGAGATTGAAAAGGGAAACCACCTTGGGTAACTTAGGGTTAGTTCTGAGTAGTACCCTTTCTTTATGAACCTGAATAAAGGGTTCTTGGAGTGTCAGGGCCTGTAACTCATTTGTCTAGGAGAGGTTATGAACAAAAGGAGGGTCACTTTCCAGGAGAAGTGCTGAAGAGAGCAAGAGGGTAAAGGCTCAAAGGGTGGGGGTCGCATGGGTCTGGTAAGGACTAGGTTAAGATTCCATACTGGAGTAGGGGGAACCCTGGGATGGATGACCCTGAGGCCTTTCAGGATTGCTTTAATGGTGTGTATGTGAAAAAGGGAGGAATGTTTCTCATCTTGCATGTTGGCAGCTACTGCCACTAAATTTAACCATATTGAAGAGTAGGTCAGGCATGACTTGCAGATGAAACAAGTAGCATTTGACATCCTGGACTGCAGGTTTCAGTGGTCCTGGTGTTTGAAGATGCAATAATGGACAAATCGCTTCCTTTTTGCTGCATAGCAAGCTTGTGCAGTATGCTTGCAAAACTCTTTTAAGACGTCAATGCATTTCTATGGAACAAGCAGGGTGCCAAGCTCCAGGACTTAATTTGCCAAGACGCCAGATTGAGCCGCTTATGGTCTGGCAGCCTGATCTAACCTTGGATCCTGGTGAGAATGTTCAGCCTGTTGTGGAGCTTCTCCTGGGTGTCCTGACTGATATCTTGGGCTGTGCTGAGTAGCAGGGCTGTATGGCCCAGGTGGAGCTATGGGAATGAGATGTTTGCTGCATCTTTCACATCACAAACGGAAGGCATGGGAGAGGCGGTAAAGCAGAAGCAAGGATCTCGGACCTGTTCATCAACACTTCATTGCCATGAATTGTGGCTACCTTGAGGCGAAGATTGGGCATTTTGCAATTTCAGGGGTAGAGATAGCTACCCCCAGAGGATGCTGGCTCCTACTGCTACCCTTTTACTAGCAGTGTCTAGCTTTTTGCTTTCCGTGCCGGGCATTAGCGCACTATGTACCACAAGGAAATTGGGAGAGACCTGCCCCCAATGTAGGCTTGGTAATTGGGGGAGGATTTATATGTTTTTTTCCTCCTCCTGGGCGTTACCACCCAGGTCTTGCCAAGTTCCTTGAAGGTTTCTGTGGTGGACTTCAACATACCTTTAAGCACAGGGAGGAACTGTCGAGTCCTCTCTGATCTGGACTATGTCTCCAATAAGAAATAATCTTCCTTGTGGAGGACATGCATCTCCAACTTTGTGGAAGGCGGCCTCCCTCTGTATCACCTCATAACACGTACTGTTGTGTGAGGGTGATGCCCTTACTGGATAGTGATCCAGGTCATGATATTTCAGAGATCGACATCATAGTTGTCCCCAGGTCATCAGTGTTCATCGGATTGAACTGAGCATGATAGGGGCCTGTGGGGTGAAAGAGACTGCCTTTCCAGAGGGGCTTTCGTTTGAGTTTTTCCATTTGCACAGGGTTATCTTTAAACCTGTTGTTAAAAGTAGGTCTACCAGATATAGGTCAGTATTAGATAGTACATTTCAGAAGTTTAGGTGGCAGGGGTCTAGAATAATAATACATGGATTTAGGCAACATTTGATTGAAATATATTGTTAATTACTAATTCTATTTCAGACCAGAATTTCTCAATATTTATTCAATAAAAAAAGCAGCTGTCCCAATGCAGCTTGTATATTATCATAGTTCCATCATAATGGGGAGACAATTAAGCCTTGTTGTGCATTTTCGCGAGAGCCCTGTAACTTATGTGAATATCCCAGTATTTGCACTGGTATAGCAATGCTGACTGCTCAGTGAATGGATGAATATTCAACACAAGAAGAGTGTTTCCCAATTTCTCATTGAGGTCTTTGGTTAGTTTAGTTGTTTCCCCTTGTAATGTATTCATATTACTAGCCGTGTGACTCTTTTGAGCTGTGTTACTCAAATATGTAGTACAGTCACCATTGTGTGAGGAGCCAACTTTCTGTAAAGCAGTTGAAGTTTGATGTACCGAGTATACTGAGGAAGGAGAGTGTTTTTTTTTAACATGTGATTCAATAACCATCAATGGTGGAGCCGGGGGGGGGGGGGGGGGCAAGAGGGTGGGGGGGGGGGTATGTGTGTGTGTGTGTGTGAGAGAGAGAGAGAGAGAGAGAGAGTGAGTGAGAGAGAGAGAGAGAGAGAGAGAAAGAGAGAGAGAAAGAGAGAGAGTGTAAAAAGATACCAACTAGCTAGCTTGTCTCAGTAAAAAGGCTGCTTGGTAATTTTAAAAGTTCAGCAAACTCAGAATCACACTGGAGTTGTTTAGCCCCAGTCTTTTGAGAGGAATTTTGTCTGACCTATTTTTAAAGAGTTATAGACATGTGTTGAGAGGAAGAGGGGAAACATGTTTGTAGTAAAATTAATCTGGGGTGGTAGGATATCATCATTTAAATACATTATACTCCGCCCACCATATGATAAATATGGGTGATCATGTGTACAAGTATTTTTTGATTTTCCTTTTTAGGGTATTTTCAACATGGAAGTTTGTACCTGTGAGGTTTTGCTTAAATTCTATACCCAAGTATTCAGCAGCTTAGATTGCAATTTAAGTTGAGTTGATCCTATAATTATTGGATGACAGATTATTCAGTGGGGAAAATTTCCATTTTGTCATGATTAGGAGAATAGCTTGAAACTGTTGCATCTTTATTAATGATATCCGACACTGAAGGAATAGCATAGTCAGCTTCTTATGTAAATAATAAAACCTTGTCAGCGTTGGCTGTCAATTTTTGAGTGTCTGAGCCAAATGGAATATCTTTGATCTAGGTTGAGAAGCGTATGTGGGAAGCAATAGGTCAATGGCAGTTAGAAAAAGTAGTGGACACAAGGGACAACTTTGCCTGGTTCCTTGTGCTATGTTTAATTTTGTTTTAAATGCCCACATTAACTCTGATGTTCGCTGATGGGTGTGAGTATAAAGCCATATCCTCATAAGCTTGGCCAAAAAAGTGCAAATTTTTCCATCAAAGCACACAGAAAGGTCAAAGAGACTATCAAAGGACTCTGCCTCCAGGGCCATTGTAATCATTGGGGTGGAAACTAATTTAGCTTTCTATAGGGCATGGGCGAAATGTCTTATACTGTTTGAGGCTAGGTGTCCTTAAATGAAGCCTGTTTGAGTACTGTCGATTAGTTTAGGCAGGGCGTTATCTAAGAGCATTGCCAAAATGTTGGCATACATTTTAAAGGCTACTTTCAGAAGTGATAGTAGTCTGTAGTTTTGGGGTTCCAACAGGCGTGCCCTCCCGTGTGTATCACTAATATAGCAGCTACTGATGCCATACCTTTAACCTCACCAGATTTCGAAAAATTGACAAAAGCTCTTCCAGATGGGGGAGAAGTGGTTCCTGGTACCCTTGATAAAAAGAGGCAGGGAAATCATCCCGACCTGGAGCTTTAGAGTTTTTAAGAGATTGGATGGCTTTGGCAATCTCTGTTCTAAGAATCTGTTTATTTCTCTAAATATATTTTCCTGGTTCAGAACAGCTTAAGTCCAGATCAATCGATATGCATGCATGGTCAGATATTACAATAGGTTCTATTGTGGAATTAGAAACAATGAATGTTATGGGTCTGTTGGTTAACAGGTATTCTATCCTTGACAGAGTTATGGGTACAAGAATAAAAAGTAATGTTGCTACCCAAGAGATTACGTAGTCACCAGGAATCAGTAAGATTATAGGTCTTGAGTAAACGTGTCATCAATCTATGTGACTTGTTTGGTGCAGTAATGAAGGGCAGAGTGTCTGTCAGTAATTCTAGCAATAGAGAGATTGAAATCCTTACCTAGGACAAGACAAACATCCTTGGGAAGACCAGTGAGTGTTATTTAGATCTGACCAGAAAGTTGGTTCACCAGTTGGGGCATATATATTAGCATTATAAAGGTCTACTCCATTTATGTTTAATTTGGTTTAGAGCCATCTACCATGGATGGTATCTATACATGCTATACAGGAGATTCCTACCTTTTTTGCAATCTGTGTTAAAATACCATTCTTTTTCTTGATGGCTGGGGAGCATGACTCATCATCGATCCATGCAATGTTCATGCCTTCGACCTCATTCAGACCAATTCTTGTTTCTTGAAGAAGGATAATAACTCCTTTAAGCTTGTAAAACTAATCTGGTATCTTTTTTCTTTTAACTGGGTGATTGAGGGCCCTTAACATTGAAGGATATTACCTTTATAGGGCTAGAGGACACTGTCATATAAGTGTATGCATATTGATTGGCATTCAAGATGTATGGTTTCCTCCCCAAGTGCTGAAATATAAAAGAAGGAGAAAGGAAGAATATAATAAAAGGAGCGAAAGGGTAAACAAACAAGAACAGAAAAGAGAACCCCCCCCCCAAAAAAAAAACTCCCCACCCACCTTTACCATTCCCGCGCCTATCCCATTTAGGGGATCAGAGAACAGCGTAGATTATTATTAGTCACCCCGACAAAGCCCAACAGGCATTCGGGATATGGTCTCATGTTAACAGACCAATGCAGAATCAAAATTATCAATGATAGCTAACTCTATCAATTCCAAAAATGCTAAGTAAAAGGTACCATATCTAAATACCAACCTTTTATCCCCTAGTTATGGGGTATCAGAAGTCTGACCGATGAGGTTCAGGGTAACATTATGATAGCAGATATCGAAGAGTAGCAGAAGAAGGAAGCAGAGGCAAAGAGCCTATACTAAAACTATTATAACAAGTAGAGACCACTTCAACTAACATCAGTCATCTCCCCGGATTAGTAAACAGACTTATCGGTGTAAGGTTTACAAACATCAGTTGAAACACATGCATGAGGTGCATCTCATTATTGAAAAGACAAGACTATTAAAAAAATAAAGTGGGTAAGATGAGACTATAGGCTGCCAGTGAAATGTTGTAATTTCAGGAACATGGTAACAGCAGTGACATAACTAATGTGTAGTAGAATATTATATGCATGTTCATACTTTCCTCACCTAGGTGTGTCCTATTGGTTTATTGGCAATATCCGTATAATTGGGAGCATAAGTATCAAACCTAGAAAATGCATTAAGTCCCTGCAAAAGTGCTGGAGTGTTTTAATATAGTCCTCAAGGTCCGCAGGTTCGTTAACTATCAAGAATCCTCATTTTGGATTGGCCAGCAAAACAGCACGTTATGTTTCTAGATTGAAAAGTTGTTCTCAAGGATAGAAATTATTTTCGCCTCGCAATGGTGGTTTGGGCATAGTCGTGGGATATTCCTATTTTAGCCCAAATCCACTCAATCATTTTGATTTTTCGCCTGTAGCCAAGAAACGCATCAGAGTGTTGTAATCTAAGGGAATGAAAAATCATCTGTCTCAGCGAGCGATGGTTAAGTGACCGAGATTTAGCAAGTAGATAGGACATCTTTTCAACAAAGCCTTTATCAAAGGTAATACCGAGAACATGTGGGATCCAAGTTTGCAAGAACGAAAAGCACCTGTTATTACTTCTGGGTTTTCTGGTAGGCCGGAGATTCTCTCACTTATTTCTGTCTTCCAACTCCTTGAGTTCTTTTTCCAGGGTTTTTACTTTCGAACATATTTGGGGGGGTTTCTTGCGGAGAGAATTCACAGGATTGAGTGCTTGGAGGGAAAAGCTGTATTGCAGAGGAACTCTCGGGTACATGGTAGATGCCATTGCAGGTGTCGGGACCATCCCAAGTAGAAAAATCAGCCTTCCTTCATTTGATAGAAGTATGTGTGTAAAATCTTGTATCTCGTAGGGTTATAGTACTAAAGGGCACCTATGGCGCCATACATTAAAATAAATGTGTTGTTTTATGCAATGATCGTGTCATACAGAGTTACTGTTTTAGGTGTGACCCGGTAATATGAGGTTCAATACATGGACTCTATAAGAGTCCAGCTATAATGTATTTGTTGGTCACAATATTATTAGCTGCCTTTTTGTTTGCCACTCCTTTATTACTTCAGGCATCGAGCAAGAGCGAAACATGGGGATTTAAGGATGTTAAATCTCAAGGTGGGAGGACTGCACCTATCCATATGAACACGAGGCAGAAGTCTTATAGATACTGCCCAGTCAAGTAAGCAAAATTACAGATAATGCACTTACTACCAGAAAACCTGTTTGTCACAGCTGTATATTGGAGCAGGTTCATAGAAGCCTCATGTCTTGTAATTCGTTCCTCCTCAAAGTAGAACTCCGAGCCATGTAGTAGGCTCCACTGGTCGAAGGCAAGTGGCATCAGATTGCGGAGCCAAAGAATCCAGACAATGTCGCACCTCATCCAATTCAGACGTTCTCTGGTCATAGAGATCAGCAAGGAACCTGCATCCTGATTCAGATCATGTTCTGTTTCACTGATTCTCCTCTTTTTGCATAGGGATTTGGAGATTCTGCTAAAAAAAAAACTCAAGAGTCTCTGTGCTCTTGAATTATCACCTGATGTCAGGTTGGGTTCCCAGACTGGAGTCAGGCAATAATTCTGCAGCATTGGATCTTTCATAGATTCACATGCTTGAAACTAAACTGACGTTTCCTTAAGAGATAGGAAGGTCAAGCTTGTTGATAAGAAGCCTGCTATCAATAAAGGAAAGGCAGCAGAACTAAGCAAGTTCCCAAGTCCTCCAAAGTGAGCATACGTGTGAAATATCTGGCCTTAAGGATATCACAGGTACATACCAAAAACATGTTGCTTTGCAAAGAAGAAGTGGCAGACATATCCCCTTTGTGTAATTGTTTAATACAATCCTGGATGGCAGTGGAAGACTTAGACGGACATCCACCCATTAGTTGATAATGAAAAACTGAGAAAGCTCTATGGGATGTTAAAGGGACATAGTTATATTAAAGTAACAGTGAATTATCAACCTCTACTTACAGAATATTCTAAAAAGTGCTAAGAAAGAGTTGGAGAACTTATAACGACTTATTTTGATGAATTGGGAAAACAGACTCAGAACTCAGGCAATGAAGCACTTTCAAGCAAAGAAATCTTAAGCACACAGTAGGTGAACACAACCTTAAAGGCCAACTGGTATCAAATCTTTGTTTATTTGCAATACATACAAGTATTCTCCTGTGTCAAAATATTATAAAATAAGTATACAACTTTTCTACATTAAGGTGTTAACTGACTGTACAGCAAAACCAGATGGATAAAGATTTTTTTTTTAACAGTTTTAGTTCTTTAAATCATCAAAAACAAGACCAAGTAGTTGGCTATCCTTGTCAGAGGATTTCCTTCTCTACATCCATTCTCAAGTACAAAAAATGCTTCCCCAAATTTTGAAAAGTTGAAAAAAATAAATACCCTTTGAGATTCACAATCTACAGACATCAGTTATTTTTTGTTTGTATTTGATTTCTTTGCTTAAAGAAAGGTAATATATATATTTATATATATGTACATAATTTTGACATAGCAGATTCAGTAGAGTCATCAACTCACAATAAGGCAAACAAGGTTTCATTATTGCCCATACTAATGCAACTATCAGTTATTTGTCCTCCCTGACATGCCTTACGAATCAGTATTATGTTTTATTATTCATTTGCTTACACAGGCCATCCATTTATGAAGCTTTACAAAGAAAAACGTCTTCACAAAGCAAGCTCCTGTGCATCATAATGAACGTGAAATACAAGAGAGCGAGTGAATCCTGGGGTAGTGGGCTACAGCATAGGGCTTGACGTTGGGACATGCTAGATGCTCCTGGTTCAAACATGCCAGATGATTGTGGCCAGGACATGCTAAGTGAATGTGTTTGAGATATGCCATAAGCCTTTTGACTCATTGTTGGGACACGCCAAAGACTGATGGCTGGGACATGCTGCATATATTGTTTGGTATCCAAGCCTTCTGAGAAAGCAGAGGACCAAGGCACATATGTCAATCTCATTCAGATGCTGCCAGTCAGGAATGGAGAGGAGGTTTTGGGACCTTAAAATACAATGTGCCATATGAAACAACACTGGGAACAGCATGACCATTTCTGCATGCAAGGTTCCCACATGGCATGACCCAGGCAAAATGATGCTACAAACAGTTGCAACACTAATTATGCAAAACACGTAATAAATAATACAAGCAACACCACAGTTCAAAATGCCACATTTTGTTGTCTGTAACATCGACCTTAACTAGTAATGTTGCCTGCTATATAATGTGTCCACAAACTTTGAGGGGACACACAGAGAGAAACCGGTGCAGTGACATCACCCAGCCGCATTATGATTTCAAATCTGAAAAGCAGGGAGGTGTCCAGTCTGCTTCTAGGCCAGTGTAAAGGGAAAGGAGATTCATTAGTGTCTGCACTCGATTGGACAAAAATGGAAACCAACAAAGCCAATCCACTGAACAATGGAGGCAAGACACTATATGCTCACAATTTCAAGGAGTTGGTCTTGGGAATCTTTGTGATAAATGTTTTAGTTTTCCAGACATTCTAGTACTATTAATCACTAGGTCACACTTTATATACTCTAGGTTTACCAAAAGACACGGACATAATAAATAAACCTTGTATGTACTAGAAACTACATGACTTGTAAGAGAATTAGATTTGCTTGCTGGCATCTCGCCCTGAAAGGATAACAGGCCAGGCAGGGGTGTGGCATGTCAGGCTCGGCCTGTTTTGTGTGGTACCAGATTCATTCAAAGTGAGGTGGAAGTAATCATATTTGATTAGAACTGTAATTTGCATAAAACTCTGCACGAGTATACAAATAACATATGTGCCAACTGTAAACGTTAATCAAATTTTTTCATTTAGCGCTCATCTTTTTACATCATACTGTGAATGGTTTAATTAAACATATTTGACATTCACCGAATTTGGAAATAGCTTGCAAAGTGATTAACAAGGTTTGTCAGATACCTCAGTTTTTATCCCCCCCGTAATGCCCACAGGAGCGAGTTTAATGCACCTTCATCTTATCAGCTAATGCCAAACTACCAGTTTCATAAAATTATACATCTACGAGTGCTGCCGCAGAACACACTGAGATGACAACACATTTAGGAGAGATATTCTGCAAAATAAATAAAACAACGTTTTTAAAATAATAGGCTCTGACCCTTCCACGCAGGGCGACAATAAAATCCAACTTTTAGGTCTGGCCACTACTGTATGCAAATAGGATTCCATAAAAAATGGGCTTAGAATATGAATGAAGAAAAATACATTAGACTATTTGAACAACAAAACCTAAAAACCAAACTGTCTACTTCATTAAAAAACTAAGATCAGTGACTGCTACAACAAAATAAATTACAACTTTCTTTGCTCAAAAAAACATTGTCCTTTTCTTACATTGCAGTGCTGTGGTATTCTACAAGAATATTGTGTTCAAATATTGTCATGCAAAATATAGTAGTCAGAATACAGACAAACAATATTGTGAAATTAAGTATTTATCGGAAAGAACAGAGTTACAATTCTTGATGACGTATCGATCTCAAAGATATTCAAATGCGCAGTTAAGAACAATAACTCTATTCATATATAATTATACACATACACACACACACACAGATATATATATATATATATATATATATATATATATACATAAATACATACATACACACACACTTTCACGATATTGTGTTAGCTGATATTCTGGCTATGATAGATTTGTACTCGGTACTCAGACATCCAACCAGCCCGTCCACTGAGCTAACAGAATTGCAGCGGGGAAGTGCGGGGGGGCGGGGGGTAGGGGGGGGGAATGATGGCTGTACAGCTATTTGATGTGCATAGTCATCACAAACACAAGTAGAAGCCCACATCCAGGACACAAATTGAGGACAGGGAGTTTAGTAAAGGTGGTTCAGGAGGTCAAAGATGGGCATTCATAATATTCATGTATTTCTGTACACAGAATCCATTTGCCCGGGCTGCAAGGTGCAATAAGTCTGGTCACAATTCTATGTAGTGTTAACTTGGACTTGAGCAGTGTAAATGATTAAATACTTATATATATATATATACACACATATATATATATATGTATATATATATATACACACACACACACATATATGTATATATATATTCATACACAGCATAAATCACACACACACACATTCACACAGAGCAACCATTATCAAAACGTATGCATAGTGCTGTCTTAAATGATGATGCTCCGAAAACAACCGTTCCTTGTTGGATAATTGGGTATATAATACAAGCCTTTTCTGCATCAACCTACCCCTAGAAACAAGAGTGATGAACTTCACCCTGCTACCAGAAAAGGCAAGAGTACAGTTGGAAAACACTAAGGAAGCAAGACAGTACTGCTCGCACAGGGCACCACACACAGAAAGCTACGCTGGACAATAATATCAACATCAGGGAAACTTATCTGAGAGGTGTACATGCTCTGAGACTAGCTGTTTGCCACTCCCTCCAAAAGTAGGCAAGCATGGGTCCATAAGCCAACATGACAATTCGAAAAACGCAAGTGCTCAAAGCAAATTCAGCAGCATTTGGCTCACCTTCCAATCAAATGACGCAAGACAACATTCTCTGGAAGGGGTGGATTTGTTAAAAAAATTGCATGTAATTGGTCACTGTCCTGAAGTGTTCCCCTCTCAAAGTAGTAGTATATCCATACACAAAGATAATAATTACTTTACAGTCTAATTCTTCTGGGGCTTTACAAAGTGTTTAAATATGTATTTCTATTTTTTTTTGTCTGTTTATTACATAGGCAAGTAACCATCTCACTCTCCAAAACCAAGCAAATGAGACCAGCGGTATCACTATTTTACTTTATAACAGAGTTAAGCAGGATATAATAAAGCTTCACAAAGATTGTGTAGCAATCAATTATAAAATAAAGTTTTAATTTTTCAATGGAAAAATGTTTTAAAATAAGATACAGAGTCCATTTCTAACTAAGTGATTTGCCATAAAGTGACGTGTATACCATGCTGTGGACTGCAAGCTTATGGTATCACTGAAACTAACTGGCAATAATGAAACAACTAGATAGCCAACATAAGGCCCAGCAATCTCTTTCAATTAGATCATATTACACCAGTTCTCAGGGGTTTGAGCTTACTTCAGCATAAAAAAGAATTGCTTTTAATACAATTTATAAGGCCATTTATACTGCTTGTCTGATGGGGTTTTATCTGTGTCTTGATCAACAGCGCCAAGAAACTTTGCCAACATAAGTTAAATAACTATAACAAAATCCAGCGCAGTAACAACGTAGATCAATAAGGATATAGGATTGTTTGTCTTCCCATTAAAAGGGCATTTGGCCTAGTAGTTCAAACTGGGGTGGAGCCGAACATGATTTTCATGTGGATGACCAATTTTCCTTTATTTTTGGCACAGATGAACTAATGGAATAGATGCCTCTGGTGTAGTTATCAGGGATTCAGTTAAATTTCATCATTTTAATCTATGCTGCATCGGTCTTCCAGAAGACCAAGGCTCAGATTTTGAAAAGGATAAAAAATGTTGTGCTGTTTCAAGAAGATATTTTAGTATTCGCTAATACTCTCGAAGAACACAACTGCACATTAAGATTGGTACTGAATGCTTTAAGTGAGAATGGTGTAATGTTAAAAAAAAAAAAAAAAAAATGGGACCATGATCACGGCGGAAACCGCCAACACAGCCAGCCACTTTAACACTCCGACCCCCACAGCGGTAGCAACAAACACCGCAACAGTAACCGCCAACAGCCAGGCGGAAGACATTGTACCGTCAGCCCATCACAACCCGCCAGCTTTTCCGGGGCAGTACCAACGCCATCAAAAGCATGGCGGAAACAGGATGAATGTGTTTTTGCAGTCAAGGAAGTGGAGTATTTGGGACACATGTTTTCACCTGAAGGTGTGAAACCTAAATCTGGATTGGTCAATGCAATTGTAAAAAAAACTCTACATCCCAAAGATAAAGATCAACTTAAATCTTTCTGGGGGATGTGCACATTTTATTCCAGATTTGTTAAGAATTACTCGGTTTTGACAGAATGCTTCAGTAATTTGTTGAAAACCAATACTGACTTCAGTTGGTCACCTTTATGTCAACAAATTTTTGATCTTATTAAATCACATATGGTATCTGCTCCTGCATTACAGCCTTACGTTGCAGGTTGCAAAACATTTGTAAAGGTGGATGCGAGTGCATATGGCATTGGAGCTTTTTTCTCACAAAAGGAAGGAGACAGATATGACAATTGGTTTTGCTTCCTGAAGACTAACTGAAGTAGAGACACAGTACTCTGTAATTGAAGAGGAAATGCTGGCATGCACCTGGGATGTGGAGAAATGTAAACTATACTTATGGGGGAGATTGTTTTATCTTCAAACGACCATTGCCCTCTTGTAGAAATTCTCAAGGGTTCCAAGATAAAGAAATCTACAGCTAGGCTTGCCAGATTATCGGTGAAATTACTCAAATTCAATTTTGAAGTAAAGGACATTCCTGGAGGAAAAAATTGCAGAGCAAACTGTTTATCAAGATTACAAATTGCTAATCAAAAGGAATATGATGAGGAAGAGATTGAAGAATGCATAATTGCAATGACTAAAGATCACATAGGATGTGGGTGTGTACATGAATGGTGTAGTGCTATGAGTAAAGATGATGATCTACAGGAGGTTATGAAATTGTTTAAACATTTGGTTACTTCTGGTCCTGAACGCAAAGTTGTGTTATGTCCAAAGAAGGCGTGGCAAAAATGTTCTTGATTTCTTGGGACCGTTCCATGTGTTACCTATGCAAATGAGATACTTGATCAAATGTCTGGATAGGTAGAGATGAAAGGAGTAGCTGGGCCTAATGCCGATACTGTGTTGACATTTTCCAAAGAAGTATTTAACAGAGAAGGTAGTCCAGCTGAAGTTGTATTGGTTAATGGTCTTCAGTTTATTTCAGCACCCATGCAAGAATGTTTTTCAAAAACATGGCATTGAGCATGTACGCACACCTCTGTATTGTCTAGAACGTAATGAAAAAGTTGAAAGATTTAACAAAGTATTGGTGGAATCAGTACAGAGTGCACTTGCATCCAAGTTGGATTGTGCTGAATCTATCAGGAATACAATTTGGGCGTATCCCACCACACTTGATTCCAGGATAAATACCTTTTAAATTAATGAGAGGGAGGAAGGTTAGATCTTGTTTGTGTCCTGAATGGATGTCGAATGTGGTTGGTGGTGTAGTTGATGTACAGTTTCTTACCGATGAAGCCAGAGTGGCAGGTGTTCATGCCAGCAGAATCTGAGTTGAAGATGTTTTAGAAAGAAAAAAAAAAAGAATGCTGTGGTGAAGGAAGGTGATTGGGTTCGCATTAAGGATCCCTTACCTGTGAGAAAAGGTTTAGCCAAGTTCAGAGAACCCATTCAAATGAAAAGAGTGAGAGGAAATTCTGAGCAAATTTCCAATGGCCAGTGGTGGAATCTTTCAAGTCAAAGTGTAAGGAGATGTGGAGAAAGATGATGATGCAAATACAAAGAACACAAGATTGGAGCAAGATGGTTTGCTCAGAAGTGATGTTACTCAAAGTAGAAACAGAAATGCAATCAATACTCCAAGGAGTTCTCCTCGTACTAAGAGATTATCCAAAAGATTCATTGATTGAATGTTTATCTGTCAAGTTTCATTAATGAGTGTTGGTATAAAAGGGGAATATGTGTGTTATCTTCATCTGTTGTCTTGCCTAGTGCTTTATTTGGTGTTTTAGTCTGTTGTCTTGTTCAGTGTATTAGCTCCTAGTCATGTATTTATGACACAAGTATATGATGTGTGTTCTAGATCTCTGGTTGAAGCTGGCTGGAATGTGGTCAGAGGATACTGGAGATTGATGAGGACCAACAGTATTCTCCTGGGCTCTGTAATTTACCATCTTATTTTTATAATGTCTTTGTGCCATCGTGTGGAATCACATCATACTCCCCCGGCATCAGACTAGATATGGAAAACTTTTCTCCTACTGGTGTTCCTGCATGCTGCTAGAGGGCTCTGTGCTGACTCCACACCACTCTAGAAGTGACTGGCCGCAGAAGGGTATAAGTGCTATACCTGAACGCTGGTAAAGATGGTCTATAGTCAGGAAATACAGTGCAGAACAATACTCACAAAACCCTCAACACTACATGTTTGACAGTGGTGAAAAGATCTAGCCAGGTGTCCACCCTCAAGGTTGGAAGATACCTTGCACCACCTAAGAATGTAAGTATCTATGAGATGACACTTGCTTAGTTTGTTTTTTCTGGCATTCACGACCCTGTTAGGTGGTTCACAATTACGATAATCACCCTAGCGCTCCGTCGCCAGAAGTGCCCGGCCTCCTTAACACAGGACCCTACCGAGCCCTGTTTGTTTTAGCACCACATGGCGGTGGTGTTGTCTGAGAGAACCTCAGCCAGTCTTCGCTTGATGGACAGCAGGAAGGACTTCAGAGACAGATGAATGCCCTGCAACCAATGTGTGGCCCTCTGCCGAAGACCGGAGTTTCCTAATCTCTACTTTGCCCCAAATTAACTTCACAGCCACATAGGGACACACTCAGTCACTACCATCTACTCTGGGTCTACTCTGGGTTGGGAAGGGAGAGATGCCTGCCACTGGGCCAACTGTATTCGAGTGGCAACCACTGCAACTTTTGAGCATGCTGCACCCAGGTCCATGTCCACAGCTTTCAAAGAACCAGGATGCCTGCTGCACTGGTTGGGAAGGCTGTTTCTGTGTATATGCCAATTCTCTGGAATAACTTCTAAACCTTCTGGATTGATGCAGGGACTGTTTAGTGGGTCAACAGCCCCAAAGAGAGCGCCCTAGCTCTATTGTCCTATGCTGAAGAGAGGGGGTCTGTGAAAATAACTAACAAGAGACAGATAGATACAGCAAACCTTCTATACTATCTGTGAAAATAGGCGTGGAAAAATTATTTTTTTGTCGAACAAAATGTTGTGTTCTACGCAGTGCCTAATCCTCTTGTGTTTGTTTACATATATATAGGCACTAGGCCAAAGGGCGATAAAGTATCCAGTTAAAGATATTAGGGGGTCATTCTGACCCCGGCGGTCATGGACCGCCGGGGCCAGGGTTGGCGGGAGCACCGCCAACAGGCTGGCGGTGCCCCGCAGGGCATTCTGACCGCGGCGGTTTTGCCGCGGTCAGAAGTGGAAAACCGGCGGTCTCCCGCCGGTTTTCCGCTGCCCTTAAGAATCCTCCATGGCGGCGCAGCTCGCTGCGCCGCCATGGGGATTCTGACAGCCCATACCGCCATCCTGTTCCTGGCAGTTCGCCCGCCAGGAACAGGATGGCGGTATGGGTTGTCGTGGGGCCCCCTGGGTGCCCCTGCAGTGTCCATGCCAATGGCATGGGCACTGCAGGGGCCCCCGTAAGAGGGCCCCACTTTGTATTTCAGTGTCTGCTTTGCAGACACTGAAATACGCGACGGGTGCCACTGCACCCGTCGCACCTTCCCACTCCGCCGGCTCAATTCTGAGCCGGCGTCCTTGTGTGAAGGTGTTTTGCACTGGGCTGGCGGGCGGCCTTTTGGCGGTCGCCCGCCAGCCCAGTGCAAAACCCAAAATACCCTCAGCGGTCTTTCGACCACGGAGCGGTATTTTGGAGGGGGGAACTCTGGCGGGCGGCCTCCGCCGCCCACCAGGGTGAGAATCACCCCCTTAGTTTGTTGAAGTATGTAAGCCAATCATTGAGATCTGGTCTCCAGATACAACTGCCATCAACTTTCTCACCAGACCATTTTGAAGTGAAACATGCCTAGGGATCCAGCAAGGCAATAGTAGCCAGCCATATCAGGTGTGAAATGCAAGGTCAAGCAGTAGAAGCTTGAAAATTAGTTGCATAGCCACAGAAAGGGTGGCACAATTTACCTCCTCCTTTGATACCTTGCCTAGTCAAAAAGGAGACTTAGACAATGTTCCACCAAACCCCTTCAGCCTACTCTACATGAAGGGCACAAACAATTTGATATCTAAACATTAATAGCATGGGATATTTGTAGTAACTTGATGTTTTAAACCATTGGTATAGTTTTAGGACAACTTGTGTTTTAGTATTTGAACAAGGTTTTTTTTCCTTTACAGTAACCCTTAAGTGTGCATGTTCCAATTCTGAAAGTGATGTACCACCCCTACCAGTAAGACATAGAACACAAACATCTGTCTGCAGATCATTAAACCGTAAAACAAACATTCATAGTTCAAATCACATGCCAACCATTGTAGATTCACACACTATAAATGTGTACATTAGGATCAACCTTATGAATGGCCTTGTAATTTGGAACGGCTCCAGTTGACAAACTGTGCCATTTTATACCTGTGAGAAACTAACATGCTTGATGGTGGTGTATTCTAAGAGGGCAGCAACCAAAACATCAAGCGACTAGTAAAACAAAGTAAGGCGGCGGGGAGAATGAAAAAAGTGGGAGGGTAAATGCTAAGTACAGCATAGATTGTGGATCTGACGTCGGAGAACGAAATAGACAATCATCACTTTGGTGGTGACTTTTGCAGGTCTGCCTTGAAACAACCATTAGAGCCCTGTTCATTGGAACTGAAGGCTGCTTTTAATAAGAGGCAGGAGTACCAAAGGGTGATAATGTGGAGATCAGAAAGATCTAATGTCATATTTTGCCACTGGTACCATACACCTACTGCCACGGGTGTCCAATAGGATAGGCACACAGGTCAGGGGTTCAATGCATCCAAAATCACATAACCATATTTCAAATGCCAACACACCTGCAATGAACATAAGGGAAAGTTACTTATTTAAAAAATATATATATATTTTTCCAGCACTGAGTCTTTGTCTATTATCTCCGATTCACAAATTTTGACCATTCCTAAAAGCAAGGACTATTCAAAGCTAGTGAATCCATAACTTGATATTGTAACTCAAACAAACACTAATACTTAATTCTTCCCAATTAACTTCACTAGCCTCACACAACAGAGCAGACCACAACACCTCAACTAGACAGACAACATTTAAACACTCAGAGCATGATAACTGTAATTAAATTGCCTTTCTTTTAGATATCAGCCTTGCCCTTTACTAAGCAGGAAAACAAAGTGTGCTACTGGCACCAAATTCTTAGGCATCAGCAGCACAGGGCATGAACTCCTGTCTCGGTTGCATTGTGTACTACATAGCAAGAACAGGATGGTGACCCATCTAACACAAAGTGTGATGTACCAAGTGCTAGCTCAGAACACCGCAGCTAGGTGGACCTCTAACAGAATGATAGAGGGACCCCTTGGCTACTCTGAGCTGCTCCACAGTCCATTCATCGGTCTAACTCAATGCACTACTCAACCCCAAAAGAACATGAATGACATTCGATTTGTTCCCAAATTTTCTCTCAAAACGAGGTGGATGACGCTAATGTACTCACACTGGGGAAAAGATGGTTCACCTTTCTGGTGTAGGGTTTGTAGCAGACCCGAGTGTGACTGAAGAGGAACAAAGGAAGAAATCACAAGAGCCTATTGGAAAATTCTTCATGCGCGCACACACACAAACACACACACAGACAGACAGACACAGACAGACACACACACACACACACACAGAGAATGGTGACTTGAATGTGTGGCAGACCAATCCAGTGCAGACGTCCCTCAAACAAAGATGCTCTTTATCGACTCCTGATGTTTTGAACTTGTTGGTAGATGGTGGATGTCAGCGATTTCCTTCACCAGCAGATTATATTTATAGGAGCAAGCTGCTGCCAAATGTTTCTTTGTTTCTTTCTTAGTCTAGCTTCTCCAGTACAGATGGGACATACACAAGATTGAGTTCACTGCCAAAGTCACACACAATGGCTGCATTGTCGAGGACCAAAATTTGCCGTGCAGGCTGTGCCTCTTCACTCTTGCCTAGGTAGACAGTCTGAAGCAAGTCCCCATAACCAATGTCCCAAAAGGAGACGCAGCCTTGGCCTCCTGTCACCAGTAGGTTATCAGAGATCAACCCCATGCTGGCACCACAGCCCAGATCCTGCAAAGGGTAGAAAAAGAAAAAAAAAAAACAGAAGAGAAGTGTCAGAAGACGAAAACGAAAGGGAACAAGTGTAAGACTGTAACCAAACAAATTCTTTATTAATCACATTTTTAGAGGAAACATAATTGGATTTCTGTGAAATTACAACAGTAGGTGTCTGCATTTGTCAGACTTGCCAATGTTAGGATATGTGTTTGAATTTGAAATGTGTCCACATCATTTTTCCATTTGTAAATCTAGTACAAGGGAAAAGAGGATTGCCTGTATTTATCTTACATTTCTTAACGGAACAGGAAATGGAGGTGTGGAGCTTTTAGTCGTTGTTTTATTTGAAGAGGCTCCTACTAAAGACATGGGAGTCAACATAAAGCTGTGTTTATTCAGTGAGGTATTCAATTAAGAAGTATAAGATAATTTTGTCTGAAAAGATACTCCAGAAAGCCCATCAATGCATGGATAATATGCGCACTGTTCAGCCCTCTGCCTTCTTTCCACAAAGCACTGAAACTGCAGCAGCAATTCTCAAGAAAGGATCTACAATACGAATATGCTGTTGAACTGCACTTCAGTTTCTGAATTTAACTTCGCTTTCGATTGCTTATGCACTACTGGTCTATTTCAATGGAAATTTGTATTACTTCATCGAAGAGTGGCAAGTGGAAGTGACTTCAAACCTTGCCATCCACAGTAAAAATGGTGTTACAGATGGGAGGTGTCTCCCTATGTAAGGAACATGCACACAAGAAAAACTAGGAACTAAATTCTATAAAAGCACTAAATTACCTGCCAGTCGTTTCAGGCATGAAATAATTTGAACTGATTAAAAATAAAAAATAAAGTTACTACAGTAATTTCACATGCATCTAGCAAATAAATACACACTAGAAGGTGTGCTTCTCAGAGTTGCTAAATGGTGAATCAGTGGAGTAATTAAACTTGAAGGGGCCCTCCTGCAAAGTACCTGAAGGGCCCCTCTCCCACCTTGACCCAGTCAGGGGCCTGCGGCCCTTGCACAGTGTAATGTTCTGAGGGACCCCCTGCAGGTCGGGTGCCCCCCTGCACTGCAGGGGAATGCAGGGGCCTTTGTTACGCCATTGCGGTGAAGACCTCTGACCATTAGTCAAAAAGAGATAGCCAAGTGGTTTTGAAACACGAGTCTCTCAAGAGGGTGTATTATTTGACCAAATATTCCTATCTTGTTAAAAAAAAAAAAAAAAGACTACTTGCTATGCGCTATATTAACTTTAATTAATGAGCCTGTATTTATTTTAAAATGCTGTGCCTCAACAATCATCTAAGGAAGATAGGCAAAAGTCAACATTTCATGCATGAAAAGAAAATTCCAAATGGAGCCCAGGAGCGACACTGAGAACCTTAGTGATCAACTTCAAAAAACAAAAAAGCACTGCTTTCGAGGTACAGGAGAGTGCAAGATATGAGCAAACACATCTGTGCAGGAGATTGCATTCAGAGGATCTAGAAGCTTCCAGCAAGTTGGGTGCAAACTCTGGGCACAACTAAGCTACATTTGCCGCCAGATGTCAACTTTTAATTTGATTTGTGCCAGCCAAAATGATCTCTTGTTGTTACCTGCAGGTCAGAACAACCTACTTTAAAGAAGGAAGGGGATCTGACTGTATCAGTGATTAAAAAAATTACACCTGAGACAGGGCAAAGATGGCACCGATATAAGAGTGTTCTACCTTACATTTGTAACTAGACCTGCAGCGCAGCTCTTCTAACCCCTCACATCGAAGCACAAGGCCCACAGAGTCAGCTGCCATAGGCCCCCATATGACACATGGGGTACCAGGCACGGCACAGAGGCTTTAGGGGTGAGGGGAGTCCCCAAAGATCTCTGACGCAATATGAGAAAACTGCCAATGTGTAGCCCACAGACACTTACCTAGAGCACAACAATGCACTGGGATCGGGGGACACAGGTTACCCCAGCGGTGGCCCGGGGACTGCACAGTCTTCATTTTACAGTAGAGTACCCCCAAAGGGATACAGAAAAGAGACTCTACTGCGTCCTGCCCCCAACATGGCCTCCTATCACCATAAGAAAAAAATAGACAGTGGAAGTTCTTCTTGTGACAATGACCCAGGGAGCTGCCTCCCTTCACCGCATGGCTCACCGCAAAACACAATTGAGACCCCACTTATACATGCTTTTATGGAAGAACTCTTTGATGAACTATGTCAAGACATTGTATCCTCCATGATGATGTTGCTAAAGACCTCAAGGAGATGCATCAAGACCTGTGGAACATTGGCCAGCGAGTCTCTACTCCTAAGGATGTGGGAGGCGCCAGAGAGGAAGAAATCCTAGAGATGCAAGATCAAAGCATGAACTAAAAGGCCCATCTTGATGACCATTCACATAGATTAAACGTTTGCCTTAAAAGAGACCCATGGGTGATCAAACAAGATGACCTAGAACCCTATGTGAAGCAATTATTTCCCAGGGCTCCTAGAAGAGGGCATACAGCTGGATAAAACATCTGGAATGGGCTGTGAAGGTAGCCCTGGAAACTAGCCACCAGATGTACTCACCTGCAATCACAGCTAGAGACAGAAGAAAGCCATTCATGGAGGCAGCTCGTAGATGGGGGAGATCACTATGAAGGAGCCAGTGAGTCGCTCTACTAAGACCTACTGCCAATCACTACCACAACAGCAGCTGCGCCCAGTCACTTCATTGCTGAAGGAAAGGGGAATCCTTTGGGGGGTCAACCCATCCATTTAATCTTTAGACTAAGCAACAAAACCCATGCCATACACACCATGGCAGAGGCAGGTGCTGTACTGGACTTCCCAGAATCAGTTGACGGACACTCTGAGGTCAGATGTGGGAACCACCCTGTGGGGGAAACACTTGACCCTGGTTGCACAATGGAAAAATGTCCAATTCTACAAAAATGTCCCCTAAATTAACATAAAAGGAAACGTCCCAGGAATGCAAGGCAGTGCTGGACAAGGTTCTTTCAGAGGACAACAAGCAGCTCCTGATGCATTGGGTGCTTTTCACTAGCCGCCATCTAGTGCCTTTGGGTGCAGTGTGGGCTGGTGGGCTTCATGCAGGGGGCTGCTAGTGGGGTGGAATTAGGGGTGGTGGTAGGCTGGATGAGGTAAAAGAATGCATATGCAGATCAGGTAGACGGGCTGGAGTAGAGTACTGACTCTACCATGCAGCAACCTGGACAAAATCATGATCCTGAGGGGCGGAATGATCTCATTGTTAATGGATCTCTTAACTGGGGGGGGGGGGAGGGGGAGAAAGACATTAGTTCATGCTGTTTGTTCAATATCCTCTGGGGACTAAACTGGTGCATCACAGTGTCCGCCACTGCCCTTCACCCTTTTTATCTGGGCACTCACGCTCAGTGGGAGGAAGGGACCCTTAGAGCTAGTGACTGGAATTGGATGGGCACAATAGACAAAAGTATGCCCTCTTGAGCCTCAACATCAGGGGTCTTACAGCCCGAGCAAAATGGACACCCCAGCATCACAGTTTGCTACAAACTGTGATGTGCCTCCTCCAGGAGACCCACCTTTTGAAGCATCACTTCAGGACTCTCAGATCCCCATGGTTCACGGGGCAGTTCTTTTCTTCCGGACTAAACAAAAAAAGAGTAGTAGCTATTTTGCTGCTAGTAAGTTAATAGGAAGGTCCTAACCACACTGAATTCCCGGGCCGCCTACTGGCCTTCAGAATCTCTACGGCATCCTAAACATTCACAATCTGCTCCCTTTATGCCCCTAATGAGAATCAGAAGAAGTTTATAAAACACGCTCTAGTCACATTGTTGGCCACTCCAAATTCTGACATAATGGTAGGAGGAAACTTTAATGTGGTAATGGAACAGGAACAAGACTATTCTGATTTCCGGATGGGTCAATCGTAGGTAATTTCAAGTCCGGACAAAAATGGTTGGAGGACCTTGGCCTCTTAGCTATTTGAACAGCCTGATATCCCACTTCCACAGACTACACTTACTCTTCTCCCTCACATCAAACATACGCCAGGCTGACTATTCCCTAGAGACCCAACAGCTACTGGATGAGACTGTGAGTGGATGTTGGAGTAACAGCCTTCTCAGACCACTCACCCATCAAGTTATCTTTGCGGTTTTGACACATGCAACCCACCCCCTCGACTATGGCAGCTAGTGACAATCTCCTTTAATCTGACCCTAGGAAAATGGGCATTGGTGAGAAAATCTCGTACTTCATCAAAGACTATGAAGGCACAGTTACAGACTAGGGGATATTCTGGGATGCACTAAAAGCAGTCAGAGTGGTGGGATATTAATCTCACTTGCAAAAAACGGAGTGCAGACATATGGGGGAAGCACACCTAGTTAGGGGCACAAGTGTGGGACTTGGAGGCCCACCATAAACTGATAAACATTTTAAAGACCTGGCATCAACTCACTCGTGCCAGACAACAGGAAAAAGCCCTCAACATGGACAGACCAGAGCATGCCCTATTGCACCTTTGTTATTATAAAGAGGGGGAGACTAATGGCATGAAAACTGAGAACCAGATTACAAAGGAACGCCATCAATACAGTAGTGACATACCACAGAAAGGAACATTATGAGGCATAGGGCGTCCTAGATACGTTTAGACAATACTACTCCTCTCTTTATACTCCGAACCCAGTATAACTTTCTGGTATATATACATATTGAGAGCCCATTCAGGTCCTGGTCCTCACGGAGCAACACATATCCACCCTTGAGAAGAAGATAACAATTGAGGAAGTGATCTTGAGTAACAAACTATCCGTAGGATGCGACCCTGCCCTGGATGGCTTTACCGCCTTTTTCAAAAAGCTATTCTGGCCAATATTAACACCATTACTGGTACTTCTGTATGACTGCTTCTCTGACACTGGCACCCTTACACTAACGATGCAAGAGGCGGTAATCTTGATTATTCATAAAGACAGCAAAGACCCCACCCGAAGCTCTTTGTACCACCATTCTCCCTCCTGATGCTAAAATATTCACTGATGTACGTACTAGCGTGGAGACTGGGCCCTTATATGCAAGCTCATGTAGACCCAAACCAATCTGGTTTTATCCTGGAAAGGGGGTGCAGTGACAACACCAAACTTATCCTACACATCCTGGATCGATGGCATGATCCAGGACATCCGCCTTTCCATCAAATGCCAAGAAGGTATTTGACAGGTTCCACTGGGGGTTCCTAAGGTCTACTCTGGCCAAAATGGGCGGCAGCTCTAAATTGGTGATGTGCGCTTAGTGGATATAGGCACCCCACAGCAAGGGTAAGAGCCAACAGAATGTTATCAGACCCACTGGTGACTGGTAGGGGAACAAGGCAGGGGTGCCTACCCCCTTACGTTTAGCCCATTACATGGAACCACTAGTGGCACAGATACCAGGTAACCCAAATAACATGGGCATACAGTTTGGAAACTATGAACAAAAGTTGTCCCTTTACAGGGATGATAATATGGTCATGATAACCTCTCCGACATGGCTGTTTAGAGAACAGGAGACGTTTGGTACAGGCTCTGGATTCAAGAGGAATGTCTTTAAATCTTGTATCCTTGCAATACCTTGCAAGTGATAAGGGAAGACTTGAATCAACCATTTGGTTCCATGGTAGGAGAAGATTTTTTCCAACATCTGTGAATACAAATCTGACCCACCACTGATTCCACTGGAGCCCAAAACTAGCTCTTAAAAAATGCATACAGGGACTTACAGACCTGGCAAATGTGGAGGGGGTGGGGGGGACAGAACACTTTACATAATGCAGGCTCTATCAGGGCTCCTTGATAAAATGCAGAAATTGATAGAGAACTTTATAAGGGGAAGAAAAACACCTTGGCAAGCTAAAAGACCAGCATATCTCAGTCTGGGGGAGGGAGTTTTAGGATTCTCGCACCTACTTTGTTACTACACGGCTGTGCATCTCGGCTGTGTGTTAGAATGCCACAGACCCACATCAGAGAAACACTGATGCCTTATGGACCATTCAGTTGTGGGTACACACATCTGGAAACTATTGTGACTTATCTGTCGTCATAGACGCTGGGAGGTCTATGTGTCCCCGGTAATCAGAGCAACGCTGGAGGCATGGGACAGAGTGACTATCACCAAAGGCCTTGCAACCTGGTCTGCTGCCATGACACCTATCACAGGTAACTTGTTTACTCTAGTACTCAAAGGGAATGATTATCTCCAAAGGCACTTGCAAACTGGAAATAGGTGGGAGATTTCTACGACAGGGAGGGCTTCCAATCCTTCGAACAACTGAAAGAGGATTATGGTATTCCCAGAGTCCTTAAATTGGCACTACTTACTAATATGACACTGGCTTAGTCACTCCTCCATCAAAGCTAAAGTTAGTCAAACTAACTCCCTTTGAGAAATGGGTCATCACCAAAACTGATCATGAACAACTCATTGCTGATTTATATAAAAAATATTGGGAGGGACAGCACCCTTGACATGCTCCCCAGCAATGAGATGGTGGAAGCTTGTGTTAGATCGAACACTCTCTGACAAAAAGTAGACAGATATCTATTGCCAAATGCCTGCCTCAGCAATGAGGAAACACTAACTAAAATTACCCTCTATTGGTATTATACCCCTGCCCGTATACAAACCTATTCACCGGCGAATCACATGTCTGTTGGAGGTGCGGTAGGCAATAAGGGTCTCTGACCCATCTACTGTGGCACTGCCCAAAACTAAAATATAATACAGAGGAGAGGACTTCAACAACATAGAAGTGATCTTCACAACCACCCAGCGGTTCCCCACGTAGACTTCAATGGGCTTGTCCAACAAGATAACATACCTCTTACGCTCAGCCTGAGAACAGGCAAATAGACTACCACTATGCGCAGCTAAGCAGGCTATAACAGCTCTATTAGGGAAAGGTAAGATCTTGACATACTCGGCATGGCTCACACGAATGTGGGAGGTTCTGGAGATGGAGAAAAATCTCAGTACACGTAGAGCGCCGAGAAGTAACTTGCTTAAAAAACTGGGTTCCCTGTATTAAATGATTGTCGGACAAATTTGAAGAGCTCACTAGCCCAAAATATTCAAAATATTTACAGATAATCTGCTTAACTGAAGCTCCACAAGTGAACTAAACAGCTACACTACTCAGAATCCCAGAGGGAGGAGCTCTGGCTAGCGACCATGACCCTACCATACATCCATCTTACACGGCGGCCTAACGTATGTTTGCAACTGTCCTTGGATTATAGTAAACCAGGGTAGGGGGAGGGACAGGGGTGTTTTGTTGAATAGGATACTTACTCTTATACGCCTAAAGTGAAAACAGACGTGCCCCACCGGCCAATGGATGTAGATGGGTGTATGTGTAGCAAAAAAAACAATAAATCAGAGTTGAACCTAAAAAAAGATCATGGAGATATTGGAGGCTTCATAAGTGTGATGTAATAACTGTCAAGTCTAGAATTTGGATGTTTCTGTGTGCTCATAAGAGATTTTAGATTGCATGTGGTGGTGAGCAGTCAGGCAGACAAGGAGGTTAATTTAAGGGGACAGCCTTGAGATCAGGCAACAGAGCTTATACTTAATCTTTGCTTCAATGGGAAGCAATTAAACTCTTTAAAGTCAGATGAATTGCGATCAAGCTTTCTTGAAGTTGAAGTCTAGTGGTAGAAAGAACGACTCCTGACAGGGCGAGTGAGGGGTGCGCTACATCAGTGGGGACTGAATTACCAAAATCTAGTTGGGAGTTGCCTTATGCATGAGTAACAGTTTTCAAGTGTGAAGCAGATAGAAAGTGTTTATTCTTATTGAGGGCATGAAGATGTAACCTGGAAGATAAATAAGTGACTTCCCTTTGGTAACGCTCTTTCTGTTGGATCCTCTATGAGCAGATTCCTCACTTTATTAATCTTCCCATGTGATAGACTGGATTTATGAACTTTTGCAATAGCTCCTACACACTGAAAAGTAGCACTATAGACCTCGGTTCTACTTGGTCACTGTTTGGTGATAATCCTGCCCGCTCACATCAGTTTGGTGAGCTGATATTTTGCACCCTAGAATGTGGTTAGACATAGTATCTGCCAGAGTTACCGAAGCTAAGTAACTTATTCTTTTGATGGATTCTTCTATTCGTAGATTTCTAACAACATGAATCTATACCAACAAAAGCAATGTCCCCCCTCCAAGGAGGTGAGTCTGGGAAGAGGACTTTCACCAACAACTACTACACCGATTCAAAAGTCCAGAAAGAGGCCAATTTTATCAGCTCTATAGTGCATGGCAGCTTGGTATAATGTATGAATAGATGCCCATGTGGCTGCCTGGTAGATATAAAAAATCAGAACAGCACAAACTAAAACAGTAGTTGTGGCCTGTACTCAGATGGAATGAGCCAGAAGGTTCTCTGGAGGATCCTTTTTGGCCACTGCATAACAAAGCTCAATGTAAAGGACAATCCACAAGGACAAAATCCATTTCTGGACTACCTTTACCATTCTTTGCATTAGTTAACTGAACCAACAGCTGACCATCTATGCCGTGTTCTCTTCCTCATTAGATCGATATGGCGCAGACAAGAAAGAAAGTGTGATGGACTGCCCCACGTGAAAAGGAGACAGTACTTTTGGCCAAAAGGGTATAGTTGTCCTAAGCACCAGAAAAGGCAATATAAGGAGGCTGATTTTACAAGGCTTGCAGCAGCCTTACAACATGCAGAAGTGATGTCAGTAAGAAACAAAGTCTTCAAATGTAAGCGTATCAAGAGTACTGGAAAGAGACTGTAAAGAAACAAACATCAACAGTGTTATAACCAAATGGAGATGCCACTGCATCATAAAGAAAGGGAGGGGGGAGGGGACATTTAAAAGCTCTTTAGGAAAACACATCACAACCGGTGATTTGAATGATAGCTGATCAGGCAAACTAAAGTAGGCCGAAAGGGCTGACAGTTATCCCTTACCAGTGCTTACAGCTAAGCCTTGCCAGGCCAAAGACAGCATGAAGAAACGATTATCAGCCAATCTAGCTCCTAGCGGGTCAATTTGCTTTTCGTAGTTGGTGACAAACCTGTGTCTGCAGTGGTAAAAACTAATTTGGTGGGGGCGTGGCCTGACAAGATGGCTGACAGGACCTGAGTCCCTGAGCTCTCCCCCAGTGTCGAGATTTTACTCTATAAATCCTCTAAAGGTGCAGGAAGCGTAAGTACTTGAGAATCCTGCTGCCCCAGAAATGGGCTGAATAGAGTAACAACGGCCAACATATCGCCTACAGCAGCTGCAGCATGCCCAGTGACTTGGCTCCGTCCCCTGGAGGCCTGGGAGGCAGGAAGCGGAGAAGACGAGCTTGGAGCCGGTGCCCCTTCAACAATCCTGTGAGTGGCACGCTGGGGCTGTGGGGAGAGCCTTGGCACATGGCGCTGAGGGGCTGAACCGAGATGGCAGTCCGATTCCGGTAGAGATGGCTTCCGGGGCCAGGTGGCAGTGAACCACCTGAGAGGTGGGCCTGGGGGAGGAGGACTGGGCGGAAGACTGTGACACCGCCGGGGTACGCCCGGTGAGTTGGGGATGGAGACGAGAGTGGTGAAGCCAGTGTCCTGCTGCTGGCCCTAGGGAGATTGACGGAGGCCTGCGAGAGAGAGCCGGGAGACCAGCGGCGCATCAAACAGAGTGGCCTTGATGGCCTGGTGCTGACGGGAGGAATCCCTTGCTGAGGAACCCAGCCATCTTACCGGAAAGGGCGAGGGAAGGTCCCCTTCTCTGTGGTGAGCAGACCTGGTGGAGGGCCGGAGTGGGAGAGCAGCCCGGACGGCGTCTTGGAGAGTGGGAAACCTGTGTGGGCATGTTAGGGAACGCTCGCCCCCTACTCCCCTCTCAGCGGTTTGGCTCTCGGTGGACGATCTAGGAGCAGAGAGTCCTCCCCCTTGGACAGTTGGACTATTCCTATTATGGAGAAGGACAGGGTGGCGAGGGCGACAGGCTCGCATTCTGTAATACAATATACCACCCAGAAGCAGCCCACCCAACAGCTTAAAGGACAGACCAGTGGCGTTGATGGGGTGGCCCCTGGAGAGGACACAGCTCAGCCCACAGGGACAGACCTGATGGTGGCCATCCAGGGACTCAGATCAGCATTGGAACGCCAGATAGAGATTGTGTCAATTGATGTGAAATTGCTACGCGCGGACTTATGCAAAGTCTTACACATAGTCTCCGTAGTGGAGACCAACTTAGGGAAACCTCCAGGAGGAAATGGCAATATTGAAGCGACATGACCGCAGTAAGCACCGAGGCTGCTGAATTAGGCAGAAGAGCAGAGGATAAAGAGGGCTGCTCCCACTGCAGCAATATTCGGGTGCTTAGTTCTTGGAAAAGGTGGAGGGAGCCTCGGCGGAGCGCTTCCTGGAGAACTGGATTAGGTCGACCCTGAAATCCCCTGGTCTTTCCTCTATATTTATGATTGAAGGGGCGCACAGAGCCCTGGTTCTGCCCCCATGCCCGGGTGCCCCACCGAGGGCCCTTATTGCCAATGTCCTTAACTACTGGGACAGGGACTGCATCTTGAGAGCTGCCTGGGAACAGGGAGTGCCGTAATATGAGAACTATAACATTGCTATCTTTCTGGACTATACTAAACAGGTGCAGGAACAATGTAAATACTTCCTGGCAGCAAAACAAAAACTGAAGGCCATGAGCCTGACCTATAGGTTACTGTACAGTGCCAAACTGAAAGTCATCCACAAGCGCAAAGCGCATTTCTTTGATAGGCTGCAGGACGTTTGGGACTTGCTTGTGGTCCCGGAGCCTGTGGGACGGGGCAGGGAAAACCGGCGCTGGAGGAGAGGCAGGGATGCTCCAACACCTTAAGTAAATGCAGATGTTAGCAGAGAGAGTCTGGATCAAAGTTATTTGGCCGCCTCACAGAATTCGCATAGGGGAGGATGGAATTATGCACTTAACACAATCAATGTCCCCAGAGAGAGATGACAGGCCCTCGGGATGTTGTGTCTCACACTCTGTGCCCCACCTCCGAGATGGTCCCCGATACGGCGCTTCTTGAGCAAGAGCTCCATAACGGTTGAGGAACATTACAGCAGAATGGAGATGTAGCTCCCGTCTGATCAGGCCTCTGGGGTACCACCTACTCGGGGGTCAACGTTGCGCTGGCACGTCGCAATGACCCTGTTTGGATATCCTGACAGCCATGGCATCAAAACGCAGAGCTGGTTGGAATTAGCAAACTGATGGTGGTTTCTTTTTAATAATGTTCATGTACTTACAGTATTAAGCGACATGGCTGCACGTGAAGGTAATAGAGGTGGCAAGCTGGGAGAACAGCAAGCTTAACGTAACGGGTCCCAGTTGGACTGGCAGGGAGGTTGTGACTGTCCTGACACAACAGTGGGTGGACTCCAATAGATTTATGTTACTGCTAAGGTTGTCCATGGGTGGGGGGAGGGGCCTGGGGAAGTTGAGAGTTATATTTTCTGTTTCTATTACATTGGTTTGCTATACACAACATGGCCAACCCCAGAGATGGAGAACTCAGTTTACATTACACATGGAAGTCCGCAATACTTATAAACTTCTCACCTGGAATGTGAGAGGACTTAGCAATGCTACAAAACGATATAGGGTGATGTAATTGCTTAAGCGCCAGAGCGGTGAGCACGGCATGTCTTCAGAAAACCTACCTGACAGATACTGAAGCGCAGAAACAGGCCAAAAAATTGAGAGGGCAAAACTACTATGCTACTTATTTCTCATTTGCCAAGGGGAGTGTTGAGCTGGATAGTCCCGGGGATGCCTTTTGAACTGCAATTTATGGAGGTAGATATTGCAGGCAGATACATTCTGATCAGGGGTACACTGGATAGTCAGGAACTGGAAATACTAATCTCTGATGCCCCGAACAAAGATGATAAATCATTCTACCCCACTTTAGCCAGTGAACCGTCCACAACCACAGGGACTGACACGCTCTGGGTGGGGGGGACTTTAATTACGTTATAGATGGGGACTTGCATAGCCACCACCCTAGACAAGGTACTAAACCACAAATGACCATGAGTCTGAGGACCACAAAGTCACAGTTAGAGTTTGGGGATGTATGATGAGACAGGCATCCAGGCCTTCGGGAATACACCTGTTATTCGACAACATATGGCACATTTAGCAGACTCGATTGCATACTGCTTACGCAACATACAGAGCCCAAGACAGACAAAGTACCTCACCTCACATGATATTTATCAGACCATCCCCCAGTGTCGTGTGGACTTCAGTGGGGTGGTAACCCCCGAGCCCTATGTAAGTGGAGATTCCCATTAGAGATTCTCCAAAATCAAGTGGGCAGGGAGACGATTGTACCATCATTAACTGACTATATGGAACAGAATTGGATGACTACACAAAGGCAGGCAACAGAGTGGGAGGCCTGTAAGACTGTGCTTCGGGGTAGCTGTGTGGACTTACATGTGGAGTCCTGCCTTACAGGCAGAATTGGACAACAAGGAAGACACCTTGGCGGCATGGCAGAGACGCCCAATGGGTGAGGGACGCAGTCAGGGAGAGGAGACCAAGCTTCTTAGACAATTGACTGACACCAGAGATAGACTAGAACATTATACTTTTGAAATTGTATCGACAACTCCTACATTGCGAGGGTGACAGATCGGGGAGGCTCCTGGCGTAGCTCCTCCTACAGGAGATGCCACGCACCTTAGTGCTTCACCTCACAAACCCCCCAGGGGAGAGGCGAGAAAACAGAGTGACATAGTGGAGGCGTTCAGGGACCATCTTGAGAGGGTCTACGCCAACCCGGGAAACCCACAACAGGACAGATCAGCGGATTACTTGGCTGGAGTGTCAGTGCCTCAGCTGGGTATGATAGCGATACAGGCACTGGATTCATACCTTACTTTGGAGGAGGTCAGGGTGGCTATTAAATCTCTTCCACTGAGTAAAAGCCCTGGCAGTGATGGTTTCACAGCAGAGTTTAATCAGGTATTTGGGCCCGACCTGGCTTCTTGCTCTTAGATGTCTATAATGGGGCATTAACTGCCAATATACTCCCAGTGTCGATGTGTGAGGGGATCATTGCTATGATTCCTAAGCCGGGTGTGCTTTCCTTCGATCCAGCGTCCTATTGACCTATTACTATGATTAACCTTGATGTGAAAATCCTGTGTAAGATCCTTGAAAAACAGCTTGGCCCGGAGATGACCTGGCTGGTTCACCCCAACCAATGTGGGTTTACAACAGGAAGGACCACAACCATGAATATCTGCAAACTGACACATGTGCTCCACGAGATTGAGGAAGGGAAGACAAATTGACACTGGTCCCTGTAGACATCGCTAAGGCGTTTGACACCGTGAGCTGGAATTACCTCTTAGCGGTCCGACAGCCATGAGGTTTGGGCCACAATTCCAAAAGTAGGTCAGAATTCTTTACACAGAACCTACAGCCAGGGTCAGAATGGGCGGACAGTGCCACGAAATGTTACAGATAAAGAGGGGTACATGTCATGGGTGCCCATTATCACCACTGCTCTTCGCAATGACTCTTGAGCCATTTGCACAGCAACTTAAGAGGTGACATGGAAAGGTGGGGCATTCAAATGGAGGGGGATGCACCACCCTATATCACTGTATGTGGATGATATGCTCTTCTACCTGACAGAGCCAAGATCCTACCTCCCCATCTTGATGAAAGAGCTGGAAAGGTTTGGGTACCTACCTGGCCTGCGTATTGCTGAAATTCTCAATGGGAAGCCTAGCAAGACTCCCGTCTGAAGGCTTGCCGGATTTACACTTATGATGGGAAACCGATCACTTCCGATATCTTGGAATAATGATGGCCCACACGGTCAGACAGCAGAACCAGCACAACATAGAATGAATAATGTTGGGCCTAAAAAGATTGGTGCATTTCTGGAATACATTTTCAATAATGGGGTGTGCTGCAGTAGCAAGATAGTATTTTTGCCTCAATGCCTATATACTCTGCAGGACTCTCTGGACACACACCCCAGGTCAGTTTTTAAGCTTTTGCATTCCCTGCTAATAACCCTGGTATGGTCCTGGCCGCAGTAGGTTGACCCGTGAGACCTTCCAACTGCCTCTGCTAGGAGGAGGATTGGCATTGTTCAACATAGAGTATTATTATCTAGCCTCCCAATTGCAACATGCAGCACTGTGGTTAGCAGAGGGAGACAACTGGGAGAAAACCCTCCTTAGAGACAACTCTTGCCACAAAATGCTATTGCAGCTACTCCACGCAGGAGAAAATGGGGACCCCCAAGCTCCCATACCTAATTAAACATACAGCAACACTTTGCATGCAAGCAGTGAGGGTGGTTTTGAAATGGGCCCCAGTTTGTCTGCAATTTGTGTTCTGGGACCTTCCGGCGTTTCAACACCTGACCACCACAGTAGACGTTATACTTCGGCAAAAGGGAGGATGCCTGACACTTGCAGACCTCTAACCCAACGAGACCTTTATAACGTTTGAGGCAGCGCAGGAGGCCTTGGGGTTGAGTCAGGGACAATTTTTCAATCAACGCAAGTATAGTTAATATAGTATGAGAAATATGGCCCACATAACCAGAGGCCCCAGCCTCATCAGTAATGTTCAGAGCACTCCTGGAATATTGGGGGGGGGGGAGAGAGGGGGGCAATAGACATAAGATATCTCACTTTCATAGGGCCATGCTGGCAGACACACCCAGGGCCGCGTCAAGGTCCTAATCGGCTTGGGAAAATGAATTGAACACGCCCATAGAGGAGACACAGGGGAAGGCACTATGTGCCTGCCTAGGCAGGGGACGTGCAATGCTAGATTTAAGCGACTATGTTTTAATTATATACACCACACATGTAACCCCATCTTCCTACATAGAATCAATCCTACTACGAATGATGGTGGCCGGAGGTGTCGCATCCGACTGACAATCTTCCTACATCTGGCCTGGAATTGTTCCCAAGTACAAACTTTCTGGGACTATGTGGTCCGAAGTTTAAGGTGTGTATTGGGGGTGGAGCTGGATCTGACCCCCATCTTGTGCCTCTTGGGGGATATTAAAAAAAAGTAAGGGAAAAATAGAATGGAAGCTCATGCAGCTGGCCCTATTGTTGGCCAAACGCCCGGTGGCTGTCGCTTGGATGAGCATACAGAGATCCAGCTTAAAGGCAATGGCTTGAAGATGTGAGGGAATGGGCTGTGGCAGAAGAGATGCAGTTATGCCAGGTTAGAAGAGATGATAACCTCAAGGAGGACCTACAAATATGGCAGGGGATCCTGAAGCACTTAGCGGAAGTTAAAGAACGTTGGCATGATGTCATCATAGGGACTTAGACCTAACCATTGCTTTAGTTATGTTATAAGGGAAACTACTTAAAGCAACAAATGGAACACAATATCTTTATGGCTGATATACTTGTTCTGCAATTCTGGAGTTTGTTCTAGGGGAATACTTCTGTGATGGATTGTCTCCACTCAATCTCCATGCCTCAAGGTGCAGATTGTAGAGATTTGGGTGCTGCACCCAGCCATGCTGCTGGGAATGCAAGTTCTAACGAAAAGAAAGCTGAAGTGGAGGGATAATGCTCAGGTTCAGCTATTCAAAGTACCAAACCCTCCTGGTCCTATTCAGAACCACAATAATAAGTTGTGTCCGGTCCCACCTAACTTTCTTCAAGACCTGTGGAAAAAGCAAGAGGCAAAAAAGCGTATCAGAATCCAGAGTCCCACTTAAAGCTGAACACACCTCTACGAGACCAGTGAGGAGATAACTCAAGATGAAAAAGGCTAGACAATATACCAAGGGTACACCTCACTGGGCAGGAAACTACACCCCACTCTTGATCAGCAAGATAACATCTGCTAAGATCATCTGCCCTTTTGTTGAAGCATTCCGCTATGTGACTGACCATTATGGGAATCTGGTGACAAGCCATCACAAAAGCTTTAGAACCTCCACACGACACAATGCCCACTCTGGTCTACATATTGAAGTGCAACATTGTAATCGTATTGGCAATTTAGGGCCTTTAAGGCGAGCCAGGTGGTGCATAGGTCAGAAGATTTATGTGGTGGCACTGTTCTGAGACCGGAGACCTCTAAACTCCACATCATCTAGGTGACCAGTCAAGCCCAGAGATAGAGCATCCATCTCCACTTTGAGATCTGAAGGGAGCAAAAACAAAAAGGCTTGCCAAATGTCAGAATGACATGCATTATCCACCACTGAAGGAGCGAAGGTCATGAGGTGCCTCATCCCAGTTGTCTGTGACAAAAAACATTATATATTTACCTAAATGCTAGATCTCTCACATCATTTAATCGAAGTTTGAGATATTTTTCACACCTACAATCAAGACATACATTTTATAACAGAAACATTGTTCAGCTCAGGATTTCCCCAGACATAACAACCATACCCCAATAACATAGTATCATTAAATGAGAATGACAGGGATGGGTCGGAGGATGGGTGGCTGTTATTTATAAACATCTGGTCAGATGTACTATTGCAGACTCATCTAACATGAGGTCTTAATTTTAAAAATGGAATTGACCCCTGTAAGGAAATGCCTCTTTTTGCATGTTCATCCCTACATTTTTGGACTGATGCTGCTGGTTTTTCGACTCAGAGTGGCCTGAGGCTTGCTAACCAGACCTCGATGCCAGTGTTCTGACCCTATACAAATTGCATGTCGAATTGGATACACTCAATTGACAAGGACTGACTTACTTATAACTCCCTAGGATATGGTACTCAGGGAATGTAAGGCAGAGTGTACACTCAGGACTGCAGTACTGCTTATGCCACCCTGTGTATGAAAAAGTAGAAGATGTGCCCCAGCTTGCCACTGCAGGCTGGAAGGACAGTATTTTCACTGCCAGTTTATTGACACTCACTTCAATGGCAAAGCCACCCTATCACTTAACATTGTGTATTAGGCTCCCCTATGGGAGACACAGAGCCATATGGCAGGGAGCTGTATTTTGTTAAGAAAGACGTACATTTTTAATATGTCTTAACAGCAAAACTTCCAAATTGTAATTCTGCTATGGACAAAGTTACTAGGACCATTAGCTCACACAGGGTACCTTGTTGGCATCCCACCCCAGCTAACTCCTGAATGGGACTAGGTAACTGAGCCATGTAAGCTATTAAATTAAATCATTCTTTATACTTGACATGATACCCTGGTCGAACTTAATACCATTATTAAAGGTAAGCAACTTTTAGAAAGTTGCCACTGTGTGCCACAGCTAGCCCAGCAGCCTAATAAAGGCTCTGGCACACAGACAGCTTTGTGACCACCTGGGAAGATGTGTGAACAACTCCTCAGCACAGGAACAAAGGCAGTTGCAGCGGAGAGAGGTGTCAGACCAATCTCCTAGAACCAGCTCCAAGCCACCACAGAAGTTTTTGCACTACAAGAGGACACATCTGAGATAGCCAAAAGTTGCACCCAAGCCTGCCTGACCCGGGACTGCTATCCACATCCAGATTTGCTGCACCCAAGGGAAACTAGCCCCCACCGAAAAATTTCACCCAAACCACAGTGCAGACTGACCAGTACTCCAGCAACTGTGGGTCTGCTACAGCAATCTAAAAGACTGTGAGGGACCCCTATCTCTGTGGCCAGTTTGCCCCACTTCACCTGTGGATCTAGCAGCACCCACAAAGACAAGCCCCCCCCCCCCCCCCCAATCGACCGCACCACAACAGGAGCATCCTTTGATTATCTTTTGCCTGCATCCCTCAGCATCAGGACCACTCCAACATCATCTGTCTATGACTGTAAAGTTTGGATTTTATCTCAAAAATGCTCTAGTGCAGCAGTTCCCAACCTTCTGACTTGTGTGGACCCCCACATTATCAATATTGGAAACCGAGGACCCCCACTGAATCATTACTGGAATCTGGGGACCCCCCCCCACAGAGTCATTTCTGAAAGCTGGGGACCTAATCTGTTAATATTATTTAATTTTCTCAGCAGTCACGGACCCCCTGAGGAGGCTTCCCATGCCCCCAGGGGTTCCTGGACCACAGGTCAGGAACCACTGCTCTAGTGTCCAGTTAACTGTTTAAAGTGTCTACTCTGGCCCCCTATAGCTCTACTCTGCTGGAATTGGTCACCAAACTAGAGTCGGAGTAGTCAAACTGCTTCAAACTTTTCAAAAGTTTCCAAAGTTATTGTTGACCAATGCTTGCTTGTGGTTGTATTGCGTTTAAAAGTGATAATACCTTCTAAAATCTGTATCTCCGGAAGCCTCTGGTGGATTTTGTTCATCAAGGTCTGTAAAAATTAATTAAAACGTCATCTATTTTCATAAATTGGTGTCTTCTTTCTTTCGTGTGTCGTTGCTGTCTTATTCCATTGTTTGGTGCTGTTAAACGCTTTACAAATTGTTCCTTTGCTAAGTCTTACTGGTGGCAGCCACAGCTATCCATGGTTGAGTTTAACGTTAAGTAAATGTGCCTGACTGGACCATATTTGAGAGTGTACCGCATAATATGTCCCCACATCCATATCATGTAGTACACCAAAATCCTCACATTGGTGGCTAGTGGTGGGATCCAGAACTTGTGTTTGGCTCTACCATAAAGGTATTAAGTTAGTGACCACTGAAAGAAAATATTCAAGTCAACATTGAGAAAGTTTTTTCTGAGACTGACAAGTTCTGTTAAAAGGCACCTGCTTTCAAAGGAGAAAAGTTTCAAAGTTTGCAAAAACTTTTTGCCTAAAGTCTTTAAAGATGGAGAACCAGACATTCGACTTGGCCTCCTTACCCACATTGAGGATCGATGAGCTGAGAGCACTGTGAAAGGAGAGGAATTTTTTTTCCAGGTCTTTCTTCCAAGAAAGAGGAGCTGGAGAAAGCCTTAGGAGCCTGGGAAGAAGCCAGAAGGGATTAGGCTCAACTAGAGGAAGTTATCACCCAAGAGTGGGAATGTAGAAGAGAGAGGTATCCATTCTGACCCAGAGGTGGAACCTGAGAGTAATGTCCCCTTAATGAAATCAAGAAACAATCCCCAATGGGACCTAATGGGAAATCTCCAAATTGGGTGACATGTGTAAAGAAGGTACAGTGATCATGTTTAATGATTTGCAAGCTGAATATGAACTGTCAGCGAGTCAACTTCTGAGATACCAACAGATGTGATTTATACTGAGTAGGTGTGAGGCCCTAAAGGGGTGGGGGGGTGGGGGTGGGCGGTTTGGAAGAGGAGTCTCCACTGGAATACAGGGTATTGAGAGCCCCCCCTAACAGGACATGTGATAGCCCTCCATCTACTGAAACTTTGAAAAAGAGATGCAAAAGGGATCGGGAAGTCATGAGGACGATGATTGGGGGCAGACATGTAGGTATCCAATAGATGTTGCAGTTTTGGCAGGATTCTGATTGATCCAATTAAAAATCCTCCACAGGGCATTTTATACGTGGACCTGCCTGTTCTGTATGGGTCAAGCCACAGAGGAACAATGCCTGTGGGGCCGTCGGATGAAGGGCACCCTGATTCATGCATTGTGGGAATGTCTAAAGATTGAGGCTTACTGGAAACGGGTAGGTGATAGAATATTGACAGTCTTGGGCTGAGAAGTGAGGCTCACACTCCAACTGGTTTCACTTCTGGGGCATACAAACCCAGGACCGCTATACCCTACTATTTTGCAACCTTGCCCTCATGGTGGCAACTAGAGATCTACTGAAGTATTGGGGGGGATGACTCTGCCTACCATACAGGAGTGCGAGGAAGGCATGGATAGGTGCATGGGGGTGGAAAAACTGATGTACCAGGTGAGAAGCTGCCCACACAAATTTGAGAAGACCAGGGGTCCCTGGAGGGACATGAGGGATGAAGGAGAGTGAGGAAACGCAGGAGATATATTGCTATTGGAGGGCGGATTGGACTTGAGTCACAAGTTAATTTGTTGGGTTTCAATATTGTTGTGAACATCTGAAGGGGAAAAGACTCTGACTATTGTGCTGATGTTGTGCTCTGGCCCAGGCCTTAGGAAGACTTAAGCAGTGACTGCTGTACGTGCTGTTCACATGTCCTCAACAGTTTTGGGTGGGGGGGGGTGGCTGAGCGGGAGGAAGGGGCGTTATATTGTTTTTCTTAAAAGTTTGAATAAAGAGATATAAAAAGAAAAAAAAGAAAAGTCGCTGTCTGGGAGTGAAAGGAGCTCCACATTGGTGAGGAGACAAGAAATCTAGAGGCCCAGGAGGAGACCGAACTGGCCCTTGAAAAGAAGAGGGTCAAGCTACGGATAAAACCTCAAGAAAATGGTGGCAGCAGTAAAGAGGCAGAGGTAACTGCAGAGGAATTGAATAAATATTGTATAAAATATTTGTAAATTAGAAAAACTTTAAAATCACAAGCATATCCACAGACATTCCATAAAAGCAGTATCTCAATCTCAATTCCTTAAGGCTACAATAAAAATAATCTAAAAATGTAGTTAACGTCCCAATAAATTGACAATCTGTAGTGGAAGAAAACAACGCACAACGGCTTCTCTGCTGGATCTACAAATGATTGCATTAAATTATTTTTTCTGGTATTGTCTTTGTAGCTGTAATAAGTTAGGCCACAGACAGATTAAATGCTCAAACGACACCTCTTTGTAGTTGCACAAGCAGCAGGCCTTTGAGGGAAAGCAGTTAGTATTCCAAGATCCCTCAATTTGAGCTACTAGTATCAACAGAAAGCAAAATCTAATTTTTGTTTGCATCCTGGATTCTAATTAGAAGCTGAATACTCTTGCTTTAGTCTAGAATATGATTCTGTCTTATAATGGACATTTTGATATTTCTACTGTGTCAGTTAATCCGCAGTTCTTGTATTCTCCCAAGGAGCCTGTTTGATTAATGTCTTCCGCTCCACAAGGGGCAAATTTATGAGATTTGCCGTTGGCAGCAAATTGTTTCCCATAATTGTTTTACTGAATGAACCCAAGTGCAGCCCCAAGCCCACATCTTGGTTGTTGATTACTTTGTTGTAGTTTAGAGAGCTCATTGAGTTTTTCTCTGCTCTTGCGCAGTCACAGAAGTAGTTCAACATCGCCACTAAGTGACAAACAGCTAATGAGTCCAGTTTTATCGTATTTTACATTGAATTGATGAGTGGATGTTCACAAAATATTTGAGCTCTTTCATATAAATTTTATCCAGATCGCTTGTGGATTTTTCTGCCAGATCAAATGCTCCGTACAGTAATGCAGGCACTAATTTTGTTTCCAGCCCCCTTAAAGATTGACAGACCGCATGACCTCCATATGCTCTCATATATTCTTTTTAACAGAATGTGAGACTCTCCAGGGCTCTGTTTTGAATTTTGAAAGATGAACTATCCAGCTTAGTTGGTTATCAACTTCTAGCCCTATGTAATTGTAAGGTGGTACTTCTACCAAAGTGTTGCCCTCAATTGTTAATGTAACAAGCTTCTTGACTTTCTCAAAGATCATCATTTTTGTCTTACTGAGGCTGACATTTAGGTCATTTTTTATACTAAGTTTTTGCAGGTTCTGTAACTGCAATTGGAGTCCGAATGCAATCAGTGAAATTGAGATGATGTCTTCGGCATATACCAAGTAACTGATTGGTTTTAGTCCCATCTTGGGGGCCAATCCATCTGGAGTGTTTAAAAAGATTTATAAATCCTCTACGTACAGCGAGAAGAGTAGTGGTGCTAAACTGCATCCCTGTTTCAAGCCACTGGCAGTCGATATCTTTGGAGACAAAACATGTTTGTCAACTTACACTGTAACCAAGTTTTTATCATGAAGGGATAAATATTGTCAATGGCCAAGCATACTTGCCTGAATCCGGATTGCTCCATGAGAACTAAATTAAAATTGGACAACCAGCGTGATAATCTAACACATAAAAACCTTGCAAAAAACCTCCCTTCAGCGTCCAACAAAGAGATAAGATGATAGTTGCTTGGGCACTGCTTTGATACTTTTGGTGAAGTGGACGTATAATAGCTCCTCACCAGGAAGGGGAGAAATTTCCTCATTCCAAAATCTTTGTGAACAAAATATACAATAACTCACTCCCGTGTGAAAGGTCAGTTTTGATCACATCAATAGGTATCCCATTCGGACCTGCAGCTCACAAAGGGTGAGATTTCCTTCTCCTTTATTTCCCCCTTGTTAATCCCAAAATTCGAATTATGATAACTTGAGAGCTCCGAGAAGTAGGAGCTACAGCACACGTATAAGTTTTCCACATGCCTTTTCGAGTCCTAATGAGATTGATAGAAATCTGTTGCCAGATTTATGGAACTGGTGCTCCATCCAACCAAGGACCCACATAAACTCCAATTACGGGGTTTAATAGAATGGTGCAATGTTGTCCAAGCCAGATGTTGAGATCTCTTGCGTAGCTCATGAATTTCATGCAGAAACTGTCTCTTTTCATTTTTTATTGCAAGATATCTTAGTCTCGACATTAGGTTTTTTAAGTATTCCTAATAATATTTTCTGATGGTTTCTTCTTGCAAAAGTTGTCAAATGGCCCCCATTTGTGGGGATAGTCCATAAGCCCCTGATTCTGCTAGAAGAACTGAAAACAAATATACTGTTCAGCATGTTTTCCCAATTGTTAATCCAATTAGCAGACAGTTTAAAAAAATAAGTGTTTAGGAAACTTTGTTTATTCAATAGATTTAATGTGTGTTTAAAATTGGTGCTCCACTTAACGGATCTTAAATTGGTGGAATTACTGATACCCTCTAGATACCGGTCATGTGGAATCCGGATATGATAATTAAAAGTCAGAATTATCTGTTGTGGTTTATGGTCACTTTCTTTTATTGAAATAATCTGATAATCTTGACAAAGATAAAAAGAACTGAACTCTAAAAAATGAAGTCAATAATACTTGGAGATTTTTTTATGGAGATAAAGATCGAGTTTGCATGTTGACCTGACACAAATCTTCCATTTAGAGCACACAGTCTTAGATCTGTAAAGAATCCATATATAACACAACGTTTTGGCCTTGGGTTTTCCCACCAGCTTCCCATAATTAGTTCAGGGATATTCCAGGCTAAATCTTTTGAATCATCCTCCATGGTGTGTGGGTGTTGGAAATGTAATAAGTTATTATTGACGTCCCCGGTTATCATTACTATATTTGAGCCATTCTGTTCTAGAATTAGTTCAAGTTCATCTAGCACAGTTTGAATATCTTTTTTGTTCTTCACTCTTGAAGGTGGGAAATAGACATTTACTAATAGGATTTGTTTTTGCCTGGGATTCTCTAGGACCGTTATTAGCAAACAATTTGTTTTTGTGTTAATGCCAGAACTTTTCAGATTAGTATAATTGTGGACTAATGTTAACAGCCCACGCGAAGGCCAATAGAAGGGGTTCACAGTGGTCATAAGTTTTAAAGTTTGGTAGGTTAAGGGGGTTTTGTTGACCAGGCTTCCTGGAGGCATATTACTTGATGTGGATTCCAATTTGTATTAAATCCACACCACCAGTGTTTAAATGCCTTTCTGTCCCAGCAATGTTCCAAGAGGACATTAACAACTTCTAAGTAGGATTTAACTCTAGGTACCCAGCGCTAGGACTGGCCGAGAAAATCGGGTTTTAATGAAAATTATACTTTTGCTGGTCAGTGATGGTAAATGTATGTTCCGTTGGTACTTTAACAATGCCGATTCCCAGGTTCAGCTCCTCAACTGGACATGAAAGGCCTCGAAAGTGGCTTACTTTACTTACTGGTTTATGGCATGTCAGTCTTTCTTGCAATATAGACGGATACTTTAGCTTTACTGGCTTTGTTAATGTAATACCCCATACTGCTAGTTCGGCCTCTTTTACCAGAACCCTTTGCACAATTCCTTCACTGGTTCAGCTTGTTATTGCAAGCTCACTTTGAGTGCTAACATTATGGATAAGTCAAACACTGAACAGGTCTGCTGAAGAGATATCTGCTAGGTCAGTGAAGTGATGTAATAGCCTCAAAATGTTTTGGTGATTCAAGACGTCATGTGGTCCTTGTGAAACATACTCAGGGATGAAATCCAAGGTTGAAGCACCATTAGTTAAGGCTGCAAAGCCAGCTGGTGGGATGCTATTCCTGCACTGTGATGACAAAAGAATACAGGTCAGATCATCCAGTGACTTGTATTATTTAATTCTTTGCTATCACCCACTTTGTGACTGAAACACTTATTTTAAGGAATATTTGTAGATATGCTTGTGATTTTAAAGTCTCTTTTTCTATTATATCAATATTGTAATATATGTTATACAATATTTATTCATTCATGATTTCTTTCAACTGCAGAGGGTGCCTATGATCCCAGGTTGCCCAAGGGAATTGTGCTTAAATATGCACAGGGGGATGACATTGATAAGTGGCTGGCATCCTATGAGAGAGCTTTTAGGATGAGCAGGGTGGTGCACACAATTGAGGGTCCTTACTGTGGGAACTTATTCCGACTGTAGGGAGAGAAAGGCTCATGACACTTGAGGATGAGGAAGCAGAGTCTTACATTCACATGAATGATGCACTCACTGAGCCCTTTGGTCTCACCCCAGAAAAATACAGACAGTAATTTAGAAGCATGCTAAAGGGAGCAAAACAGATGATTTTGTAGATACCTCTGTGAAGTTAATTGATGGCTGGATTAAGGGTAACAAGGTGGATACCTATAAAGGTTTTTACAATTTAATGGCTAAACAGCATATAGTTACCAATTGTTCCTCAGAGAACTTAAACCAGTATCTGGTAGATTCTGCCTACCCCTAGAGAGCTGGGGAATTAGCTGATGTGTGGGTATGCACTAGCCTATCCAAGAAGTCCTCGTGGTGAACACAAAAAGGGAGGGCAGGCCACTCTTCAGGGGAAAAATGGGGGGAATTTTCAAATGTCAGAGAAACCGAAAGTGTCCCCAAAAAGAAGCCCAAGGGGCGGGAGCCAGAGACACATCCTAATCAAAGGGGAGGGGATATCAAGGAAAGACGTTTGACCCTTCAAAGGCTGGGCTGTGCTTTGACTGTAGGTTGCCAGGACACAGGAGGGGTGATTCACCATGCACCAAAAAGTCACCTACTGGTAACACTTCCAAGGGCATAGCTCATGTAGGGACTGGGGTGGAAGTTGTCCCTGGGAATTGCAAGGTGTACACTGAAGCCATATTAGTTTCCCTGGGTGGTGAAGTTGTTGAACCTTTAAGTCCACTGACCTACCAGTATGTTAAAGTACCAGCAGTGACCAAATATTAAAGGAGTGGGAGTTCAGGCCTTCAGGGATACAGGTGCAGGCATAACTATGGTGATGGCCACGCTGGTTTCCCCAAGTTATGAGGTGCATGGGATAGTCAATTCAGGAAATGTGACAGAGCCCCATCCCATAGCTGTGGTGGACTGAGTGGGGAGGGGTCAGTGGCCCTAAAAACAGTAGCTTTGCCCCCTGCCATCCCAGTGGAGCGTCTATTGGGCAATGACCTTGAAACTTCTGCCTGGAAACAAGGACTTATGCAGCAATGCTGGGTCTGCCTGAGTGGGTTTGTCTCTCCACTAGTGCACAGAAGGCCTTAAGGGACAGGCGAGGGATTTATGGCTCCTGCAACAGTCGACCATACTCCCAATATCAAGAGGAAGGGCAGGAAGCCGGGAAAGGGTTCTGCAAAAGGTCCACAGAGCCAGAAGGAGCCTAACCCTCATGGGACAGCCTTGTTTCTGAAGACAAAGGTGCTGCCTTCACAGACGTCTGACGTGGCAGAACTTCCAGGAGCAGTTGGTCCCTCCAGACTTGAGCCAGGGACAAAAGACTTGCCCCACTCCTGAGGCAGATGGCTATCAAACAGGAGGAAGGAGATATCAGTGGTACTCATAACATATACTGGGATGAGGGAATCCTGTACAGTGAGGCATGGGACCCCAAGCCAGGGACTGTAGCAACGTACCCTCTTTTTGCCATAGTTATCCCCACTTTTTTGCCTGCCGTCAGTGTGTTTTGATTGTTTTCACTGGGATCCTGCTAACCAGGACCCCAGTGATTGTGCTCTCGCCCTCCAAATTTGATAGCTTAGTGCTTTGCACACCCACAATTGGCATACTGGTGCCCCCATATAAGTCCCTAATATATGGTACTTAGGCACCCAGGGCAATGAGACACCAGGGGTTCCCCACGGGCTGCAACATGTATTTTGCCACCCATGGGAGCCTAAGCAAACTGTATCTGCAGGCTTGCTATTCCAAGCTGCATGAAAAGATGCATGCACCCTTTCACTTCAGGTCACTGCACCAGGCGCTGCAAGTCACCCCTATGGTAGGTCCTCCTAGCCCAGAGGGTACGGTGCAGGTACTTGGGTGGGAGGGCACCTTTGCATGAGCAGAGTTGCCCCTACGAACTCCAGCTCCATTACACTGGACTTCGTAAGCGCAGGGAAGCCATTTTAACCAGGTACTGGATCTGTGCCCAGCAACATCATAATGGTAACTGCGAACCTGGGCATATTTAGTATCAAACAAGTAGGAATCATAACCCAATACTACTGCCAGTATTGGTTGTATGATTCCATGCACTGTGGGGGCTACATAGAGGACCCCCAGAATTGTGCCTACTAGTCTTCTGGGGGTTTCAGGGCAACCTGCGCTGCTGCCACCTCTCAGACAGCAGATTTCTGCCCTCCTGCTGCTTGACCAGCCCAGGTAGGGGAAGGCAGAACAAAGGATTTCCTGTGGGAGGTAACACCCTCACCCTTGGAAATATGTGTTACATAGCTTGGGAGGGGTAGCCTCCCCAAGCCACTGGTATGTTTTGAAGGGCACATTTGGTGCCCTCCTTGCATAAACCGGTTTGCACCAGTCCAGGGACCCCTGGTCCCTGCTCTGGCGCAAAACTGGACCATGGAAACGGAAGTGACCACTCCCCTGTCCATAACTAGCCCAGGGGTGCTGCCCAGAGCTCCTCCAGGTGGCCATTTGATTCTGCCATCTTGAATCCAAGATGGGCAGAGGCCCCTGGGAGCATCTGAGTCGCCAGGTCAGACAGGTGACGTCACAGACCACTCCCGATAGGTGGTTACCCTGCTAGGTGACCCATCCCCCTTTCCTGGGATATTTAGTGTCTCCCTCTCGGGTGGGTCCTCAGATTCAACGTACACTATTCCAGCAGGATTCCGGTAACCGACAATCTGCAACTACAGCGACGGCTCTGTTCTCCAACATTGTTTCCTCGGCTCTTTCCAGCAACTGCAACATTTTCCCAGCTGTGCATCCTCTGAGGGTGATGTATTTTCAACCTGCACAAGAAGTAATAAGGAATCTCCCCTGGAGTGAAAGAGTCACTCCCCTGCATCCGCAGGCACCAACTGCAATGACGACCAGCTGTGTGGATCTTCTCCACTCCGGAGCTGCGTGGATCCTCATCACAGGTGGTGGTCTGGTGTGGTCCCCTTAGTCCTCTGTAGCAGCTGTCTAACCTGGGAGACAGTAAACCCCTGCCTGTCCCTGTAGGAGAGCACCCCTGTGCACTGCGACTCTTGCAGCTACCAAGGCTTGTTTGTTCCTCCGCAAAGGGATCTTCAGGCTCCGTGTAGCCACAGCCCCTGCACTTCCTCCTGCAAAGCATAGTCTCCTGCCTGCTGTTCCAGCGATGTGGGACTCCTCTTCAGGTGTGCTGAGTGGGCCTCACCGCGACTCCCCTCCTTGGGTTGAGTCCCCTGGACCTTGCTGGTCCTCTTCAGCCTTGCAAAACCGTCTCTGACTCTTGCATTTGCCAAGGCTTGTTGGTTGTTTTCCAGCACGACTGATCAACTGCATCACAACTACCGACATGGGACATCACTTGCATCACTTCAGAAACTCCTCTTCTCCTCCTGTACTGCACTGTTGACCTTCTTCGTCCACCGTCGACTTGGTCCTCCATCCACTGAAGGGTGGGTAGTCGCTCCTGCCACAGCTGGACACTTCAGCTGAAATTGGACTTGGTCCCCATCCTTTGCAGGACCTCCTCTGTCAGTATCCACCTTTGGTTTCTTTCAGTCTTGTCTGGCTCTTGCACAATTCTTCTCAAAAGTCCTCCTGTTGGTTTTGGGGAAATCCAGGTACTTAAATCTTCTCTCCTAGTCGCTGGGAGCCACCCTGGTCCTTACTTCTTGGGGTTCCTAGTTTCTCCAACTCCCCTCTCCTGATTCCAGTTCCTTGGATGGGGGACTGCCTTTCACATTCCACTTTTTTAGTATGTGGTTTGGCCCTCACTGTTTGCTATTTCTTTTACCAATGGCAATTGATTTCTATGCTATTTACTGATTGCTAATGTGTATGTAATAGTGTGTTTACTTACCTCCAGTTGGGGTATTGTCTATACAGTATTTTAGTATTTGTGTTACCATAATAAAGTACCTTTATTTTTGTAACACTGTGTGGTTTTTTCATGTGTGTAAGTGCTGTGTGACTATAGTGGTGTTGCATGTTTCCTAGATAAGACTTGGTTGCGCATCCACAGCTACCTCTAGAGAGCCCTGGCTTCCTAGACACTGCCTACACTTCACTAATAGGGGATACCTGGACCTGGTATAAGGTGATAACACCATAGGTGCTCACCACACACCAGAACAGCTTCCTACAGGGACAAACAGGCAAGTGGTGGTCTCCCACCAGTACAGAGAATTCCTCCTTCAGACCAAACTTTGGGACAGGATAGTCAACCATTTTTATTGGCCCCAAAGGTCTAAGAAGGTGAAGGAGTTTTGGTACTCCTATGTTACCTTCCAAGCTAGTAACAAGGCTGGTGGCAAGCCAATGGCTCTCCTGGTACCACTTCCTGTGGTTGGGACTCCCTTTGAGAGGGTAGGGATTGAAACTGTCAGTCCCCTAGACCCATCTACATGGGTTTATCCCGATGCTTAGGGACCATGCCACCAGATATCCTGAAGCAATTCCCCTTAGAACATGTACTGCTCCTTCAGTAGCTATATCCCTAATTGGTACTTTTACCAGAGTGGGTTTTCCTAAAGAGGTATTATCCTGTAGAGGTACAAACTTCATTTCTGCCTTTCGGACAGCAATGAGGGATGAGTGTGGAATTACTTATATGTTCACCACACCATACCATCCACAAGGTACTGCCCTTGTTGAACAATTTAACAAGACCATGAAGGGTGTGAATATGAGTTTACCGGGAAACTCGGAAGGGATGTTATCCCATGCCTACTGTTTGCCTACCTCTTTGGACACCCTGTCTGTGGTCCCTTAAGTTTGGTTGGAGAAGATTGAGAATGGCTTCTCAAAGAGTCCAAGGAGGACATCCTAGATTATGTATTAAGCCTCTGCTCCAGGATGGAAGAATGCATGAAGAAGGCAAACAGAAACTGGGAGGCCAGCCAGGAGCTCGTCAAGCACTGGTATGACCAAACGTTTGCTATGGTTTAATACCAGCAAGGACAATTGGTGTGAGTGTTAGATCCACTCAGATCCCTCCAAGACAAATGGACTGGGCCTTTCCCGATCATGGATAAAGAAGGGGGAAGTCACATACTTGGTAGACTTGGGTACCTCAAAGGACCCTCAGAGTGATAAATGTGAATAGACTCAAGTTACATCATGACAGAGCAAATATCAAAATGCTCATGGTGACAGATGGTGGGGAAGAGGAAGGAAGTGACATTCTCCCAGTCCTGATGTCAACCAATGCCAAAGATGGTTTAGTGGAGGGAGTAGTTCTCTCTTCCACTTTGACAAGCCAGTGACAGAAAGACAGTTACAACTTGATTGGACAATTTGATGAACTGTTTTCCTTCACTCCAGGTCTGACAACATGTAGTACCTATAAATTCAAGGCTAGTATCAAAGCTGAGGTTGCTGAAATACTAGAGTTGGGGGCGATTGAGCCTTCTAGCAGTCAATGGGCCAGCCCAGTGACTCCGGTGCTGAAACCCAATCTGAAAGGAGGCAAGCAGAGATTAAACTTTATGTGGACTACAGGGGTCTGAATGCAGTCACCTAGACTGATGCTCACCCTACAGCCAGAGCTGATGAGCTCTTAGGAAAGTTGGGAGATGCAAAATCTCTCAGTATCTTTGACCTGACTTCAGGTTACAGGCAGATAGCCTGTACCAACAGCAGAGGAGAGATCTACCTTTTCAACCCCAGAAGGCCACTTTCATTTCAAAGTGATGTCCTTTGGGTTGCAGAATACACTTGTTACCTTCCAGAGGTTGGTGAACAGAGTACTTTCAGGTCTGGAAAGGTTAAGGGCAGCATATATAGATGAAATTGCTGTCTTTAGTTCCACCTGGAAGGATCGCCTGGTCCACCTCAAGGAAGTTCATCAAGCCCTTCAACAGGTTGAGATGACTATTAAGGCAAGTAAGTACCAGATAGGGCAAGGGCCTGTAGTGTACCTCGGCAACTAAGTAGGTGGAAGACATGTAGAACCACTCCAGCCGAAGATCAAGACAATTCTGACCTGGGAAGCTCCAAAAATTCAGATTCAGGTCAGAGACTTTTAAGGCCTGACTGGGTACTATAGGAGGCTTACAAAGGATTATTTTACCATAATGGCACCTTTAACAGAGTTAACCTTCAATAAGCATCCAAGGAAAGTCATATGGACTGACTCCTGTCCAAAGGACGTTGATCCCCTTAAGAAAGCTCTTGGCTCACCACCTGTACTAAAGGCACCTGACTTTAGTAAAGAGTTTGTTGTCCAAACTGATGCTTCAGAACATGGGATTGGGGCAGTTCTGTCACAGCTAAATGACCAAAGTCAAGATCAACCAGTTGTCTTTATCAGCTGGTGACTCCTCCCAGGAGAGCTACACTGGAGTGCCAATGAGAGGGAAGTCTTTGCTGTGGGGTTTGGTACATGAAGTTAAGGCCCTACATGCACAGTTAATGGCGGTGTAAGGACCTTTGAGTCACATAATATCAGTACTTTATGCAAGACAGTTCAGTAGGTCATCTGCTCCATGACACAGAGGAAAATTATATGATAACACCATTAAGTCAAATGAATAAGTTACTTACTTTCAGTAATGCCTTTTCTGGTGGATACAAAGCATTTTTTCTTCTTTCATGGAATGAGGTGGAGGACAGAATGTGGAAAGTATGACGGACTGACCTAAATGAAAGGGAGTAACTACTTTAGGGAAGGCAGGCCTGGTCCATAATACCAGTTTGTCTGGAAAAAAGGTCGTATAGGGTGGTTTTACACTTAGCTCTTGCAGTTTGCTGACAAGCCTTGCTGATGTGATGGCAATCAAACATTGTTCTGAAGATTAACAACCTTAAAGGACAACTGTGAAGAGGTTCAATGGGAGAACACATCAAGAAGATAAGGACCAAATTTAGGTTCCATTTAGGCATAAAAGGAGGAGAAGGTGGTATCTATTTCTAATAGCTTTAGAAAAGGTAAAACAATTTGAGTTAATCAGTGATGGTTGATCCAGTAAGTGTAGGAAAACCGTTAAGGCAGCTAAGTAATCTAGGACTGTTCCAACGCTAGGTGGAGGACAGAAGAGAGTATGTGAGATAAATGAGCTTTAGTGGGATTTATCAGCAGACCATTCCTGGGTTGTTGATGGCAAGGACAAAGATCAGTGGACATAAGATGCTGCATTACATTATATTTTGGACTAGTTGAAAGCTGTGTATTTCTTTAAGGTTTACTCTTTTGATGTAATTGCATATGTTCTTTCTATGTGTGCAGATATGGAAAATGTCACTTACCCAGTGTACATCTGTTCGTGGCATGAGGCGCTGGAGATTCACATGCTGTGCATTATCCTGCCATCTAGTGTTGGGCTCGAAGTATTACAAGTTGTTTTTCTTTGAAGAAGTCTTTTCGAGTCACGAGACCGAGGGACTCCTCCCTTTCGGCTTCATTGCGCATGGGCGTCGACTCCATCTTAGATTGTTTTCCCCGCTGAGGGTGAGGTAGGAGTTGAGAGTATACTAGATGTGCCCATGCAATGGAGTAGGTGTGTATGTACATAATGTGTATTAAAATAATATTTAATTACAAATTTTCAAATCTTATTCAACTAACAACGGCTACAGGCTCCCGGGGAGGTGGGAGGGCGCATGTGAATCTGCAGCGTCTCATGCCACGAACAGATGTACACTAGGTAAGTGACATTTTCCGTTCGTTGGCATGTGTAGCTGCAGATACACATGCTGTGCATAGACTAATAAGCAGTAACCTCCCCTAAAAAGCGGTTGCTTAGCCTGTAGGAGTTGAAGTTGTTTGAAATAATGTTCTTAATACAGCCTGTCCTACTGTGGCTTGTTGTGTTGTTAACACATCTACACATTAATGCTTTGTGAATGTATGAGGCGTAGACCAGGGGGCTGCCTTACACATTTCAGTCATAGGTATATGCCCCAGAAAAGCCATTGTGGTGCCTTTTTTCCTAGTGGAATGCGCTTTTGGTGTAATAGGTAGATCTCTTTTTGCTTTGATATAGCAAGTTTGAATACATTTAACTATCCATCTGGCAATGCCTTGTTTGGATATAGGATTACATGCATGAGATTTTTGGAAGGCTACAAACAATTGTTTTGTTTTACGAAATTGTTTTGTCCTGTCAATGTAATACATTAGTGCTCTCTTTATGTCTAATGTATGTAAGGCTCTTTCGGCTACTGAGTCTGGTTGTGGAAAGAAGACTGGGAGTTCCACTGTTTGGTTTAGGTGGAACAGTGATATAACTTTTGGTAAGAATTTGGGATTTGTACGTAGAACCACTTTATGTTTATGTATTTGTATAAAGGGTTCTTGTATAGTAAATGCTTGTATCTCACTTACTCTTCTAAGTGATGTGATAGCTATTATAAAGGCCACTTTCAAAGTTAAGTATTGCATCTCACAAGAGTGCATGGGTTCGAATGGTGGTCCCATGAGTCGTGTTAATACAATATTAAGGTTCCACGAAGGTACTGGTGGTGTTCTTGGGTGTATGATTCTTTTTAGTCCCTCCATAAATGCTTTGATGACTGGGATTCTACAAAGCGATGTTGAATGTGTAATCTGCAGATAGGCAGATATTGCTGTGAGATGTATTTTAATTGAAGAGAATGCTAGCTTAGACTTTTGTAGGTGTAATAAGTAGCCTACAATGTCCTTTGCGGAAGCATGTATTGGTTGAATTTGATTAGTGTGGCAGTAGTAAACAAATCTTTTCCATTTGTTTGCGTAACAATGTCTTGTAGTGGGTTTTCTAGCTTGTTTAATGACCTCCATACATTCTTGTGTAAGGTCTAAATGTCCAAATTCTAAGATTTCAGGAGCCAGATTGCTAGATTGAGCGATGCTGGATTCGGGTGTCTGATCTGTTTGTGTTGCGTTAACAGATCTGGCCTGTTTGGTAATTTGATGTGAGGTACTACTGATAAATCTAGCAGTGTTGTGTACCACGGTTGGCGAGCCCAGGTTGGTGCTATAAGTATTAGTTTGAGTTTGTTTTGACTTAGTTTGTTTACCAGATAAGGAATGAGTGGGAGAGTGGGAAAAGCTTAAGCAAATATCCCTGACCAACTTATCCATAACGCATTGCCCTTGGACTGAGGGTGTGGGTACCTGGACACGAAGTTTTGGCATTTCGCGTTTTCTTTTGTTGCGAATAGGTCTATTTTTGGTGTTCCCCAGCGAAGAAAGTAATCTTGTAGGATCTGGGGATGAATTTCCTATTTGTGTGTTTGTTGGTGATCTCGACTGAGATTGTCGGCCAACTGGTTCTGAATGCCTGGGATGTATTGTGCTATTAGGCGAATGTGATTGTGAATTGCCCAATGCCAAATTTTCTGTGCTAAGAGACACAGTTGTGACGAGTGTGTCCCTCCTTCTTTGTTGAGGTAATACATTGTCGTCATGTTGTCGGTTTTGACAAGAATGTGTTTGTGGGCTATCAGTGGTTGAAATACTTTTAATGCTAGAAACACTGCCAACAGTTCTAAATGATTTATGTGCAGTTGTTTTTGTTGATTGTCCCATTGTCCCTGTATGCTGTGCTGGTTGAGGTGTGCTCCCCACCCCATCATGGAAGCATCTGTTGTGATCATGTCTTGAGGCACTGGGTCTTGGAATGGCCGCCCTTGGTTTAAATTTATAGGGTTCCACCATTGAAGCGAGAAGTGTGTCTGGCGGTCTACCAACACTAGATCTTGGTGTTGACCCTGTGCTTGTGTCCATTGTTTTGCTAGGCACTGTTGTAAGGGCTGCATGTGTAATCTCACGTTTGGGACAATGGCTATGCATGAAGACATCATGCCTAGAAGTTTCATCACAAACCTTACTTGGTAGTGTTGGTTTGGCTGTATGTTTAATGTTATATTCTGGAACGCTTGTACCCTTTGTGGACTTGGAGTGGCAATCGCTTTTTGTGTGTTGAGTGTTGCTCCCAGGTATTGTTGTATTTGGGATGGCTGCAGATGTGATTTTTGGTAATTTATAGAAAACCCTCGTTTGTGTAGAGTTTCTATAACGTATTGCGTGTGAAGAAGGCACTGTTGTTGAGTGCTAGTTTTTATTAACCAGTCGTCTAAGTATGGGAATACATGCATGTGCTTTCTCCTTATGTGAGCGGCTACTACTGCAAGGCATTTTGTGAATATCCTTGGGGCTGTTGGTATCCCGAACGGTAACACTTTGAATTGATAGTGCACGCCGTGTATTACAAACCTTAAGTATTTTCTGTGAGAAGGATGTATGGGTATGTGAAAGTATGCATCTTTGAGATCTAACATTGACATGTAGTCCTCTTTTTTTTAGTAAGGGAACCACGTCTTGAAGTGTTACCATGTAGAAGTGATCCGACTTGATGAAGAGATTCAGCGTTCTGAGGTCTAATATGGGTCTTAACGTTTTGTCTTTCTTTGGAATTACGAAATATAGTGATTAGACACCTGTTCCTTTTTGATGGTTGGGTACTAACTCTATTGCTTGTTTTTGTAACAATGTTTGGACTTCTAGTTGTAACAGGTCTAAGTGTTGTTTGGACATATTGTGTGCCCTTGGCACATCTGGCGGGAAATTTATGAATTCTATGCAATAATCTTGTTGGATAATGGCTAGGACCCATGCGTCCGTAGTTATGTGTGTCCAGTTTTGGTAGTATGCAGTAAGTCTCCCCCCCACTGGTGTTAAGTGTTGGGGTTTTGTGACATTGAAGTTACTGTTTGGTTTGACTTGTTTTAGGTGTTTGGAATTTTCACCTTGCTCTTTGTAATTGTCCACCCCTATATGAGCCTTGAAACGCTCCTCTCTGGTATTGTCCCTCATAGGTGGGTCTGGTTTGCGAGGTGGAAGGCTCTGGTGTTTGCGTACGAACCCCCCCCCCTAAATTGTGGCTTTCTAAATGTGCCTCTGCTTTGTGGGGAGTAGAGCGCGCCCATGGCTTTGGCCGTGTCCGTGTCCTTCTTTAATTTTTCAATTGCTGTGTCCACTTCCGGCCCAAACAATTGTTCTTGGTTAAAAGGCATGTTTAACACAGCTTGTTGGATTTCTGGCTTGAATCCTGAGTTTCGTAAGCATGCATGCCTGCGAATGGTTACCGCAGTGTTGACTGTTCGTGCTGCTGCGTCTGCCGAGTCTAATGCGGACCTTATTTGGTTGTTGGATATTGCTTGCCCTTCTTCCACAACCTGTTGGGCACGTTTCTGGTGTTCTTTGGGCAAGTGCTGTATAATATGTTGCATCTCGTCCCAGTCTGCCCTGTCGTAGCGAGCCAGTAGGGCTTGCGAGTTTGCGATCCGCCATTGATTGGCTGCCTGTGCTGCCACTCGTTTGCCCGCTGCATCAAACTTCCTACTCTCTTTGTCAGGCGGTGGAGCGTCTCCTGATGATTGAGAGTTTGCCCTCTTTCTTGCTGCTCCTACAACCACTGAGTCTGGTGTAAGTTGCTGTGTTATAAACACAGGGTCCGTTGGGGGAGGTTTGTATTTTTTCTCCACCCTAGGCGTGATAGCCCTTCCTTTCACTGGCTCCTGGAATACCTGTTTTGCGTGCTTGAGCATGCCCGGGAGCATTGGCAGACTCTGGTAGGCAGTGTGGGTGGATGCCAAGGTGTTGAACAGGAAATCATCCTCTATTGGCTCTGAATGTATTGCTACATTGTGGAACGTAGCTGCCCTTGATAGTACCTGCGTATATGTAGTACTGTCCTCTGGAGGTGACGGCCTTGTTGGGTAACAAACTGGGCTGTTGTCTGATACTGGAGCATCATTTAAGTCCCATGCATCCGGATCATCCTGTGTCATCCCTGTAGGTGACTGCATTGGAGGTGTTGTTACCGGGGACAGCTGTGGTGAGTGTAGTGGGGAAGGTTGTGGCGAAAACCTCAGTGGTGGGGTTTTATCTCCACTTTCGCCTTTGGTTGCATTTCTGACTCTTGAAATGCCAGCTTTCTTTTGGTTTTGATTGGAGGAAGAGTTTGTATTTTTCCAGTCTTTCTGGATTTGCAACCTCCTTTGCGTATGGTCTGGTTCCCCCATACTTATTTCCTGCTCAAATCTGTGTTTTTGCATTTGGCTGGAAAGTCCATGCTCTTCTGTGTAAGAGATCGTTTGGTGCCTGAATCTCGACCGGAGTCGGATGTCTTTTCTATGGGTTAAGCCATGGCCTGCTGGCGGTGGCATACCCTTGGCCTTTACGATCTTTGTATGAGTTTTGGACGGGGCAGTTTTACTCACTGTTTTCTGCACCGTCGTGGGTCGTTTGCTTTCGGATTGGTCAGAGTCCGTCCCCTGGATGGAAATTCTTTCTTCCTCTTCGCTGTCGAGTTCTTCTCTCGGTGTCGATGCTATTTGAAGTCGTCTCGCTCTTCGATCACGTAGGGTCTTTTTTGATCGAAACGCCAGACAGGCCTCACAAGTATCCTCCCTGTGTTCTGGTGATAAACACAGATTACAGACCAAGTGTTGGTCTGTATAGGGATACTTCGAGTGGCACTTCGGACAGTAGCGGAAGGCGGTCCAGTCCATTAGTTTCGTCGATGGATGCGGTCGGGCCAACCAGGTCCTGCTGCGCTTCTACTGTTGGTGTCGATACTCGAAAAGACTTCTTCGAAGAAAAACAACTTGTAACACTCCGAGCCCAACACTAGATGGCAGGATAATGCACAGCATGTGTATCTGCCGCTACACATGCCACAGAACATATATATATATATATATATATATATATATATATATATATATATATATATATATAAATGGAAAATGTCACTTACCCAGTGTACATCTGTTCGTGGCATTAGTCGCTGCAGATTCACATGCTGTGCACATCCCGCCATCTGGTGTTGGGCTCGGAGTGTTACAAGTTGTTTTTCTTCAAAGAAGTCTTTTCGAGTCACAAGACCGAGGGACTTCTCCCATTTCGGCTCCATTGCGCATGGGCGTCGACTCCATCTTAGATTGTTTTCCCCCGCAGAGGGTGAGGTAGGAGTTGTATATGCTAGTAATAGTGCCCATGCAATGGAGTAATGTACATAATGTAGTTGAAAGTAATATATTTACAAATATACAGATGTTCAAGATCAACTTCTAAACGGCTACAGGCTCCCGGGGAGGCGGGTGGGCGCATGTGAATCTGCAGCGACTAATGCCACGAACAGATGTACACTGGGTAAGTGACATTTTCCGTTCGATGGCATGTGTAGCTGCAGATACACATGCTGTGCATAGACTAGTAAGCAGTTATCTCCCCAAAAGCGGTGGTTCAGCCTGTAGGAGTTGAAGTTGTTTGAAACAATGTTCGTAGTACTGCGTGGCCTACCGTGGCTTGTTGTGCCGTTAGCACATCTACACAGTAGTGCTTGGTAAATGTATGAGGCATAGACCATGTAGCTGCCTTACATATTTCGTTCATTGGAATATTTCCTAGAAAGGCCATGGTAGCACCTTTCTTTCTAGTTGAGTGTGCCTTTGGTGTAATAGGCAGTTCTCTTTTTGCTTTAAGATAACAGGTTTGAATGCACTTAACTATCCATCTAGCAATGCCTTGTTTAGAAATTGGATTTCCTGTATGAGGTTTTTGTAAAGCAATAAATAATTGTTTTGTTTTTATAATTAGTTTTGATCTGTCAATGTAGTACATTAACGCTCTTTTGATGTCTAATGTATGTAGTGCTCTTTCAGCTACAGAGTCTGGCTGTGGGAAGAACACTGGTAATTCTACTGTTTGATTTAAGTGGAACGGTGATATGACTTTTGGTAAAAATTTAGGATTTGTCCGTAGAACTACTTTATGCTTGTGTATTTGAATAAATGGTTCTTGTATGGTGAATGCTTGAATCTCACTTACTCTTCTTAAAGATGTGATGGCAATTAAAAATGCAAATTTCCATGTTAAGTATTGCATTTCACAAGAGTGCATGGGCTCAAAAGGTGGACCCATGAGTCGTGTTAAGACAATGTTGAGGTTCCATGAAGGAACTGGTGGTGTTCTTGGTGGTTTAATTCTCTTTAGACCTTCCATAAATGCTTTTATGACTGGTATCCTAAATAGAGAAGTTGAGTGCGTAATTTGCAGGTAAGCTGAAATTGCTGTAAGATGTATCTTAATGGAAGAAAAAGCTAGCTTTGACTTTTGCAAATGTAGTAAGTATCCTACGATGTCTTTGGCAGATGCGTGTAATGGTTGAATTTGATTATTAAGGCAGTAATAAACAAATCTTTTCCACTTATTTGCATAGCAATGTCTAGTGGTAGGTTTCCTAGCTTGTTTTATGACCTCCATACATTGATGTGTAAGGTCTAAGTGTCCGAATTCTAGGACTTCAGGAGCCAGATTGCTAGATTCAGCGATGCTGGATTTGGGTGTCTGATCTGTTGTTTGTGTTGCGTTAACAGATCTGGTATGTTTGGTAGTTTGACATGAGGCACTACTGAAAGGTCTAGTAGTGTTGTGTAAAGGTTGTCTTGCCCATGTTGGAGCTATTAGTATGAGTTTGAGTTTGTTTTGACTCAACTTGTTTACTAGATATGGAAGGAGTGGGAGAGGGGGAAAAGCGTAAGCAAATATCCCTGACCAACTCATCCATAATGCATTGCCCTGAGACTGATCTTGTGGGTATCTGGATGCGAAGTTATGGCATTTTGCGTTTTTTTTTGTTGCAAATAGATCTATTTGTGGTGTTCCCCAACTCTGGAAGTAAGTATTCAGTATTTGGGGGTGAATCTCCCATTCATGGATCTGTTGTTGATCCTGAGAGAGATTGTCTGCTAACTGATTCTGAATTCCTGGAATAAATTGTGCTATTAGGCGAATGTGGTTGTGAATCGCCTAATGCCATATTTTTGGTGCCAGTAGACACAACTGTGTTGAGTGTGTCCCTCCCTGTTTGTTTAGGTAATACATCATTGTCATATTGTCTGTTTTGACAAGGATGTGTTTGTGGCTTATTATGGGTTGAAATGCTTTTAGCGCTAGAAATACTGCCAATAGTTCTAAGTGATATATGTGAAACTGTTTTTGGTGAGTGTCCCATTGTCCTTGGATGCTGTATTGATTGAGGTGTGCTCCCCACCCTATCATGGAGACATCTGTTGTTATTACATATTGTGGCACTGGGTCTTGGAAAGGCCGCCCTTTGTTTAAATTTATACTGTTCCACCATTGAAGCAAGGTGTATGTTTGGCGGTTTACCAACACCAGATCTAGAAGTTGACCCTGTGCCTGTGACCATTGTGATGCTAGGCACTGTTGTAAGGGCCGCATGTGCAACCTTGCATTTGGGACAATGGCTATGCATGAAGACATCATGCCTAGGAGTTTCATCACCATTTTGACTTGTATTTTTGTTTGTTTTGGATACATGGCCTGTATTATATTGTGAAATGCCTGAACCCTTTGTGGACTTGGAGTGGCAATCCCTTTTGCTGTGTTGATTGTCGCCCCTAAGTATTGCTGTGTTTGACACGGTATAAGGTGTGACTTTGTGTAGTTGATTGAGAAACCTAGTTTGTGGAGGGTTTCTATGACATACTTTGTGTGTTGTGAACACTTTTCTAGCGTGTTGGTTTTGATTAACCAATCGTCTAGGTACGGGAACACATGTATTTGCTGCCTTCTGATATGTGCAGCTACGACTGCCAGGCACTTTGTAAAAACTCTTGGCGCAGTTGTTATTCCGAATGGCAACACCTTGAATTGGTAATGTATCCCTTGGAATACAAACCTTAAGTACTTTCTGTGTGAAGGATGTATCGGTATATGGAAATATGCATCCTTTAGGTCTAGTGTTGTCATGTAGTCTTGTTGTTTGAGTAGTGGGATTACGTCTTGTAATGTCACCATGTGAAAGTGATCTGATTTGATGTAGGTATTTAATGTTCGGAGATCTAATATAGGTCTTAGACTCTTGTCTTTTTTGGGTATGAGAAAGTACAGAGAGTAAACTCCTGTTCCTTTCTGGTGTTTTGGTACTAATTCTATTGCTTTTTTTTTACTAGCAATGCCTGAACCTCTAGTCCTAGAAGATCTATATGTTGTTTTGACATATTGTGTGTTTTCGGTGGGACGTTTGGAGGGAATTTGAGAAATTCTATACAATAACCATGCTGGATAATTGCTAGGACCCAAGTGTCTGTTGTTATTTCCTCCCAATGTTTGTAAAATTTGGTTAGTCTCCCCCCCACAGATGTTATGTGTTGGGGATGTGTGACTTTGAAGTCACTGCTTGTTTTGAGGAGTTTTGGGACTTTGGAACTTTCATCTATTCTTTTGGAATTGTCCCCCTCTATATTGTCCCCGAAAACTTCCCCGCTGATACTGGCTCTGGTAAGTGGGTCTTGTTTGTGAGGTTGTGGGTTCTGTGCTTTGTCCTCGAAACCCCCCTCTAAACTGTGTTTTTCGAAATGTGCCTCTGCCCTGTGGGGAGTAGAGTGCGCCCATGGCTTTGGCCGTGTCAGTGTCTTTTTTAAGTTTTTCGATCGCAGTGTCCACCTCCGGCCCAAACAACTGCTGTCCGTTGAATGGCATATTCAGCACAGCTTGCTGTATTTCTGGTTTAAATCCTGATGTACGCAGCCATGCATGTCTCCTGATTGTTACTGCTGTGGTGACCGTTCTAGCAGCTGTGTCTGCAGCATCCATTGCTGACCGTATCTGGTTGTTGGAGATACTCTGTCCTTCTTCTACTACCTGCTGCGCTCTCTTTTGGAACTCCTTGGGCAAATGTTCTATAAAGTGTTGTATTTCGTCCCAATGGGCCCTATCGTATCTGGCCAACAAAGCCTGTGAATTGGCAATACGCCACTGGTTTGCTGCCTGTGCCGCCACTCTTTTGCCTGCTGCATCGAATTTTCTACTTTCTTTATCTGGAGGTGGTGCATCTCCTGAAGTATGTGAGTTCGCTCTTTTGCGCGCTGCCCCTACTACAACTGAGTCCGGTGTTAGCTGTTGTGTGATGTACACGGGGTCTGTTGGTGGCGGTTTATATTTTTTCTCCACTCTTGGAGTAATGGCTCTTCCTTTTACAGGCTCTTCAAACACTTGTTTGGAGTGTTTTAGCATTCCGGGTAGCATAGGAAGACTTTGATACTGGCTGTGTGTGGACGACAGTGTGTTAAAAAGAAAGTCGTCCTCAATAGGCTCAGCATGCAGGCTGACATTATGAAATGCTGCTGCTCTCGACACCACCTGTGCGTAGGCTGTACAATCCTCTGGTGGCGACGGTCTAGCTGGATAACATTCAGGACTATTATCTGACACTGGTGCGTCATAAAGGTCCCATGCGTCAGGGTCATCTTGACTCATTCCTGTATGAGTTGGTGATTGTATCATTGGTGGAGTGGCTACCGGTGATGGTTGCGGAGAGCATTGTGGAGATGGTGGCGGGGTTACTTGTTTAGCCACCTTTGCCTGTGGCTGGATGTCTTTTTCCTGAAAGGCAAGTTTGCGTTTCATTTTAATTGGAGGGAGAGTACTGATTTTCCCTGTTTCTTTTTGGATATGGAGCCTTCTCTGTGTATAGTCTGGCTCTACTGTTTCCAATTCTTGTCCAAATCTATGTGTCTTCATTTGTGTGGACAGTCCTTGTTCCTCAGTGTAGGAACTTGTTTTCGGTTCCGAGGCCGGATGTTTCGGTATCGAAACCTTGTCGGCTGCTTTTTTCGGTTCCGACGAAACCTTCTTTACTTTCGGCGTCTTGGTCTCTCGGTGCCGACCCATTTCGGTTCCGCTATCTCGGTGCCGAACCTGCTCGGAGCCACTATCTCGAGCCCGAGATTGCTGTGTGGCGGTATCTCGACCGGAGTCGGATGACTTCGCCCCCAGCGTGCCCTTTTTCAGTGCCGATGATCGTCACCTATTTTTCGGGTTAAGCCATGGCCTGTTGGCGGTGGCGTCCCCTGGGCTTTAGTGGTCTTTTCGTGAGTTTTGTGTTTCGACGTCTTACTCACAGTTTTCGGCGTTTCTTTGGGATCGATCTCATCCGAGTCCGATTCATGGATGGAGAATGTTTCTTCCTCCTCTTCGAAACGCTCTTGTCCTGTCGGCACCAACGCCATTTGCAGTCTCCTTGCTCTTCGGTCTCTTAGTGTCTTCCTGGACCGAAACGCTCAACAGGCTTCACAAGTACCTTCCTTGTGTTCCGGCGACAAACACAAGTTACAGACCAGATGCTGATCTGTATATGGATACTTGTTATGGCATTTTGGGCAGAAGCGGAATGGGGTCCGTTCCATCAGCCTTGAAGAGCCACGTGGCCGGGCCGACTAGGCCCCGACGGGGGATCGAAAAAACCCCAAAGGGCTACCGGAGCTCTTCCAAAGTCGGTGTTGATCTGTTGTAACTAACTCGATACCGAACGCAAACAATACCGACGATTTTTCCGAGATTCTAACTAACTTTCCGACCCAAAACACGGAGCGAAAAGGTACACGTCCGAACCCGATGGTGGAAAAAAAACAATCTAAGATGGAGTCGACGCCCATGCGCAATGGAGCCGAAATTGGAGGAGTCACTCGGTCTCGTGACTCGAAAAGACTTCTTCGAAGAAAAACAACTTGTAACACTCCGAGCCCAACACTAGATGGCGGGATGTGCACAGCATGTGTATCTGCAGCTACACATGCCATCGAACATATATATATATATATATATATATATATATATATATATATATGGAAAATGTCACTTACCCAGTGTACATCTGTTCGTGGCATGAGACGCTGCAGATTCACATGCTTTGCACATCCCGACATCTACTGTTGGGCTCGGAGTGTTACAAGTTGTTTTTCTTCGAAGAAGTCTTTTCGAGTCACGAGATCGAGGGACTCCTCCCCTTTCGGCTCCATTGCGCATGGGCGTCGACTCCATCTTAGATTGTTTTCCCCCTGCAGAGGGTGAGGTAGGAGTTGTGTATTATAGTAATAGTGCCCATGCAATGGAGTAAATATGTATGTACATAATGTAGTTTAAAGTGATATATTTACAAATTTATAAATGTTCATGATCAACTTCGAAACGGCTACAGGCTCCGGGGGAGGCGGGTGGGCGCATGTGAATCTGCAGCTTCTCATGCCACGAACACATGTACACTGGGTAAGTGACATTTTCTGTTCGATGGCATGTGTAGCTGCAGATACACATGCTTTGCATAGACTAGTAAGCAGTTATCTCCCCAAAAGCGGTGGTTTAGCATGTAGGAGTTGAAGTTGTTTGAAACAAAGTTCGTAGTACTGCTTGACCTACTGTGGCTTGTTGTGCTGTTAACACATCCACGCAATAGTGCTTGGTAAACGTATGAGGCGTAGACCATGTGGCTGCTTGACATATTTCAATCATTGGAATGTTTCCTAGAAAGGCCATAGTAGCACCCTTCTTTATAGTTGAGTGTGCCTTTGGTGTAATAGGCAGTTGTCTCTTTGCTTTGAGATAACAGGTTTGAATGCCTTTAACTATCCATCTAGCAATGCCTTGTTTGGAAATTGGATTTCCTGAATGAGGTTTTTGGAAAGCAACAAATAATTGTTTTGTTTTCCGAATTTGTTTGGTTCTGTCAATGTAGTACATTAACGCTCTTTTGATGTCTAATGTATGTAGTGCTCTCTCAGCTACAGAATCTGGTTGTGGGAAGAACACTGGTAGTTCTACTGTTTGAATCAAGTGGAACGGTGATATGACTTTTGGTAAAAAAAATTGATTTGTCCGTGGAACTACTTTATGCTTGTGTATTTGAATAAATGGTTCTTGTATGGTAAATGCTTGGATTTCACTGACTCTTCTTAGAGATGTGATGGCAATTAGAAATGCAACTTTCCATGTTAAATATTGCATTTCACATGAGTGCGTGGGCTCAAAAGGTGGCCCCATGAGTCGTGTTAAGACAATGTTGAGGTTCCATGAAGGAACTAGTGGTGTTCTTGGTGGTATAATTCTTTTTAGGCCTTCCATAAAGGCTTTTATGACTGGTATCCTAAATAGTGAAGTTGAGTGGGTAATTTGCAGGTAAGCTGAAATTGCGGTAAGATGTATCTTAATGGATGAAAAAGCTAGTTTTGACTTTTGCAAATGTAGCAAGTAGCTTACGATGTCTTTAGCAGATGCGTGTAAGGGTTGAATTTGATTATTATGGCAATAATAAACAAACCTTTTCCACTTATTTGCATAGCAATGTCTAGTGGTTGGTTTTCTAGCTTGTTTTATGACTTCCATACATTCGTGTGTAAGGTCTAAGTGTCCGAACTCTAAGACTTCAGGAGCCAAATTGCTAGATTCAGCGATGCTGGATTGGAGTGTCTGATCTGTTGATTGTGTTGAGTTAACAGATCTGGTCTGTTTGGTAGTTTGATATGAGGCACTACTGAGAGGTCTAGTAGTGTTGTGTACCAAGGTTGTCTTTCCCAAGTTGGTGCTATGAGTATGAGTTTGAGTTTGTTTTGACTCAACTTGTTTACTAGATATGGAAGGAGTGAGAGAGGGGGAAAAGCGTATGCAAATATCCCTGACCAACTCATCCATAACGCATTGCCCAGAGACTGATCTTGTGGGTACCTGGATGCGAAGTTTCGGCATTTTGCGTTTTCTTTTGTTGCAAACAGGTCTATTTGTGGTTTTCCCCAATTTTGGAAGTAAGTGTGTAGTACTTGGGGGTGAATCTCCCATTCGTGGATTTGTTGGTGATCCCGAGAGAGATTGTCTGGTAACTGATTCTGAATCCCTGGAATGAACTGTGCTATTAGGCGAATGTGGTTGTGTATCGCCCAATGCCATATTTTCTGTGTCAGGAGACACAAATGTGTTGAGTGTGTTCCTCCCTGTTTGTTTAGGTAATACATCGTTGTCATGTTGTCTGTGTTGACAAGAATGTGTTTGTGGCTTATTATTGGTTGAAATGCTTTTAACGCCAGAAATACTGCCAATAGTTCTAAGTGATTTATGTGAAACTGTTTTTGCAGAGAGTCCCATTGTCCTTGAATGCTGTGTTGATTGAGGTGTGCTCCCCACCCTATCATGGAGGCATCTGTAGTTATTACGTATTGAGGCACTGGGTCTTGAAACGGCCGCCCTTGGTTTAAATTTATATTGTTCCACCATTGAAGCGAGGTGTATGTTTGGCGGTCTATCAACACTAGATCTAGAAGTTGACCCTGTGCTTGTGACCATTGTGATGCTAGGCACTGTTGTAAGGGCCGCATGTGCAATATTGCGTTTGGGACAATGGCTATGCATGAGGACATCATGCCTAGGAGTTTCATTACTATTTTGACTTGTATTCTTTGGTTTGGATACATGACCTGTATTACATTGTGAAATGCTTGTACTCTTTGTGGACTTGGAGTGGCAATCGCTCTTGCTGTGTCGATTGTTGCTCCTAAGTATTGCTGTGTCTGACACGGCTGAAGGTGTGACTTTGTGTAGTTGATTGAGAAACCTAGTTTGTGTAGGGATTCTATGACGTGCTTTGTGTGTTGTGAACACCGTTGTAGTGTGTTGGTTTTGATTAACCAATCGTCTAGGTACGGGAACACATGTATTTGCTGCCTTCTGATATGCGCAGCTACTACTGCCAGGCATTTTGTAAAAACTCTTGGCGCAGTCGTTATTCCGAATGGCAACACCTTGAATTGGTAATGTACCCCTTGGAATACAAATCTTAGGTACTTTCTGTGTGAAGGATGTATTGGTATATGGAAATATGCATCCTTTAGGTCTAGTGTTGTCATGTAGTCTTGTTGTTTGAGCAGTGGGATTACGTCTTGTAATGTCACCATGTGAAAGTGGTCTGATTTGATGTAGGTAGTTAATGTTCTGAGATCTAATATAGGTCTCAGTGTTTGTACTTTCTCATACCCAAAAAGGACAAGAAAGTAAACTCCTGTTCCTCTCTGTTGAATTGGTACTAATTATATTGCTCCTTTTTGTAGCAATGCCTGGACCTCTAGTCCTTGAAGATCCATGTGTTGTTTTGACATATTGTGTGTTTTCGTGGAACGTTTGGAGGGAATCTGAGAAATTCTATGCAATAACCATGCTGGATAATTGCCAGTACCCAAGTGTCTGTTGTTATCTCCTCCAAATAATTGTAAAAATTGCTTAGTCTCCCCCACACCGGTGTTATGTGTTGGGGATTTGTGACCTGGAAATCACTGTTTGTTTTGAGGAGTTTTGGGACTTTGGAACTTCCCTCTATTCTTTTGGAATTGTCCCCCTCTATATTGCCCCCGAAAACTTCCCCGCTGATATTGACTTTGATAAGTGGGCCTTGTTTGTGAGGTTGTGGGTTCTGTAGCTTGTCCTCGAAACCCCCCTCTAAACTGTGTTTTGCGAAATGTGCCTCTGCTCTGTGGGGAGTAGAGTGCGCCCATGGCTTTGGCCGTATCAGTGTCTTTTTTACGTTTTTCGATAGCAGTGTCCACCTGCGGCCCAAACAACTGCTCTCCATTAAAAGGCATATTTAGCACGGCTTATTGTATTTCCGGCTTGAATCCTGACGTACGCAACCATGCGTGTCTCCTTATTGTTACTGCAGTATTTACTGTCCTTGCAGCTGTATCTGCTGCATCCATTGCTGACCGTATCTGATTATTTGAGATACTTTGTCCTTCCTCCACCACTTGTTGTGCCCTTTTCTGGAACTCTTTGGGTAAGTGTTCTATGAAATGCTGCATTTCGTCCCAATGAGCCCTATCATATCTTGCCAGAAGTGCTTGTGAGTTGGCAATGCGCCATTGGTTTGCTGCTTGTGCTGCAACCCTTTTCCCTGCAGCGTCGAATTTGCGACTCTCCTTGTCTGGAGGCGGTGCGTCTCCCGAGGTGTGAGAGTTTGCTCTCTTGCGAGCTGCCCCTACTACCACAGAGTCTGGTGTTAATTGCTGCGTGATATACACAGGGTCTGTAGGCGGTGGCTTGTACTTTTTCTCCACCCTTGGAGTTATGGTCCTGCCCTTTACAGGCTCCTGAAACACCTGTTTGGAGTGTTTTAGCATTCCAGGTAGAATAGGTAAGCTCTGGTATTGGCTATGAGTGGAGGATAGTGTATTAAACAAAAAGTCATCCTCAATCGGTTCTGCATGCAAGGTGACATTATGAAAAGCCGCTGCTCTTGAGACCACCTGCGTATAGGATGCACTGTCCTCAGGTGGCGACGGTCTCGCTGGATAACAGTCTGGGCTGTTATCCGATACTGGCGCATCATAAAGGTCCCATGCGTCGGGATCATCCTGACTCATTGCAGTATGAGTTGGGGATTGCATCAGTGGTGGAGTGACTACCGGTGATGTGTGCATTGATGGTGGTGGAGATGGTGGCGGAGTTGTCTGTCTTGCCACCTTTGCCTGTGGCTGCTTGTCCTTTTCTTGAAAGGCAAGTCTTCTTTTCATTTTAATTGGGGGAAGAGTGCTTATCTTCCCTGTGTCCTTTTGAATGTGGAGCCTCCTTTGAGTGTAGTCTGGCTCCATTGAGTCTAGTTCTTGTCCGAACTTATTTCCTTGCATTTGGGAGGACAATCCCTGTTCCTCTGTGTAGGAACCTGATTTTGGTTCTGAGGCTGGATGTTTTGGAATGGAAACCTTTTCGGTAGCTTTTTTCGGCTCCGACGACACTTTCTTTATTTTCGGCGTCGTGGTATCTCGGTGCCGACCCATTTCGGTGCCGCTGTCTCGGGCTCGAGATTGCTGTGTGCCGCTGTCTCGGGCTCGAGATTGCTGTGTGCCGGTATCTCGACCAGAGTCGGATGACTTCGACACAAGCGTGCCCTTTTTCGGTGCCGATGATCGGTCACCTATTTTTCGGGTTAAGCCATGGCCTGTTGGCGGTGGCGTCCCCTGGGCTTTTGTGGTCTTCTCGTGAGTTTTATGTTTCGACGTCTTACTCACGGTTTTAGGCGTTTCTTCGGGATCAAGCTCGTCCGAGTCCGACTCCTGGATGGAGAAGGTTTCTTCTTCCTCCTCCAAATGCCTTTGTCCTGTCGGCGCCAACGCCATTTGCAGTCTTCTCGCTCTTCGGTCTCTTAATGTCTTTCTCGATCGAAACACCCGACAGGCTTCACAAGTATCTTCTTTGTGTATATATATAATCTGAGTCTTGTTTATCATTTTGCATAGTTTATCTTATTCTTCTGTTTTAGCCAGCGCTCATTATACTGTGGAGGATCCTTGTAGGATTGACACCTAAAACAAGTTTTGTGACTTTATTCACCTACAAAGGGATGCATTATGAATAGAGAGCTCCCTGCGTAACAATTATACAGTTAAAACTTACTTGCTGAATTGAATAGAGTTTGATCCCACTGCTGCGATCCCAGATACTGATTATATCATCCAACCCACTGCTGATTACATAAGAGGCAGTGCAGATGAGAGAAGTGACGTCTCCCCGATGTCCGTACATGTGGCTAACCCTGCTGCCTGTCAAAACATCCCACAGGCAGATGGCGCCATCCTGTCCGCCACTCGCAAGGACCATAGTCTGCAGTAATGAAAGGAAGAACAGAGGCATTAGGCAAGTAAAGCTATCTATGCTACGAGAGCCTGAGAGGCAGGAAGGAATATGTGTGGTGTTGATTGGCATCCAGAATAAGGTTATGAACAATAAGACTGGTTCCATGAGAGACTACATAGAGGCCCCCAAAAATGAGCAGCACAGAAACATGCAACTGACTATGATTAAGCAGTGCAAGCAGGAAAACCATCTGGCCTTCACAAAATCAACAAAGATCTCCCCCGTTGCCAGTACCCAACACAGAGAATGTAAACCTCCACCAATAATGGGGTGCGGTTCCTGGAAAAGTGTTTTAGCAGTGTCCATGCATATAACATTACAATAAAATCTTGGGAGGTCACTGTCCACAACCAGAGTGGTCGTAGTCCTTCAGCTCTATGTGCACATGGGGAAGGCGAGGTCATTCATCAGACATGAAGAACAGCTCTTAAAGATTGTTGAGAATGTAGGCTTATGTTTCAACACTGAGTAAAGCATGTGGTAAGCAACTGAAAGGAACCCAAGACCAAGACCGAGGCCAGGGAGGATTTTCTAAGGATAACTTCAATTGGTGGTGAGATCCCAACAATGCTCTTACCTGATCTATGTAAACAGCAGTGATTCCTCCCGAGTGACCTTGCAGTGTAAACAGACAGCAGGAGTCTTCGAGGCGATACACCTGAGATACAAAACAGGGCATCATCAGAGGCTATATACTAAGAGAATGTAATGCAGGTCTGGGTGCAGAATGAGGGAGAATGAATAGCAAGAAAGGTAGCAGGTGATGACAAGGAAGGGGAGGGCAATGATTGACATTAGTGGACCATAGGCACTGAAAGTGGAAAGAAGGCATGTAGCAAACAGTGGGGAAAATAAATGGTGCACAAGAAAGAAAGAGGGAGAAAAGATGAAGCATAAATAGAATACTGTTGAGAAAGATGAGAATGGAGGATGCAGAGAAGGCAGATCAAGAAAACATGGAGGTCAAAAGTAGTAAGAGAGGAAAGGAGGTTTTGGCAGCATTATTAACACGTATCATTGGTCCACGGAACACAATGTAGAAAACAGCTGTGTGATGCAATATCGTAGGTTGTTTTTTGTGGGGAAGGAAGGATATATTTGAGAGTTAATATCTTGTTCTTATTTTTGGCACAAAGTAACTCGGCCAAGGCAAACCTCAAAATAGCCAGCATTTCTTTTTCTGCGAACAGAAAATAATGTACACTTTTACAGAAATGGCTTGTTGAGGACAAACAAACAGGAGGGTGTCCTCCTAAAGGACATGAATCACCTTATGAAGCTGAGACTTGGTGCACAACAAGAAGACTCATATGAGGCCCTGAAAAATTATGTTGATTGAGAAACTGGAGAAATTTAAGAACCTAAAGCACCCAAAGACATTTCCTGATGACGCATCAAGCTTTGGTGGAATGCTAGTTTATCCATCTCTCACTACAAGTCAGATGGCTAAAGAAGAAAACTCCTGAAGCAAATGCTCATTCTCCGCAATTTCATTGTCACTCTTCATACATCACCAGTGACTTAGGTATACCTGCTCAGATCATTACAGAGTTTTCCAATCCTTGGAAAGACTGATTTGTTCCACTGAACCTGTCCTAGCTCACATGGGACTCCGTGCCACCACCCAAGCTGCTAGGCACCACAGTAAAGGTGTGTTTGCCTCCTTGCCTCCTCTAGCATGTTTTCAGCACTTGGTTGCAAACTCCCCCCCACCCCCCGAAGGCTGAAGCCCAATTCTGAGTCACTTCTTAGTAACCACCTTAGTCCCCCAATCACACGTGCCAGGAAGAAACGACCCCTAGGGAAGTAATGAACAAGTTACTTACCTTCACCTTCGGTACTGCCTTATTTGGTAGACACTACCTAACTGCAGATTCCTTATCTTGGAATTATCCCTAGGCATCATACTTAATTTGGATTTTTTTTGCGAGCAGTACTCCTGTGCTCCGGAAAGTGCCATAGCTCGGCTCCGCGTGGCGTTGTCTGTGCTGGAATTAACATGCACAATGCCTATATAGGTGCCACCCAAGCGCGCAGACTTTCTACACCAGGAGCACGGAGCCACGAACAACACTGACCTCTGGTGTGGAAAACTAGGGCCCTAAAAGGGGAAAAACCCTGGCACTAGAAATCTGCAGAGTTGGGAGGATGGGTAGGACAGTAAGGAATCTGCAGCTAGATAGAATCTCTACCATATAAGGCGTCACCGAAGAAAGCCTTCTAGCCGCAGATTCCTCACCTTAGAATAGATACCCAAGCAATAGCTCCCAGGTGGTGCATCTGTGAAACTGAGTCGTGCAAGACTGAACAAGCAAAATGCCCATCCCAACGGACCTGATTAACCAGGCAGTAGTGCTTGGTGAATGTGTGCAGAGAAACCCACACGATGTCCAGGACTGGGACTGTGCATGCTGACACAGTGGTTGCAGCCTTAGCTCTAGTGGAATGAGCACACAAATCCTCAGAGGATTGCTTCTTGGCCAGTGTTTAGCAGACTGTAATGAGGAGCATGATTCACCAGGAGATGGTCTGTTTCTGAACGGCCTTCCCCTTCTTCACTTCGACATACCCCACGATGAGTTGGTCGTCCACCCAGGACTCTTTCGTATGATCAAGGCAGAACAACAACGCTCTTTTTGGATCCAGTTGGTGGATTCATTTCTCTTCCTCCGAGTGATGCGTGGAGAATAAAAGGTAGGCAGTGTGATGGACTAGCCTATATAAAAAGGAAGTGACTACTTTCAGCAGGAAGGACTCTCTAGTGCAAAGAACCAGCTTGTCTAGGAAGATGTTTAGGTACGGAGGCTTAGATGACAAAGCCTGGCGCTCACTGACCCTCCGGGCAAATGTTACTGCCATTAGGAAGGTCGTCTTGATGGTAATGAGCCTGAGAGGAAAGTTGTGCAGTGTCTAAAAGGGAGCGGACATCAGAAAAGTGAATACTAGATTGACGTCCCACTGAGGCATGATGAAGGGTGAAAGTGGAAATGTGTTGAAAACCTTTCAAAAACCTATTCACAACAGGGGATTTGAAAAGGGATGGCTGAACTGAAAAATGCAGAAAGGCTGAGATGGCAGATAGTCCTTTAAGGTACCCAAAGCACAGTCCTGCTAGGCAAGAGAAAGAATAGATAGAAGGACCTGAGAAAGAGGAGCAGAAAGGGGGTCAACCTGTTTTTTTGCAAACCATGCAACAAACTTGCCCCAGCAGGAGGTGCACAATCTTGGTGGAGGGGTGTCTTGCTTAAAACAATGCAGAATTTGGGTGGAAGTTCGAAAGCAGTCACCTGTTGCCACTCACTCTCCATGCATGGAGACTAAAGCGTTGCCATGCTCAGGTGGAGAACCCTCCTCTGCTGCTGCGACAGATCCTCAGAAACAGCAGCCTGAGAGGACCGATGGTCTTGCCCAACAGCTCGGGATACCAAACTCTCAGAGCCTAGTCAGGAGCCACAAAGATGGGCCCGGTCATTTCTGATCTTCTTGAGAACTCTGGGCTGGAGTGGTATGGGAAGAAAGGCATACAGAAGGCCAGAGTGCCACTCAAGATTAAAAGAATCTCTGAGCGTGAGCCGCTTTAGAAACTCCAGCATGCAAAACAGCAGACATTGTGCGTTCTCGGCAGTGGCAATCAGATCTAACTAAGGCTCTTACTGCTGCTGAAAGATACTTTGCACCAACTTCGGATGGAGATGCCATTCATGATCCACTAAGCACTGTCGGCTGAGTTTGTCTGCTGTGGTGTTCAGAGAGCCCGCCAGGTGTTGAACTACCAGGGATATGCCCTGACGTTCCAGTAATTTCGAAGGGCGCAGTACTTCATGATAAAGGGTCCACAACCCCATCCTGCTCTGCTTGTTACAGTACCACATGGTGTTGTCCATGAAAACCTGCACTAGCCTTCCCTTGATGGAGGGTGGAAAGGCTTTCAATGCAAGTTGGATCTCCCGGAGCTCCAGTAGGCTGATTTGGAGTCCAGATTCTGCCAGAGACCAGAGGCCTCTGATCTCCACCTTTCCCATATGGCCACACCCTCCAAGGAGTGACACATCTGTCACCACTGTAAGATCTGGTTAGAGAAGGGAGAGCGGTCTGCCGCAGACCCAATTGTGGTTTGTTAATCACCAATGCAGAACTTTTACAGTTCCCACCGAGATCTGGACCATGTTGGAGAGATTCCTATGATGCTTTCCCACTCGAACGTCAGGTTCCACTAAAAGATCGTTTATGCCTGGGGGCCTGTGCCAGAAGCAGAATACAGGAAGCCATCAGGCCCAGAAGCCTCAGAGTTAGTCTCACTGAAACCCAGGATAGAGGCTGAAACATCAGTATCATAGCTTGAATATCTTGGACTCACCGTTCAGGAAGGTGAGCCAGAAACTGCACCGTGTCCAGAACAGCTCCAATAGAAGTGAGCCTCTGAGAGGGAGTCGGGTATGACTTTGACACATTAATAGTGAACACCAGTGAGTGCAGGAGCTCTGTTGTATTCTGGATTTGGAAGACAGCTGCCTGGGGTAAGCCTGTCTTCAACAGCCAATCATCGGGCTAGTGCAAATATGGTACTCATGCCCTCTGGCTGGCCAACCCACCAGGGTCTGAGGACACCGCGTCCTTGGCCACGCAGACGTTGGAGAGCTTGTGTGTCGTGGTGGTTGGGCTGGTAAAGATGCAGCTGGAAGTCTCTTTGATAGTCACAAAAGGAGCTAAAGGTGGACTGGTGAAGGGGGGCAACATGGAAAGGGCCAAGGACCTGGCCCTAGCTCTGTTGTCCTTGAAGCGCTCCAGCAGCGAGTCTGCCTTGTCTCTGAAGAGATGGAGAAATCAAAGGGCATGACCATAAGCACAGCTTGGCCATCCACTGAAAAGCCAGTCGCCTCAGCTAGGTGTGGTGCCTAAGGCCACTGATGAAGACACTGCTCTGCCTAGTGATTTGGTGATGGCAGCCTACATCGGACTGTGAACTTTGCTGCATCTCTCCCGTCTGCTATAGCTTGGGACATTAATGCCCAGGCCTCCTCTGAGATCATGGGCAGCACCTGCACAACTGAATCCCAAAGTGCATGGGAGTAACGGCCCAAAAGGCAAGCGGTGTTCATGGACCGCAGTGCCAGGCTGGCGGAAGAAAACATTTTCTTGCCAAATGTGTCCAGCCCCTAGATTCCCTATCTGGTGGGGTGGTACAGAAATGTGCCAGGACTTACATGGGACGTGGAGGCTAGGGCTACCAAGCTCTCCAGGGAAGGTGTTGTATGAGAAAGGTAGGGTCCTCTGGGGTGCGGAGATGGAGTTGGGCAATTGTCCAGCTCACAGTCCAAATATGAGGTGCATGGTCTCAAAGTTCACTGAGCTTGATGGGGGCAGGTCTGGCTCAGGAAAACTTGGGGAGGTGCGGCAATGGCCCAGGCTCAACCGTCGAGCCAGGCCTAGCGTGATGATGCTCCCTCGTCTGATGACTTACAGACAGGGTGAAGTTGAAGACCTTGTTGACTTCTTACTCTTCTTCTTGTGGGACTTACTGGAGTGGGATGACTTTGACCAAGATTGATGCCTCCGTGACTGATCTCAGGACCTTCCTCTCAACCTTGATTGAGACTTTTGCAAAGCTGCACGTCGAGCTGCAAGGAGATTGAAGGATCGCTCCCTCAAGCTCTTGGGGAGCATGGCATGATATTCAATGCAGGTTTTAGCATTGTGGTCATGCTCAGGACACCAGGGGCAGACAAGGTGTGAGTCCGTCACCGACATTTGCCAGTGACAGGCCCTGCAGGGCTTGACTCCAGCCTTCCTTATGGACATCCCTGCCACACTAGGAGTCTCAGAAAAAACGTCAAAAGAAGTAGAAAAAGGTGAGTCAAAGAGTGACTGGGGGTAAGCTCTCTGCAGATCTGCGCTGACTGGCATGGGAAAAAGGAACTGATGTCGGCGAGCTGTGGTGGCTTCTACATGTGCACTGCTCATGTAATGTCTGGGGCAGAGGACACCACATGAAGCTAAACGACACCACCTACCGGTGCACAGGGGTACATGTGGGGATAATTCTAAGGTAAGGAATTTGCAGCTGGAAGTCTCTATGAAATAAATGACCCACCTCAAGGTCATCAAACGTCTACGTCGGCATAGAACCACTGCCCTGTCCTGGCTCAATGACATGACAACTAACTCAACTCAAGGTCATCTATCTTCTACTTCAGCATAAAACCAATGACCTGGTTAAATGGCATGAACCCTGATGACTTCGACCCCCAAATCTTATTGAATGCCAAATCACTTGGATTCAATTTGGACATATTGCCAAAAAACACTAAGACAGCCAGGTACCAACCAGCTATTTCTTCTATAGCAATTCAAACTGTTTCCTCCAAAAGCGACTTCTGAACTGCTGTTAAAGCCCTTGTACTCTTGCATCTGTATGGTAGTAAATGCCCTCCCCAACTTCACACCGCTACCCCTTAGGGGAATTGTACATGGTGTAGCACGTCTCATTCAGTACCTGGAGAAATATGATCATATCATCCTCTTACTGATGGAACTCCTTAGGGGCCCCTTGCCAGCCCGCATAATCTTCAAAACTATCTGCATCATTTACAAAGTCATCACAAGCAGAACACTTGCATATCTAGCAGACAAACACCATATTTGGTGGTTCCCAGCACACCCACAGCCAGGATAGGATCAGACTACAAAATGATAAGTGTAAAAATGAAAAAAACAATACAACAGGCCTCTTCCATCTATGTACCCAGGATCTAGAAACAATCGCTGTATCATTCAAAACTGCACCAATGCTGCTGCAGACTCTTCTATTTAAAGAACATTACATCACAATCCATTAACAATCCATACCTCAGCTTCCTCTCCTATTACATGTCGACTTTAAGCTTGAATGTGATCATTCCCAGAGCTCCGCTGCCTTTTGGCAAGGTTCGCACTATAGAAATACCATATACAAACATCCATCCATCCACTGGGCTAAATTAAGAAGTGGCTGCATTATGAAACTGCTGCAGACAAACTCAGATAAAAGTCTCATTGCTGGAGTGGATTTAGCACCACATATGGAAACCAATGCAGTACGTTCTGCAGATACGTTTTTCTCACTAGAGGTCTACTCACCTTGAATAAGTATAAACTGTTGTAATGTTCTGCAAAAAGTATCATTCATGTTTATCATCTTCTTCTAATCTGTAACACACTGTGAATGTAGACCAATCTGTTTTCTCTTTTGTGTTATAACTGTCTCCCTTCAGCTTTCTGTAATTGGCTTTTATGGTTTTTAACATTCCTGTTCTCTGGGAATACAGATATATATTGCACACAGTTGTCACTATGTGCAAAACTATGTGCAATACAATTAAATATGAAACTGTAACACACATAAAATGGAGACATCTGAGCTTCATTTGAACACACTAATCTGGCTTTTGCCCAGATCTCTTCAGAGTCTGCCAAGCCTATTTAACAAGCCTCCTGTGATGCATTTGCTTCCCCTGACCTCTGAATTTATATTCCTCCAAAGTCATCACCATTAATACTGGGTGCCCCTCGTAACACCGGTCTGATGAAAAGGTTGATGCTTTGTAGCATCTTTTATTACTCCACTTGTCTCTAAAGTGCATAATTGCTCCCTTGGCAGAGTAATTAGTTCCCTAACCATGCAAGAGGGTCACAGTTATGCTCTTGTTGGATAAACTATCACCGCATCTCAGGGAGCATTCAGACTACAGATTCATTTAACTTTCACCATTTCCAATGAAAAACACCATTGTCGCAGTCAATGTTCAACTATTCATATCCTTGGATCAAGACAACCTTCTAGATCCTGGCCAAGCAAATTTCTGAAAGGCTCATGGATGCAAATCTGTGCTGGTCATTATGTTAGATGACACCTGCAGCACTGTGGAAAGTGGAGGAACTTCTATTTTGTTTTTGTTTACCTATCCATAGCAATCTTCCTCATCTCCCACAATCATAGTCATGATAGAAGGATTGTGGAATGAGGGTCAGTTTTCTAAGATAGCTTTAATCCTTGCTTGTGGAGTGGGAACACACCATTCTCTTTATTATGCAAGCAATAAGGAGTGCTTCTAAAGATTAAAGCCCAGTTTCCTATTCTGAAGAAGCTCAAGATTCCATGACTGCAGTGGCAAAAATGGATGCAAACCAGCCATCTTAAATAAATCAACACAACAGATCAATGGGAGGACTATTTCTGGTTAAAAGCATATTATTCTCTGGTCTCACCAGAAATATTTTTCTTTTGTGATGAGAAACCAAAATTAATTAAATCAGAAGCCTTCTGCTTTAATGCCCTCAGCGCCCTTAGACCGATTCTCAATCTGCTGTCTTTTGACACTGGGAAAGTGCTTATTCAAGACCTGGTCTCTTCTCATCTTGTTTATGGGAATGCTATTTGACTAGTCCTTCCAAAGTATCCCCTACAACACCTCCAAATGGACAAAAAAACATGCCATACTAGGCTTCCCCTGACGGGAACACATTTTTGGACATCTTGATAAACGTCATTTTCTGGCCATCGAAATGCATAGAACTTCTGCATATGTCAATGAGCAGATCTTGCACCACTGTTGTTCCAGGCACTCCTTCTGACCTGAGGTGGAACAGTGACTATCTAATGGAACAGGCTGGTTAGATCTTGGTCATATCTCAGTTATTTCAGCACAAACTGTATTGGTTGCAAACTTTTTCTTTTTGCACAGCAGAAATTTGCAACTCTTCCCACTGCAACTTCCCACTATACATATACTATTATTTATTTCATCAAGCCCTTAAAAGCGATCTTTACATGCAGCATTCAGAAAAGTTTGTTATGTATCTATCTGGCGTGCCTCTTTCAATCCTACTTCTTTCCCTTTCCACTAATGGCTACAAAATACATATATCAAATCGAGGAATATTTTACAATGTTCCTGCACTGCCCAGTCCAATGAAATCATGTTGAGCTAAAGAATACTTTATTTTGTGGGTGTTGGGGGCTAACAAGGAGGGAGAAGAGAAGATTCAGGAAGAAAGGCAAGAGAAAAGGGGACACAGGAGAGAACAGGGTAAGGGAGAGATGTGAAAGAGAGACTGGGTTTTAGTCAAAATGCAATGGACACAAGAGAAGGCAAGCCAGATGCTAGTCCACATATACACTGAAACATTAGCTATTAATATGCACTGCAGTAATGATATCTATTGAATTGCAATGCCACACTGAAGCCCATTTGCATGTAGTTTTATTGCTGTATGTCTAACATAGCAATAGAGATTATTGTACATGCACACTGATACGGATTCTGGTTTACACATGCACACTTTTCATATCCCTCCCAAATACTGGCATCATACACCCGAACACGAGTACTGACTCTCAGAGTGTGATCCTGGCTGCCAGTCACCAGCCGCCCAGCTGCTGCTTTCAGTGCAGTAATAGGCTTCTGATGGGCACAAGGCACTGTGTGGGTTAGCTGGCACCGGATGACATCCTCGCTGCTGTACATGGGGGATGACGGTACACTGCTCCGATGTGGACTCCCTGTAAGGAGAAAAAGTATGTGCATGAAACTACAAATGCATCAACAATTTGGGTGTAGGAGGAGGGGGCATACTGAAGTACAGAAATTACATCCCACACATGGAAGGTGCCAAGACATCTGCAATTAAATGCGTATGCATAAAAATTCAGTAACATAAGGGTAAACATCATACCACATTAGGTCAGCTGCATACTGGAGGAATGGCATCTTCTAAAAGGAGTGAAAGCTACCTCAAAAGGAGGGCTCTCTCAAATGGGATCAATCTTTACCCAGAGGACCCTGTTTATAAGAAGCCCTCTTAGCCCCAGGTGAGCTCACTAAAAAAGGATTAAAGTCACAGTAACCAGCTCACACCAGCAACTTAACAATATGGTGAGACCAACCCATGGTGTTCGCTGGTACTGTCAATAACATCCCTGTACATAAATTTCCTTTTCTTTACAAAATCTCTGCTCTTAAACAGGCAAGAATAAAAGTCATTTAGTGGATTCTTCTGAGCATGCACCTCAAATGCTGAAGAAATATGATCCACAAGGAATGTCTTTTTTTAATTAATTTTAGCAATTTTGCTATGTGATCCCTCTCTACTCTAACAAGATACATTTAGCTTTCCCAAGACTCTAGTTAATGACTTGCATGTCAAATAAAAGCTGCTCCAAATACCTCTTGTCCAATCAATTTCAAAAGGCAATCTGGTCAACCAGTGAACAGAAGCCTGCTGTTCAACGAGGTCAAAAATGCCTTCGAACCCAATAAGGCACAACAACACACCGCTTAACTAGAGTGCAATGGCATGCTTTGTCCCCGCTATCCAAGGCTCAACAACATCCCACATCAGTGCACAACAGTGCCCATCTAAAAAATACACAATTTGTCACTCTACCAAGTACTTGAAGTGGCCCTGCCTTCCTCCATTAGGTGACATCTATCTGAATGTCAGACGGTGTTCCTCCAAAGCATCAAACCAACAATTCCTGAAGCTGACCACGAAACCATTACACAACCGAAGCAAGTCAGTCTATGTCTGATGATGTATCTATAACAATTTGGTATTGCATCCAAATTAAGACTGTGCAAGGCTTCCAACACATGGCTGAATCCACAACCGATCTTGGAGAGGGGTTGTTTGATTTGCAATTTTAGCAGGGCATGAACAACTGTAACCGGGAACCACATGCCACTGTTCTTCCCAGTAGTGAAATGGCAATATTCAAATGGTTGCAACAGAAAATGTTATGATGTGTTTCCCGGGACAGTGCTGAGAAAAAAGTCCCATACACAGCTAGTGCTGAGCAAGGCTTCCTAGAACAGTCACACATGCACACAATTCACAGTTAGGGCTTATGTAGACATAGGTAAAGATTCAGGAGAAACCAGCTTTTGGTTTGCAACAGAGGGCAACTTCTCTCGCCTAGAACCCATGGCTCACTGAATAGACTGTCAACTTTTCATATTACCTAACTACTTATCATGAGTCACACATGAAGAGACAAAAGACCGCTGGGGCCATTCCGACCTTCCCGCTAACATTGTTAGCGCCCGCCGGCCCAGCGGGAAGGCGGCCTGCAACACTGAAGCCAGCTCCGAGTGTTGCAGGTGTGCGACGGGTGCAGTTGCACCCGTCGCGCTTTTCACTGTCTGCTAGGCAGACAGTGAAAAGCAGGCTGGGGCCCTGTTAGGTCTCTACTGGCATAACTCTTGTATCCTGTTTTTTTCAACCTAGGAAAACGTTGCCCAGGGTTTCAAGCCGATAGGGCCTAGTGCATGTTGATCAGATCCTTGTGACTGTTGCCTACTCCAAGTGCATTGATCCAGAGATAAAATTATCAGGTCTTGGGGAGTCATCAAAGACCCTCAGATGAAACTGGACTTCGAGGTTACTGAAAAAGGTAGAGCAGGCACGGAGAAGCAGTAGTGGAACCGGCTGAGGCAGGGTGCAGTGCTGGGTGAGACTCCAGTTCCTTCCTACCACAGTGTGATAATCAACTATTTGACTTGTGACCTGTTTTAGTTGGCATCTTTTTTTAAATTGTTTTTATTGGCATTTCATGAAGATAACAACAACAAAGAAGAAACCTTCAAAATGGAGAGGTAAGGGGACTAAGGAAAAAGGGGGTGGGGGAAGGGTGTTGGCAAGGCACAGCAGTGAATTAATCTTAATACTTAGTGCATCACTGCACCACTACAACAGAAACAATGTCTAAAATAACAGGGAATTCCTTGTAGCGTATAACGAATCATGACATTGCCACTTAATCAGAAGAGGTGGGTCTAATGTAAATAGGCACAACTCTACAGTTTGGTCCATGGCGCAGGGGTGCAGGTGGGCAAATGGTCAGGGGCTGGACTGTTAAAGTCACTGGCAGCACTATCAAGTGAATTAGAGATGTTCGCATTTGGCAAGTCTCTCTCTGCTTCCGGCGGGAAGTGTCTCTCTGTCGTTGCTAGGCCACCACTGGTTCCTAAATGTCTTTCGGGCAGGAGCTCAATGGTATGAGTTACCAGAAGATAGAAAGCTGCTGCTGGCAAACTGCATCTTGCAGCCAGATCTCAACCTTTGGTGCATGCCGCCTACCCCAGTGCAAAGCAAACCGTTGCTTGGCTAAGAGTAGGAGCATGGCAGTGAGGCACCAAGCTCCAGGGGGGACATCTTTAACATATCCGAGGAGACCAGAGATATTGAGGATGGTAGCTTGGCCATTCCGGATATGCAGTATTATTTTGATGGTCATCTGATGCTTGTTGGCTCATGATGCCCAATAATTGAGAAAAGTTACTTTTTTTGGGAGATGCTGGGGGACAATACCCTGGTTTGTGTTCTGATGTGAGGTGCCTTGCCGAGGGGACTGTACTTTATTTGCTATGGCACACTGCAGAAACATGAGACTGTGGAGTGGCGGGTGATACACCAAGCTCCCTTTGATAGAGAGCTGGGCCTGTGGGATCTGGCACCATTTCAAGTATAATAGAGTTTGATGTATCCATGGCTCTATGGCGGGAGGGAGGGTGTTCGCTGGCTGGGGATTAATACCCAAATGAGATGTTTATCTCATTCCTGGGGGCACAGGAGGCCTTTCATGTGGGAAGCCAATTGGGCAGGTGAGCTGCTGTGCGGGAAGCTGGGGCTGCCCTTAGCTGCCATCACTAAGGTTGCTGTCGTCCTGCGAGTGCGATACCATGCTGTGGCCTTTTCCTCCATTATGCCAAGCTAGAACACATGGTGCAGAACGTCTGGTGGACGGCAGCACCCGCGCCCTCCCAGGTCATTTTGGCAGGGGGTCAAAGACAGACTGGTGGGTAAGGGCAGACATCTGATCACAGTCTTTTATAAGGCTTTGCAGGGGGATGTAATACAGCCACCATGTAAGGTCAGGTGAACTTGGGAGACAGACATGGGACAACCTATCCTAGATGAGGATTGGGCGCAACCCTGTGAACTGGTGGGGATGGTGTCCTGCAGCAATAGATTTAAGTTACTTCATTTAAATTATCTGCATCATAATTATGTTACTACCTTGCATCTTAATAGAATTGATCCCACAAAGGCTGGGAAGTGTGGGCGTTATGGTCTGCTGGGGGCTATATTCAGTGTGACACTGCGCGGAGGTACGTGGGAGCGGGGGAGGGATAGTGGTGCCCAGGATCTAGGCAGCGACCACTCTTTCTATCCCACTTACGCCTGGGGTCTGTTTGGTACAATGGCGTGGCCCAGAGGACGGAAGATCCCCTTTCGGTTGGCCCAGATTGCGATGCTCCTGGCAAAATGGCACGTCGTAATAGTATGGATGGGACCCCAAGGTTCCCCAGTTACTGTCCTGGGTTAAAGATGTCCTTGAGTGGGGAGTGGCAGAGAAGCATCATTTGCATTAATCTCGTATGGATGATATGAGGATATTGAGGATATTATAGCCTGGGGGCTCCTATTAGATAGGTTGAATGGGGATGATGACCTACCCTTCACAGTTGGCTTGGAGCACGAGGGATGAAAAGGGGGATCAGGTCTAAGAGTTGTGACTACCAGATGTGGGTGCATTGTATTGCTCCAGGTATATTTGGCTCTATGGCTTGGTATATGCATAATGTATGTTTGTTCCATGTGTGTCTAATGTTTGTGTTGCGATAACTTGGAATGTTTCTTATCAGAGACCAGTATAATGTACAGTTCTGCTATACAAGGCTGAATTTGGAGCTTTTTGATTTCGCAGTGCTGGGGCTGTTGGTTGTTTGAAAAAAGTGCTGAAAATGAAACACATTCCAGGAGACCAACCAGTGAGTTATGTGGCAGTGAATGTCCAACTATCTGAAGCATGATAGAGTAAACTGTAGCCCAGTATCTCGCCACTCATGGGCACTACCAGGTGAGATGGAAGGAGGCCTCTGGAGCTGCGCATTACACACCAAACCCATGTAAAGCATTTGCACGGGCTATAGTACAACCTGTGCAGGAATTTGTAGTGGACAAGCTGAAATCTGAAGTTGGATGAGAGGGCTGCAGTTTGCTCACAGCAATACAACCATTAGGCGTCCGTGTCTAGGTCCAAGGCAGCGCAAGCCGCTGGAGCGCGTACGAGTGCCTTGCCCTCCATCTGATGATACAATAGGGTGACCTATCAGCGAGGAAAGGTGTTTTTTAAGCATGTATTCAAGCACATGAAGCATGTGTGGTGGTGCAGGAAATGTGTGATGTAACACACTGCAGTTAGCATGGAGCTGGTGGTAGAGTCGGACATCTTACACAGTGAGGCGCGGGTGCACATCTGCCGCGAATGGGGATAGAAATTTACCATCAGGGTGTATGTCTGCAAATGTACTAAGACCTCACCTGTGAGCTCTTGCTCTAGTGCAGTCATCCTAGAGCGGCAGCACCATACGGTTGTGCAAAAAGGGGATGGAGGGATTGTAGATGCAGAGTAACCAGACGTGACACTGCATGCCATCCCACACCAATGGGACACACTCCATTGTGTTCATTTTTAAATGTGGGGGCTTGTAGGGCTGGTCGAGAGCTGTGGCCAGAGGACAAGTGGGCCCCCTGATCCCTTTCCACCGCCGCATGAGGCTAAAAGCGCGAGGGGGTAGAGCCAGGAAAGGAGGTTCTGGGGTTATGCGCATAATGAGTGAAGTGTCATGTCAGGTGCGTTGAGTTCCCTGTCATAAGACTTTCGTCATGGGGACGAGACTGCTGGATTCCGGTAGCAGCACCACCACGTGTGGGCGACTGAGTCTTATCCAACACCGTCCTGGCAGCTGTCGGCCTAACCCTTTCGGCTAGCTAGCTGCACCTCACCAAAATCCAGAGTAAGGGTGATTTGGGGCAGCCTGAAATATGACACTAGACTTCTCAGGGAAGTCATGTTGGAAGAGATCTTACCCCTTTCACTCAATTACATAAGTCTCATACATGCACAAGACAAACAGAAGTAGGATTTGGTTCAATACATTTTACTGAAGCAACTACATTCTACATAATGAGGCATGAATTGCGATTATTGGGACCAGAAAACACAACACTATTATCGTTGGCACAAAAAAATGAGAAACAGATAAAAAGACCCAAAATTCTGTCACACCAGGGAATCTAAAATACCTACCTGCACTACTAAAAAGCTACACAAGAGTAATAGCTGTGTAAGCCCTAACCTGCTGCTATTTGTTCTCTTCAAGGAAGACCCACTCCCATACCTGGATAATGAGCAGGGGGTTGCTTGTAGGTCTGTTGGCAGCCCTTCCAGGTGTTTAGAACGATGAGGCCCAGTCTAGCATCGATGCAATGACATGGTACAAGGAGGGTTCCCCTCTAACGTGGTTAGGGGCACTTTGTTGTTATTTTATAATAAGACTTGTTGTTCTGAGAAATGCCCAGACGTGATAACATTTATTTTCTGTGTAGGGTAGTGGAGGAAGCTGGCTCTGGATATACTATATCAAAATGAGATATAGCGTGCACAGAGTCCAGGTGTGTTCTCCAGAGGCTTAACAGAGGCTAAAATAGATAATACTAATGCTATCTTGTGGTAGTGTGATCGAGCAGTTAGGCCTATCAGAGGGTAGTGCAAAGCATTTGTTGAACACACACAGACAATAGAAGAAGCACACACAATGACAACTCCAGACCAATGGTTTTTATATAGCAAAAATATATTTTCTTTATTTATTTTTAGAACCACAAGATTCAAGTTGCAGGTAAGTACTTCAATAGATTCATATTTCACCCATGTATCAACAGTACATTGTTTGAAATCGGTAAGTTAAACAGTTTTTGAAATATTAGCAATAATCGGTTTTAAAAATGTACACTGCAATTTTCAGAAACAGTTCCTGGGGGGGGGAGAAAAGTTAGATCATTTTACAGGTAAGTACAACACTTACAGTTCCAGTCTCCAGGGGTTAGGAAGTCCACAGGTTGGGTTTCAAGTTAACCCCAAACACTCACCACCAGCAACACAGGCCGGCCAGGTGCAGAGGTCAAAGTGTAGGCAAAATTAACATGGGCTCCTATGGAGACGGGGCACTCAGTTTCAGGTCTGCAGGCAGGTAAGTACCCGTGACTTCAGAGGGCAGACCTGGGGGGGTTTAGAGCAGCACTGAAGGGGGCCATAAGTAGGTACCAAACATACACCCTCAGTGGCACTGGGGCGGCTGGTTGCAGCGTGCAAACAAGATGTCGGTTCCACAATAGTCCTCTATGAGGGTATTCTGGGGGTCACCGAGAGGCTGCAGGCGAGGTCCAGGGGGTTGTCTCAAGGTGCACCACAGGCTGGACAGGTAGGAGCGCCGCCTGCTGAACGTTGCTGCACCGGGTGTCGGTTTCTCCAAGGCCTGGGGGCTGCGGGTGCAGTGGGTCCTTAGGCGTTGGATATTTTCGTCCGGAGCTTTTGCGGTCAGGGGGGTCCTCGGGATTCCCTCTGCAGGCGTCGTCGTGGAGGGGTGGTGAGGTCAACCCAGGGTGGGCACTTGCTCGGATTCGCCTGCGGATCCTCTCTAGCTGGTTGGGCCACCCACCTGGACACGGGCTGTGGGTGTCTGGCACAGTGGTTAGGACTCACGCATTTGGAGTGAGGTTGGCGTCCTTAGTTGTTAGTTTCTTCTTGGATAGGGCCTCTGCCCAGAGGAGGTCTTGGTCCTTTTGGGTGCAGGGCAGTCCTCTGGAGCTTGGCAGAGGCTGCTGGTCCCGGTGGATGCGTTGCTGTTATTTTGCAGGTTCTTTGAAGCAGGAGACAGACCGGTAGGGCTGGGGCTAAATCAGTTGTCGTCTTCCTTCTCTGCTGGGAGTTTCAGCTAAGCAGTCCTTCTTGTCAGGTCGCCAGAAATCTGGTGAGCTGGGTTCAGGGAGGCCCTTAAATCCTAGATTTAGGGGCGTTTTAGGGGTCAGAGGGCAGTGGCCAATGGCTACTGTCCCTGAGGGTGGCTACACTCCCCTTGTGCCCACTCCATTTGGGGAGGGGGGCACAAACCTAATCCTATTGGTCTCTGTCCTCCAAACCAAAATGGAGGATTCTGCAGAGAGGGAGTCACTTCAGTTCTGGACACCTTATGGGTGGTCCTGGCTGGGGTGGTTACTCCTCCCTGTTTTCCGTAATTTTCCCACCAGACTTGCTGCCAAAAGTGGGGCTTTGTCCGAGGGGGTGGGTAACTCCACTAGCTGAGTGCCCTGGGGCACTGTAACCTGAGGCTTGAGCCTTTAAGGCTCACCACTAGGTGTTACAGTTCCTGTATGGGGGAGGTATGAAGCACCTCCTCCCTGGACAGGCTTTGTTCCTGGTCACAGAGTGCACAAAGGCACTCACCCCATGTGGCCAGAAACCCGTCTGGATGTGGGAGGCTGACAGAAACTAGTCAGCCTAACACTAGTAGTTGGACTGGTATACAGGGGGCATCTCTAAGATGTCCTATGTGTGCATTTTTCAATAAATCTCACACTGGCATCAGTGGGGGTTTACTGTGCTGAGAGGTTTGATACCAAACTTCCCAGTATTCAGTGAAGCCATTAGGGAGCTGTAGAGTTCGTAATGACAAACTCCCAGACCATATACTCAATATGGCTACACTGCACTTACAATGCCTAAGAATGGACTTAGACACTGTAGGGGGCATATTGCTCATTCAGCTATGCCCTCACCTGTGGTATAGTGCACCCTACCTTAGGGCTATAAGGGCTGCTAGAGGGGTGTCTTACCTATGCCACAGGCAGTGGGTTTGTGGGCATGGCACCCTGAGAGGGGTGCGATGTCGACTTTGCCTTTTTCTCCCTACCAGCACACACAAGCTGCATACAGTGTACATGTGCTTGGTGAGGGGTCCCCTAGGGTGGCATAATACATGCTGTTTTACAGCCAAAACTAGGGCAACCAGGTTGGAGCGCAATCGCCAAAGGAAGTGGGTGGTGAGTGGGATCGGGAAGTTAAGAAAGAGATACTAGAATGTGGGTAAGGCAAACATTTTTGCAATCCCAATCCACCCCATTACAGACAGAGGCAGCAGAGTCCAGGTCTGGATACACTTTTCCAGCAAATCATGGCCCTGCCGGAGCTGGTCCCCCATAGTTAATCCAAGTTGTGGCTAAGCCAAATGCTCAGGTAGAGCACAAGCTCCGGGCCCATTTCAGTGGGTATTCAGATTCAAACAAATGCATGCAAATGATGAGGGGAAAAAATATAGACTTAACCCAGTTTATGTGAATAACTGCGTACCCACCAAATCTGATGACCTCATGAATGATGGGGGCTAGGCTCGTGTGAGGTTCTTGGACGTACAGCGTACATGGACACTAAAATCCTTTGGGCCGTAAAATTGAGTCCCCTGTGGGCCTAAGCCAGGCAGCCAGCAACACCATCACCACAGCAAACAGAATCGGGGATAAGGGACATCCGTGGTAGGTTCCACGTGTGACAGGAAACAGGTCCAATATCATCCCATCAAGGAGAAGTCAGGCAGTCAGGGAGGCGTACATGAGCTGAATCAGGTGCACGAATCGCGGGCTGAGGCCAACGAGTGAGAGCAGTTGAACCAAGTAGGGCCACTCTAAGGAGTCAAACGCCTTTGTGGCATCCAGGTGAGCGAGCTGAGGATTTACAGCATGCATGAAGGCGAGCACTGTGCAAAGATTTAGCGCCGAGGACCGACCTGGCACAAACCACGACCGATCCGGGCAGACAATATTGGGAAACAAAGGGAGGCGGCAATTAGAGAGCACTTAGAGAGCAGCGTTAATCTTTCACATATAGATTTTTCTGGCGCACAGTGCATTAAATAAAGCAGCTAACAGAGGTGGAGGAGTCTCCCACTGGGGAATGTGTTGCAGTTGATGCAGGTATAATGCCGATTTGCCATACAATATATTTTTTTTTGCAGAGAGTGTAACAAGGTTCACATATCTGGAAGATTAGTGAAAGACTGTAAAAACTGCTGTCAAAGACCCCGATTGCTACTTCAAGCAATACAGTTCTAAAGTTTGGTCCCTTTATTTTCAGAAATAATTTTTTGAACCATGTACATAATAACCTGGAATTAAAAGAACCCACCACAGTCCAGCACATGTGTATACAAGAGTCTCATTGTTAAATCTCCTCCCATTGATAGGAAAACGGTGAAAGAACCATGTCATAACAAAGGAGAGAACTATGACCTGCTCAGGCCAGTATCTTCAAAGGCCCTTCCTGCTGTGCCTCTGATTTTGGAGAATCATTGGTGATGTGGACAACTTCAGTGTAATTTCACTGCCAAAGCCTACTAATTATTGCCGACTTGGATTAGATACATCCTCTCCTCAGAATGCCTTTTGGGTGGCATGGCAAAGGGAGGGCTGCTTGCAAGTGTTTCACTCCTTGCTATGTTCCTTGCTTGATATTAGCTTCAAGAAGGCGCAAGAACATAAGTCGTTTCAGTAATGCTACATAAGGAAAACAAAGTTTGAACCTATTTTTTGAGGGAATTTACTTTAGTGTAACCTTGTTAAAGGTCAGTGATGAAGAAGCACCTTTGTAAAGGGAATCTTCCATAGGTACTTATAGTCTCTTCCGATACTAAGTTTTGAACACTACAGCCTTCAGAACGGACTGGATGGGAGCCATGTCAACACTTACTGAATCTTAAACTAGGGAATTACTAGATGTCTAGTTGAACCTGGAGCATCCTAGTTCTAAAAACTGTTTTGCTAGTAGAAGCTGTAAACTGTTACCAGGGACACAAGGACACAGAAATGGACAGAGAATGGATCTGAGTAAGTGCTGTATAATGTAATTGTCCTTGTACTGCAGGACTGGAGATCCTTTGTCAGTCATACAGAGTGCTGGCTGACTTTTCCAACTTTCAAAACAAAGACTGGTCTTTTGGAAAACTTTTCTGAAGGGCACCTCACATTCCCAAAAGTGTATTCTACAGATGAGAACTGTGAAGAACCAACCGCTGTGAGAGAAAGACCAACCATTGAGGTAGCTGTAAAGTAGCATGATGATGTAAATTAAAAAGTACAGACTACACATCAGTCAGCAAAAAAAAAAAAAAAAAGAAGCAAATGCGTGAGGTCGAAAGAGGCTGTAAACAGGGCAGGCTAGGCCTTGGAAAGAGTTTAAGTTATTACTTTGCTTACAATGACATCAGGTGTTTCAGTACACACCATATGTCGAATTAGCAAATGAGCATGGAACAGGGTGACTAAGTTCAAAACCACTCTAACCAGGCCACTGGTAAACCATTACAAGCAATTTTAATACCATTTCTCCCTGAAAACCCATTCCTTCCCATTATCCACTGCCTTACCTCGATACTGCAGATGATTGAATGACTTCAGTGATTCCAGTGAAAAGAAATCCAGAGAGCCGTTGAGCCTGGCCACCACAACCCTGACAACATAAAACACCAGATTAGAAAAGAGGTCAGAGGCCTTGGATAGCGAAGATCTACAATGGGGGGAGAATGCTATTCTCGATGTTGTACATAAACCACTCTTCTTTAAGGATAATGTGACTGTTCAGTATTCACAAATCACAGATAAGTAGCAGCAACAGCCAAACAATCTATGTGCACACCCACTACTAATGCTCTCATTTTGATGCATATTAACCAACGGTTCTGTTTTCACTCATCCTTCGGGGAGGTTACCCTGAAGTGTTCACTCACGGAAAAGGGTTGTGAGGGGGAGATTTAAAGAGTAGAAGATATTAGAAGGGTAGATAAACTGGCTATGAGAAAAGTGGTTAAAAAAAAAACAAGAGTTTCGAAGGGGAGTGGAAGAGTAGAAGATTATAGAGTACTGAATAGAGAAGGGAATTAGGGCTCAGCAAACTAGGATGACTGAGGAACTCAAATGTGGGATGGTAAGGCTGTGGTATCCTGATATGGGGAGATCTAAGGATTCTGTAGAGAGTCACTATATATGATTATTGAATCGACGCAGAAAGACCAAACAAGAAAGGGAGCTTGAACAACACAGATTAACACAGCAGATGTGAATATTGTCTATGCAGTGTTGCTTTTTTACTGCCTGTGCCATCACTGACCAATATTCTCTAATTGCCGGGCTGGACATCAGGAATGTGTTTCAAATCCATTACCTATTATGTCTGCTCTACAGAAAAGAAGAATGTGGCTACTTACCTGTAAAATTAGTTTTACATCTTGAAGCTCCTTCAAATTTACATATGGAGCATTATTCCCCCATCTAGTAAACTGGTCTGGAAACTGTAAAGGTAAAAGATTTCTTTGTGAGCGTGAACTAAAGGCAGAGCTCAAACAGGGCCTTACTATGAAATAGACTAAAGGCCAAAGTGCCCTAGCAGTAGCCAACATCTTCTATTTTATTTCCATCAACTCCCCCTTCCTGCAGTGTGCTGAGCGTTCAAGTCAATCTAGAGAAACTTTGGGCTGCAAACCTATTGTTATAGGTAAGGGACTTTTTTTTGCAGCACAAATCTCTTCTAGTTTTTCATGTGATGTACTGATTTTAAAGTAGTATCAGCCTTTAGTGTAGCCGTACCCTACACTGCGAGTAGATGAAAATCGTGCTTAAGTACATTTTGTCTTAAATGAGCCTCTCTCTTTTCTTGACAGTAAGTCTGTATAACATCATTAAGTAAATGTGTACACTAGAATCCTTGTTGGCCCCCTACAAATGTCTCAAAAGTACAAGTTACTTACCTTCGGTAACAATATATCTGGTAGAGACATATTCTAGTTGCAGATTCCTTACTTTTGAATTCCCCCAGGCATCAGTCTGGATCTGGAGATTTTTCTTCTAACAGTATCTGTGCGAGCCGTCAGGTGGCGTTGGTCGACTCCATGGGCGTTGTTGCCGTCGTGATGACGTTGCGGTCATATATAGGCGCCACTCCAGCTGACGACTTTTCACGACTTTCCACGCCAGTAGCGCGGAGCCATGAAGAACACAGAGTGGTGCGCCAAAACTAGGGCCCTCAAGGGGAAGTTCCTGTCCCCAGAAATCAGTTTGCAGTGCGGGGAGGATGGGTGGGTCGGTAAGGAATCTGCAATTAGAATATGTCTCTACCAAATATATCGTTACCGAAGGTAAGTAACTTGTACATCTGATAGAGACTTTTAGTTGCAGATTCCTTACCTTTGAATAGATACCCGAGCAATACCATCCCCGGTGTTGGGGTGCGATCACACCAAGAAGTCCTGCAGGACCGAATGTCCAAAGTAGCCGTCCCTTCGGACCGGAGTGTCTAGGCAGTAGTGTTTGGCAAAAGTGTGCAGAGATGCCCACGTCGCTGCCTGACATGTCCAGGACTGGAACGTCTGTGCTAGCGCTGTGGTAGCAGCACTAGCTCTGGTGGAGTGAGCAAGCAAACCTTCAGGAGGTTGCTTCTTAGCCCGAGCGTAGCACATTTTGATGTATACGAGTATGCATCGAGAAATGGTCCTCTTCTGCACTGCCTTTCCCTTCTCCACACCCACATATCCCACAAAGAGTTGATTGTCCACCTGGAAGTCTTTGGTACGATCAAGGTAGAACACCACAGTCTGGACCCAAAAAAAGCGTTGGAGTCTCTCCTCTTCATGTGAGAGATGTGGGGGTGCATAAAAGGTAGGCAAGATGATGGACTGTCTGACATGGAAGGGTGTCGCTACTTTAGGTAGGAAAAAAGCCCTTGTGCGAAGTACCACTTTGTCAGGATGTATTGCCAGGAAAGGTGGCTTAGATGAAAAAGCCTGGGGCTCACTTACTCTGCGGGCAGAGGTAATGGCAACTAAAAAGACAATCTTGACAGTTAAGAGTCGTAATGGGCAGTTGTGAAGTGGCTCAAACAGGGCACACAAAAGGTATGTTAATACCAGGTTTAGATCCCTTTGGGGCATGATGAATGGGATAGGAGGAATGAGATGTGTGAGGCCTTTAAGAAACCTCCCAACAATAGGAGATTCAAATAAAGAAGGCTGATCTGGTAACCTCAAGAAAGCAGAGATAGCAGAAATATATTCTTTAAGAGTGCCCAGGGTGGAGTTCTGCTGGGCAAGGGAAATAAAAAAAGAGAGGACTTGAGAAAGAGGAGCAGATAGAGGATCAACAGATTTGTTGATGCACCATGCCACAAATTTCTTCCAACTACAGGCGTATACGGTTTTATGGAGCCTGGTTTCCGGCGGAGACCAGAGGCCTCGGATCTCCGCCTCTCCCATGTGGCCGGCCCATCCCAGGAGTGACGCATCTGTCACGACTGTAAGATCTGTTTGGGGAAAGGAGAGGAATCTGCCTTTGACCCAATCCTGATTTGTTAACCACCACTGCAGGTCTCTCGCAGTTCCTTCTGAGATCTGAACCTTATCGGAGAGAATACCCTGATGCTGACCCCACTGGAACTTCAGGTCCCACTGCAGAGTCCACATATGCCATCTGGCCTTTTGAACTAGCAGGATGCAGGAGGCCATGAGGCCCAGCAGCCTCAGAGTCATTCTCACTGAAATCCAGGATAGAGGCTGAAACACCGGTATCATAGCCCGAATATCCTGGACTCGCTTTTCGGGGGGATATGCCCGAAACTGCACTGTATCTAGAACAGCTCCAATGAAAGGGAGCGTCTGAGAAGGAGTCAGGTGTGACTTCGGCACGTTGATAGTGAACCCCAGCGAATGCAAAAGGTTCGCCGTAGTCTGGAGGTGTGAGACGACTGTCTGGGGCGAATTCGCCTTCAACAGCCAATCGTCGAGGTAGGGGAAGACTGGGACCCCAACCTGCGCAGATGAGCTGCCACCAATACCATCACTTTTGTGAACACCTGAGGGGCACTGGCAAGGCCAAAAGGGAGCACAGTAAACTGAAAGTGACGAATCGTAGGTAATGATGGTGGGCCGGCAAGGCGGGAATGTGGAAGTATGCGTCTTGCACATCCAACGATACCATCCAGTCTCCGGGATCCAGGGCAGATAGGACCTGAGCCAATGTCAACATTTTGAACTTCCCCCTTCTTGAGGAAGAGGTTGAGGGACCGAAGATCTAATATAGGACGAAGACCCTTGTCCTTTTTGGCACCAGAAAGTGGCGGGAATAGCAACCACGACCTACTTCTGGCAACGGAACAGACTCTATAGCTTCTTTGGCCAAAAGGGCCTGGACTTCCTCGCAGACAAACACCATATGATCCTCCGATATGAGATTGTATGAAGGTAGCATGGCTGGAGAAGGTGTCTCGAAGGGGCGGAAGTAGCCCCTTCAGACAATCTGGAGAACCCACCCGTCTGAGGTAGTGGATTGCCATGGGGGCAGGTGATGGTGAATCCTGCCGCCAACTGGTTCCTGGTGTACCTGCGGACTAGGAAGGTTTGGAGGCTGAAGAGGGGGCTGGGTGGACTGGGCAACCCGCTGGCTACCTGATCCCCAGGGGCATGGGAACCCGCAGCCGTGCAGGGGCTGAACAGCATGCTCGGGTCGATGGCCAGGGGGGAAAGGATGCAGTAGGGTGCCCCTTCCATAGCCACGGAAGGGGCGAAAGGCAAACTGCTGGGGTCTAGGAGCAGGCGTGAGGCCAAGGGACCAGGCCGCGGCTCGGGAGTCCTTGAAGCGCTCGAGCTCTGAGTCCGCCTTGTCTCCAAAGAGACATGTGCCATCAAAGGGCATGTCCATCAAGGATTGCTGGACATCCCCTTAGAAGCTAGATGCTCTCAGCCAGGCGTGGTGTCTCAATGCCACCATCGATGCAACCGATCTGCCCAGAGAGTCGGCCGTATCCATTCTACAATGAATCATGAACTTCGCTGTGTCCCTCCCATCTGTTACGGCTTGGAAAAGGATAGTCCGGGCCTCCTCTGGAACTCTAGTCAGCACTTGCGCGACCATATCCCAGAGAGTATGGGAATGGCGCCCCAAAAGGCATGCAGTGTTCACGGACCGCAGCGCTAGACTGTTGGAAAAAAAACAACTTCAGCCTCAAGTTGACCAGTCTTTTTGATTCCCTATCTGGGGGTGCGACCGAGAATGCACCAGATGAAGAGGAAGCCTGGATGACAAGGCTCTCAGGCGTGGGGTGTTGGGTGAGGAATTCTGGGGCTGTTGGCGCAGGCCGATGGTGGCGGGCAATCGTCCTATTCATAGGAGCCCCTGTGCAGGGTCTGGACCAAGTACCCAAAAGGACATCCATCAGTGCCTCATTAAAGGGAAGAAGGAGTTCTGATTAGGAAGACCCCAGCTGAAGCACATCGGTTAGGATATTAGGCCTACCCTCCACAGAAGGTAGCTCGAGGTCCAAGACCTCAGCCGCCCTTCTAACCATCATGGAGTATAAGGCACCCTCCTCCGTAGCCACGGTAGGAGGAGAGAGCATAACAGTGTCAGGGGAGGTGTCTAGACCAATGGAATCACCCAAATCCTGCACCCAGTCCATTTGGGGGTCAAGCTGGTATCCTAAAGGGTCCAACGTCCCCTCCAAACTTGCCCCTTATCCATCCCCATAGGCGTAAGGGTCTGGATCAACCCTGGGCCCAGGAGAGCCCATAGAGAACGGAATCGGCATCGAGCTATGTCATTCTGGCTCCGAGTCGTCGGCTATGAGAATGGGATCGACGTCGATTGTGGGCCCAACCAACGTCAGAAGCGTTGAAGTCTGACCCGACACCGGGGAAGGTCGATGGGGCACAACCGGCGTCTGGACGGATCCACGACTGGATCCGGAGGAGCCGCCCAGAGCCGTGACCAAAGCTGACAACTTCGAACCCGAGGGGCCCCCCACCAACTCACCTGTGCCCGAGGGCGCCACAAGTAGGTCGGTCTGCCCAGAAATGAGACGCATTGCCTCATAAAAAACTCTTTGAGCTGGGCAGGGGTGGCTACGGCTCCCGGGAATTCAGAGAAGCGCGTGGTCAACCCAGATGAAGGCTCAGAGGACGGAGGCCTAGAGCGTTGACGCTCCTCCTGCGCCGCATCATCCGAGCAATGGGGTGAAGTGAGAGAATGCTTGTCCTTCTTCACTTCTTCTTATGACCCGAATGTCCCGATGACTTCGAGGACGAAGAGTGGTTGTGACTCCGCAGATGGCCTCGAGACCTTCCTCTCGAATGAGACGTGAGCGCCATGGAGTCAAGTGTCAGCCAGCCATGAGCATTAGGGACCTCTCCCTCAAAGCTTTCGGGTTCATGGCCCGACACTCGGAGCATGACTTCGGGTCGTGATCGCGCTCCAGGCACCGGAGACACACGAGGTGCGGATCAGTCACCGACATCGTTCGGTGGCAGGAGTCGCAGGGCTTAAAACCGGTCTTGCGGGGCATCCCTTGAAGCATCCACAACCTCGTCAAAAAGAATTGACTGAGGTAGCTCTCTCCGGATCTGCGCGTAGGCTGGCGTGGAAAGAAAAGAACTGACGTCAACGCACCGGGGTGGCGCCTATATATGACTGCAATATCATCACGGTGAACATGACGCCAATGACGCCCGCTGGGTCGACCGGCGCCAGCTGACGGCGTGCAGAGGTACTGTTTGAAGAAAAATCGCTGGATCTAGACTGACGCCTGGGGGAATTCAAGGGTAAGGAATCTGCAACTAGATGTTTATCAGATAGAAACTTTACCAATGAATGTTAATGAAGCCCGTTTTTTCCTGGTGGAATGCACTTTTGATTTCCTTGTAGGTTTTTCCCTGCTAATGACTAAAATAGTAAAATAGTTTGGACTAGCCATCTTGCTATTGTTCCTTTGGATACAGATGCTCTGTATGCTTGGGTAGCATGTGGTACAAAGAATTTCAAGTAATACGTAACTGCTCTTTTTATGTCTAGTGTATGCAGGGGTTGTTGGGAAAAGGCAGTAGATAAGGAGACCAATTAACATGTAACTACTGGGGGTACAAAGTTACAATTACTTCTCACCGGAACACTGTTTTAGGATCTGTGGGTCTGGTTCTTGAATGGTTAAGGCTTGAATCTCATTTACCCTCCCAAAAAGAAGTGACACCTATAAGGAAAGCTGTTTTTTAATGTGTGGTGTTTTGGTGTAGCCTATTGGAATGGTTCATGAGTGACTTCAGTAAACTTTGCAGAACGAAACTCAGATTCCACATTGGAGTTGGTATTGTATTAGATGGGTCTGCCTTCTTTGCATCCTTTAGGAATCTTCTAATAATGGTGTTCTAAAAATAGTGTACATCCCCCTTTCCTTTAACATACAGTAAAATTGCAGATAAATGTACTTTTAGTTTGGTATATGAAAGTTTAGACTTTAATGAGTACATTAGATATTTCACAAACAAAACCTTGTTTGTTCTGCTTTACTGTATATTTCCTCTATTAAACCGTATAATGAACAGTTTCCACTTTGCCGCATTACATGTGTAAGTGGAAGGATTCCACTGCTAGCAACGTTAGCAAATCCGCTCTTTTGGGGTATTTATCACCTGATTGTATGTTAGTGTTAATAGGTATAAATAGCATGTCTGTTGTGCCCATTGATGTCTTTTAAGAATCGTTGTCATATCTGTCCTTTTGGTTTGTAATTGCTGATCAAAATTTAAATTAAGGGGGGTGGGGGGGTGGCTGAGTTCCCAACAAGATGGCCACACACGAGTGAGGCGCAGTGACTAAATCCTAAAACCCCACCAGGCATCTGGGGACATAGGCTGACGCTAAAGACTGGAGGACTGGCGGGGGTGAAAGAGGAGGCGATTGCCCAAGCCAACGCCAATTTGGGTGCAGGAAAATCAGAGGCCGTGAAGGCAGGCCGAGGCCGATATGGGAGCGTGAGGAGGCCCGGTCGATGCAGACGGTCGCTGGAGGCAGAGGGGTATACCTGGTCCTGGTGAAGGAGGTGGCGGTTTGGCTGACGGAGCAACGCATGATCCGGACGGGAGAGTGATGGCCTGAACTGGTGAGATCGGACCGGCCTGGTTGGTGAGGGCTGCAGTAGGCCGCTGCAATGGGGCAGTTTTGTGCTCTGTCACGCTCCACAGAGGCAAGAGGCAGGGATGCCAATTGTCCCCACTAGTATTTGACGTGGTGATAGAACCACTGGCTGCCTGGGTTCAACAAGATCCTCTCATCTGGGGAATCCAGGAAGGGCATAGGTGGGAGGCCTGGTCCTTGTATGCAGATTTTATGTTGCTATACGTCACAAGACCAAGCCTTTTAATTCATAGGATACTACACATCCTACACACCTACGGGTAATATTCAGGATACCACATAAATTGGGACAAGTCCCTGGCCTTTTGGTCAACAGAGGGGGAAGCAAGATCTGCCACCCGAATATGAGTTGCCCTTTTACCAAGAACGGGTTCATATATCTGGAAATATATATCACACGGAGCCCGGAATCATTAATTAAAGAAAATCTTCACCTTCAATTAGATCGCCTTTGGGGCGATATATCACACTCGGGCATTTCCAATATCCTTAATGGGCTGCACGGCCCAATTGAAAATGATGACACTCCCTCAACTGTTATATGTTCTACCAAATACTCCATATCCAGTTCCCAAAGATTCCTTTAACAAAATCAACAGTGAGCTGCGGGTCCTCTTATGGGATGACGGTAGTTCACTTATTGCCCTTACTTAGCTTCAGAGAGGAATCTTTGAGGGGGGCTTGGCAATCCCAGATTTCCAAGCCTACTATTAGGTATCCCAGTTAGCCACAGTGAACAAATGGATATTTGCAGACAGTGACACACCAGCATACAGGATAGACAGAACCGAAATGGGAGAAAGGGGTTACCCTGAAATACTGTATTCTAGGAGGGGAGAGTCTGGCCTTCCCCCTCAGACACTAGCCGCTGTTTGAGCCTGGAGAGAGGTTACAAAGTTATTAGGATGGGAAAACATATTGAAGAGTACAACCCCACTTTGGGATAGCGACCAACTGGGCGAGATACTTAAACTGGGGGGTTTTAATAGATGGGATCTCATTGGCATACAGCAACTGGGAGATGTGTGGAGGAATGGAAGGATTATCTCATTTGAAGAACTCCGCACTGAGTTTGAAATGGCAGACTCAGAGACATCAATATATACAGTCAAGTCATGCACTCTGACGATACATAAAAGGAGGGAGACACTCCCCGATGCATCCCCATTAGAGGACAGATTGTTGTTGGAACCACTCCCGGACAAGGCAGTATCAGTGATGTATAAGAAGATATTAAATAATACCCCGGATCCTCTGCATAAACTTCGGGAGGCCTGGGAAAGAGACATAGGCCCCACAGAAGGTGAAGTCTGGCAGGAGGCCCTACAGAGCCCACATGAGGTGGCGATCCGAGCCCAGTGTCGCCTTATACAACTCAGACTCCTACATAGGTCATGCTATTCCAGATCCATCCTACACTGCATGGGCCGGAGTGACACTTTTTTATTCATGCAGCAGGGAATGCGGACAGGCAGAAACTTTCTTTCACACTATATGGAGCTGGCCAGTCATTCAGGGCTTCTGGTCCCAGGTGGTGTTGGAGATGTCCCAAGCAACGAGCCTAGATGTTCCGCTAGAAGCAAGGTGGCTTATTCTAAATATCACGGAGAGGGAAACTGGCCCAGACACCAAACAATATGGCTGAAACTAGCGACTGGGGTGGCCAAGAGGGATATAGCTAAAGCGTGGGGGACAAACAACCCTCCATCGGTTAGGGACTGGAAACATCACATAGATTGGTATCAACAAATTCAACAGGAGATCTACAAAGGTAGGGGAGGACTAAGAAATATGAGAAAATCTGGGCCCACTGGCTCAACTACAGAGGCTTCTAGATGGGGGCTGGATACGGGCTAGGCATAGAGTACCCTGAGGCACTGACTGGTAAGGAGGGTTCTGATATGAGAGGGTTAGACTTAATTGGAATATTGAATAAGGGTGGCACTACCCGACCGATATGTCAAATTGAAACATTGTGTCATTTGATCGAATAGCAAATTGTGATCAAGATAATAATGATGACAATAATTATATTATGAGCATTTAAGTACTTTAATAAAAAGAGATAAATAACAAAAAAATGAAATTTGGTGGAAAATTGTACGAAATGTTCCACACCAGTGCAACAGCAGTGTATTGCATTTGGAATGAGGGTATAGGTATATGGATGTGAAGTTTGAGCATTTTTGTGTTTTCTACTTTTACAAACAGATCATGTCTGGCATATTCCATATAATGAAGATCTAGTCTATTATTATTTTCATATTTCCTTCTCACTCAAGTGACTCTCCATCGTCTGTCATGCTTGCTCAGTTTGTCTGCCTCTGAGTTTTGCTCTCCTGATAGATGGACTGCAACCAGAACAACGTTCTTGCTGGCAGGGTATATTCCTATTTCCGGTCTAGTCTTGAAAGTGGATAGGATTTCATCCCATCTTGTTTGTTGATGCAGAACACTGGTCTGGTGTTGTCTGTCTGTATTTGAATAGTCTTCCTTTCTATCGGTGAATGAAAACCTATTAAGGCTAGAAAAACTGCCTTGAGCTCCAGGAGTCTAAGGTGCTCTAGCGCCTAAAGTCATGCCCATTGTCCCCAGATTTTTAGGACCACCTGCGTGCACAGCAACCTGTGTGTGAAGCATAGTTGTGAATCACAGTGGGGTCCTGATCAGTAAAGTATGTGCCCTTTGTCATGTTTTTCTGTGACCACCATTACAATTCCTTTAGCACTTGCTGCGAAACAACCACTAGATTGTTCCTCTCCCCTTTAACTGTGATCAGTAATTTGCAAGGCAATCCTACAGTGGTTGCATGTGTAGTCTTCTCATTGGGATAGCAGATGCCATGATCCCTAATAACTTCATAACTGTCACCTCAGAGGCTAACTTGTGGTTAAAGTGATCTTTACCTATAGTTCCAAAATCCTCTTTTTAGTGGGTAACACAGATGTTTTGAGGGCTTACTTCTGCCAGTGGAAATGTCTTTTGTGAGGGATGAGGTGAATTTTTTGCATACTGATTGGAATTGCTTAACATGTTGTTGTGCAGACTTAATCCCAAATAGTGGATACCGGAATGTCTTCTTAAAGAAAAAAAAGGGTATTCCTGTGTAGCAGCCCCACCTCTCGGAGGTATTGCATACACATAAGCACCAAGTTTGCCACTGAACGTTTTCTTTTTCTGTATAAAGCTGTAAGATTGGCTTCAAGTCGTTCTTTTACCTTTTCTTTTCTATGCATCAAGCATGAAGTCATGAGTGAAGCTGGTCTTCTTTTTGCATAGAGGAGAAGTATCTTTCCTTTTTGCCTTCTTCTAATCTTGATACTCTTTGGAATCAAAATGGAGTCAGAAAGCTTGCCTATCCAGATGTCTTTCTCTTTCAACCCAGAGGATTCCTTTGTTTTTGGGGCTAATTTGACTGTGATTGTTCTTTCAGCGCTTACGATGGTTTCTTCCCCCACTGAGTCTGACAATCCGGCATACTCTAAGTGGCTTTTCCAGGGGCTCTGTAGGCCTACACCTTTTTGGCATCAAAGTAATCTCTTTAGAGCATAATTCAGTGTACTCCATCGCCACTGGTGATGAGTTTGATGTTGAACTCAACCTAATATGCTTGAGCCTCTTTGGTGTCTTCTAAAACATCCATGTAATTCTGCAGCTGTTGGCCCAAATCCTTAAGGGAGCTATCCTTTGCCTAAGCCATCCTGTAGTGTTCTCCCCTTTGTTTTTAAAGTATTAGGTTGAAAGGCCACACAAGTTCAGCACCCTCCGGATGTGTACCTTCGGTAGGTATAGTTACACAACCTCTAAGAGTTGTTCCTGGCCAACTTGTGGTGTAACTTTGGCCAACACCTAACTGATGTCTTTTCCATCATCCTCCTCAACTGTACAAAGAAAAAAGTGATACCAGATGGTCTCCTAACAACCAGTCTCTGATACATGTGGTTGAAGTCCAACAAGAAAACCAGTTTCCCTGAAGTCTTGCTCACTGTTATGAAGGATTCCTCTGAGTTCTACTCAAGCTTTTGGCAGTGTCTTGTGCTCAAACGACAATGCTATTTGTTTTAATTGTGGATTACCAGCAATAGTCAAGTTTCCTCCAAGTGTAGTTTGCTGACTGAAATATTTATACCTGGATGGTGTTCACTTCTTTTTTGATGTTGTTTTGTAATCAGTTTCTCTATGGTAGAATAATCTCTGCTTCCAAACTCAAAGGCATAAAAAACAGAATTTGAAGATTGCATCAATTTGCTGGGGCATTGCAAGCTTATTTCAACATTTTAGGAAGGTCTTTTATGGCTCTGCCTGTGGTCGATGTCCACAAAGAAAACCTTTTACATTTACATCAAGTTTCTGATGGGGGAATAATGTACAGCTTATGAATCCAGAGGAAATTCACACTGCAAAACGTGTTGTTACTTTAAATCCAGACTGTTCAACCCAGAATCCGAGCCACATTAAACTTGGACGTCTGTGCCAACCAACAAGGAGCTCATTTTACAGCATGCCTGCATAAGGGAAGGGAATGTTAATGTTTTACGTACCTGTGATTTTGGAATACAAGTGAGGTGATGCCAGACAGGCCTTCTTCATTGCTACAGCGCAAGGTTCCTTCAATTGCGTCCCACACCTAGAGGAGGAGAACGTTAGTCAACGGCTCTGCTGTAGAAGGTGGCAGCGGGCAAGTTTTCATACATAAAACAGATCCAGCAACTTCAGAATGTTCCCGTCATTGTTTCCTCCTTTATTAATCCTATAGGTCTTGCAGTATTTGTATTTTTAAACTAGATTTACACCAGTAATACCAGTGACCTAATAAAACGATATACTGCAGCATTTCCATGGTTTCAGAAAGAGTCACTTTTTTTTTTTTTTTACTTTAAGTGGATTACATTGCGTATGATGCAAATTTTCAGCCCACTGATAATTTGTGTCAGCAACAGCATTAATGAGCTAAAAGCAATCAAAGGCCTTCAGAGTATTTTTACCAGGGGTTGAGACAGTGTCAAGCATTTCTACTATTAACTTTTGTGCTGTGTGGCCTCACAGAAACTTCATTAGGAACAGCACACATGACATCAATATTCATACAAACGAACGGTCCTGTTAGAGGGAGAAACCTGCCCTTTGAAGTATAAAATCACCCACTGTATAGAAATATCTGGTTACATGAACATCTCTGTGCACTTTCAGTCATGCAGCAAACTTAGATAACACTGTGGATATGTTATGGAGTGGGTATAGCCACATTCAAACACTGCTGTAACCCAGTCTTCTGAGAACATCTACGCATCATAATTAATACTTGAAAATCTACCACCCCTTGCTATTCAGTTAAGGCATGGCAAATAGAGCCATATACATCATGCCTATCAATAGGACTGCAAACTCAACCACTTGAATAGCCCTGCAAATTCCTAGACTAATGTGGTTCTCCTCATACCTAAAGAAGCATCTGTAATAAGAACAGGAAATTTAACAGTGGTTTTGTACTGTCATTTATGAAGAAATGTCAGGTCGTGATTGATGTTTCAGGTTAAGGTGCATCCTAGTTGCTTTCTGCATCAGTTGGTGAAGTGAAACAGAAGGCACAAAGTTAGGTTAAGAGGCCTAATGCCTTTGCCTACCTCCAAAGATCCGTTACTACGTCCAGCCACAATGAGATTGCCCTGCAGGGCTAGGCTCCAGACTGAGCTCTCAAAATCATCCATCCACGCATGACCTTGAGAGCTTTTCCCATTCACGAGGAAAGGATCATCTCCAAAACTCTTTCTGCGGGAGCTTCCACACCCTTCTTCCACACTGCAGCCTGGAGAGTGAGTACTGCTGGCCATGGCAGAGAACAAAGACTGTCCATGGTTAGAAGAGGAGAGCTCCCGGGGACTGACGGCACCCTGCTCATCATAGGCTCGCTGCACCACGCTGCGGAAATCATAGCTGCTACTGCTGGAACCCGTTACTTGCTGGTGGAACTCCCGCCCTGTGGCTGCCTGCTCCAAGAAGTTGGTGTCAATCAAGCTACTGAGGTCTGGCTGGTCGGAAAAGAGAATTGTTTGGGTGGGTGTAAGCCTGCGCAGCACAGGGTACCCATTCTCAAAGGAATCCTCAGTTGCTGACTTGGAGTCTGAGAGGCGGTCCCAGCTGTCCTGGTAGTCAAAGATGCCACTGCTCTCTCTCCGCAATCTGTTGTAAAATGAACCGAAGATACCAGGGTTAACAAGGCAAAAGTTAATACTTGTGCCAAAAATCAAATAGCGAAACAATGTTTCATGCCGAATTAAACCAATTAGGAACACAATGGTCTAGGGCAGTGTTTCCCAACCTGTGAGTCATGATCGGAAGCCAACTGCTGGAGGCTCGTGAAAGTCCAAGCAATAAGTAAAGATGCATTTAAATTCTGTATTTATCTTGTAACCTTTTCTGTGTTTCAAAGACAGAGGTCAAATGCCAGTTTATGTCTTCTGACAAATTGGTGCTTTTTTTTTTTTTTTTTTTTTTTTTTTAAACTTGGCAACTGATGTTTACAAATTCCTATCACTTTGCAGTCAGAGAAAGAAAAGTTATGTGAATCTTGCTGGGGTACAGCAAATGTAAAAGGAGAAGCTGTAGGATGTCATTTTCTGTAACACAACACAATGTAAATAAACGGTAAAAAATGAGCAGTTGGAAAAGCAACAATAAATGAACATTTTCTTGCAATTTTGAAGTGTGATTGAAAGAAAGATTTTAATAGAATCAAAACAAATCAAGACACTTTAGTTGGTGATACATAAATTATAAATAGTCACTAAAACCTGATTTCCACACATTATCATTTGTGTGAATAATGTTTTATCAGTAAAACTGTATTTCTGCTCAAATTCAGTGCACATTTCAATGTAAAATGTGCTGTCTGAAAATGACTAAATGAGTGTGCTATTAGATCTTCTCTAGTTACATTAAAACATTGTCTGCTGCATTTCTATCAAAGCTAGGTGGGTCGCAAAAGTGTCATTCTAAAAATTTAGGTTGTGATTCTAAACATTTGGGAAGCACTGGTCCAGGATAACAAAGCCAAGATAGAATGGGACTAGATAGGGAAAATGGCACAACTCCAAAACTTAAAAGCAGTAATGACAAGCCATTTCAGTAGAGGCAATTCATCAGTTCGGCATTTCACTCTTCAATGTTGGACTCAACATGGTAGGAAAACAACACCACTGCCCATAACAATATTGTTGGATACCATCCAGGCACTTTGCGAGCATGCAAAAATGATTGAATGATGAAGCTTTAGTTTTGCCCCGACGCTCACATGCGTGCACGCACGCACCCCCCCCGCCTTTACTGGTGAAGTTAGGACCAACAATGTGTTTCTTGTTTTGCCAATAACTTTGGCAAAGTTTGACAAATCTTCATGACATTTTCAAAACTAGTACGCCAACTAGTTTAGCTGCAGTCTTGAATGTTTTGGGGTGAGTCGTCAAGCGGGACAGAGGGTAAATAAAAGGGGGGGGGGGACACTTTTTCCCCATCTTGTGTCTATGGTTTTTGCATTCTTTAGACCGGCTACAGCCCGAACCGCTGAATCAAATTAAACTAAATTTAGCAGGAAGCTAGATCTTGGTCCACAGATTGTGCTTTTTGTGATTTGGTGTAGATCTGCTCAGTAGTTTTAGAGTTATTAAGGGTGAAAAATGTCTATATCTAGGGAAACGGATTGACTTGCGGAGGATCCGCAGATCCAGGGGAAAAGCAAGACCCTGATTGGCTGGCCGCAACCTGACAGAAAAGTTGTGCCCGCCATTTTGTTTTTCACACTGGCTGTGAGTGGGGAAAAAACATATAATGGGTCAGGATGCAAGTATCCTGACTCATAGGACGCATGAAGGGGTCCGTTAAGGATCCCCTCATGGACAAAATAATGCCCCTTTTTTCCTTTTTTTTTCCCCGGCTGATCCACGGATCCACTTCCAGACGAGTTTCTGACCCCATGAGGTGAGAGCCTTTGTGCTCTTTGTAGTCAGAAACAAAGAATGCACTGGGTGGTGGTGCTTCACACCTCCCCCCTGCAGGAACTGTAACCCTTGATGGTGAGCCTCAAAGGCTCAGGCCTCTTGTTACAATGCCCCAGGCCACTCTGGCTAGTGGAGATGCCTGCCCCCCTAACAAAACTCTAATTTTTGGCTCCAAGTTCTGTGGGAAAATTAGGGAAAACAAGGAGGCGTGACCACCTCAGCTGGGATCAGCCCTAAGATGTCCAGACTAAGGTGACCCCCCCCCCTCCTTGCAAAATCTTAGTTTGGAGGACAGGGACCAATCGTGTTAGGTCTGTGTCTCCCTCTCAAAGAAAAGGACACCGCAAGGGTGTGGCTACTGCACTCTGACCCCTGTAACGCCCCTAAATCAAGGATTTAAGGGATCCCCTGAACCTAGCTCATCAGGTTCCTGGTGAGCTCACAAGAAGAAAGAAGGACTGCTAAGCTGACCCCCAGCAGAGAAGACTGAAGACACAAACTGACTTGGCACCAGCCCTACCGGCCTATCTCCAGCTTCAAAAGCCCTGCAGGGCCAACGGTCTTTGAAAAGCCTCCAGAGGACTGCCTGCTCCCCAGAGGGCCAAGAACTCCCGAGGACAGCGGCCCTGTCCAAGTAGAAACTCCATCCAACTTCAGAGTCTCTCTGGATCCGTGAGTCCTGTCCGCTCTGCACCCGATGCCCACGGCCCGTGTCCAGGTGTCCCAACCGACTAGAGCTGGTCCCCAGGCGATTCTGAGCAAGTGCCCACCCATGGTTGACCCCTCCTGTCCAGCCTGAATCCAGGGGACCTCCCTGACCGCAACAGAACTGGACAAAGATTCCCGATGCCAAAAGTTGCCCTTGCAGCCCCCTGGCCTTAGGGAATCCAACCTTCGGTGCAGCAATGTTCAGCAGATGGCCCCCTTACTTGTCCAGTCTTTGTTTTCCCGGAACCGACCCCCTGGACTTCACCTGCAGCATCTTTGTGGACTCCGCGATCCCCCTACAGGAAAGCATTGGGAGCCCAACACTGTGTTTGCACCCTGCACCCGGCCACCCCTGCGCAGCTGAGGGCGTGTGGTTGGGGCTGACCTGTGCCCCTTCCCCCCCTTGCCCCAAGGTGCTCCTCTAAACTCTCCAGGTCTGCCCTCTGAAGACACAGGTACTGACCTGCAAGCAGGCCGGATTCTGAGTGCCAGCAGTCTCCATAGGGGCCCATGTTAAATCATCCTCAACTTAGACCTCAGCACCCGGCCGGCCCCGTGTTGCTGGTGGTGGGTGTTTAAGGTTAACTTGAACTTCAACCTGTGGAATCCTAACCCCCAGAGACTGGAACTGTAAATCTTGTACATACCTCAAAACCATACTAACTTTCTTCCCCAGGGACTGTTTCTGAAAATTGTAGTCAACTTTTAAAACAGATTATTACCATTTATTTGAAAACTCTATAACTTGCCAATTCTAACCAACGTGGTATTGATACATATGGTGGATACTTACTTACTCATGTATTTACCTGCAATTTGAATCTTGTGGTTCCAGAAATAAATTAACAAAATATATTTTTGCTATATGAAAACCACTGAACTGGAGTTAATTGAGTGTGTGCTTCCTTAATTGTCTGTGTGTGTACAACAAATGCTTTGCACTACCCTCTGATAAGCCTAATTGCTCAACCACACTACCACAAAAGAGAGCATTAGCATTATCTACTTTAGCCTCCGTTAAGCCTCTGGGGAACCCTTGGGCTCATTGCACACTATCTCATTTTTGTATAGTATATACAAAGCCAGCTTCCTACAGTTCCCATTTGCATAACGCTGTCTTAAAAGTGAGAAGCTGTAGTGGACAGCTACAGAGTGGCTCAAAAGAAGCACACCAGGAAGGTTAGGACCAAACTGAGGTCCCACTGAGGCATGATAAAAGGAGAGGGCGGAAACAAAGGTTGCAAACCCTTCAATAAACGAATCATAAAGGTTGTTTTAAACTAAGAGGACTGATCAAGCAACTGAAAAAAAGGCGAAAGAGCTGACCAACAAGTTACCATCGGTGAGGTGTTATATGATAGAGACTCTATCCAGCTGCAGATTCCTTACTTTAGAATAATTACCAGGTGTCAGACTGGATCCAAAAATTTTTAATGAGAAGTGCCCCTACGTGCAGGTAGGTGGCACTGTTTGGCTCTGCTTGGCATTGTCTGTGCTGGAAGTGATGCATGCAGTGCCTAAATTGGCACCAACCCAGCACACCGACAACAGTTACTCTTTGCAAACGCTCCATGACAGAAGCGCAAAACCACAGACTGCACTGACCACTAGTGTGTATAAATAGGGATCTTGAGTCTTCACAAAGCCAGAAGTATGGGTGGGTTGGTAAGGAATCTGCGGCCACACAGTGTCTCTAACAAATAAGGGGTTACTGAAGGTTAGCAACTTGTTCATCTAAAGAGACTTCTACTTGCAGATTCCTTATCTTAAAATAGATACCCAAGCAATACCTCCGAGAGGTGGGGCTGCTACACAGGTTAATCTAGGAAAGTCCTGCAGGACCGAACCGGCAAAGTGTCGGTCTAGGCAGATTGGACTGTCCAGGCAGTAGTGTTTTATAAACATGTGCAGGGATGCCCATGTTGCTGCCTGACAGATATCCAGGACAGGTATCCTGCGAGCTAATGCAGTGGTTGCAACCTTAGCTGTGGTGAAGTGAGCTCGTAAACCTTCAACGAGTTGTTTTTTGACCAATGCGTAGCATATTTTGATGCAAAGTACTATCCATCATGAGATGGTCTGTTTCTGCACAGCCTTTCCTTTTTGACTCCGCAGTCCCCCACAAAGAGTTGATTATTCACCCAGAAACTCTATTGTGAGGTCAAGGTAGAACAACAACACCAGCTGATTAAGTCTCTCCTCTTTCTAATAGAAGTTAAGTGGAACGTAAAAGGTAGGCAGGGTGATGGACTAGCCTACATGAAAGGGAGTGATCACCTTTGGTAGGAAGGATGCCCTAGTTAGAAGAACCAGCTAGCCTGGATATATGGTAAGATACGGAGGCTGAGATGACAGTACCCGTATATCACTGACCCTTTGTGCAAATGTTATTGCGACTAGAAAATACGTTTTATAGTAAGGAGCCTGATAGGGCAATTGTGTAATGGTTCGAAAGGAGTGCACATCAGAAATGTGAGGACTAAATTAACATCCCACTGTGGCAGGTGGGAACAAGTGTTGGAGCCCTTTCAAAAACCTATGTACAATAGAGGACTTAATGGGATGGCGGATCTGCCAATCACAGGAATGCAGAGATGACAGGAAGATAGCCTTTCAAATTGCCTAAAGCAGAGCCTTGCTGGGACAATATAAGAATAAGCCACAGAACCTGACGAAGGGGTGCAGAAAGAGAGTCAATTTGTCTGTTTGTACAATAAGCGGTGAACTTGCTCCAACGGCAGGCATATATGGTGTTGGTAGAAGGACGTCTGGCTCCCAGGATAACATTACAGACTTCGGATGAAAGGTCGAAAGTTGTACACTGTCGCCGCTCAATCTCCACACATGAAGGTGAAGTGTTTTCAGGTCTGGGTGGAGAACCCTACTGTTTCTTCGACATAAGGTCCTCCCAAAGAAGCAGTGTGATCGGAGTACCCGTGCTCCAGCTCAACAGATCGGTATATTAGAATCTTTGGGGGTCATTACGACCCTGGTGGCCGGCGGTAAGGTGGCAGTAACACCTCCAACAGGCTGGCGGTGTTCCGCCAGCAGATATGACCGTGGCGTGGCACCCTTCAATATACCACCTGGCAGTCATAATCCCCAAGGCAGCGGTGGGATTATGAGTCCCCGACCGCCAGCCTGTCTGTGGCGGTAAACACCGCCATTGAAAGGCTGGCGGTAAGGGGACTTGGGGTGCCCCTGGGGGCCTCTGCACTGCCCATGCACTTGGCATGGGCAGTGCAGGGGCTGCCAGGCATAGCCCCGTTGCGCATTTCACTTCCCGAATTTCGGGCAGTGAAATGCGCGACGGGTGCTACTGCACCCGCTGCACATCAGCATTGCCGCCGGCTCTATTACGAGCCGGCTGCAATGTTGATGTGACATTTCTGCTGGGCCAGCGGACGGTAACACAGCGGAAATGTCATAATAGGGAGACAGGAATACCGCCGGCAATGGCGGTATTCTGTCTCCCGCGGCCTCAGCAGTCTTTTTCCAAGACCGCCGAGGTCGTAATGACCCCCTTTGTGTCCAATTTGGAGCAACAAGAATAACTTTGTCCTGGTCGTTCCTAATCTTTCTGAGAACATTTGGCAAGAGTGGCATTGTCGAAAAGGCATACAGGAGGCCTGAGCTCCACTCGAGATAAAGAGCATCTCTGAGCGAAAGCCGCCTTGGGAAATCCAGCAAACAAAACTAGTGACCTCGATGGAGGCAAACTGAAACAACTTAGGCTCCTCCCATTCTTGGATGGAGACACCATTCGTGATCAGTTAGGCATCGTCGGCTGAGTTAGTCCACACAGATGTTCAGAGAGCCTGCCAAGTGTTGAACCACCTGGGATATGCCCTGAGGTGCCAGGCATGTATAGAGCTGCAGAGCCTCCTGACAAAGGGTCCACAACCCCAACCCGCTGTGTTTGCTAAAATGCCATGTGTTGGTGGTGTTGTCTGTAAACATCTGGACCAACCTGTCCCTGATTGTAGGAAGAATGGCATTCAATGCCAGCCAGATCGATCGGAGTGCCAACAGGCTGATGTGGAGTCTGGATTCTGCCTGAGACCACAGCCCTCTGATCTCCACCTCTCCCAGATGGCTGTCCCCACCCAGAAAAGATGTATCTGTCACTACAGTTAGCTCTGGTTGGGGAAGGGAGAGGGGGTCTCTTCCAATGACCCAATCATGATTCGTTAGCCACAACTGCAGGTCTTTTGCAGTTCACCCTAAGATCTGGACCATGATGGCGAGACTGCCCTGATGCTGTGCCCAGTAGAACTTCAGGCCCCACTGCAGAGCCCTCATAGGCCAACAGGCATGTGTCACAAGCAGGATGCAGGAGGCCATGAGGCCCAAATGCCTCAGGGTCAGTCTCACAAGTTGGGGTCCCCTCGGGGGGGGCGATGCCAGCAGACAACTGTGCTATGCACAGGAGCGCCTGTGCAGGGCTTGGACGAAGCCCCAAGTAGGACATCAGTAAGGGCTACATTGAATGGGAGTAACAGTTTGGTGCGGGCAACTCCTGGTTGAAACACCTCTGTTAAGACATACATTTTGACTGCCACTGAAAGTAGCATAAGGTCTAGGACTTCAGCCAACTTCAGCACCACCACTGCAAATTAGGTGCCCACCTCTGTAACCACGGTAGGGGGAGAGACCAGGCCAGTGCCTGGGGAAGTGTCCAGTCCACTGGCATTGCCCAGATCCTCCTACTAGTTGTCCTCGGGATCTTCTAACTGGTACTGATAAGGGTCTGCAGAACCCTTCCCATCCAAACCTACCATAGGAATAAGGCACTGACTTTGTCATGGGAAGTCTGCCCCCTTCAGAGCCGGTGTAAGACCAATACCGGCCCCTCTCGAACTGCTGTGCTCAAAGGTGCTCCAGGAGGGACGGGCCGTCCAAATATGAGGTGCATGGCCTGATAGAAGGCATGTAACTGGGTGGGGGTTGCTCCAGCTCCCGGAAACTCTGGGAAGGGCTGGAATGGCCCATGCTCCACCACAGAGCTAGGCTACAAGTGCCAACGCTCCCTTGTCTTGTCAGATGACTTTGACGGATGTGGCGAAGTTTAAGATCTCTATGACTTCAGCTCTTCTTGTGTCTGTGGACTTACCAGATGCCCTTGACTGTGACAACAAGTGCTTGGAGTGCCTCAGTGACCAATGTAGGAACCTGACCAGGATCACAACAGTCAGGGCGTAGAGGCTAGGAGCTTGAGGGACCGTTCCCTCAAAGCCTTGGGGTGCATTTTGTGCTAATCAATGCAAACAAATCTTGACAAAATGTCCAAAATAGGTCAGTCAAAAAATACTGGTGGTAGCTCTTCTTCAGCTCTGCGATGACTGGTGTGGAAAGAAGAGAACTGACTTCATTGTGCTGGGGTGGCACCTACATACACACCGGGCAAGTCACTTCTGGCGTAGTTTGACACCATGCAGTACCGAACAATGCCACCTACCAGTCGACAGGGGTCCTGCTCATGAAAAATGTCTAGATCCAGTCTGACACCTAGGGCTTATTCTAAGGTAAGGAATCTGTGCTACAATGCTCTATCCCTTAACTGTGTTAAAGGCAAGCTCTTGATAGGCTAAGAACAATACAAGAGTACTGCACCAAGACACAAATTTGTCCAAACAACATGCAGATTTGGTCGATGGACGCCTGGTGGCCAAGATAACAGCTACATCCTCGGGAGGGAACTGAAGGCATTCAGCTTTTGCTGCTCAATCTCCAAGCATGGAGGTGAAGATTGTGCAGGCCCATGTGTAGGGTCCTGTCCTGCTGATGAAACAGAAGATTCTCAAAAGTGCCTGCCTGATTGGAGGACAGATGGGAATACCCAGGAGTTCTGGATACCATACTCTCCTTACCCAATTTGGTGCCACAAGGAACTCTGGGGCACAGTCATTCCTTATTTTTTGTAGAACTCAGGGCCGGCGAGGTATTGATAGGAAGCTGTAACAGAAGCTCAAGTTCCACTCCAGGTAGAATGTGTCCCTAAGGGAGAAATGCCTAGGAAACTCCAGCTGCTAAAGGTGCTGTCATTGCATGCTTTTGGCAGTGGCAAACAGATCAAGCCCTTTCACGGAAGCGACCTTGTGCCACCTCTGGATTTACTGTCATCCATGAATCACTAGGCGGTGGCAGCTGACTTAGTCTGCCCTTGCTTTTAGTGTTACCACCAGGTGGTGTGCTACTAGGAAAATCTTCTGGTGTTCCAGTCACTTGTAGAGGTGTAGTGCCCTGGTTGTTACAATACCACATGGTGGTGGTATTGTCCATGAACACCTGCATCAGCGTCCCTTTGATGAGTTGTAGGTAGGCCATAAACATTCAGCAGACTGCCTGCAGCTCTAGACGGTAGATGTGGAGCTGGGATTTTACCGTAAATCAGATTCCTCTGAACTTCACTTCTCCCAAATGGCTGCCCCAACCCAGAACGATGCATTAGTCCCCTCAGTTAGCTCTGGGTGGGTTAGGGAGAGGGTCTGCCACTTACCCAATCGCGGTCCACCACTGAAGGTCTTTTGCAGTTTCCTTCGAAATCGAAAAGTGATCGGAGAGGTCCCCCTGGTGCTGTGCCCACTTGGACTTCAGATCCCACATATGCCACCTGATGTGCTTGGCCAACAGGATGCAGGATGCCATCACTGCCAGCATCCTCAGTCATACTCTCTGAGACCCTGGACAGAGGCTGTAACATGGGAATCACAGAACAAATATTCTAGACTCTCCATTCCGCAAGGAAGCCACAAAACTGAACAATGTCCTCCGATGAAGGGGAATCGCCTTTCAAGGAGTTAGATGTGACTTGCCTTTCAAAGAGTTAGATGTGACTTGAACACATTTGTAGTGAACCCCAAAAAATGAGGAGGTTGGACGCAGCCTAGAGGTGGTTGAAAACTGCCTGGAGCAAACCAGTCTTCAGCAACCAGTCGTCAAAGTAGGGGAAGAATGGAACCCCTCACCTCAAAAGATGTGCTACAATCACCCCTATCACTTTCGTGAACACCAGAGGGGCACTGGTGAGGCTAATGAGGAGCTCTGCAAACTAAAAATGCTCCTGCCCCCCTGTGAACTGTAGTTAGCAGTCCTTGGGACTGTAGGACAGGGATGCGTAAACAAACACCCGGCAGGTCCAAGTTTAATCCCCCTCCTCAGAACTCCTGCATCCAGCTGTCCCTATTCTTCAGCAACAAGGTCACCAGGATCTATGACAACTTCGAGCCCATCTGGACACTTCCACCCTTGCAACCCGCCCACCAAACTTAACCAACACCCTGAGGACCACCACCACTCAAGAAACCGCAAAAACAAAGGAGTCCATGCACTCCAGAGCACCCTTAAATCCCTGCCCTTACCATGTCTTCATCAAAGAACTGGACCCCCGTTAGCACAACCCACAGTCTGATTCTGTACAATTAAATCATCACAGCCACCTCTATGACGATGCGTAGAAACACACCGCAGTGCTGCTCCTCTTCAAGAAAGCCTTAACAGACCAGAAGGCCCTAGTCAAATACCAGCCTATCTCCCCGCTACCCTCTCAGCAAAAGTCACAGAAAAGATGACAAACAAATGCGGAGACATCACCTCAACGACAACTATCTCCTTGACAGTAATCAATCGAGATCCAGGCCCAAGCACAACACAGAGAAACCCTCATTGCTGCCTTAGGAGACACCTAGATGATCACGGGCAGAGGTGACACCGTGGCCTCCGTCCTACAGGACATTTCTGAACCTTTCAACATCATCTCCCATCCCCATCCTTATCCAGCATAAAGGAACTGCACTTCACTGGATTTGCCCCTTCCTGACAGGCTGTACCCAGTCTGTCAGCTTGGCCCCCTTCTCCTTGGATGCTGTCAACTTCATCTGTGGAGTTCAACAAGAATCAATCAGCACCACCTTGTTCCAAACCTACATGACCACACTCGCCAGCATCTTCTGCGCCCACTGAATCAACATCATATCCTACGCTGAAGATACTCAATCTCATGCCTTACTCTCAGATAAGAAACCAAACACCTGGACCAATTTCACCCCCTGTATGACCAAAGTAGCCAGAAGGATGAAAAACTACTGGCTCAGGCTCAACATAAACAGGACGGAAGTAGTATTTGCGGCAGAGACCTCGCTCTGCCTCTCCACCTGGTGGCCTGCCAAATTTGGATCTCCAAACACCCAACAGTCTCCCCCACCCCGAATCCCCCCCATCCCTCTCCATACACACAACACACACACACACACACGCACAGAAACCCCTGTAAACTACACTTTATGAGGAATCAACAATCAACTGACCAGAAAACTCCAGGCCATAAAAACCTCAGAGGCCATGTTCATTCTTAACGTCCCACCCTGCACTCACATCACCTAATGCTTCAAGGACATCCACTGGCACCCAGTCCACAAGCAAGCACTATTCAAACTCCTCATGTGCACAAACAAACTCTTGCACAACACTAGTGCCAGGTACCTAAACACCACATACTCTCACAAACTTACCAGACAGACACCTCTGTTTAGGCCAGACACCTACTCACCCCTTGCTACATATGCAGAATCAGATCCAGCTGTTGTGTGGCCTTCTGCCTTGCTTTAAAGTCTGAAACAACATGCCCCCTGAAGATCTGAACCTCCTCCTCAAATATACTTCATATAAATTCTCAGTAAGACCTGTATAAGCAAGTCCCAGAGGGCGTGAGTATAACCCCCTAAGAGACAGCTTGCATTACCAGAACATGGTTTCTAACCGACTGAAGTGCTTCCCAAAGGTTTGAGATGCTTCGATTCTATGTAAAGAGGTGTGGTAGGAAATGCATTAGGGTTGACCTTGCTCTTTGAACAGTGCAAAAATATGCTGTCAGAGTTCGAATGCTGAGTCCAGAGGTCCAGGTCACTCAGGCCTGGACTATAATGCTGCACTATATCTGCCTGATCACCGGCTCTATGGAACAGGGTTTAGCCCAAGCTTCAAAAAGGGTGCCTTTAAGGCCTTCACTGAATGGAAGCAGGGATCCTTTTTTATTGCCGCCCAGGCTGATGCACCTCAGTGAGGATATTAGTCTACACTTTCTTAGTAGATAACTAGAGGTCGAGAACTTTAGTCGCCCTTTACATGACTATAGGGAGGGAGGCACTTTCTTCCATGGCAGTGCCGGGAGGCTGAACTAGCCCAGTGTCTGGTGAGGTTTCCAGACTACTGGCATCTGGAAGGTCCTCACACCAACTGTCAGCTGTGTATAATTGAGCAAATTAATTCACAGTATCACTGTCAGAGTCCACCCCAAATAGAGTATAAGGGTTTTTTGAAAATGCCAGGCTTCTTGGAAGACTAAGTCGTGATCTGGACAGTAGATCCATAAGTACTGTGATTAGTATGCCTCAGTGAGCAAGCCTGGCAGCCTCCAGGAGCTTCTAAATATTCAATTCTAAATAAAGACAGAAGTCAGAAGCTAAAGAAATTTAAATCAAAGGACTTTTCCCAAAGTCATATGATTCCCAGATTTCTTCTGGGTGGACTTGAAAGAAATAAAGAACGTAGAAGGGCCTTTTAAGGTTTGATGAGTATGGCAGTTGCATCACTCGTGGCAAATATATAGCTTCCTTTAGTCATTGGCATCTTTTGATCGGGTGCCTTCAACTATTAGTTTAAAGCATTGTCAATCATATCTTGAATGAGTCCACAGGAGTAATTCAGTTTCCCTATTGTTCTAATGACTATTTGGGTGTGCCCCTCTGTCTCCATTCTAATGCATTAGGTACTCCACCAACTGTAATAAAAAAATAATTTTACAGTCAGCGAGCAGCCCAAGAGTGTTGCAGAGCGAGCACTAAAATTCACAAAGTCTATTGTGGTCTTTAGAAATCATTAAAGCAACATATGAAATTATCAGTTATGCCTTTTGTCGGGAGGGGTAAGATAAATGAACAATTTTTAGGCTAATACCAGCTTGTCTTCCCTTTTGTCCAAATTGATTTTATATTTTTTCCACAACATTGAATCAGTGCTTACAATAGTATTTAATTAAAAAGGTATAGAGAATTACGCACTGGATAAAATGATTCTACATATATGTAGGAAGTTGGCTCTGTATGTACTATTTCAAAGTAAGAAATAGCATGCACAGAGTCCAAGGGTTCCCCTTAGAGGTAAGATAGTGGCAAAAAGAGATCATTTTAATGCTCTATTTTGTGGTAGTGTGGTTGAGCAGTAGGCTTATCAGAGGGTAGTGTTAAGCACTTGTAGTACACACACAGGCAATAAATGGGGAACACACACTCAAAGACAATTCCAGGCCAATAGGTTTTTATATAGAAAAATATATTTTCTTAGTTTATTTTAAGAACCACAGGTTCAAGATTTACAAACAATACTTTAAATGAAAGGTATTTCACTTAGGAACTTTAGGAACTTTGAATTAGCAAAATAGCATATACAGTTTTCACACAAATGGCAATAAGCTATTTTAAAACTAGACAGTGCAATTTTCAACAGTTCCTGGGGGAGGTAAGTGTTTGTTAGTTTTGCAGGTAAGTAAACCACCTACAGGGTTCAAAGTTGGGTCCAAGGTAGCCCACCGTTGGGGGTTCAGAGCAACCCCAAAGTTACCACACCAGCAGCTCAGGGCCGGTAAGGTGCGGAGGTCAAAGTGGTGCCCAAAACGCGTAGGCTTCAATGGAGAAGGGGGTGCCCCGGTTCGAGTCTGCCAGCAGGTAAGTACCCGCGTCTTCGGAGGGCAGACCAGGGGGGTTTTGTAGGGCACCGGGGGGGACACAAGTCAGCACAAAAAGTACACCCTCAGCGGCAAGGGGGCGGCCGGGTGCAGAGTGCAAACAGGAAACGGGTTTGCAATAGGATTCAATGGGAGACCCAGGGGTCTCTTCAGCAAAGCAGGCAGGCAAGGGGGGGGGCTCCTCGGGGAAGCCACCACCTGGGCAAGGGAGAGGGCCACCTGGGGGTCACTTCTGCACTGGAGGTCGGATCCTTCAGGTCCTGGGGGATGTGGGTGCAGTGTCTTTACCAGGCGTCAGATTCTTTGAAGCAGGCAGTCGCGGTCAGGGGGACCCTCTGTATTCCCTCTGCAGGCGTCGTCGTGGGGGTTCATGGGGGTCAACTCCGGCTACTCATGGGCTCGCAGTCGCCGGGGAGTCCTCCCTGTATTGTTGTTTCTCCACAAGTCGAGCCGGGGGCGTCGGGTGCAGAGTGCAAAGTCTCACGCTTCCGGCGGGAAACGTGTGTTCTTTAAAAGTTGCTTCTTTGTTGCAAAGATGTTTCTTCTTTGGAGCAGAGCCGCTATCCTCGGGTGTTCTTGGTCCTTTTAGATGCAGGGTAGTCCTCTGAGGCTTTAGAGGTCGCTGGACCCTGTGGAACGCGTCGCTGTTGCAGTTTTTCTTGAAGTGGGGAGACAGGCTGGTAGAGCTGGGGCCCAGGCAGTTGGTGTCTCCATCTTCTCTGCAGGGCTTTCAGGTCAGCAGTCCTTCTTCGTCTTAGGTTGCAGGAATCTAGTTGCCTAGGTTCTGGGAGCCCCTAAATACTCGATTTAGGGGTGTGTTTAGGTCTGGGGGGTTAGTAGCCAATGGCTACTAGCCCTGAGGGTGGCTACACCCTCTTTGTGCCTCCTCCCTGAGGGGAGGGGGGCACATCCCTAATCCTATTGGGGGAATCCTCAATCTGCAAGATGGAGGATTTCTAAAAGTCAGAGTCACCTCAGCTCAGGACACCTTAGGGGCTGTCCTGACTGGCCAGTGACTCCTCCTTGTTTTCCTCATTATCTCCTCTGGCCTTGCCGCCAAAAGTGGGGCCGTGGCCGGAGGGGGCGGGCAACTCCACTAGTTGAAGTGCCCTGGGGTGCTGTAACAAAGGGGTGAGCCTTTGAGGCTCACCACCCGGTGTTACAGTTCCTGCAGGGGGAGGTGAGAAGCACCTCCACCCAGTACAGGCTTTGTTACTACCACAGAGTGACAAAGGCACTCTCCCCATGTGGCCAGCAACATGTCTGGTGTGTGGCAGGCTGCTAAAACTAGTCAGCCCACACTGGAAGTCAGGTATGGTTTCAGGGGGCATCTCTAAGATGCCCTCTGGGGTGGATTTCACAATAAAATGTACACTGGCATCAGTGTGCATTTATTGTGCTGGGAAGTTTGATACCAAACTTTCCAGTTTTCAATGTAGCCATTATGGTGCTGTGGAGTTCGTGTATGACAGACTCCCAGACCATATACTCTATGGCTACCCTGCACTTACAATGTCTAAGGTTTTGCTTAGACACTGTAGGGGCATAATGCTCATGCACCTATGTCCTCACCTATGGTATAGTGCACCCTGCCTTAGGGCTGTAAGGCCTGCTAGAGGGGTGACTTATCCATACCTATAGGCAGTGTGAGGTTGGCATGGCACCCTGAGGGGAGTGCCATGTCGACTTAGTCTTTTTATCCCCACCAGCACACACAAGCTGGCAAGCAGTGTGTCTGTGCTGAGTGAGGGGTCTCCAGGGTGGCATAAGACATGCTGCAGCCCTTAGAGACCTTCCCTGGCATCAGGGCCCTTGGTACCAGGGGTACCAGTTACAAGGGACTTACCTGGATGCCAGGGTGTTCCAATTGTGGAAACAAAGGTACAGGTTAGGGAAAGAACACTGGTGCTGGGGCCTGGTTAGCAGGCCTCAGCACACTTTCAAATCATAACTTGGCATCAGCAAAGGCAAAAGGTCAGGGGTTAACCATGCCAAGGAGTCTTCATTTTTTAAGTGGAAGAACCTGGAAAGGCCATCTGCATGGGCAGTCCCAGGTCTGTGTTCCACTATAAAGTCCATTCCCTGTAGGGAGATGGACCACCTCAACAGTTTTGGATTTTCACCTTTCATTTGCATTAGCCATCTGAGAGGTCTGTGGTCAGTCTGAACTACAAAGTGAGTACCAAAGAGGTATGGTCTCAGCTTCTTCAGGGACCAAACCACAGCAAAGGCCTCCCTCTCAATGGCACTCCAACGCTGCTCCCTGGGGAGTAACCTCCTGCTAATGAAAGCAACAGGCTGGTCAAGGCCATCATCATTTGTTTGGGACAAAACTGCCCCTATCCCATGTTCAGAGGCATCAGTCTGCACAATGAACTGCATGGAGTAATCTAGAGCTTTGAGAACTGGTGCTGTGCACATTGCTTGTTTCAGGGTGTCAAAGGCCTGTTGGCATTCTACAGTCCAGTTTACCTTCTTGGGCATTTTCTTGGAGGTACGTTCTGTGAGGGGTGTCACTATGGATCCATATCCCTTCACAAACCTCCTCTAGTACCCAGTCAAGCCAAGGAATGCCCTGACTTGAGTCTGGGTTTTTGGAGCTGCCCAGTCCAGAATAGTCTGGATCTTGAGTTGGAGTGGCTGAACTTGGCCTCCAACTACAAGGTGTCCCAAGTAAACCACAGTTCCCTGCCCTATCTGACATTTGGATGCCTTGATAGAGAGGCCTGCTGCTTGCAGGGCCTTCAAAACCTTCTTCAGGAGGACCAGGTGATCCTGCCAGCTGGAGCTAAAGACAGCAATATCGTCAAGATAAGCTGCACTAAAGGACTCCAAGCCAGCAAGGACTTGATTCACCAACCTTTGGAAGGTGGCAGGGGCATTCTTTAAACCAAAGGGCATCAAGGTGAACTGATAGTGCCCATCAGGTGTGGAGAATGCTGTATTTTCCTTTGCTCCTGGTGCCATTTTGATTTGCCAGTACCCTGCTGTTAAGTCAAAGGTACTTAAGTATCTGGCAGCACCTAGCTTCTCAATTAATTCATCTGCCCTTGGAATGGGATGGGCATCTGTCTTGGTGACAGAATTAAGTCCTCTGTAGTCCACACAAAACCTCATCTCTCTCTTTCCATCTTTGGTGTGAGGTTTGGGGACCAAGACCACTGGGCTAGCCCAGGGGCTGTCAGAGTGCTCAATGACTCCCAATTCCAGCATCTTGTGGACTTCCACTTTGATGCTTTCCTTAACCTGGTCAGACTGTCTGAACATTTTGTTTTTGACAGGCATGCTGTCTCCTGTGTCCACATCATGGGTACACAGGTGTGTCTGACCAGGGGTTAGGGAAAAGAGCTCAGCAAACTGTTGCAGGACCTTCCTACAGTCAGATTGCTGTTGGCCAGAGAGGGTGTCTGAATAGATCACTCCGTCAACTGAGCCATCTTTAGGGTCTGTGGAGAGGAGATCAGGGAGAGGTTCACTCAGCTTCCTGGTCCTCATCTGTTACCATCAACAGATTCACATCTGCCCTGTCATGGAAGAGTTTGAGGGGGTTCACATGGATCACCCTTTTGGTGGTCCTGCTAGTGCCTAGGTCTACCAGGTAGGTGACCTGACTCTTCCTCTCTAGCACTGGGTAAGGGCCACTCCATCTGTCCTGAAGTGCCCTGGGAGCCACAGGCTCCAGAACCCAGACTTTCTGCCCTGGCTGAAATTCAACCATAGCAGCCTTTTGGTCATACCACATCTTCTGGAGTTGTTGGCTGGCCTCAAGGTTTTTACTTGCCTTTTCCATGTACTCTGCCATCCTTGAACGTAGGCCTAGTACATAGTCCACTATATCTTGTTTAGGCTCATGAAGAGCTCTCTCCCAGCCTTCTTTCACAAGAGCTAGTGGTCCCCTTACAGGATGGCCAAACAGAAGTTCAAAGGGGGAAAACCCTACTCCCTTCTGAGGCACCTCTCTGTAGGCAAGAAGCAGACATGGCAGGAGGACATCCCATCTCCTTTTGAGTTTTTCATGGAGCCCCATGATCATGCCTTTCAATGTCTTGTTAAATCTTTCCACAAGACCATTTGTTTGTGGATGGTATGGTGTGGTGAATTTGTAAGTCACCCCACACTCATTCCACATATGTTTCAGGTATGCTGACATGAAGTTGGTACCTCTGTCAGACACCACCTCCTTAGGAAATCCCACTCTGGTAAAAATACCAATGAGTGCTTTGGCTACTGCAGGGGCAGTAGTCGACCTAAGGGGAATTGCTTCAGGGCATTTAGTAGCATGATCCACTTCTACTAGTATGTATTGGTTCCCTGAGGCTGTGGGAGGTTCAAGTGGACCCACTATGTCCACACCCACTCTTTCAAAGGGGACCCCCCACCACTGGAAGTGGAATGAGGGGGGCCTTTGGGTGTCCACCTGTCTTACCACTGGCTTGACAGGTGGCACAGGAGATACAAAACTCCTTTACCTTCTGGGACATGTTGGGCCAATAGAAATGGTTGACTAATCTCTCCCAAGTCTTGGTCTGTCCCAAATGCCCAGCAAGAGGAATATAATGAGCTAAGGTCAGAATGAACTCCCTAAACTCCTGAGGCACTCCACTCTCCTAGTGGCACCAGGTTTGGGATCTCTTGCCTCAGTGTAAAGGAGTTCATCTTCCCAATAGACTATGTGTTCCTGTTATTTTTCCTTTGGACTCTTCAGCAGCTTGCTGCCTAAGGCCTTCAAGAGAGGGACATGTTTCTTGCCCTTACACAACTGTTCCCTTGAGGGTCCCCCTGGACCTAGGAGCTCAACCTGATAAGGTTCCAACTCCATGGGCTCAGTTCCCTCAGAGGGCAGAACTTCTTCCTGGGAAGAGAGGTTCTCTTTCTCTTGTTGCGTTGAAGCTGGTTCCCCAGTCTTCTTTCCTCTTCTCTTGGAGGGTTGGGCCCTTTTTCAAGGCTCCAACACCACTTTTTCACCCTGAGCCTTGCACTGTGCCCTTGTCATGACACACACCAGTTCAGGGATACCCAGCATGGCTGCATGGGTTTTGAGTTCTACCTCAGCCCATGCTGAGGACTCCAGGTCATTTCCAAGCAAACAGTCTACAGGGATATTTGAGGAGACCACCACCTGTTTCAGGCCATTGACCCCTCCCCACTCTAAAGTTACCATAGCCATGGGATGTACTTTAGTCTGATTGTCAGCGTTGGTGACTGGATAAGTTTGTCCAGCCAAGTATTGACCAGGTGAAACCAGTTTCTCTGTCACCATGGTGACACTGGCACCTGTATCCCTCAGGCCTTCTACACTTGTCCCATTAATTAAGAGTTGCTGCCTGTATTTTTGCATATTAGGGGGCCAGGCAGCCAGTGTGGCTAAATCCACCCACCCTCAGAGACTAATGTAGCTTCAGTGTGAACCCTGATTTGCTCTGGGCACACTGTTCATCCCAATTGGAGACTGGCCATTCCAGTGTTAGCTGGAGTAGAGTTAGAAGTGGAACCTTTCTTGGGACAGGCCTTGACTCCAGTTTGGTGTCCTGGCTGATTACAGCTACGACACCAGGCCTTTCTGGGATCAAAGTTTTTACCCTTGTACCCAAAATTGGATTGTGAAGAGGCTCTGGACCCTCCCTCCTGAGCAGGTTTTTGGGGCCCTATAGATGACTCTTTACTTTTTCCCTTGGATGGCTCAACACTCTTACCCTGGGGAGTCTTTGTGACCCCTTTCTTTTGGCCTCCCCCTGTGGAAGTCTTGGTCACCCTAGTCTTGACCCAATGGTCCGCCTTCTTTCCCAATTCTTGGGGAGAAATTGGTCCTAGGTCTACCAGATGCTGATGAAGTTTATCATTGAAACAATTACTTAATAGGTGTTCTTTCACAAATAAATTGTACAGCCCATCATAATCATTTACACCACTGCCATGAATCCAACCATCCAGTGTTTTTACTGAGTAGTCAATAAAAATCAACCCATGTCTGGCTCGAGGATTTTTGAGCCCCCCTGAACCTAATCCTTTACACCTTAGTTGAGAATCCAAAGCCTTCAATCAGGGTAGCCTTCATAAGGTCATAGGATTCTGCATCTTTTCCAGAGAGTGTGAGGAGTCTATCCCTACACTTTCCAGTGAACATTTCCCAAAGGAGAGCACCCCAGCTTTTCTGGTTGCACAAGCCCTCTCAAAAGCTGTGAACCATTTGGTGATATCATCACCATCTTCATATTTAGTTACAAAACCCTTTTGAGATTTTCAACATGTCAGGAGAATCTCTGACCCTATTTATGTTACTGCTACCATTGATAGGACCAAAACCCATCTCTTGTCTTTCCCTTTCTATGGCTACGAGCTGTCTCTCTAAAGCCAATCTTTTGGCCATGCTGGCTAGCAGGAGGTCCTCTTCATTGAGGCTGCCCTCAATGCTTCCAGAGTTGCTGGACTCTCCTGTGAGAGAAGCAGCATCTCTGACTATCACTTGTGGATAGAGGGTTGGAGAAACCCTGCTCTCCCTAACTAGGAGTGGGGGCGGTCAGGGGGAGCCTCTGGATTCCCTCTGCAGGCGTCGTTGTGGGGGCTCATGGGGGTCAACTCTGGCTACTCACGGGCTCGCAGTTGCCGGGGAGTCCTCCTTGTAGTGTTGTTTTTCCACAAGTCGAGCCGGGTGCGTCGGGTGCAGAGTGGAAAGTGTCACGCTTCCGGCGGGAAACGTGTGTTCCTTAAAAGTTGCTTCTTTGTTGCAAAGATGTTTCTTCTTTGGAGCAGAGCTGCTGTCCTCTGGAGTTCTTGGTTCTTTTAGATGCAGGGTATTCCTCTGAGGCTTCAGAGGTCGCTGGACCCTGTGGAACGCGTCGCTGTTGCAGTTTTTCTTGAAGTGGATAGACAGGCCGGTAGAGCTGGGGCCAAGGCAGTTGGTGTCTCCGTTTTCTCTGCAGGGCTTTCAGGTCAGCAGTCCTTCTTTGTCTTAGGTTGCAGGAATCTAGTTACCTAGGTTCTGGGAGCTTTAGGGGTGTGTTTAGGTCTGGGGGGTTAGTAGCCAATGGCTACTAGCCCTGAGGGTAGCTACACCCTCTTTGTGCCTCCTCCCTGAGGGGAGGGGGGGCACATCCCTAATCCTATTGGCGGAATCCTCCATCTGCAAGATGGAGGTTTTCTAAAAGTCAGAGTCACCTCAGCTCAGGACACCTTAGGGGCTGTCCTGACTGGCCAGTGACTCCTCCTTGTTTTTCTCATTATCTCCTCCGGCCTTGCCGCCAAAAGTGGGGCCGTGGCCGGAGGGGGCAGGCAACTCCACTGGCTGGAGTGCCCTGGGGTGCTGTAACAAATGGGGTGAGTCTTTGAGGCTCACCGCCAGGTGTTACAGTTCCTGCAGGGGGAGGTGAGAAGCACCTCCACCCAGTACAGGGTTTGTTACTAGCCACAGAGTGACAAAGGCACTCTCCCCATGTGGCCAACAATATGTCTGGTGTGTGGCAGGCTGCTAAAACTAGTCAGCCCACACTGGAAGTCGGGTATGGTTTCAGGGGGCATATCTAAGATGCCCTCTGGGGTGTATTTCATAATAAAATGTACACTGGCGTCAGTGTGCATTTATTGTGCTGAGAAGTTTGATACCAAACTTTCCAGTTTTCAGTGTAGCCATTATGGTGCTGTGGAGTTCGTGCATGACAGACTCCCAGACCATATACTCTTATGGCTACCCTGCACTTACAATGTCTAAGGGTTTGCTTAGACACTGTAGGGGCATAGTGCTCATGCACTTATGCCCTCACCTATGGTATAGTACACCCTGCCTTAGGGCTGTAAGGCCTGCTAGAGGGGTGACTGACCTATACCTATAGGCAGTGTGAGGTTGGCATGGCACCCTGAGGGAAGTGCCATGTCGACTTAGTCTTTTTATCCCCACTAGCACACACAAGCTGACAAGCAGTGTGTCTGTGCTGAGTGAGGGATCCCCAGGGTGGCTTAAGATATGGTGCAGCCCTTAGAGACCTTCCCTGGCATCAGGGCCTTTGGTACCAGTTACAAGGGACTTACCTGGATGCCAGGGTGTGCCAATTGTGGAAACAAAGGTACAGGTTAGGGAAAGAACACTGGTGCTGGGTCCTGGTTAGCAGGCCTCAGCACACTTTCAAATCATAACTTGGCATCAGCAAAGGCAAAAAGTCAGGGGGTAACCATGCCAAGGAGGCATTTCCTTACAATATACTTCTGACATATTAGACATTTTTGAAAATGATGATCCAAATAATCTAGAACTGCTGAAGTGAGCCAAGTATGTTGCAAATACTTGATAACATAAGTCCCAAACCATGTGGTATTTACTGCATCTGTCAAATCCTATTCCAGTAGCATTACAATTTTACAGAACATTCCACAAAGCACTGACCTAAGTGGTGATAATGATCAGGACAAGAAACAGTCTTCACCCTCAGTAGCTCGCTATATTCAGTGTCTAAGAACCACAATGAAGCATGATAAAAAAACAGAACTATCTTCTCACCATGACCGACTTGTTTGTAGGTATGTGTATTATGGTTATCTACCAGTGTTTCAGTAGGACAATCCAGCATTTTCCATTCTCAGCAGCCTGTGCTGTTCAATCATTCGTAACACCCCTTGTGTGCATAATGATCATCTACCCTTGTTTCAGAATGAGAGGCTGCCTTCTGTCTCAGTGGCCCGAAGGCCATCCTTGCTAGCAACCTCACTGTGTATATGATGAACATGTTTCTAGCTCTTGATAGGATAATCTATCAGTCTCAGCAGCCCTCGCACCATCATAATGAGCACCTCTGACCCAATATATCCATAATCATCACCTACCCATGTTTTGGGAGGACGGTGAGGCAGTCTCCAGTCTGGGCATCCCATACTCTGATTTGCCCAGCCAGACAGCAGCTCACAAGCAGCATCCCATCGCTGGCAAGACATTCTATATCCTGTAAGAGAAGCATGCAATTAGTGACAGCACAAGGCAGCAAAAACACAATCTGGGGTGTAGTTCAGCTTATCAACTTCATACACTAACTCTGAAGCACATCACTGTCACACTTTCTACAACTAACACATTTCTCTGTGCATGCCTGTTGCAAGTGCCTCACATCTTAAAGCAGGGAATGTGAATAACATGTGACTATGGAACAGCCAACATTGGAAATGGAAATATCCAGTTTTGTATGTAGAAGTTAATAAATACTTAGACTGTTTCTATAGGTTTCATGTTTGCCAATAGGGAGGTATGAAAGAAATGTATAAAGCACACTGATTACCCTCAAAAGTAAGTCCCAGTGCTAATGTCCTCTGAAAGAAAGCAACGCTGACCAGTTGGTCAAAGAGATGGCAATGAAAACATTTGCACAGAATTATACAATGGGTAAAGGTAGGGAAAGCTATGATTAGAACCCAGGCCACTGTTTGACGAACTGCACCTTAGCCATGAAGCAGAAGCACATCATTAACAACCATTGGCAAAGCCATTAGGTGTCTCCCCTGCAAGAGCTACTGGCTTTACCAACGTGTTTTCCCTATGTTGTACAGCAATGTGGCTGCTTTTCAGTGTGGCTAAAAGTCAGTGGCACAGAGAGGTGCAAAGCAGAGTGGCACAGAGTGGAGTAGAATGGAGTGGCAGAGAGTGGAGGAACAGAGTGGAGTAAAGTGTTGTAGCGTGTCATGGTGTAGTGTGTTGTGGGGTAGAGCGGAGTGGGAGAGAGGGGTGGGGCGTGGAGTAGGGGGCAGAGATTAGAGTGGAGGGGCATAAAGTGTCAAGAAGTGACCTAGAGTGGAGTCATAGCATGGAGTGTTTTAGAGTGGAGTGTCAGAATGGTGTCATAGCGTGGAGTATCGTAGAGTGGAGTGTTGTAGTGTGGAGCGTTGTAGCATGTCAGAGTGGAGTGTCGGAGTGTCAGAGTGGAGTGTTAAGTGTTGTAGAGTAATCCTTGTCCCACCCTGTCCCATCTGGTTACCACAGATGGGACAGGGTGGAAATTTGAGATGTTGTAGGGGATGCAGAGAAGACAGGACTCTGACACGTCCTGTGGCCTTGTCCCAGATTAAAATAATTTTAAATCTCAGTACTGGTAACTATAGAATCGATTAAAGGTTCAGAGCTGGTTAAATGCCCTGAGGTGGCACTGTTGGGTCCCCAGCCGTGTACATTTACCCACTGTGTGGTAGAAAAGTTTAGATAATTTCCCACTTATTACTAGCTGTGAAACAAACAATCAAATTATCCTCTCGCTATAGGGACAGCACACAACGCCCCCTACAAAATTCCAAATGAATTCTAGGAATGAAAAAAATATCAAGAGCTGCTAAAGGTGAAGAAAAAGACTTTACAAATCAATAGGGCCAGCTCCTAGACTTCTTTAGCAGATTCTATAAAGAACGTCCCTGCCCTAAGAGACTCAGAGTGCCTTAGATTCTGGATAATTCCACAACTGACAATTACAATTTCACAGTTTTAAAGAGAAACAATGAGCTACCATCTCCAATACTTGAATAAATCTTGTACCATGGAGAAAAAATATAAGGGGGAAGACAGGCACTTTAGGGAGGGTGGTAGAAAAAGGAAGAGGGAGGATACAGATAGAGGAAGGGATACACAAGTTGGAGAAGGGAAGAACGCTTATTTTTAGTATCAGATAACTGTTACACTTGATTTAAATGTCAATAAAACATATTCATATTTAACAACTGCGTTGAAAAGGGCCTATTGTAGTGATCAAGACACGTGGGCCAAATGGCCTGATATGCGGGCAGGACCTGCACTCTCTTGTTCCATTGGGACACTGGTGCAAAAGGCAAAGTTGGATTGCATATGAAGATGCAGGAGGAGAGTGTGGTAGAAGCATTAAGGTGTGGACATCCATAATACAGAGGGCAGGGCTGGATTAGGACACTTCAATCATATCTAGGGTGAAGACATGCTTGACTGAAACCATGACATCAGAGAAGTGAGATTTACGGGCGAAATTGAGAAATGTCTTTTGTGATAAAAATAAAATGGAGACCCAAAACGCTGTCGATGTTTACATTATGTCAATGGCATCTTGTAAATGCTTGGTCTCTAAAAGCCTCTTCGAAAGAATATTTAAGATTCTTCTTTTATTAGCAGAGGATACAAACAGTATGTATCCTCATTTTTTAAAGGAGATTTGCCAGATGTCGCATTTCTCATAGAATAAGGCTCAGGACTCATTTTCAAGATTAACAGTTCTATGCATATGTTAATATATGATCCTGGACTCAGTTATATAGGCCAGGTTCTTCCTGTAGGGCATTCAATAAAGCAGAAGTTTATACAATAGCTTTATTAAAGAGGGGTGTCCTAAGTTTGTTGTAGTATTCACAAGATGCTCAGGTAGAAGCATTTTATGCAGGTTTGTATCAGGTTTGTATCAGTCTCCCACGCAATGTAAGTATCTTCAATTCCCAGTAACAACTGGTACGGACAGAGATGATCTTTATTTACTGTAATTGGTAGAATGAAGGAACTGGTTATAAAAGATAATCTGGTAATGAATGACCTTTACATTCTTGGCAAAGTTCCTTGCACATTATTATGTGCTCTATGACAAATCAATCACCCAAAACACGATCTCTTGTACAGAAAAGTGCAAGACTTATGATAAATAATGGATAAACTTGTAGTAATCGAATACTACTATTTAAATTACACACAGAAAAAAAAATCACTCAACACACATTTACTCTTTGACGATCATCACACAAACATACCATGATGTGGCCCCTGAGAACTAGGGGGACGATTTCTGTGACGGGAGGAGAATACCCATAATCATCACAAGGAAGGTCAACCCGCTTTCTACGGCTGTGTGAGAGGCCATTCTGGCCGTAGTTCTTCGGGCACAGCACTCTGTACAGACAGAATAGCAAAAGGACCAGCAGTATTCCAGAGGCAAGTCCAAGGGCTGCCACCCTAGAATTTAAAAAATAAAGATTACACCAGATATAGTATGACAAGTCATTTTCAATAATAGAAGTGTGGAAAATCTGTAAATACTTTGACATTTGAACATGTCACAAGCAGAATTATAATGTCATCTCGTAAAAAGAAACATAAAAAAATGTAGCATCAGTCCACTGATGAGATAATGGAATGCTGTGCTGGCATACCTTGCATAGTATGCTGAAATGAAAATGTTACTTACGCAGTAAGCATCTGTTTGTGGCATATAGTGCTGTAGATTCATATTCTTAGTATACTCCTGCCCTCTAGTGTTCGGTCCGGAAGTGTGCAAATTTTTTTTTTTTTTAAGAAGTCTTTCAAGTCATACGGTAGAGTAACGCCTCCTCTTGGTGATAAAGGGCATGGGCATCAACTACCTTGTTAAGATTGTTTTCCTGCAGGGGGATGTGAATAAAGTGCAAAGTAAGTGTAATAAAAGAGATGGCCAAGAAAATCAGCTTGTAAAATAACTGCAACAGCCACAGGTGCCCAGGAAGGAGGGTGGGTGCATGTGAATCTACAGCACTACATGTCACAAACAAATGCTTACTGGGTAAGTAACATTTTTCATTTGAAGGCATGCGTGGCTGTAGATACACACGCTTTGCACAGATTGTAAAGCAGTGCCCTCCAAAAGCGGTAGCTAACCTGTGGGTGTTGCAGTTGTTTGGAAAAGTGAGTAGCATTGCCTGACCTACATTAGCTTGTTTCAGTGCTAGGAGATCCACATAATGTTTAGTAAAGGTGTGTGGTGTAGACCATGTAGCTGCTTTACATATATCAGCTAAAGGAATATAGCCCAGGAAAGCCATTGAAGCCCCTATTTTGTGATTAGAGTGTGCTATAGGGAGGTAGAGGCAGAGTTCTTTTAGCTTTAAAGTAACATGCTTGTATACATTTAACTCTCCACCTAGCAATGCCCAATGTACAAATTAGGCTTTCCTTTGTGAGGGGGCGAAAAAGCAAAAAAAAGTTGTTTGGTTTTACAAAAGTCTTTAGTTCTGTCCATTTAGTACATAGGAGCCCTTATGCACACAAAGGTAGGCAGGTGTATTATGAGCTCAGGACCACTGCAGACATATACATGTCACAATAATTATTTTTAAATTACTGTGACAGGCATAGGGTGGGGACACACTGGTACACAACGAATATCGAAGACATTATGGTGCCAATATTCATTGCCAAATGAATGCTGGCACCAAAATGACAGTACATTCACACTTGTCAACTGTGGCGATGTGTGCAAATTGCAGGGGGACCAGTACCTGTCATGTTGTGCATCAAGTTGTGTGTGTGACTTAGTATGTGTATGCGCAATGCAATTGGCTGGGTGAGGTGGAGGGAGATGTAGTGTGTGGTGTCGTTTCTGTTTATGTGCCACTTGCTTAATGGCGTGGACGTTGTGTTGCAGCGTGCAACATTCAGGTGCATGGTGTGTGGCAGTCATTGTGATGTGTGTTTGTGTAGATGTGTGTTGGTTTCTGTGGTTGTGTGCGGGTGCAGTGTCACTAGTGTTTGCATGTTGTGTCATGGATGTACGTCAATGTGTGTTTACAGCATGGACGTGTTGTGGTGGAATGGCAATGGATAGTGGTGTGTAAGTGGTATGTTGTGTGCGATGCAGGGGGGTGCATATGTGAAGGGTAGAGTGTATGTGTATATATATATATATATATATATATATATATATATATATATATATATATATATCTATATATATAGATATAGATATATAGATATATATATATGGAAAATGTCACTTACCCAGTGTACATCTGTTTGTGGCATGAGACGCTGCAGATTCACATGCTGTGCATTATCCTGCCATCTAGTGTTGGGCTCGGAGTGTTACAAGTTGTTTTTCTTCTAAGAAGTCTTTTCGAGTCACGGGACCAAGTGACTCCTCCCTTTCGGCTCCACTGCGCATGGGCGTCGACTCCATCTTAGATTGTTTTCCCCGCAGAGGGTGAGGTAGGAGTTGTGAGTATACTAGAGGTGCCCATGCAATGGAGTAGTAATGTATGTACCTAATGTGTATTAAAACAATATTTATTTATTTACATATTTACAATTTTCATGCAACTAAAAAAACGGCTACAGGCTACCGGGGAGGTGGGAGGGCGCATGTGAATCTGCAGCATCTCATGCCACGGACAGATGTACACTGGGTAAGTGACATTTTCCATTCGGTGGCATGTGTAGCTGCAGATACACATGCTGTGCATAGACTACCAAGCAGTAATCTCCCCAAAAAGCGGTGGTTTAGCCTGTAGGAGTTGACGTTGTCTGAAATAATGTTCTTAATACAGCCTGTCCTACTGTGGCTTGTTGTGTTGCTAACACATCTACATAGTAATGCTTAGTAAATGTATGAGGCATAGACCAGGTGGCTGCCTTACAAATCTCGGTCATTGGTATATTACCAAGAAAAGCCATTGTGGCACCTATCTTTCTAGTAGAATGTGCTCTTGGTGTAAAAAGTAATTCTCTTTTTGCTTTGATGTAGCAAGTTTTAATACATTTAACTATCCATCTGGCAATGCCTTGTTTGGATATAGGGTTACCTACATGAGGTTTTTGGAAAGCTACAAACAATTGTTTTGTTTTTTCGATTTTTTTTGTTCTGTCAATGTAATACATTAGTGCTCTTTTTATGTCTAATGTATGTAAGGCCCTTTTAGCTACAGAGTCTGGTTGTGGAAAGAAGACTGGGAGTTCCACAGTTTGGTTTAGATGGAATGGTGATATGACCTTTGGTAAGAATTTTGGATTTGTACGGAGAAACACTTTATGTTTATTTATTTGTATAAAGGGTTCTTGAATAGTAAATGCTTGTATTTCACTCACTCTTCTAAGTGATGTGATGGCTATTAGAAAGGCTACTTTCCAAGTGAGATATTAGATTTGACAAGAATGCATGGGTTCGAATGGTGGGCCCATGAGTCGTGTTAATACAATATTAAGGTTCCACGGAGGTACTGGTGGTGTCCTTGGGGGTATGATTCTTTTTAGTCCCTCCATAAATGCTTTAATGACTGGGATTCTAAAAAGTGATGTTGTATGGGTAATCTGCAGATAGGCAGATATTGCAGTGAGATGGATTTTCATGGAAGAGAATGCTAGATTAGACTTTTGTAAGTGTAATAGATAGTTAACAATGTCCTTTGTGGAGGCATGTAGTGGTTGAATTTGATTAGTGTGGCAGTAGCAAACAAATCTTTTCCATTTGTTTGCGTAAAAATGTCTTGTTGTAGGTTTTTTCGCTTGTTTAATTACCTCCATACACTCTTGTGTAAGATTTAAATGTCAGAATTCTAACACTTCAGGAGCCAGATTGCTAGATTGAGCGATGCTGGATTCGGGTGTCTGATCTGTTGTTTGTGTTGTGTTAACAGATCTGGCCTGTTTGGTAGTTTGATGTAAAGTACTACTGATAAGTCCAACAGTGTTGTGTGCCACGGTTGGAGAGCCCTGGTTGGTGCTATGAGTATTAGTTTGAGTTTGTTTTGACTTAGTTTGTTGACCAGATAAGGAATGAGTGGGAGAGGGGGAAAAGTGTGAGCAAATATCCCTGACCAGTTGATCCATAGAGCATTGCCCTTGTAATGAGGGTGTGGGTGGCTGGATGCGAAGTTTTGGCATTTTGCGTTTTTTTTTTTTGCAAATAGGTCTATGTTTGGTGTTCCCCAGCGGTGGAAGTGATCCTGTAGGATCTGGGGATGTATTTCCCATTCGTGAGTTTGCTGGTGATCTCGACTGAGATTGTCGGCTAACTGATTCTGAATGCCAGGTATGTATTGTGCTATTAGGCGAATGTGGTTGTGAACTGCCCAATGCCAAATCCTTTGTGCTAAGAGACACAGTTGTGACGAGTGTGTCCCCCCTTGTTTGTTGAGATAGTACATTGTTGTCATGTTGTCTGTCTTGACAAGAATGTGTTTGTGGGCTACTAGTGGTTGAAACGCTTTTAATGCTAGAAAAACCGCTAGCAGTTCCAAGTGATTTATGTGAAGAAGTTTTTGTTGATTGTCCTATTGACCCTGTATGCTGTGATTGTTGAGGTGTGTTCCCCCCCCCACCCAACCATGGAAGCATCTGTTGTGATAATAGCTTGAGGCACTGGGTATTGGAATGGCCGCCCTTTCTTTAGATTTATAGGGTTCCACCATTGAAGCGAGGAATGTGTTTGGCGGTTTATCAACACTAGATCCTGAAGTTGACCCTGTGCTTGTGTCCATTGCTTTGCTAAGCACTGTTGTAAGGGCAGCATGTGTAATCTTGCATTTGGGACAATGGCTATGCATGAGGACATCATGCCTAGTAGTTTCATTACAAACTTTACCGTGTAGTGTTGGTTTGGTTGTATGCTTGATCTTACATTTTGGAACGATTGGACTCTTTGTGGACTTGGAGTGGCAATTGCCCTTTGTGTGTGGAGTGTTGCTCCCAAGTATTGTTGTATTTGAGATGGTTGCAGATGTGATTTTTGTTAATTTATAGAAAACCCCAGTTTGTGTAGAGTTTCTATGACGTATTGTGTGTGAAGAAGACACTGTTGTTAAGTGTTGGTTTTTATTAGCCAGTCGTCTAAATATGGGGATACGTGTATGTGCTGTCTCCTTATGTGAGCGGCTACTACTGCTAGGCATTTTGTGAATACCCTGGGGGCTGTCATTATTCCGAACTGTAGCACTTTGAATTGATAGTGTATGCCATGCATTACAAACCTTAAGTATTTTCTGTGAGAAGGATGGATGGGTATGTGGAAATATGCATCCTTGAGATCCAATGTTGTCATGCATTCCTCCTTTTTTAGTAAGGGAACTACGTCTTGAAGTGTTACCATGTGGAAATGGTCTGATTTGATGAAGAGATTCAGTGTTCTGAGATCTAAGATAGGTTTTAATGTTTTGTCCTTTTTTGGAATCAGGAAATATAGTGAGTAGATGTCTGTTCCTTTTTGATGATTGGGTACGAGCTCTATTGCTTGTTTTTATAGCAGTGCTTGGACCGCTATTTGTAATAGGTCTAAGTGTTGTTGAGACAGTCTGTGCGTTTTGGGCGGCACATCTGGAGGGAGTGTTGTGAATTCTATGCAATAACCATGTTGGATAATTGATAGGACCCATGCGTCTGTGGAAATATGTGTTCAGTTTTGGTAGTATGTGGTTAGCCTCCCCCCCACTGGTGACAAGTGTTGGGGTGTTGTGACCTTGAAGTCACTGCTTGGTCTGGCTTGGTTGGTTGGGATTTTCCCCTTCCTTTTGGGAATTGTCCTCTATAGGAACCACAAAACCCTCCCCTTTGGTATTGTGATTGATAGGTGGGTCTGGTTTGAGAGGTGGAAGGCTCAGATGTTTGTTGCCGAAACCCTCCTCTGAATTGTGGTTTTCTAAAGGTGCCTCTGACTTGTGGGGAATAGAGCGCGCCCATGGCTTTGGCCGTGACCATGTCTTTTTTCATTTTTTCAATAGCTGTATCGACTTCCGGCCCAAACAATTGTGTTGATTAAACTGCATATTTAACACCGCTTGTTGAATCTCTGGCTTGAACCCAGAACTTCGCAGCCATGCATGTCTGCGAATGGTTACAGCCGTGTTGACAGTCCGTGCTGCCGTGTCTGCCAAGTCTAGTGCGGACCTTATCTGGTTGTTAGATATGGCCTGTTCTTCCTCCACTACTTGCTGGGCACGTTTTTGATGTTCCTTGGGCAAGTGCTGTATGATGTCTTGCATCTCGTCCCAGTGTGCCCTGTTGTAGCGTGCAAGTAGGGCTTGTGAATTCGCAATTCACCATTGATTGGCTGCTTGTGATGCCACTCGCATGCCTGCCGCGTCAAATTTTCTACTTTCTTTGTCAGGTGGTGGAGCATCTCCTGACGATTGAGAGTTTGCTCTTTTCCTTGCCGCCCCTACAACCACTGAGTCCGGTGTGAGCTGTTGTGTTATGAACATAGAATCTGTTGGGGGAGGCTTGTACTTTTTTTCAACTCTAGGTGTGATAGCTCTTCCCTTTACAGGCTCCTGGAAGACCTGTTGCGCGTGCTTGAGCATGCCCGGGAGCATCAGCAGACTCTGATAGGAAGCGTGGGTGGAAGCAAGAGTGTTAAAAAGGAAGTCATCCCCCACTGTCTTCTGGTGGTGACGGCTTTGTTGGATAACATTCTGGACTGTTATCCGATACCGGTGGATCATATAAGTCCCATACATCAGCATCATCCTGTGTCATCCCAGTATGTGTGTGGGTGACTGCATTATAGGTGTTCCCAAAGGTGAAAATTGTGGTGAGTGAGGTGGGGACTGTTGTGGTGAGACCATTGGTGGTGGAGATTTGTCTCTAACCACTTTTGCTTTAGGTTGCATTTCTGTCTCCTGAAATGCAAGCTTCCTTTTCGATTTAAGTGGAGGTAAAGTTTGTATCTTGCCAGTCTCTTTTTGGATATGTAACCCCTTTGAGTATGGACAGGTTCCTCCATACCTAACTCTTGCTCGAATCAATGTCTTTCCTTGAGTTGGCTGGAAAGTCCTTGCTCTTCTGTATAAGAGCTTCTTTTCAGCTCCGAAGCCGCTTTTTTCGGTACCTAAGTTTCTGCTGTAAAAGTATTTTTCGGTTCCGAGGAGATTTTTCGGGGTTTAGTCGATTCGATCACTCTGTGTCGAAATTGTTCAGTACCGGATTCTCGACCGGAGTCGGAAGTCTTCGGCAACTCCTTGGCCTTTTTCGGTGCTGATGTTTGGTCACCTTCCTTTCAGTGGGTTGAGCCATGGCCTGCTGGCGTCCCCATGGCCTTAAGTGTTTTTGTCTAAACCCGACTTTGGGACGGGGCAGGTTTACTCACGGTTTGTTGCACCGTCGAGGGTCGTTCACTTTCGGATTCATCCGGGTCCGTCTCTTGGATGGAGATACTTTCCTCCTCTTGGACGTCGAGCTGTTCTTTCGGTTTCAACGCCATTTGCAGTCTTCTTGCGCGTCGATCCCTCGGGGTCTTTTTTGATCGAAATGCTCGGCATGCTTCACAGGTATCCTCTCTGTGTTTGGGTGACAAACACAGGTTACAGACCTGGTGCTGGTCTGTATAAGGATACTTTGCGCGGCACTTAGGAAAGAAACGGAAGGGGGTCCAGTCCATTATTCTGGGACGACGGGTGTGGTCGGGCCGACCAGGCCTCGGTGAAGAGTGGAAGCCCGAAACGGTCTTGATGTCGGTGCCGATACACTAACACTATCCTGGTACCAAGCGATAACAATAGCGTCAAATTTTCAATACTTCAGCTAACTTTCCCAATTCGAAATACGGAGCGAAGAGGAACACGTCCGAACCCGATGGCGGAAAGAAAACAATCTAAGATGGAGTTGACGCCCATGCACAATGGAGCCGAAAGGGAGGAGTCACTAGGTCCCGTGACTCGGAAAGACTTCTTCGAAGAAAAACAACTTGTAACACTCCGAGCCCAACACTAGATGGCAGGATAATGCACAGCATGTGTATCTGCAGCTACACATGCCACCGAACATATATATATAGTCAAGTCAAGTCAAGTCAAAAGGAACTTTATTTCGGCTACAAGAGCCATAAAAGCACATAGCAACAATAAATACAAATAAATACACAATTTAAATAAATATAACGATACATATGATGATAAAATAGAATAAGGATAAAATACACTCACACAGTGTGATGGAACAGTCTTGTTGGAACCATTAAACAGATAAAACTTTCCCTCTAACAATCCAACTAGCTCCGAGGAACTTGGCAACGGCGATCACTAGCGTTGGCCTAGTGTCTGATCTGAGGATTCGGAGGGCTATTTCAGAGCTGTGTACTCCCAGCAGTCTACATGCTGGGGCCAGCCATTTCCTACGTGAGGCAGTGTACGGGGGCAGGAAAATAGGACATGGGGGCTTTGCAGGCTGGACAAGCAGTTGATTCTTCGTATGACCAGCGGCTGGTAAACAATCTTAGTGGCAGCGTTCCAATGCGGAACGGAAAGTTCAGTTTCCTTTCCCTTGGGACAGTTATTAGGTCCCAAAAAGCCTCATACTTGCATGCCTCTTTTAGGATGACAAAGTCACAAGATAATGTTGTATGAAGTGCCGCCCCTAGATCTTCATGATCTACCATGTGCCAATACAATTTCTTTAGTTCGCTTTTTGAAGGAAAGGAGGAGGTGGTTGGTGAATTCCAGAGTTCTCTGAGCCCGAGTGAGTAGAGTGACCCCTTGATGTATCGTAGCCAGGGGATGCTGTGAAGATGATCAGCTTTTAAAATAACCTGCAGGGCTGCAGTAAAGGATTCGAGCTCTGGGGTAGTCCAGAGAAGCCGCCAGTACAGAAGAGGGCGTAGGCGGGCTTTATGACCGATGCGTTTTAAACCAAGATCCTTAAAAAGGGGGACCATACATATGTATATATATGAGACTTACCTGTATTTCGCAGCCACTGCCATTGTCCGATGTCCATTGGGTCCAGCGATGTCATCCCTCTGTCAACACACCCGCCGGCAGGAAAACACCTATACAACTGTAACATCTATAGCAATGCATATGGCCATCATACCCAGTAGGCACAAGACAGTTCTAAATGTGGCTTGTTGATTGGCTTAGAAGCATGATATCTGCATTTTGAAGTTGTGTATTTGTGTTGCATTGGGACAGGTTAATCCCACCTGAGTGCTTAGAATAGCCCCCAAATACAGTTCAATCTGTAAAAGCTTGCAGATGAGATTTTTGGAAATTGATGGTGAATTCTAGTTGATGGAGTAGTTCTATGGTAGTTTGGGTGTGTTGTTGACACAGCGGGAGAGTGCTGGCTTTGAAAAGCCAGTCATCTAGATATGGGAAAACATGGATGATTTGTCTGTGCAAATGTGCTGCTACCACTATATCCTACGGCGATCGTAATACAGCGGACGGAATATCCATCACATTTGTGATGGAGTATTCCATCCGCCGAGATCTAAATCAGGCTCTCTATCTAAAAACAGATTTATTAACTTGTGAATATTTCCCACAGCTCGGACTGGAAACTTTCAGTGCAGTACTCCTGTGTGCCAGTAGGTGGCGTCATGCAGCTCCACACCAATGTTGCTCTGCTGCAGACGTGATCAACATGTTACTTACCTTTCGTAACGCTCTTTCTAATAGATACTAAATCTGTCAGGAGATTCCTCACCAGTTAGATTCTCTCCAGGTGTCTGACAGGTTCTGGAAACTGTTTAAGCATTATCACTGTGTGCTGGCAGGAGGCATCGTGCACCTCTGCAGCAACATCTTTCTGCTCCATAAGTGAGATGCATGGAACCGCAAATAGGTACCACTCACATACGCTGTCAGTAACTTTTATGGCTGTCCATGTCTCCAGATGGAGAGCCCAACAGCAAACTGGCTTTGACAAGTGTGCCGACCTCTATACTTGGAACCTTTTTAGGTGGAAAAGAACCCAGTTCCCAGAACGGAGAGGATAGAAGGAGGAATCTGCAGTTAGATAGAGTGTCACCAAGAAAGAGCATTACCAAAGGTAAGTAACTTGCTCTTCTGAAAGATAGATACTTCTAACTACAGATTACTCACCTTCTGAACAAATACCAAAACAGTACCTTCCAAGTGGTGGGTCTTTGAACTGCCTCACACCAAGACGTCCAGCAAAACCAAGCGGGCAAAATGCCCATCTCGACAGACCTGCCTGTCCAGACAGTAGTGCTTCCTAAACATATGGAGTGACACCCATGTAGCAGCCTGACAAATATCCATAACAGGCAGCTTACGTACCGGCGTAGTGGTTGCAGTCTTGGCTCTGGTGGAATAAGCCCACAAACTTCCAGGGGCTGCTTCTTGGCTAATGCCACTTTCAGAAGAAAGGAAGCACAAGTTCTCAGGACCACCTTGTCTGGGAAGAAAGTAGAGGCAGGACTTGTAGTTCACTCACACGTTATGGTGACGGTGCAGACAGTCTTAAGGGTGAGAACCTGTATGTTGGCTTAGCTCTAGCACCCACCGTTATTAAAACCCAAGATTAAGGAGAGTAGGGAAGATTGAGCTCAATAACTAGAAACACAAGACGTTGTCGCTGCTGAGTAGATCAGCAGCTTTTAAGTTGTCTGCCCTGCAAAACATCCTCTATGTCTTCCAAACTTTTGTCCTTCACATGACAAGATATTGTATTCACAACAGTTGACAGTATGTTACTCTTACATTTAGCAAGGTAGAGTAGAAAGTCATCGTTGGCTGAGACAGCTGTGTAGTAGTTCAAAACGAGTACACATTAATAAGGTGAGGACCAAACTAAGGAGCCACTGAGACATGTTAAATTTGGAGGGTGGAAACAAATGTTGTATAACTGCAAAAACTCATCCCAGCGTGTGATTTAAACAAACAGGGCTGATCCGGTAACTGTAAAAGAGCCATAAGAGCCAAAAGGTACCCTTTAACTGTGCACAAAGCAAGCAACACAAACAGCAATACTTCGGATAACCAGAATTAAAGTTGGTAAATCTGTCAAGTACTGCACCAAATCACAAACCTGTCCCAGTGGCAGGCATATGTTGATCTAGATTGAGATCTGACTGAGAAGGAAGTCATTGGTCGCTGCTCAGTCTCCAAGCATGGAAGTGAAGCTTGTGCAGGCCCATGCCCTGCTGCTGCGATTTAAGATCATTTGGAAATGGTAGCCTCATCAGAGGACAGATGCTAATAACAGAATTTCTGGATACCACACTTTCCCTGCCCAATCAGACACCAGTAGAATGACTTGGTAGTTCCTGATCTTCTTCAAAACTGGGGCCAGGAGAGGTAGGGGGAGAAGGGGAGACAGAGAGAGGGGGAGAGAGGGAGAGAGGGAGAGAGAGAGGGAGAGAAGGGGAGAGGCAGAGGCAAGAGGCGAGAGGGGAGAGGGGAGAGGGGAGAGGGGAGAGGGGAGAGGGGAGAGGGGAGAGGGGAGAGGGGAGAGGGGAGAGAGAGAGAGAGAGAGAGAGAGAGAGAGAGATACCTTGAAAACTCCAAAGCACAAAAGTGCTGACACAACATGTTCTTGACGATGCTGAAAAGATCGAGCCAAGGTTCTTCCCATTCGCAAAAGAGACCTTCATTCACCTCCGTGACTAACTCCTATTCGTCACCTGCTGGGTGTCAGCGACTAAGTTAATCCACTTTGGCATTTAAAGATCCCACCAGATGGTGCATTACCAGGAATATCCTCAGGTGCTTCAGGTACTATCAAAGACGTTGTGCCTCCAGGCAGAGGGTCCGTGAACCCAACCATTCTGTTTGTTGCAATACCAAATGGAGGTGGTGTTGTTTGTGAACACCTGCAACAGCCTCCCTTGATTGGATCGGGGGAAGGTTTTCAAAGCTGAGCAGAGAGCAGAAGCTCCAGAAGGCTGATGACTCCACCAGAAACCAGATGCTTCTAATCTCCACTTCTCGCAAGTGGCCACCCAAACCCAGAAGCAATGTATTGGTCCCCTATGTTAGCTCTGGGTGGGGTAGGGAGATAAGTATGCCGCTGACCCAATCACAGTCTAGCACTGAAGGTCTTCTGCAGGCTCCTTTGAAATCAGAGTGTGATCGGAGCGGTCTCCCAGACGCTGTGCCCACTGGGACTTCAGTTCCTACTAGAGAGCCACATAGCATGCTTGAACAAGCTGCAGGACACCATCAGTCCCAGCAGCTTCAGAGTCATCCTCACTGAGATCCAGGACAGAGGCTGAAACATTGGGATCATAGCACAAATGTCCTGGACTCTCAGTTCAGGGAGGGGGGGGGGGCACAAAACTGCACCATTTCCTCCAAAGAAGGGGAGAATCTGTGAAGGAGTCTGGTGTGGCTTGGACACATTTATAGTGAACCCCCAATAAAATGAGGAGATTTGCCATAGTTTGGACGTGGGTGACGATTGCCTGGGGAGAGTCAGCCTTCAGCAGCCAGTCGTGAACACCTGAGGGGCGCTGGTGATGCCAAAAGGAAACACACAGAAAACTGAAAATGCTCCTGTCTCAATGTGAGCTCCAGATATCGCATGTGGGCTCACAGGACAGGAATGAGGAAATAAACTATTGCAGATTCAACTCACTCTACCATCCAGTCTCCAAGATCAAAGGCAGACAAGAAAAGGGCCAGGGTGAGCATTTTGAATGTGTCCTTCTGCAGGAAGACATGGAGAGGTCTAAAATAGGACGAAGGGCTTCATCCTTCATCAGCAACAGAAAGTAGTGGGAACAACAACAACCTACTTCTGATGCTGGCATTCTCTCTATGGCTCTTTTGACCACAAGAGTCTCAACTTCCTGCTGCAAAAAGGACAGGTGTTCCTCCGTCAGACACTCCTGAGGATGATGGAAGGTGTGGTGGGGTGACAAAAGCCCACAAATCCAAAGTTATTGCCTCCCACCTTGGAAGAAAGAGTTGGATTCTGCCTCTGACAGGGTGGCTGTGTGCCTCACAGGACCCACTAAGAGGGGTGGAAGATTGTACTGCACCCTGCCCCTTTTGTCCATATGGTCTGTGGGTGTTGAGGCCTCCGCAAGAAAAGGCTGAAGGGTGTGCTGGGCAGGCTGAATTTAAAGGTGATACTGGGAGCCCCAATCATAGCCACAGAGGGGGCAAAACTGTTGGTGCAGCTAATAAGGCGGGGCAAACAGGCTCAAAGAGCTTTGTGGCCTTACTATCCTTAAAGAGCTCAAGGGAAGTCTGCCATCTCACGGAAAATGCGAAAGCCATCGAAAGGCATGTCCAATAACGTGGACAGGACGTCGCCAGAAAAGCCTGTTCATCCAGGCATGTCTGTTAAGAGCCACACTTGTGTAAACTACCCTGTTGAGGCAATCTGTAGTGTTCAAAGCACAGTGGATAGCAAATTTTGCTGCATTGTGGCCAACCTGAATAGCCTGCTTATGGAAAGGTGAAAAACATCTGGGACAACAGGTAAGACCCGTGCAACAGAGTCCCAGAGGGTGTACATATAATGTGCTAAGAGGCGGCTGGCAATAACAGAACATAATGCCGAACTGGTTGACGAAAGCATGATGAAAACATGCAATTCCAAGGAGTGCACTTTGGTTCTCTGTCTGGACGTGTGGAAGGGAATGCATTAGGGTTGATCTTGCTCGCTAAGTCATGCACAGCTGGGTTCTCAGATGTGGCACGCTGACTGAATACGTTTGTTGCTGGCATATTCTTGATGGCTCATTTGGCCAACAGTCTGCTCTTCCAGGTGAAGAAAAGATGGACCTCGATCAGCCATTCTGAGTATGGTGGCAACTGCCAAAAGGTTTCCAGAAAAGAAAGGGCATAATGCTGCTAAAGATTCTGAAGCACCCACTTGTCTGAAGTTATTGGTCGCCATTTTGGCAGAAGGGGCTTGGAGGTTGTGGCCAGCAGACAGATGGGGACTGAATAACCCGTTGGTTTGGGTTTCCAAGTCCTATGCATCCATAGCCACAAAAAGGCCTGGTGGCCTATTGACCTTGGGGGTATGGCTGGTACTGCGGCGCGGCTGAGAACCCTTCCGTAGCCATGTAAGGGACAAAAGGAGTGCGGCTGGCATGATGCCAGGAAAGAGCCTTAAGATCTGGCAATATTTTGATTCTCCATAAAGTGATCCAGCTCGGAATCGGCCATATCATCGAAAAGGCAGGAGCTGTGGAAGGGCATGTCATTACAGCAGACTGGACAGCCCCAAGGAGCTGGTGGATCAAAGCTAGGCATGGCAGTGTAGTGCCACAGTGAAAGCGACAGCCCTGTCCAGCAAATCAGTGGTGGTCAAAACACCCTGGATCGAGAACTTTGCTGTGTCCCTGCCATTAATAATGGCCTGGTTCAGTATGACTCTGGCCTCTTCCAAGAACATAGGTAGCACTAGCACAACCATGTCCCAAAAGACATGGGAATAGTGGGTTAAGAGGTATGCAGCACTGACTAAAGCAATGCTAGGTTGGTGGAAGACCAGATTGATTTTTCAAAGGTCCCCAGGCTCTTGGATTTGCTGTCTGGAGGTTGGTGGGGGTAAAAGGGGTAGTGGGTGAGGAATGAGCTAGAATGGAGTTTGACAGTTGAAGCCTGCACCACAAGGCTCTCAGGTGTTGCGGCCTGGGAGAGGAAAGCTGTGCACTGGAGCATCAATGGAGGGCTTTTCCCATATCCCCAGGAGTGTGTCTGAGAGGGCTTCATAAAAGGGACGCAGTGGCTGCAAAACGGATAACCCTTGCTGAAGCACCTCTATTAAGACATTGCTGTTAACCTGGACAGAGGGAAGATGCTGGTCAAGGGCCTCTGCCACCTTCCTCGCCACCATGGCGAAGGAGGCTCCTTCCTCCATGACAGGTCTAGAAGATGAGACCAGGCCAGCATCTGGAGACGTGTCCAGTCCAATGCCATCTCCCAGCTCCACATAATTGTAGTCTTGATTGGGATAGGCCATCTTATCAGAGGGGTCTAAAAAGTGAAAGGTGTCGTCATCGCCTCCCCCAAAGTCCTGTTCTGCACTAGGCCTATCAAAGACTAGGAGCAGTGTGTCTGAGCTGGACAGCATCAGGATGAAGCCTGAGCCGATGATGTGCGGCACCGTTTTGGAGTCAGACAGGACAATGAGATCCACATCATAGGGCAGAGCTGGGATGTTGGGTGTGGTGTCTGCAGGACATGGTCCAGCTTAGGTCTCAGCCTTGGTCCTGGAGTCAGTCTGGATCTAGCAACGGATCAGGAGAGCCCAGCTGGCATCAGGAGAAAGCTTGCCAGTGGTACCCCAGCCGGGCACCTCTCAACTCAGTGCGGCCCAAAGGCCGACTGTATTGCCACAATAAACTCCTTTAGTTGGGCCGGGGTCGCTCTGAGGCAGTCGGAGATGCATGGAGCAGACCCGACCACTGGATTTGCAGGTGGGAGTGCAGGAACGGGGCCTAGAAGCACAAGATGGAGGGGAAGAAAGAGAGGTTCATTTGGATGTATTCTTGTGATTCTTTGACGTATCCGACTTTGAAGGCGATGACTTAGACGTTGGCGATGACCAGTCGCGAGATCAACTCCGCAACCAGGCCTCAGATTTGTTCGCTGATTGAAGCCATCTACTGACACAGTTTGCACTGCTCAAGATTTTTCAGATCCAGTCTGATACCTAGGGAATATTCTACAGCGAGGAATCTGCAGTTATAAGTCCCTATCAGAAATGGGGCATCCTCTGTGGAGGTAAAAATATCGAGACAAGGTTCTCCCCATTGATGGAAGGTGCCCCGTGCCACCTTCAGGTGTAGCTTCCATTTGTGGTCCTCTAAGCAAAGTTGGAGGTGTTTTCCTGCCTTGGCATTTAGCGTTCCAGCCAGGTGATTCACCACCAAAGAAATTCCTTGGTGGTCCAGTCACTTCCAGAGTCAAAGAATCTCTTGGCACAAGAAGCCTCCCTGCCCTGCTTATTGCAATACCACGTGGTGGCCGGTTGTCCATGAGCACTTGTGGCAGCCTTCCTCTGATGGTGGACAGGAAGGCTCTCAATGCCATGCAAATCTCCCTCAACTCCAGAGAATTGATGGGAGGTGGAATATCTGTTTGAGACGAGAAGCTTCAGCTCTCCATCTCTCCAAAACAGTCTCCTCAACCCAGAAGCCATGCATTAGTCACCACTGTCAAATCTGAGTGGGTATGGAGAGGAATCTGCCACTAAGCCAATTTCAGCCCAGTAGCCACCAGTGCAAGTTTTGAGTTTGGATACAATATGACAGATTCCCCTAGTGCTGTGACAAGTCGGAATTCAGGTCACACTGCAGAGCCCACATATGCCATTTGCCATATTTCACCAGCAAGGAGAAGGCCACAAATCTTAGCAGCCTCATAGTCATCCGGACTGTAATTCAGAACAGGGGCTGAAACTTCAAGATCATAGCCAAAATGTCCCAGACTCTCCACGCCGGGGGAAAAGACAGGGAACCTTACAGTATCCAGAATGGAACAGAAGAAGAGCGTTTTGCGAAGGATTCAGAACCTCAATGAAATGCAAAGGCTTGCTGTCATCTGGAGTGGATTGTCGACTGCCTGTGACAAGCTTGCCTTCATGAGCTAGTCGTTTGGAGGTAGGGGAAGACTGGTACTCCCAACTTCAGAAGGTGAGCTGCGCATTCCGCCATCACAATTATGAAAAACCAGCGGCATCTGTAAGGTCTAAAGAGAGCATTGCAAATTGAAAATGCTCCAGGCCACTGTGACCTGCAGGTAGCATTAGTCGGCTTGCAAGGCGGGGATCAATAAATAAGTGCTTTGCAGGTTCAACACCACCATCCAGCTTCCGGGATCTACGGCAGACAAGAACTGAGCAAGCGTTAGCATCTTGAAATTGTCCTCCCGCAGGTAGGAGTTAAGAGGGTGGAGATCTAAAACAGGACAAAAGCCTCCATCCTTCTTTGGCATCAGGAAGTAGCAGGAGTAACACCCAGCTCCTACTTCCAACGCCGTAACCTTCTAGATATCCCCCCTTGGCATAAAAAGGCTTGCACTTCCTCCTGCAAGATGGACATGTGGTCCTCTGACAGCCACCCTGATGGCAGTGGAGGGTACAGTGGGGTGGAAAGTAATCAGAGGGCTTAGGTCTGATGTACAATTTATGGGTGGCTCATTTTTCTGAAGTGATGATTTGCCACCCCTGGAAAAAATATTGAATCCTGCCTCTGAGAGGGTGGCTGTGTGCCGGATGGGACACAAAGCAGTTTTGTGGTTGCAGTTGCTGAAGTGGCAGAGGACTGAGATGCACATTGTCCTTCATGCCTTTAAGGGAATTTTTGTGTGCTTCCAATTCAGCATCAGGAGCTTGCAAAACTGAAAACCCCGGCCACAGCCATGTAGGGGGTGAAACTGTTTGCGGGATTGCGTCGTGGGGAGAGCTAGACGAAAGGAACATGCTGTGGCCCAGCTATCCTTAAACGTTTCAGGGCCGAATTCGCTTTAACACCAAAAAGGCAAGGCCAATCAAATGGCTCATCCACTAAAGAGGCCTAGACATCTCTGGAGAAGCCTATAGACCTCTTCCATGTGTGACACCCAACTACCACAATTGTACCTAGCACCCGACCTAAGCAGTCCGTCGTGTCGAAGCTAGAGCAAATTACATATATATCTGTGCCTCAGCCAACCTGAATTGCTTAGGTCAGGCATACCATCACGTTGCCAGGAACTGCTGGTAAAATTTGGGCCGGTCATGGCATGGAATCTCCCAATGTTTGATTACATACAATTTTGCCTCACAGTCCTTTATGACCTTCGGAGTCATCTGGGCACAGTCATCAGAGGCCCTTGAAATGTAGCAACCCCTGGCACCATCAACATACTTCTTGAGGTTCCATCACCAGACAACTGTTCTGAAAGTGCCTACATGACTTGAACCATGTTGTCTTAGGGGATGACATTTTCCCTTGTACGGTGAAAATTATTTTTTGCAGAAAAGGGGGCTTGAGAAGACCAAGTGGTAACTCCGGATCCATGGCTGAAGGTGCAAAAAAGTACTGACATCAGTTTGCATGGGTTGTGCTTATATGCAGCTCCTATTGTCACTTCCGGAGCAGATGAATTTGGCATAGAGCTGCACAACATAAACTATTGGCAAGCAGAAGTACTACTTTAAAAGTTTCTGGATCAAGTCTGATGCAAAAGGAAGATTCACAAGGTAAGGAATCTGGGGTTGGTAGTATCCATCTGAAGCCAGCAATTTTGTCCAAGTTAGATGGACCATTTCCCTCAGAGACAGTCATTTTGCAAAAATGGACATGGGTTTCAAAAAAGTGGTTTGTTTGGAAGAGGACTGTAATAACATGGGCCATTAGCTGTGTGGCCTGCACAATGGGTTCACAATCACTTACTCATTAGGAACCAAAAGCATCATTGTAAAACTTCACTGTATCAGGGTAGCAAAGCAGCACAGTCCAAGGCCTACTCAGGAGAGGTGGTGTGGGATAGTAATCACCATTCGCTGGCACACAGTAATAATACTCAATAAATGAGTATCCAGTCTGTACCTTTTCTTTAGAAAAGGAAAAGTACATTTAATACAAACACCCACCACACAATACTATGCAGTAATCTACAAATATACACAATGCTGGTTGAAATAACCTTTTAATATTAAACTTGACCACTAAAGGATCAGGACCTCAAAATCACAGTACCTACTCCTTTACGATATAGTACATAACCATGTAGGGAGGTGTCACTCTGAGTCAAGCAGATCCATTGGCCTTACATATGTCAGCCACGCTTAAAGATTACATCACATGTCTGATTGCATCACTATCACTGTCCTCTGCAATCATAATCCATCTGCAATCTTTATAATGAATAAGCATTGTAACCATCTGAATTATTATAATTAATAAAGCATTGCAACCTTTCAAGAAGAATCATTACTATCAACATTCATAACACATTTGAATAAAACCATGCAAAAATCACAAAACACGTGTCTATGCCTCTCTCCGACCAATGTAGGCCACAAACATGCATCCATAAAACCAACCAACAGAGGTCGCTACATCAGGCTGTAGAACAAAAGTTACAGCCTTAGGATTGTTCAACCTTACGCTGAAAAGGCCCGGGTGTTTGTTTTTCCCCTCACACTTCAGAGTTAGGGTCACCTTTGAAAGTCCTTTTGGTTTCCCTGGGGAGGTCAAAAGGGAGCTGTGGCACTCCTGCAGCCCCCCAACATTCTCCTTTTCCTGTTGGTGGTGCCCTTGCGTTCCAGGGCCCGCACAAACTGCAGTAAAACTTAGTCACTTTAAGCCCTGAAGGCCATCATAGGGCACTCCCTCCTGAGAGCATGATTTCCAACAAGGTGGCAATGGCCACATCCTGGGATGCCGTGCAGTTTTGCACCTTGCAGCTTCTTTTGTTTCCTTTTTGTTTTTCTCGTTGGGGGGGAGGGGGTGGGGGCCTGGTCACACCCAAGCACCTTGCATGGCCTCCTGCATTGGGGGAAGCTCGGGGATCCCACCCCCAGCAGAGGTCCTGGGCCCACAGAACATGACAGGGGTCCAGAACTATGGGGCAGGGGTGTCTCATGCACACCACAGGGGTCATTAAATATCTCTTTTGTTGCGCTCTCACTCACATCTCATTATCTCTCACGGTAAGGACTTTGACAAGTTTACAGGACTCTTAATGGGTTAAAAAACATAAGGGTGCTAGAGTCAAAAGTTTTAATAAAAGAACATTTCTGGGCACAGTTCAGGGTCATTTGCCTACAAATTACCGAATATTATGACACCATAGGGGTGGTCAACATTGCCAGATGCACAGTAGCTTGTGAAACCTTTACAATTTTGAACTACACCAAATTAATGAATAGCCCTGCATTCTAAGGCACTTGAAATTTGATACCTTAAGCATGGTAAAATACCAGGATTGCTTGAAGGTATAACATATAACAATGGGACCTTGCAGCTATGAATTTTGCTGGCACGTCTAAAGTGTTGTCATATTTCCACCACTATCCCATGTGCATGTTGACAGCACTCTTTTCACAGGTACCTCTCACTACATATTGCACTGAATGTTAAAAACCTAGGATTTTTTTTACAGGTGACCTGCTATCTATACTGACTTGTTAGAAAAGGGGGCTGATTTATCACAGGGTTTTATCCATTCTGTGTTTGTGGGGAAATATAATAGTACATATTAGTCAAGATTCTTATGAGCCAGACATTTCCCCAATCAGTGAAAGAATTACACATTGCCAAAAGATCAAACATGATTTTAATATTCCCAGAATCTCCACAATGTATAAATTAAATAAACTAAATCAGGTCTGAAATGTGCTTTTAAACGTTGAACCTTTAATCCAAGCACACACAACTGAAGGAAATAACAATTTTTCAGTGACTTCCCTAAACAATAAAACTCTTGCAGAATAATCTTAGACCAGTCTTTTGTGCTGCTACCTTGTATAACAAAGTTATACTGTGTTGGCTGCTTTAAGAAGAAATACATTGACATATTTTCCTTTCTTTCAATTGTATTTTAGCTTGTGCAGGTTTTTATCAGTGTTCATTTGCTTACAATGAAGAGGGATGCTTCACTTTTGGTGGAATTTTACCAGGTTTAAGCCTAAAACAGGCAAGCCTAGGTACAGGTAGTAAGGATTTTAAAGGATAGATGAGTAAAGGAACAGAGTAGTAAATGATTTTTAGGGTTCGGGGACCTGTAAGGGAGAAGGTTAGTAAGGGTTTAAATGTTTTTCAGGGTTGGTTAAGGGTATGGGGTACTAAAGGGCTTTTTAGGGTTCAGGGAAGGGTAAGGGTTCTGGGTACTAAGGTTTTTTTTTTTTAGTTCAAGGATGGGTTTAGGTATGGGGCAGTAAGAATTTTAAGGGTTATTTCAGGTTCAGGGATGAATATGCATAAGGGGTAAATGTAAAATGATATTGACAAGGTGAGACTATATATGTACATAAAATATATATTATACACATTTTGAAAAGGGGGGCTCACCCAAATAAAAAATATTTGCCTGGAACATTTCAAGGACAGGTGGAAGTCTTGGCCCTGTTAGAATGGGCTCTCAGACCTTCCAGGTGCAGCTTCTTGGACAGTGGACAGCAGCTCCTGAATCAGAGGATTATCTACCTTGATAGGGTTCTCTTCTGCACAGCCTTTCCTTTCTTCGCCCCAGAGAACCCCACAAAAAGCTGACTGTCCCCATGGCGTTCCCTGGTACAATCAATGTAAAGCCTAAAGGCCTTGAAGAATCCAACCAGTTAACCTTCTATTCCTCTTTTGATGAGTGAGAATGGGTGAAGAACATTGGTAGGATGATGGATTGCCCAATGTGGACGAGAGTCATAACTTAAGGCAATGTGATCTGAATTCTCAGCACCAATTTGCCTGGAAAAGAGGTGGCTTAGGGTGGTTGCTGCGTCAGTGCCTGGAGTTCACTCACATGACAAGCTGAAGTGTTTGCAATTATGAAGGTACTCTTTCGAATATGAAGTTATAACAAGCACCTGTGAGCTGTGGATTGGCTCGAGAGCGTACACATCAGAAACATCAAGCCCAAACTAAAGTCTCACTGTAGCATTACAAAATGTTTGGGAGAAAACGTGTCAAACCTTTAATAAACGTCATCACAACTGTCTGTTAAACAAGAATAGTTGGCCAGCAAACACTAAACAGCCGAAAGGGCTGACAAATAAACCCTCCCCCCCTTTTTTTTTTTTACTTTTATCATTTTAAAGCATAACAAAGAACAAACTAAAGGCAACCTAGTACAGTCAGAGAAACACTGCCACATGCAGATAGAAGACCACCAATACAAATCATATGTATTCTTTACTGCTGCCAAACAACAGGCAGTCGGGCAGTGGCTGGAAACGACATTTAGAAAGAAACAGATAATGACACAGAGAGGATGGTAGATTCAACATGAACTTATGTCGTGAGAAGGCTGTGATGTTGGCGGAGATATGACAAGTGTAGTCCAGTAATCCTACAGCAGTTGCCAAATATCTTTAGGCCTAGATGCCACAGGCTGTAATGAGGCATAGAGCTCGTTACTGGTGTCAGAGTATGTAAGGCTAGCTAGCCAAGAAGTGCTGTTTGGCGCATGTTCGGAGCCCCATCTAAGCCCTATCTCCCGTTTAGCCAGCAGGAGCGAAATCGCAGTAAGGCATCTAATGGACTTCAGCAGATCTCCAATGCAGCCAAGAAGGGCCGTAAGTGGATCGACAAATAACCTTTAATAGTGACAACTGAGAGGTCTTGCTAGGCCAAAGACAAAACAGAAAGGATAACATCTGACAGTTTGGCTTGTGAAGGGTCTATTTTGCAAACTCCCCACCAGGCCACAAGTGTTCCCCAGTACCCTGCATGAATGGACTTTGTGGAAGCATCCTACCTCGTTGATGCAGGATCCTCTCCAAGTGGGATCCCAATCAGACGGCAGATGCTCATACTTAGAGATTCTGGGTACACACTCTCCTGTTCAATCCTTAGGCATTAGGGTGACTTGGCTCAGTTGTTCCTGATCTTTTTCAGACCTTGAGACAGAAGAGGTGGGGGCAGGGAAGGTGTACAGGAGTCCTGTGTTCAATTTCCCCAATGAGTGCCTTAAGGGAATCTCCAACACAGTAAACATTTAACACAACTCATTTTCAACTGTAGGAAAAAGATACAGACCGGGTTCACCACAATGCCAGAAGATGCCCTGCACCACCATGAGAGGTAGACTTGTGATCCGCCAGATACTGCATGCTGAGCTATTCCGCCTGGGAATCAAGGATCACACCAGCTGGTTTGCAACAAAGGAAAGGCCTTGACACTTACGTGAACTCCAGAAGCTCAAAGCCTCCATCCACAGGACTTATGACCCACTCCACTTTGCTTGTTTCAGTATGAGACAGCAGTGGTGTTGTCCTAGAGATCCTGCATCAGCATCCCCTTGATGGGCAGCAGGAAGGCCTTCAATGCCAGATGAAGTTCTCAACTCCAACAGATTGATATGAAGACGGGCTTCCACCGGAGATCAGAGTTCCCTGACTCCCCAGAAGGGTTCCCTTACCTAGGGTGATCCAGTCTTCATGGTTAGCTCAGGATGGGGAAGGGAGAGGAGCCTTTAGCTGGACCACAGCAGATCGTGAGCCATTGCTTCCAAAGTCTGGATGGCATCCATCTTATTTTCTTGGTGCTAAGCCCTCTGGAACCTCAAGTTCTATTACAGAGTCTACATGTGGAACCTGGAGAAGTTGAGCTAGGACATGAATAAGGCTAACAAGCCAGGTAGCCTCAGAACTGCTTTCACCAAGTTCAAGGACCAAGGGTGAAACACTGCCATCACAGCCTGAATGTCCCAGACTCGCTGCTGTGAAGGAAAGAGCTTGAATTGCACTGTATTCAGAACATCTCCAATGAATGACATTGAAACAGTCAGTCACTGATTATAAACCCCAACAAAAGAGGTTTGCCATAATCTGGAGATGATCTGCAACTGACAGAGATGAATCTGAATTCAACAGCCAGTTGTCAAGAAAGGGGAAACAGATATCGCACGCTTCCCAAGATGTACCGTAATCACTGCCACCAATTTCAAGAACACTCGAAGGGCACTAGTGAGGCCAATGGGAAGCACTGAAAATTGGAAAGGTTCCTGGCCAATCTTGACCTGCAGCTTGGACTGCAGAACCAGTATATGACCATACACGCCCTGCAGACCCAAAGACAACATCCAGTCTCCTAGGTTCAGAATGGCAAGGATGTGGGCCAATGTGAGAATTTTGATTTTGCCAGTCTACAGGAAGCACTGAGAGGTCAAATTTAGGCTGGAGACTTCGTCCTTTTTCGGCACAAAGAAATAGTGAGTATAACAACCTTTCGCCCTTTCAGAGCCTGGAACCCTCTCTACAGCACCTTTGGAGATCAACATGTCTGCAGCACAACAAAGACGTGGTCCTCTGACAGTCAATCAGATGTAGTGGGGTAAACAGAAGAGGTAGGACATAACCTTGCTGAATAATCTGTATGACCCTTCTGTTGGACGTGACTGATGGCCATTCTGGGAGAACTACTGGATCCTGCCCTCTCCCCAACCCCATACTGGATGGGTGTGTACCGCTAATGACAAACAAAAAGCGACTGAGGCTGAAGCCACAGGAGAGGGGGGCCAGGAGTCCTCGTGTCCCTTCAGGCCTGCACAATGCCTGCCATACCCCATCCTCAATTGAGGTGACTGCTCCAGAAAGCCGATATGGAAAATGTTTGGTAGGAACACTCCCAGGGAGCATGCCATGGCCCTACTGTACTTAAAATACAGTACAGCAGAATCAGCTTCCTCAACAAAAAAGGCATGACCTATCAACTGGCATGTAGGGGGTTATTCTAACTTTGGAGGAGTGTTAATCCGTCCCAAAAGTGACGGTAAAGTGACGGATAGACCACCAGCCGTATTACGAGTTCCATAGGATATAATGGACTCGTAATACGGCTGGTGGTAAATACGTCACTTTTCCGTCACTTTTGGGACGGATTAACACCTCCTCCAAAGTTAGAATAACCCCCATAGTCTTGCACAGCTCCAGTGTAAGGAAATGCCTCCTTGGCATGGTTACCCACTAACGTTTTGCCTTTGCTGATGCTAAGTTATGATTTGAAAGTGTGCTGGGACCCTGCTAACTAGGCCCCAGCAACAATGTTCTTTCCTTAAACTGTACCTTTGTCTCCACAATTGGCACAACCCTGGCACTCAGGTAAGTCCCTTGTAACTGGTACCCCTGGTACCAAGGGCCCTGATACCAGGGAAGGTCTCTAAGGGCTACAGCATGTCTTATGCCACCCTGGGGACCCCTCACTCAGCACATACACACTGCCTCACAGCTTGTGTGTGCTGGTAGGGAGAAAATGACTAAGTCGACATGGCTCTCCCCTCAGAGTGCCATGCCAACCTCACACTGCCTGTGGCATAGGTAAGTCACCCCTCTAGCAGGCCTTATAGCCCTACGGCAGGGTGCACTATACCACAGATGAGGGCATATGTGCATGAGCATTATGCCCCTACAGTGTCTAAGCAAAACCTTAGTCATTGTAAGTACAGGGTAGCCATAAAGAGTATATGGTTTGGGCGTTTGTCAAACACAAATTCCACAGTTCCATAATGGCTACACTGAAAACTGGGAAGTTTGGTATCAAACTTCTCAGCACAATAAATGCACACTGATGCCAGTGTGCAATTTATTGTAACATACACCCAGAGGGCATCTTAGAGATGCCCCCTGAATACCTACCTGACTTCTAGTGTAGGCTGACCAGTTTCTGCCAGCCTGCCACACACCAGACATGTTGCTGGCCACATGGGGAGAGTGCCTTTGTCACTCTGTGGCCAGGAACAAAGCCTTTACTGGGTGGGGGTGCTTCTCACCTCCCCCTGCAGGAACTGTAACACCTGGCGGTGAGCCTCAAAGGCTCACCTTTTGGTACAGCGCCCCAGGGCATCCCTGCTAGTGGAGATGCCCACCCCTCCGGCCACTGCCCCCACTTTTGGCGGCAAGGCTGGAGGAGATAATGAGAAAAACAAGGAGGAGTCACCCATCAGTCAGGACAGCCCCTAAGGTGTCCTGAGCTGAGGTGACCCCTGCCTTGAGAAAACCTCCATCTTGAGTTTGGAGGATTCCCCCAGTAGGATTAGGGATGTGCCCCCCTCCCCACAGGGAGGAGGCACAAAGAGGGTGTAGCCACCCTCAAGGACAGTAGCCATTGGCTACTGCCCTCACAGACCTAAACACACCCCTAAATTCAGTATTTAGGGGCTCCCCAGATCCCAGGAAATCAGATTCCTGCAACCTGAAGAAACAAGAAGGACTGCTGACCTACAAGCCTGCAGAGAAGGAGGAAGACGACAACTGCTTTGGCCCCAGCCCTACCGGCCTCTCTCCAACTTCGAAAACCTGCAACAGCCTCAGAGGATTGCCCTGGACTAAAGGACCAAGAAACCCCTGTGAACAGCGGCCCTGTTCAAAACCAGCTACTTCTTTGCAACAAAGAAGCAACTTTCAAAGACTGCACATTTTCCCGCCGGAAGCGTGAGACTTCACACTCTGCACCCGACAAAAGATCCAGAGAACAAACACCGCAGGGAGGACTCCCCGGCGACTGCGAGCCCGTGAGTAACCAGAGACAACCCCCCTGAGCCCCCACAGCGACACCTTCAGAGAGAATCCAGAGGCTCCCCCTGACCGCAACTGCCTGTAACAAAGGACCCGACGCCTGGAACCAACACTGCACCCGCAGCCCCCAGGACCTGAAGGAACCGAACTTCAATGCAGGAGTGACCCCCAGACGACCCTCTGCCTTGCCCAGGTGGTGGCTGTCCTGAGAAGCCATCCCCCGTGCCTGCCTGCACTGCTAGAGTGACCCGGGGTCCCTCCATTGTTTCCTACCTGAAACCCGATGCCCGCTTTGCACACTGCACCCAGCCTCCCCTTATGCCGCTGGGGGTGTATTTTGTGTGTCTACTTGTGTCCCCCCTGTGCTCTACAAAACCCCCTTGGTCTGCCCCCCGAGGACGCAGGTACTTACCTGCTGGCAGACCGGAACCGGAGCACCCCTGTTCTCCATAGTGGCATATGTGTTTTGGGCACCTCTTTGACCTCTGCACCTGACTGGCCCTGAGCTACTGGTGTGGTAACTTTGGGGTTGCCTTGAACCCCCAACGGTGGGCTGCCTATGCCCCAGAACTGAGACTTGTAAGTGTTTTACTTACCTCCTAATCTAACCTTTACGTACCTCCCCCAGGAGCTGTTGACTTTTGCACTGTGTCGACTTTGAAAATAGCTTATTGCCATTTTTACAAAGACTGTATATGACACTGCTTTTATTCAAAGTTCCTAAAGTATCTAAGTGAAGTACCTTACATTTAAAGTGTTTACTGTAAATCTTGAATCTGTGGTTCTTAAAATAAACTAAGAAAATATATTTTTCAATATAAAAACCTATTGGCCTGGAGTAAGTCTTTGACTGTGTGTTCCTCATTTATTGCCTGTGTGTGTACAACAAATGCTTAACACTACCCTCTGATAAGCCTACTGCTCGACCACACTACCACAAAATAGAGCATTAGAATTATTTACTTTTGCCACTATCTTACCTCTAAGGGGAACCCTTGGACTCTGTGCACACTATTTCTTACTTTGAAATAGTATATACAGAGCCAACTTACTACATCCAGAAAACCCTGTGAGGCACATCAATGCATGGTGGTGGAGCACACAGCTGGTGTCAACCACCCTCCTCAGGCAGTCTGTAGTATCTTGGCCAGCATGCATCACATACTTGGCCATGTCCTGTCCATTATGTCTGAGCCTGGGTGGCCCTAAGGTTTTCTGGGACCTCTGCCAAGATCTCACTGGTTATGCCCGTGTGGGATGGCAGCCCAGTAAACCGACTACACTGACCAATCTCAGCAGCAGACTGGCTGAAGTGAACAATTGTTTTCCAAATGTCTCAATCCTCTTGGGATCCCCATCTGGAGGAGTCATGTGGAAAGAATTAGGGTTAACCTTAGTGGTTGAAGCCTAAACAATTAGGGGGTCATTCTACCTTCGGCGGGCGGCGGAGGCCGCCCGCCAAAGTTCCCCCACCAGAATACCGCACCGCGGTCAAATGACCGCCGCGGTCATTCTGACTTTCCTGCTGGGCGGGCGGGTGGGCGACCGCCAAAAGGCCGCCCGCCCGCCCAGCGGGAAAGACCCAGCAACATTGAAGCCGGCTCCGAATGGAGCCGGCGGAGTTGCTGGTGTGCGACGGGTGCAGTTGCACCCGTCGCGATTTTCAGTGTCTGCTTTGCAGACACTGAAAATCTTAATGGGGCCCCCAGGGGCCCCACGACACCCGTTCCCGCCATCCTGTTTCTGGCGGTGAAAACTGCCAGAAACAGGATGGCGGAAAGGGGGTCGGAATCCCCATGGCGGCGCTGCTTGCAGCGCCGCCGTGGAGGATTCCCTGGGGCAGCGGGAAACCGGCGGGAAACCGCCGGTTTCCCTTTTCTGACCAATGGCCCCTGAAGCACCGCCAGCCTGTTGGCGGTGCTTCCGCGGCACTCTGCCCTGGCGGTTTACAACCGCCAGGGTCAGAATGACCGCCTTAGTCTCTGGAGTAGAATGTTTAGTGAAAAAAACAGGGTTGTGAGGTGCTGCTCTGTGGCGAACCACAAACTGCACATCACTGACAGTCAGGAACAGAGCTTTGATCATGTTCCCATCAAAATATCAGGGGGAGAAAGGGCTCAGATGTTGCAAACTCAGGCTGTAGAACTTCCCTTATGGACGTAAGTCTTGGTCTTGACAGAGGGATGCTGCAGATCCAGGACCACAACTTTAAATTACACAGTCCTTTGGTCTTTGGAGTGGCCTCTTGACAAGAGGGTCCAAGTGCAGCCTTGTATCACAGGAGGTATTAAGCCCACTGGCATCTTTTGAATCCATATACCAACTGTCAGCATCATAATGAGGGGGAAGATCACTATCCTTTAACCCCGCCACCATCATCATCTCCCTTTGGTGGAGTACCTGGTTCAGAGTCGGAACCAAAAAGATGATGGAGAATCTTGTTGTAGTGACCACCCGGCTTGAGTCATAGCTGCAGAATCAGGCGGTATGATGACTGGTTGTGCATTAGTGATTTTATAGTGTGACATCGGTCAAGATCGGGCTGAAGAAGGTTTGAGGTCAGATATCTGGATCAGAATCGAATCCTCTTCTAGCAACGCCAGCAGGAGTGTGGACTGGCGACCTGGTGTAGCTCCAGGAGCTGGAGTGGGCCTCTATACGAAAGTTGGTATTGCACCTGGAATGGATCCAAAGCAGTCAGTCAGCACTGAGGAAGGACCACAAGTAGTAAACCGAATGGGGAACTCTGCAGATCTTTGGAACATGGAGCCAGAAAAGTACCAAAAATCTACAGCATGGCTTCTACAATCAGACCGGGGTCAGTTGGGGGAATCTGCTTTGTGCTCGGATACCCCAGAGGAGACAGACTAATACTGGGATGCCATTGCGCCATCTTCTTCGGCATTGAGTGGCAGGATGGGTTTGTGTCCTGCTATGCTATTTTATGTTTAGTCAGCAATTTGGACTTGTCAGAGGTAGAGCTCTTATGAGAACAGTTCTGGGACTGAGACCGAAACTGAGACTGTGTGTGGGACCTGGGGAGGGAGCAGTATTTACATGAGGATCTCGTCTTATGTTCGTCGGCGTACTGCTTCGCCTTGTGGTCCCAGATCACTTTTGGGTGCATGAAGGCGCACTTGTCACACAACTTTGAGTGGTGTCCTGGGCACAAACACCAGAGACATACAAGACCAGTTCCAGAGCATTGTGACTGGTGCAGCCTTTCCTCGTGCGCACCTTGGGGGGCAGGGGGACTGTGTAATAACTTGAGGGTACAAAAGCACCTGCTGCAGATTTCGTTACCTGCCTGACAGTTTTCAGGCAATAGTAAAAATGTCAAGACAACTCTGGTGATTAATATTCCTGCTGAAGAGAGATCCAGGTTTGTCTTGTTCATAAATTAGCGCAGAGAGTTAATATGCTGCGAATAGAATGTACCATACAGAGTATACAGAGTACATAACTGTATTTTATGTGATTAGCTCAGTAGGTTACTGCTTTTGTCACAGAGATCCTTTTGTTACTTGCAGTTCTTTATTAACAATCCTAATATAGCACAGTGACATATGGACGGTGATCAAAGAGCTGCATGCAAAACTACAAGGATAGAGTTAGATATGTATGATTTCCTCGTTTTTCATTATCCTAATGTTGCGAAAAGGAGTTAGTTTAGTTAGAAATACATTCTCATTAGAAAAGCCAACCTCAATCACTGTGGTATGTTTTAAATCCAGAGTTTGTGCTTTTCAAGACCAAACACTCATAAAATATATGACCTAGTAGGATGGATGACTTGATTCCTACTCCTTGTAATTCTCATACACACGTATAATGCACTGTTCTCTGTATAATGTCTGTTTGATGTAAAGTGCTCAGACACCCCATAATGGTATGAGTAGTGCTATAAAACAATTGAAACGCATGTGAGAGAGGGCTTTGGAGAGATGAGGGACACTGTTGGAGGGTGGTGGTGAGGGAATGTGTGGAGAAGTTCGACTTTAGGGGTGGAGATTTGGGGGGGGTCAAGTGCCAAAAAAGATTGTTGCACCAGACAACGCTAAAGCCAGCCAGGGAAACATACCTTGTGTGCCACCATGACATGTTTTCTGCAATCACAACAAGGCTCGAAGTGTGCCACTCAGAAATAGTTATTAGGCCAACGAATGTAGGAGCAGAACTCCAGATCTGCGTTATTAGAATGTGAGAAAAGAAAGGAACTGATGTCAGCAAGCAGGGATGGTGTTTATATTAGGCTCTACTCCATCATTTTCAGGGCATAAAGAGCAAGCACTGAGCTGCAAGGCAGCACCTAGCGGCACACAGGAGCACTGCTTAGAGTTTCTGGATCCACTCTAGTGCTTTGGGATTATTCTTAATTGAAGAATCTGCAGTTAGAAGTAGTATTCAGAAACCTACATCTACTCCTTTCTCAGAACTGGCCTGATAGCCCCTTTTTGCATTATCATGAGCATTTCAGCTTTCACCAAAGGAAAGGTTTGTTGTTGGCGTCTGGTAGGTGGGGTTTGTAGGGGTTGCTGAATGAACTCAAGCATGTGTCAGTATTAGATTAGCTGCATAACCCATCTATCTGATGTCATTCACACTCATTCCTCGCAGAAAACTAAAATTCGCTCACCTCTGTGGACCCTGCCCAAGGGAACAGAGGTCAATGCCGGGGGGAGAGTTGTCTGCATTCAGTGTTCTAAGATGTTTAATGTCTCTCTCCTCTGCGCCTGTTGGTCTTGTTCTATGCCCCTGCTGATAGTGATCTACAAGGCTGCTGCTGTGATCAGTAGTGTTAGACCTGACAGCCTTAGGGTGGTCACCCCTAAATTTTTGCCAGCCTCCCTCCACTTTTGGACACTGTTTTTGCTGGTTTTAGGACTCTGCACACTTTACCACTGCTAACCAGTGCTAAAGTGCATATGCTCTCTCCTTTGAAACATGTTGACATTGGTTTATACCCAATTGGCTTATTTAATCTACTTGTAAGACCCCCAGTAAAGTGCACTACATGTGCCCAGGGCCTGTAGATTAAATGCTACTAGTGGGCCTGCAGCACTGATTGTGCCACCCACATAAGTAGCCTCTTAATCATGCCTCAGGCCTGCCATTGCAAGGCCTGTGTATGCAGTTTCACTGCCACTTCGACTTGGCAATTAAAAGTACTTGCCAAGCCTTAAACTCCCCTTTTTATACATATAAGTCACCCCTAAGGTAGGCCCTAGGTAACCCATAGGGCAGGGTGCTATGTAGATAAAAGGCAGGACATGTACCTGTGCAGTTTATATGTCCTGGTAGTGTAAAACTCCTAAGTTCATTTTTACACTGTTGTGAGGCATGCTCCTTTCATAGGCTAACATTAGGGCTACCCTCATTTACTGTTTGAGTGGTAGATTCTGATCTGTTGAGTGGTAGAAAGGAGTAACAAGTTCATATTTAGTATGGTCAGAATGGTAATACAAAATCCTGCTGACTGGTGAAGTTGGATTTAATATTACTATTTTAGAAATGCCACTTTTAGAAAGTGAGCATTGCTCTGCACTTAAATCCTGTGCCTTACAATCCACGTCTGGCTAGGTTTAGTTGACAGCTCCCTTGTGCATTCACTCAGACAACTCCAAACACAGGATGCTCAGTCACACTTGCACACATCTGCATATTGAATGGGTCTTCCTGGGCTGGGAGGGTGGAGGGCCTGACACTTACATGTCAAAGGACAGTAGCCTGCCCTCACACAAAGGGCTGCCAGACCCCTTACTGGGACGCTGGCAGACAAGATGGAACTGAAAGGGGACACTTCTAACAGGATGGAACTTGTGCACTTCCAAGCCACTCTTTGAAGTTTCCCCCACTTCAAAGGCATATTTGGGTATTTAAGCAGTGTCTCTGACCCAACCAACTCAAGACACTTATGGACAAGATACCACTGGAGAAGAATCCCTGCAGCCTGCCAAGAGGAACTGCCTGGCTTCCCCAAAGGACTCACCTCACTGCTTTTCTGCAAAGGACTGTTGCCCTGCTGTTGCCTTGCTGCCCGCTGGCTCTGCTGAGATGTGCTCTCCAAGGGCTTGGATAGTGCTTGCCTCCTGTTCCTTGAAGTCTCAGGACCAAAAAGACTTCATCCTGTAAGAGAACTCCTTGTGCGGCGAAAATTTGACGCACAGCCTGCAAGAAACTATGCACAGCCCCCATCACGGTCAGAAAATCATCACACGCCAAACCAGAACGACGCAGCCCGGCTCCCCGAAGTGGAAATCGACGCAGTGGCAGCGTTGCGACCGGAACTTCGTCGCACGGCCAACAGAATTGACGCAGAGCCGAGCCGGACCGACGCAGCCTGACTTCCTGAGAGGAATCAACGCAAGCGTCAGCCGTGCAGCAGAAATTTCCACACATTGCCCACCAGATCAACGCAGCTCCTGTGACTTCATCTTGTACATCCAGGATATCAAAGCATCATTCCCGAGGTATCCAAAAACCCCGCAACCCTAAGAGGATTCCAGTCTACACACTGGAAATCAACTCAAAGCCTGCCCTGCGTGAAAACTCAACGATGCATCGTCTGTGTGCGCCGTTAAAATCGACGCACACCTCCCCATTTTCCACCCATCTCCTCGTTTGCGGCCCCTTGCGGGGAATTTGAACGCAAACCAGGTACTTTGTTCTTGCAAGAGACATTTGTTTCTTTTTAAAGACTAAAGACTTCTTTTATCATTTCCTACAGTGATAATTCAAAGTGTACTTTTCAAATCTTAATCGTTATGACCTGCATTTAACCAGATAAATAATATCTATTTTTCTAAACAATGTGTGGTGTATTTTTCTGGTGTTATGCTGTGTTATTGCATGATTTATTGCACAAATACTTTACACATTGCCTTCTAAGTTAAGCCTGACTACTCAGTGCCAAGCTACCAGCGGGTGGGCACAGGATAATTTGGATTGTGTGTGACTTACCCTAACTATTGAGGGTCCTTGCTTGGACAAGGGGTAACCTGCCTGCAAACCAAAGACCCCATTTCTAACAAGTAGTAATTCTGATGATATGACTGTGGCTGTGTTGGTAGCAAAAGAGTTAGTGTCACCAACAATATGGCAGCTGACATCTTTCTTTAATGAACTGGAAGGGTTATAAGTGTTGTTGCTGCAGTAACTGTAAGCTTCTTGTCTAAAAGAAACTGCTCTAAGGTATTCCAGCCTACAGAGCACTGTTGCTCCTAAGAAGCATCTGAAGCTGAAGTTAGCTATATCCATGGCTGAGTCAATAGTAGAAGCAGACGGCATCTCACTGTCTCCAAGGGTTGCCTTTGCCTCCTTTTCCTTATCTTCTGGTAGCAGGTCTATATCTGACATTATGCCAGACCATATCTGGAGACTGTGCCTGCCCAAGATGCTCATGAAGTTAGGTACTCGTGTGAACATGGAGGACATTCTTTTGCCAAAGGCACTCATCCTTCATCCTTCCCTCTCAGGAGAAGCACTGTATGGGGCAGTATGGTTCCTTGATGTTTGCACACTTGCATATTGAGAGTTTTGGGTTGCCCTTAAGATGCAACAAGGTGTTGTCTTGTAGGCTTTTATTTATTTATTATTATTCTTTTTTTATATCAAACCTCAGAAGGACTCCTGCTATTGTTGCTGGAGTCTGCATTAGCTTCAACCCTTTCTGTCAGTTAGGACATATTATGGGGATGTCTTTGACTGTTTTCCTAAAAGGTTCTCAGAAACAACAAAGAACACAGTCTGTCTCCTTACTGATTATTGGAAGATCAAATCTCTTTGAAGGACTTTTAACAGGAGCATTGATCTTGGCCGTATCATGTTGAGGACACTGCACTAGAGGAGGTCCTCAGTAGTCTTCCCATTCACTTCCATGGGAGGGGGAATGCCTAGGGTCTCACACACTTGCAATCATCATTATCTGGTTGATCGTTCTAGCGGGAAAGAAGGGGTGAGGTTGGTGAGTCCACCTGGAATTGGATGTTAAAGATGCAATAGGCAGCTTTGGCAATTGTGATGGTACTCTGTAAGGAAATGCTTACTTTTGTATGGTCACCCCCACCGCCCCCAAGTTTTCAGAGGGATCTTACTGGTTCTCAGACTCTAGAGTGCACAGAGGCCTGCTAACCAGACCTCAGTGCCTGTGTCCATACCCCCAAAACGTGCATCTTATTACATTGGCTTTACCCGACTGGTATGGGCTAACTTACCTGTAATTCCTTAGTATATGGAACAAAGGATAGGTATATAAGTTAGAAAGTCACCCCAGAGATTGATTGTAGCCCTGATTGTGCAACCATGTGTGTGCCACCGGTAACCTAACACACAAAAAAGGGGAGAGGAGGTAATCTCAGTGGGTTTTCACCCTCTGTGGGAAACCTAAAAAGATTTTTAAATTGCCCTCAACCACTAATAGTGACCGGCTCCATTGTTGGTGTAGGAAGCTCACTCTTTATATAGTGCACTAAAATGAAGTACACTGTGCAGAGACTCCAGTGGATCCCCAAATGGTACTGCAGAGGCAAATGTGGATAGGACAAATGCTCTATTTGTGGTAGTGTGGGTAAGCAATTAGACTTATCAGAGGGTAGTGCTAAGCAGTTGTTGTACTCAAAGAGGCAATAAATGAGGTACACACTTAAAGAAAAAAATCTGAAACCAATTTAGAAAAGGAAAATGTTCCTTACCCAGTAGACATCTGTTCATGGCATGTAGTGCTGTAGATTCACATGCTTTGCATAAGTCTGCCATCTAGTATTGGGTCCAGAGTGTTACAAGTTGTTTTTGTTCGAAAAATCTTTTAAAGTAACAGGATCAAGTGACTCGTCTTCTTGACGAGACTACACAAGGGCATCAAGTCCTTTGTTAGACTGTTTCCCCACAGGCGGGAGAGGTAAGTGGTGTATAGAGAGTAAAGAAAAAGAGATGGCCATGCAATGTAAAATATTTATATGCTAATGAAATTACAACAGCTACAGGCATCTTGGAAGGAGGGAGGGTGCATGTGAATCTACAGCACAACATGCCACAAACAGATGTGTACTGGGTCAGTAACATTTTCCGTTCAATGGCATGTGTGGCTGCAGATACACATGATATGCAGAGACTGTAAAGCAGTCCCTCCAAAGAAGTGGTGGCTAGCCTGTGGGAGTTGGAGTTGCTTGAAAAAGTGTTCTGAGCATTGCTTGGCCAACACTGGTTTGCTGGCGTGCTAAAACATCTACACAATAGTGTTTAGTAAATGTATGTGGTGTAGACCAAGAAGCAGATTCACATGTCTGCTATTGGGATGCTACTTAGAAAAGCCATAGAAGCACCCTTATTTCTAGCCAAGTGTACTCTGGGGGAAGCAGGTAACTGTTGTTTGGCTTTAGCATAGGAAGTTTGAATACATTTGATTATCCATCTTGCTATACAATTTTTTTATATTGGGTTGCCTTTATGAGGCATTGAAAATGCTACAAAAGGTTGTTTAGATTTCCTAGATTGTTTGGTTCTGTATATATAATACATGAGAGCCCTTTTAACATCTAGTGTGTGAAGAGCTCTTTCTGCAACCGAGTCTGGTTGTTGGAAAAAGAATTGCAATTCATTTGATAGGTTGATATGGAATTGTGAAAATATTTTTGGAAGGAATTTAGTGTTTGTTCGAAGATCTGCTCTATCTTGGTGTATTTGGAAGAATAATTCTTCTAAGGTTAAAGCTTGGAGTTCACTTGCACGTCTTAGGGAAGTGATAACTACTAAAAAATCCAGTTTCCATGAAAGGAATTGTAAAGATCATGCATGCAATGGCCCAAAGGTGGACCCATGTACCTAGTAAGAACAATAACGTTCCAGGATGATGCTGGAGGCACCCTGGGTGGTAGACAGATCCAGAAATGTTGCGAACCAAGCTTGATGTGCCCATGCGGGAGCTACAAGGATCATGGTGAGAGAGGTTTGCTTCAATTTGCGAACTAGAGACGGAATGAGTGAGAAAGGCGGAAAAGCATAAGCAAATATCCCTGACCAATTCATCCATCCAGCACTGCCCTTGGACTGAGGGTGTAGGTATCTGAACACAAAGTTTTGGTATTTTGTATTTTCTGCGGTGGCGAAGAGGTCTATTTGGGGTGTTCCCCTACTTTAGAAAGTACTGAGGGTGGAGTTACCATTCAGTGACTTGTTGCTGCATCCTTCTGAGGGTTACAAATTGGTTGTCCATGCCTGGGAGATACTCTGCAACTAAGTGAATGTGGTGGTGAATTACTTGTCTTATTGTCTAAGCAAGATGGGACAAGTGAAAAGAACGCGTCCCCCCCTCACCTTTTTGCAGATAATACATGGACTAGAACTCTTTGTGGGAGAGTTGTGGAAGATTGCTACGAAAACTGCTTGAAGCTCCAGGTAATTCACATGTGAAGCTTGATGAACGGGATCCCATAGACCTTGTATTGTGAGGTTGTTGAGGTGAGCTCTCCAACCTGTCTGTGATACATCTGTAGTCAGAGTGATCTGAGGCAAAGGGTCCAAAAAGTGCAGCCCGAGAGGTTGGTGGGGCTCCACCACTGCAGACAGCAGTGAGTCTGCAAAACTAGATCTTTGAGATGACCCAGTGACTGAGACCACTGATGAGACAGACATTGCTGTAGGGGACGCATGTGCAGTCTGGTATGAGGTACGATGGCAAAGACAGAAAACCATCATCCCTAATAGCTGCATCACTGTCTTCACTGTGTAAGTGTGGTTTTCCTGCAACTGGGAAATTAAGGTTTGAAAAGTTTGAATTTGAGCTTTACTTGGATATGCTAATCCTATCTGTGAATTGAGCACTGGTCGTAGATATGGCTGTATCTGCAAAGGTTGAAGATGGGATTTGGGGAAGTTGATTGTGAATACCAGAGTGTGAGATATATCCACTGTGATCTGAGTGTGATGCTTACAGTGTTGTAACGTACTGGCTTTGATAAGCCAATCATCCAAGTAAAGCAAGATATGAATGTGTTGACATCTGAGATATGCAGCAACTACTGCTAGACACTTTGTGAAGACCCTGGGAGTGGTTGTAACCCTGAAAGGTAAAACCTTGAACTGATAATGTTTCCCCCCCAATAATGAATCTGAGATATTTGCAGTGTGCTGGGTGAATGGGATTATGAAAGGAAGCATCCTTTAGATCTAAAGCTGTCATAAAGTTGCCTTGCTGCAACAGTGGAATGACATCTTGGCGAGTGACCATATGGAAATGCTTTGAGAGAATGTAGGGATTTAGTGGTCTGAGATCTAGAATTTGCCCGAGTGACCCGTCCTCCTTTGGTATAAGGAAGTATAGGGAGTATAGTCCTGACCCTTGCTGCGAGAGGGGGACTGGTTTTATAGCACCTTTGAGAAGTAGGGATTGTACCTCTTCTTTGAGAAAAGTAACATGTTCCTGTGAGAATTTGTGAGGGGGAATGTTTGGTGGAGTGGAAGTGAGCTACAGACAATAACCATGTTGGATAATTGAGAGAACCCACTGGTCTGTGGCGATATCGGACCACTATGGGTAGAAGTCTTTGAGTCTTTTCCTACTGAAGAGGTGCGAGGTGGTGGAAGGTGTAGGTTGTCACTGGTGTGAAGCGGAGGCAGATCCTCTGGAGGTGGATGTCTTCCCTCTGTTTGAGCCTCTGTAGGATCCCCTAAAGGAACATCTGTTCTAGAAATGGGAACCCTTGTCTGTTCTGAGAGGTGGAAGGCTCGGAAGAGGATGGTTTGAAGCCTCCCCTGAATTGTGGGTGATGTAAATTACTACTTTGTGTTGTGGTGAGTAATGCCTCCATTGTTTTTGCTGTTTTTGAGTCTTTAAGTTTTTCGATTGTAGTATCCACTTGTTAGCCAAATAAGTGTTCTTTATAAAATGGCACGTTGAGAACTGCCTGCTGTATTTCTGGCTTGAAGCCTGAACACTTAAGCCAAGCATGCCTGTGTATAATGATACTTGTATTAATACCGCATACTGCAGTATATGTGGCATCAGTTGCACACCGAATGGAATTACTGAGAATAGTTTGACCCTCTGATACCATCTCATGTGCCCTTTTGCGATGCTCCTCTGGGAGGTATTGAAAGAGATCTTCCATTTCGTCCCAGTGGGTGCTATTGTACTGTGCCAAAAGTATCTGTGAACTGGCGATACAACAATGATTGGCAGCTTGTGCAGCTACTCTTTTTCCTGCTGCATCTAATTTTTTGCCTTCCTTGTCAGGAGGGAGCGAATCTCCTGTGGACTGACTATTAGCACGTTTTTGTACTGTACTGATCACTATTGAGTCTGGAGGGATTTGAGCCTGTATAAAGAGGGTCTGTAGGTGCTGCTTTGTATTTTCTATCCACTCTAGGGGTGATAACTCAAGACCTTACGTGTTCTTTAAAAATATCATTAGCATGTCTAAGCATGCCGGGTAGCATGGGGAGGAATTGACTCTGTGTGTTGTAGTAAGATGTAGTAAGGGTGTCAAAGAGAAAATCCTCTTCAATAGGGTCAGTGTGCAGCTGGACATTGTGGTACGCGGCTGCCTTTGCTATCACCTCCTGATAAGATGTTGTGTCTTCAGGTGGTGACTGCCGTGCAGGATATAAATCGGAGTAATTTGGCAGGATAGGATCTGGATCATATGAATTCCACGGATATATGTCATGTGGTATGTGACTTAAATCATCTTTCTGGGTGAAAACTGTGGTTTAATAAGTGGTGAGGGTCATTGAGTACATGGTGGAGGGGTGGAAGAAAGCACTGGAGAGTGTGGTGGAGAAGGCTAAGGTCCAACTGGAGCCATGTCCTTGGAGGCCTTCTTAGGGGGAGAAGCAGTGTCCAAGGCCTCTTCAAATGTTAGCTTCCTTTTAATTGGAACAGAGGGGAAAAACATGATTCTCCCTGTTCCTTTTTGAATATGGAGCTGAAGCTGATGTGCATCCATAATCTCTAAAATGGGCTCCACTGGTTAAACTGTTTCAGAAGCATGACTGGAGTCTTTAGAAGGCACAGTCTTGTGTTTTGAATTTTTTGGTACCAAAGTCTTTGGTCGGGTCGAAGCTGTTGGCTCCAAATTAGCTGTGGAGGCTTTTTGGTTGGTGTTGAAGTGGTCAGTTCAATGGATCTGCTCGATCCTGAAGATGCCTGTGATGTGGCCGAGCCGAAGGTCAATGCCGAAGATATCTTAGCTGTTTTCGGTGCCACACCGGAAGGTGAGGCATCCGAACATGATTTTCAGATCCGACCATGGCCCAAAGGCAGTGGCGGTCCGGCGACCTGTTTCCGGGGCTTTTTTAGTCTTTGTATGAGGAGTTGGAAATATTCTACTCACAGGTTGCACGGAGGCGACTGGTTGGCTCTCAATTTTCGGATTGGTTGTTTGACTCCGAGTCTTCGATTGAGAAGGCCTCCTCCTGTTCTGGTTCCCTCTATGCTTGGTCTTCCCCGAAGATAACCAGAGTGTCGTCTGGTGTTTTGGATGCCATCTCCAACAGACGAGCTCTTCGGTCCCGGAGCATCTTCTTGGATCGAAAGGAACGGTAGGCGTTGCAACTTTGTTTGTTGTGGGTGGGGAGGGACGCAAATTACACACCAGATGTTGGTCAGTGCAGGGAAATTTGACACTGAGGGCAGAAATGAAATGGAGTATGTTCTATTAGCTTTGCATAGTCCAATACCACATGGAGAAGTATGCCCGAGATGGGCACAGATGCCCCGGAGGGCGGTGAGACGGCTATGGGTGTGGAAATTCAGACCGACCATGAAATATATAGAAAACACCGATCAAAGTACAATACTGTCTCCGAAAGAAAGACGGAAGAGAACAGTTCGGAATAGCCTGAGCTGAGGAAATACTGGAGCAAGAGGAACACACGTCCAAACCCTATGGCACTGAGAAAACAATCTAACAAAGAACTTGATGCCAAAGCGCAGTATCACTAAGAGGAGGAGTCACTCGATCCTGTGACTCTAAAAGATTCTTCGAACAAAAACAACTTGCAATAATCCGTACCAAACATTAGATGGCGGACTTAAGCAAAGCATATCTATCTACAGCCACACATGCCTTCAAACCTGACACTTATTTTGATATCTGTTTCTTCGTAATCAGGTAAGTAGGTTTACAATAATAAATACTTTGCAGTTTCAAAAATCAACAGTGCAATTTTTCAGTTCAGCAATGTTAACCTATGGGAGGAAAACAAAAATGCAGGTTTGCAGGTATGTACACGACTTACAAATCCAGTCTTTGGGGTTTTAGGTCATTAGGTCAACACCAGACAAGGTTCAAATCAGTACCAAGAGTGCACCCACAGCGGCACAGGGTGGCCCGTGCAGAGGTCAAATTTGGAGTTGGACGCCCAATGTTAACCAATGGAGACTAGGGGTGAATGAAGATGCGCCACTCAAGGGTGAGTAACACGGTGCCAGGGGTCGATCTCCTGGGGGTTGCGGTAAGCACAGGGATTCAGAAGGCAGCACCAAACTTGTACCCTCAACAAAACAGGGGTAGCCGGGTGCAGAGTGCCAACACAGCATTGTGCAGCCAATGTTAACCAATGGAGACGGGGGGTAACCGAAGATACGCTACTCGCAGGTGAGTAAAGTGGTGTCAGGTGTCAGTCTCCTGGGGTTGAGGTAAGTCCAGCGGAGGGCCACAAGGCAGCACCAAACTTACATCCCCAGCGGCACAGGGGCGGCCGGGTACAGAGTGCCAATAGAGCATTGGGACCCCAATGCAAATCAATGGGGGAGGATCAGTTTTGGATAAATGCTGCAGGCTCGGGCTAGGAGGCTGAACACCAAAAAAAAAAAAACGCTGCCCAGGTAAGTTCTGATGCTAGGGGACGTAGGGACACTGACGGTCAAGCTCCCGAAGGCCCAGGGGCTCTGGGTGCAGGAGTGTCCTTTAGCATTGGGAACAGATTACCAGGGAAGTCGCGGTCAGGGGGAGTCTTCGGTTTGAGGCTGCAGGCTTTGAGGCAGAGTCCGGCAGAAGTCAGCTTATGGTGGACTCAGATTTACTGCAGAACCTTCACAGAACCGGTGGGCTAATTGGACTTTGGCCGTAGGAGTTGGGTGCAGAGGTAGGTCTGCAGGCTGTTTTGTGGTTCCTCAGGGCAGAGAACTTTTTCTTTTAAAGTTGGTTCCTATTGAACAGGTCTGCTGTTCTCGGAGATCTTGATCGAAGGCAGACAGCCCTCCCAAAGCTTTGGAGGTCGTTGGGATGCAGGACAGGTTGTATTTTGGGCAGGATCGTCAAGGGCTGCAAACAGGCCGGTAGGGCTGGGGCCAAGTCAATTGGTATCTGCAGTCTTCTCTGCTGATGAGACTCCTTTGTGTCCGGCTCTTCTTAGGTCATCGGGAATCTGAGTTCCAGAGTTCAGGGGTATCACCTAAATTCTCAATTTAGGGGTGATGCAAGGAGTGCTAGCTGGTAGCCAATGGGCTGACCACCTTCAGGGTGACCACACCCTTCTTATGACCACTTCTGCTGAGATGTGGGCAGAACCCTAACCCTAGTAGCCCAATGTGATGTGATGTGGTGGACTATGTGCTTGGCCTCAGTTCAAGGATGGCAGAGTACGTGGAAAAAGCATCCAAAAACCTTGAGGCCAGCCAACAACTCCAGAAGCACTGGTATGACCAAAAGGCTGCACTGGTAGAGTTTAAACCAGGGCAGAAGGTATGGGTTATGCAGCCTGTTGCTCCCAGAGAACTTTAGGACAAGTAGAGTGGACCTTACCCCTATCCTAAAAAAGAAAAGTGAGCTCACCCACTTGGGTAGACCTGGGCACTAGCAGGACACCCAAAAAGGTAATCCATGTGAACCACCTCAAGCTTTTCTGAGACAGGGCTGATGTAACCATGCTGATGGTTACTGATGTGGATCAGGAAGCAGAGAGTGAGCCTCTACCTGACCTCCTCTCACACAAGTCGAAAGATGGGTTAGTTGATGGAGTTGTCTACTCGGACATCCTCACTAGCCAACTGCAGGCTGACTGCAGGCAAGTCTTGCAGCAGTATGCAGAGCTTTTTTCCTTAACCCCTGGACAGGCACACCTGTGTACCATTGATGTGGCCACAGGAGACAGCATGTCTTTCGATATCCAAGATCTATCGGCAGTCTGATCAAGATAATGAGAGCATCAAAGTTGAAGTCAACAAGATGCTGGATTTAGGGGGTTTTGAACCCTCTGACAGTTCCTGGGTTAGCTCAGTGATCTTAGTTCCCAAACCTCATACCCAGGGTGGAAAGAAAGAAATGAGGTTTTGTGTGGACTACAAAGGTCTCAACTGTGTCACCAAGACAGATGCTATTCCAAGGGCTGATGAGCTAATAGACAAATTAGGTGCAGCAAAGTTCGTCAGTACCATTGACTTGACTGCAGGGTGCAAATTAAGATGGCACCTGGAGCAAAAGAAAAGACAGCATAGCATTCTCTACACCTGATGGACATTATCAGTTTACTGTTATGCCCTTTGGCTTAAAGAATGCCCCTGTCACCTTCCAAAGTTTGGTGAATCAAGTCCTTGTTGGCGTGGAGTCCTTCAGTGCAGCATATCTAGATGATATGGCTGTGTTCGGCTCCTCCTGAAAGGATCACCTGGGAAAGGTTTTTCAGGCTCTGCTAGAGATATTGCATAAAGCATACCTCACATGGACTAGGCTTTACAAAATGGGCTGACTGCCCAACCACAAGTGCCCTAGGGTTTGGCTATAGAGGGAGACAAAACATACCCTATTGGAATGCCAGAGGCTGAGGGTCTATTGGCATACCATACAGCGGTGCCTGGAGGAGGGTCACCCTGTAAAACTAATGGCACAGACAGTATGCCTGGGCATATGGGGTGAGCAGACATTGCTGAAGTTCTGTTACATATCACTATTAGTGGCCAGGAAGGACATTATCCAGGTATGATACAGTAGAGACAATTCCTAAACAACCCTAGGGCTTGGAATATGGACTGGTCCTTGACAGCTGAACGGGCTGTATATATAAGTATGTGGCTGCCCGAAGAAATTTGAGAAAAAATATATATGGGGCCCGTGGAAGAATGCAGGAGAACAAAGAAGCTGACTCAATGGGCACAACTTACCAACACAGGGGAGATGGCAAGGACCTATCTCTTATGACCCACAGAACATTCGGTAGTGTTGACTCGCATCATTTTCTACATAGTGCTAATGATGCATCTGTACCCCAACCCTGAACTATGCCCCAAAAATGTAGAATTTGGAAATGTAATGTTTCTCTTAGATATTTGTTGTGTACTTATACATTGCAAATAAAATATTTAAAAAAAGAACGCTAAGTTGCCTTTCAATGGAGTGTTCTTTCCAAATTCTGCTATTTACGAGAAGACTGTAGGTAGTTTCCCTGGTGGACGAAGCAAAATTAGGACTATAATGCTCTCAAAATAAAAAAAGACTAGGGTGATTCACAACACATTTGCTGTACAAGCCCTGTATAGACGTTAATCACATTACTTGTAAAGAGTGATGTCCACATGCCCTTGATATCGAAAGGGAGGCTGTGCCTGTTTCTCCTTTCCCACTGGCATGACACTCTCTGGTTCCCCATTCCGCGGTGAAATGAAGGGGTGGTAGCGTTCAGTCTCCTGTGGGTGGCGTGCCTCCAAGGCCTCCTGTGGATTCAGGTACAAGGTGATTGGGACCATAGGAAGGATGCTGATGTATCTAAAGAGTGCAAGAGATAATGAACGGCTGTTCAAGCAAACATGAGTGTATAGTAGGTGTGCACATATCTGATTGAAAAATCTTTCAAACATGAAAACAAATAAATACTACATGATATTCACAATATCAAACTAAGCTTAAACGGTCTGACAGGAAATGGATAGATGAAAGTGTAGTCTTTTTTGGCACCCTATCAGTTTACTCACTACACATGTATGTCTTCATCTTCTATGATAGTTTTCTGTTGTTCAAAAGTCTCTGCTTGAGACTTTGTGCCATGTCAAAAGCTACACTGTTTTTGCATAAGATGCTTCTTTAAAGTATCTCATTGGGAAGGAGCTCTCGAGAACATAAAACTGTACAAAATATTTCACGGATACTAGCCTTTCCACTAAATTTCTCATATTTGCAACCATCGCTCCAAACATTATTTACTCCTAAAAGTTGAAATTGAATTGCTTCTTTCATGGCTTCATCCAGGGCAGTAGTTTTCAAGGTTTTAATGTTTAGCGCACCACTGAATAAAATAATTTCAACTGGATCCCTGAATATTTGCTAATGATTCCTCACAATGAATATGCAGAATGTCAAGCCTTGACTTAACATGGTAATTGTACTATAAAATCAACAAGTTTCAGATGTGTGTTTTAATGTTTTATGCTACATAGATAAAGTTACCTTTAAAGTAACTGTATTACTCTTAGCGCAAACTTTCTCATCAAATTTGTGGGACGAGTGCTCCTTGATGCACAACATGCCTCTCCTTTGATGCGCATGTCAGCACTTCCTCCAGTGAGTGCCAGAGAGCTGCGGCCAAAGATGGCCGCTCCTGTGTGAGGCTCTCTGCATCAGAGACTCAATCATTGTTCTGCTTAAATAAACAAGTTACTTATCTTCTGGCATGCTCATTTCTAGTACAGACTATCTAATCACATATTCCTTACCTTTTAAATCTTCTCCAAGTGTCAGACTGGATCCAGAAACCTTTGCGCAGTATCACTGTATGACAGTATGTGGCATAATGCACCAACTCCATTCTGCTCCATAAGTGATGCATAAAACTACTTGCAGGTGCCACTCACGCATGATGATGTCATTTACTTTCTAGGCTGTCCATGTCCCCAGGCGCAGAGCCCAATAGCAAACTGGCTTTGAAAAACATGCAGATTTTAAGGGATAGAGCCCAATTCAACTAACAAAGTGGATTGGTGAGGAATCTGCTGTTGGGAGTCTTTACCGGAAATGATGTTACAAAGATAAGTAACTTGTTCTGATAGAAACTTCTGACCACTGATTCCTCCCCTTTTGAAATATACCAGAGCAGTACCTCTTAGCAGTTAGGTTTGTGAACTGGCTCAAACTAAAATGCCCTGTAGGACCGAGTGGCCGAAATGCACCTCTCGTGAACCTGTCTGTCTAGACAGTAGTGGTTCATGAAGTATGGAGTAACATATATAAGCCCCCTGGCAGATGTCCGGGATAGGAACTCTGCTTGCCAATGCAGTGCTAGCAGCCTTGGCCCTGGTGGAATAGGCTTTCAGCTCTTCTGGGGGATGCTTTTTGGCCAGTGTGTAGCAGATCTTAATGCAGAGCACAATCCAAAGGGAGATGATCCTTTTCTGCACAGCCTTGATTTGTTTCTTTCCCAGCGAAACCCACAGAGAGAAGATTGCCCACCTGATGATCTCTGCTATGTTCAATTAAAAGCTCAGTGCTCTCTTGGGGTCCAACCAATGGAGTCTCTCTCAATCCTTAGAAGGGCTCAAAGGGAGTATGAATTAAATATGTGAAGGTTCCACTGAGGAATATTGAAAGACGAGTGAAGAAACAAGTGTTGGAGACCTTCCAAAAACGCAGCACAACCGGTGACTTCAATAATGAAGGCTGGTCTGGTAACCGTAAAAAGACCAAGGTGCCAAAAAGTACCTTTTAACTGCGCTCAAAGCAAAGCCTTTTTGGGCAAGAGACAACATGAAACAACGTCAGATAAATTGGCCTGAGGAAGTACAATCAGGGGTGTACCTCACACCCCAAACCTGACATTTGTCTGAATGACAGGCGTACAACAGTTTTTGTCAAGGGACGATAGGCTGCCAAAATGACCTTAAACACCTCTGGAAGAAGGTCAAAAGTGTCCAGCTGTTGCCGCTCATTCTCCATTCTTTAACATGGAGATCGCAAAGGGCCAGGTGCAGAACCTTGCTTTTTTGTTGTAGCAGCAGATCCTCCCAGAGGGATAGCCTAGTCCGGGGACAGATGTTCAAGCCCACAAATTCTGGATAGTATCCTCTCTGTGTCCAATCTGGGGCCACTACGATGACTTGGACCCGTTCGTTCCAAATTATCTTCAGAATTCGGGGTAGAAGTCATATCAGCGGGAAGGTGTACACAACTCCACAGCTGTACTTTAGACCCAATGTGTTCCATAGTAGAGGTGCCTTGGAATCTCCAAAGCACACAACTGTTAATATTGCATGTTCTTGGCAGTGTCAAATAGATCGAGCCAAGGAACTTGCCATTCAAGGAAGAGATCTTATGTCATCTCCAGGAATAACTAACACTCTTGATCTGCTAGGGGTCGACAGTTGAGCTAGTCTATCCTGGCAATCAAAGATCCTGCCAAGTGGTTCTCTAATAGGAAGATGCCTTGATGATCCAGCTATTTCAAGAGGCATATTGCCTCCTGGCAAAGAGGCCAGAACCCCACACCACCCTCCTCGTTGCAATACCACATGGTGATGTTACCTGCCAGCACCTGCACCAGCCTTTCTTTTTGAAGTATGGAAGGTAGGCTCTCAACGCCAAGCGAGTCGCAGCTCCAAAGGTTTATATGCAGCCAGGCCTCTGCCAGAGTCCCTTGGTCTCTGATCTCCCCCTCTCCCAAATGGTCGCCCCAACCCAGAAGGTGGTGCATCAGTAACCACAGTCAACTCTGGGTGAAGAAAGGAGAGGGTCTGTTGAGCCAAATACAGTCAAGAAACCACCACTTTAAATCTTTTGCAGTCTTGTCCGCGATCTGGACGTGGGGGGAGACGATCCCTTCATGCTGGGCCCACTAAGACTTCAGATCCCACTGCAGAGCCTGCATGTGCCATCTGGTGTGGTTGACCAGCAGGATGCAGAAAGTCATCTGGCCAGGTAGCCTCAGAGTGTACGTCTCTGAAATCTAGGACCAAAGCTGAAAGATCGAGATCACTGCTTGAATGCCCTCATCTCTCCTTTACAGGGGAAAGGTATGGAACCTAACCATGTCCAGAATGTCTCTGATGAACCATCAGAGAAAGACTCAGGTGTGACTTCGGCACTGTGAGGAAAACGGGGTGTGTTTTTAGGGGTGGTTGTGCAACCTCACCATACAATACACTTAACTACCCGTTTAGGACCTGTAGGGTTCATCTATCAAAGCTTGAGCTCAGCCCTGCGTAGCTGTGGAACAGAGCAGCAGGGCTGACACAGAGGAAAAGGTGGAAAGCATTTAAACAGAACCAAAACAACCACAGAAGAAATAAACACAGGAAATCTGACACCAATTTATAAAAATAGACTTTTTATAAGAATACACTAGAATGACAAAGATCCACCGGAGGGTTCCGGAGATATAGATTTTACAAGCAAAAATAAACCAAGTCATTTCCCTCAACTGTGAACAAGCCTTGGCAAAGCCAAAGGAATCTATACTTGGAAACGTTTCCAAAGAAAATATAGGCAAGTGTCAATGCGGGTGTTTGGAGGTACTTGGGGCAACCAACACCAGCAAGGAGCTAGTCGGGGGAACAGCAAGGTCCTCAAGAGCAGTTACCTTAACAGAAGAAGCAGACTTCCAGCAGTTCCATTCACTTTATCTGCATTGTAATGGATCCTTTTGGAGTGGTGCTGATGCAAGGGATGAAGGATGGTGAAGACGCTCCAAGGATGCTGTGGATGCTACGTGGCCAAAGGGGTCTTCCTGCAGGGATTTCTTGGTCCACAAAGATGGTGATGGGGTTCTGGTTACAGGGTCGACGTCCCACAAGTCCTCTATGGTCTGGCCGAAGTTAAGTCACACGAAGACTGCCAGTCACCTGTTGTCACAGTGACATGACAATACTCGTTTTTCTAAGGGTTCCAGTAATTCTCCAACAGCACTTCCGTATTCAGGGAACTTGGGTGTAACTCTGTGTTTCGGGTCTTAGTGTAGCATGGCGGTGGTGGTAGCGGCTTGAAGATTTTGGGCTAACAACTTGCCTCAGTGGGCTTTTTCAGCTATTGTGTTGTGAACAGGAGGACAGTCAGCTGGCATTTGGAGTTCTTGTGGCTTGACTGGGATCTGGTGACATGGCAGACAGCCCTTCTCTTTGTTAGCCCCTGGGTGCAGAAGGTGCAGTCTTGGATTGTGCAGCCTCACTTTGCTGGTCCCTTGGTGCAGCAAGGCAGTTCATCTTCATTCCTTCTTCAAGGTCAGTTGAGATCTGAGGTATGGGAAGCAGGGGTGCCCCTCTGCCATCAGGGCAAGATACGGTTGGTAGCCAATGGCTACCATGTTCCTTCCCACCCGGTGACCACTTCCTGTGGAGTGTGGCATCTGGCTTTTCCAGGATACACCATTCTGTCCACTCACAAGTTGACGAGAACCCTCTCTCTGTGTTCATACCTCCATAACCCACCCCTGGTATATGGCTAACTCAGGGTTACCACTCCTGGAGAAACCAGTTTACCAACTGGTTTCCCCCTCACTTCTCCCCATGCCAGCCTGTCGGTCTAAACAATGGGGCAGCCCTCCTACCTGGGGGGATACATTTACCCTTCAAAGGCGGCTTCCCCTTCAAAGCCTGCATTTTGGGGCTAACACCTAAGTGGCTTCCTGCAGGAGGAAGCTAACAGCTCCCTGGCCTTCAATCCCTCATTCTCCTTCTTGAGAGTCATTGGCATGTCTCTCTAGGAGGGAAGAAAGCTGTCTCGTGGAACAGGCTCCATGTCTGCCCAGGAAGGCAAAAGAGTTTTAAAGGCAACAAAGTGACAGCTTTGTAAAAGCTACATACAGCAACAAGTTGCATTAATTTCAACTTGAAATACAAGTCGGGCTTAAGGTAACAAGTTATTTACACTGTTCAGGAGTTAGCGCAGCTGAGGGGTCAGAGTATAATCCTGTATTCGCCATTTGGGCAACAAAGTTTCCACAATAAAAACAGTGGTTTCCCTTTGCTTTTAATGGCAAAGCAGGGCTAACAATGCACAATTGATCTGCCAGTCTGCAGAGGGAGACTGGGGGACTTATTTCACTTGGGGGACCTCCAGAGTAGTATAACTAGTGCTGGAGTACCCCTCTAGTTTACACACCCTGGGTAAAAGGTTACTTTAAGGGCCACTTTTGGCATGGTTAAATCCCCTCAACTTTTTGCCTGGTATGGATGCTAACATGACACTGTGTGCTGGGATCCTGCTACCCAGGCCCCAGCACCAGTGTTCTTTCCCTAGACTGTCATTGTTTCCACAGTTGGCACACCCCTGGCACACAGCTAAGTCCCTTGTAAAAGGCACCAGTGGTACCACGGGATCTGTGACAGGGAGGGTCCCTAACGGCTGCAGCATGTATTGTGCCACCCTAAGGGACTCCTCACAAAGCACATGCACGCTTTCATTGCAGATTGTGTGTGTTGGTGGGGAGAAAAAGGCAAGGTCAACATGGCACCCGTTCCAGGGTGCCATGGCCACAAACCACTGCCTGTGGCACTGGTAAGTTATTCCTCGAGCAAGCCTTACAGCCATAAGACAGGGTGCACTATACCACAGGTGAGGACATAGCTGCATAAGCAATATGTCCCTATAGTGTCCAAGCCCATTCATAGACATGGGAAGTGCAGTGTGGCCATATTAAGTACATTGGCAGGGAGTTTGTCATTATGAATTCCACAGCTCCACGATGGCTTCACTGAACGGTGGAAAGTTTGATATCAAACTTCTCAGCACAGTAAGCCCACACTGATGCCAGGGTTGGATTTATTGTGCAATGCACACAGAGGGCATCTTAGAGATGCCCCCTGTATTTTACCCAACCCTATACTGTAAGGTTGACCAGTCTGTGCCAGCCTGCCACTAACAGACACTTTTATTACCCCATGGGGTGAGAATCTTTGTGCTCTCTGGGGTAAGGAACAAAGCCTGCCTGTTCTGGGTGGAGGTGCTTCACACAACCCCCCTACAGGAACTGTAACACTTGGCAGTGAGCCTCAAAGGCTCAGGCCTCCTGTTACAGTCCTGTTCCAGAGCTCCAGGGCACTCCACGCTTAGTGGAGATGCCCTCCCCAGGACCAAGCCCCACTTTTGGAAAAACAAGGAGGAGTGACCACTTCTACTGGGACCATCCCTAAGGTGTCTAGTGAGGAAGTGACCCCCTCCTTGCAGAATACTCCATCTTGTTTTGGAGGATAGGGACCAATATGGTTAGGAATGAGCCCCCCCTACCCAAACGGAGGGGGCAGTTGAAGGGTGTAGCCACCCTCAGGGACAGCAGCCATTGGATACTGCCCTCTGACCCCTGTAACACCCCTAAATCTAGTATCTATGGGCTTCCATGAACCTTACTCACCAGATTCCTGGCGATCTCAGAAAAAAGAAGGACTGCCAACCCCAGCAGAGATGACTCCAGACGACAACTGACTTGGCCCCAGGCCTACCGAACTGTCTGCAGCTTCAGAGACCCCCTGCTCCAAGAAGGTGACAAATCGTGCAGGACCAGAGACCTCTACAAACCCCCAGAGGACTGCATGCCTAGCAGAGGACTAAGAACTCCAGAGGACAGTGTGGCCCTGACAAGAAGAAACCCCCCAACAGTACTCCAGAACCACATGGATCTGCAAGCCCTGACCACTCTGCACCCGAAGCCCACAGCCCGAGTCCCAGTGGTCCACTGATCCAGAGAAAGTCCAGAGACGATTCTGACCTGAAGTCTACCCTAGGTTGACTCCTGCTGGGCAACACAACAACGCCTGCAGCCTGAATCGTGAGGACCCCTCCCCACCGGATCTGATGAAGATACCCTTCGCCCGAGGAGACCCTGCAACCGCAGCCCCCTGGCCTTGGGGAATCTGCCAGACGGTCCAGCAACATCCAGCGGGCGTCTCCCCTACCTGTCCTTCCTCTGTTTTCCAAGAACCAACCCCCCTGGACCCAGCTTGCTGCATTTTTTGTGACCCCTGGAGTCCCCTTATTGAAAAGCATTAGGCGCCCAACTCTGTGTTTGCACCATGCATCCTGCTGCCCCTGGGCGGCAGAGGGTGTGTGTTCGGTGTAGACCTGTTCCCCCTCCCCCCCTCCACGTGCTCCTCTAAACCCACCAGATCTGCTCCCCGAGGACAGGGGTACTTACCTGGCAGCAGACCTTCTTCGAGTGGCCCAAGTCTCCAGAGGCCCCCAATACAAACCTCACAACAACTTTGACCTTTGCATCCAGACGGCAGAGTGCTGCTGATGGTACATGTTTGGGGTCAATATGAACTTTGACCTGTGGGCATCCAAACTCCCAGAGACTGGAACTGTAAGCTGAGTACTTACCTTCAAAACATACTAATACTTTTCCTCCCCTAGGACTGCATTGGTTCCTATGAACCAGTACTATCTACTTTAGCCTCTGTTAAGCCTCTGGGGAACCCCTGGACTCTGTACCTCATTTTGGAATACTATATACAGAGCCAGCTTCCTACATTTACCACATACTAGGGACTTACAGGTCTGATCGCCCTTTCCAATTGGGTGCAGCCAAATTGACAAACTTTACGGTCAAGCACGTTACACGCACGTTGATAGTGAACCTTAAACATGACAGGAGGTTTGCGTAGTCTGGAAGTGGTTGAGACTTCTTGAGGTGAACCCGCCTTCAGATAGTTGTCGAAGTAAAGGACGACTAGGACCCCTGAACTCTGACTGCATGCTGCTACAACTGCCATTACTTTTATGAACACCGGATAGGCACAGTGAACTGAAAATGTTCCTGTCCCATTACGAACCGCAGGTAGTGCCAATCGGCCTGCAGGATGTGGAAACGGAAAGAAGAGTCCTGCAGGTGAAGGCCACCACCCAATCTCTGGGGCCAAGGGCAGTTGAGACCTGGGAGAGCCTGAACATCTTGAATTTTTCCTTCTGGAGAAAAGGCATTGAGAGGATGCAGCTCAAACAGGGTGAAGGCTTCTGTCCTTCGGTACCGGAAAGTAGTGGGAATAAAAACCACAACCCATTTTTGACACCGGCAATCTCTTGATGGCCCCTTTGGCAGAAAAGCCTACACTTACTGCCATAAAACATACAGATGGCCTTCAGTCGTTTTGGGAACGGTGGAAGGTGTGCGGACTGGCAATGAAAGCCATGGTGTAACCTTTCTGAATTATCTGCAGTACCAACCTATCCAACATTATGATCTGCGAATCACGCAAAAATCATCAGTGCCTGCCCCCAAGCACGAAGCAGTGCTTCTCAAAGGGCATGCTAAAGGGGTTTGGCAGGTAGGGTTGCCGGGCTGGAGGTAATGGGAAGAGGACGGAGTGGCTAGCTAGCCCTGACTGGGAGGCACTTTGAGCGGGGGCCGCAAAATTGCAGAGCACCCTGCTGAGGCTGAACTGCCAGACGGTTGTGATACCTCTGCCAAAGCTAAGAAAGGAACTATGGAGCTGATGTGGCAGTGATCATAAGGCCAGAGAGCGTGCAGGGGCCCTGCTTTCCTTGAAATGCTATGGAGCGTAATCAGCTTTGTCCCTAAACAGGCAAGACCCATCAAGGGATGTCCATAAGAGACAAATGGACACTGGCTGAGAAACCTGCTGACCGCAACAATGCTACCCAGATATATTCTTGGATTTGTTTAGGCTAATCATGTACTGGCATTGTGACTGAACATAATGAATTAATTATTGACCATAAATGTTTTTCGATTTTTTGTTATCTTTGTATTCTATTTGATTTATACTGTTGAAGGAATGGTTAGAATTCGTTTGTATCAATATTTGGATTTTCTAGTTTTTATATAACTTTTTTATGGTAGTATGACTGAGTGGGTATGTGTGAAGTTGTGAATGATTCTTTATTGCTTTGAATTATAGGTTTTTTGTATAGAACTGGGGATGGTTGTTTATCTTCTATTTATTAGCTTTTTATATTTAGAGTTTTTATGTGTAATAAATTCAGACCATAATCACGTGCATGTACAAAAGAATAAAGAAGACAGCAAACATAGGCTGTAAATATATGTATCAGTATAAAAATGAAGAAAGTTATTGTCTATATTAAAAGGAAATAAACTATTGGACTCCCAAGATATTTACTTAGATATTAAGAAAGACAATATATATTTATGTTTGCTTAAATTTATAGCAGCCTGTTTATGTTAAAGTATATTCTTCCCTGGAGGGGCTACTATATTGTGGTCAGGGACCCTCTGGATTTCATTATTGACCGCAACACTGATGCCAATGGCTCGCCCGATGGAATAAGTGGTGCCCAAGTCACAATGCACTGTGAACTTGACGCTTCATGGCTTGGTTGTGGACAGGTTATAGATCTTCAGAGCTGCTTGTAAGGACTTGCGCCACTGAATCGAGTGAGGAATCAGCGGCCTAGAAGACAGCTGCCAGTTACAGATCTGATGGCAAAGCTGGGGAAGAAAATACCATCCTTCTAAAGGTCTCCATTCATTTGGACTCCCTATCAGGGTGGTGAGTAATCAGAAAGGTGTTCACGTTCATTATACTTGTAGATGCTGGCCCCATCAAGCTTTCAGGGCATAAGTGCAGGTATAAAAATGCATGGTTACCTGGGGCAGGGTGGTTGCATCTTGCAATCTTGCAGTTTGACCAGGGGGCCAGAACAAGGTTTGTTCCAAGCCCCTAAAAGTGTATCTTAAGAGCTTCACTGAAGGGCAAGAGGGTATCAGTAGCTGTTTTCCCTGGCTAGAGCCCTTCCATTAAGACATTGGTTTTGACCTCTGAGATAAGGAGCTGGAGAACAAGATCTTTGGCTGCCCTACGCATGTTCATAACGTAAGAAGCACTCAGCTCAGTGGCAACACCAGAGAGTGAGAGGAGGGCAGAACTATGGAAAGTATCAAGGCCACTGGCTTCTTGAAGACCATCATGCCAATTTCCCTTCTGATATGACTGCCCAGTCTCATCACCAGTGTCGTAATCACTGCCTGAACCTGTGCCAAATAGGAATTAAACGTATGAGCCCTTCCTTGTGCAGCCGGCCACACTGCTTCGATGGAAGCCAAGTAGGGCCTCAGTTGAGGTCATAAAGGTGCCAACTTAGGGTCAGAGAGCATATGGGGCACCTCCTCATGTAGTGGCGAAGTCAGCATTGGTGTTGATCTTCCAGGAACCAGAGTGGGGTGAGTCTGAATGAAGCCGGAGGAGGCCCACTGGTGAACTCGTAAGGTGCAGCTAGCACTGATGCGAACCTGCAGCAGCACTTCCAATTGGAAAGAAAGGAACGGACATCAGTGCACCTGAGTGACCCCTATATAGGCCCCACATGCCATTTCTGGAGTGGAATGGAGTCAGTGAGGAGTCGCACTGCCCCACTTACTGGTGTGCAAAGGTATTGCTCAAATGTTTCTAGATCCAGTCTGACGTCTGGGAATATTGAAAATGTGAGAAATCTGTGGTTAAAAGTTTCTATTTGAATCCACAGAGGTTTACAATTCAATAGCAGACCACTTCTCATTTCGCTATATGCGGACAATATTTTACTGTTAAGTGTGCCATCCTGGAGATAACCTGAATCCTATTTTGGATGAAATAGATTGCTTTGGTGCATTTTCAGGGGTAAACATCAACTGGGGAAAATCGGAGCTCTTTCCACTTACTGATTCTACTACTCCTCCCAGTGCGGAATATCCCTTAAAATGGTGCAGTGAATCGTGGAAAAAATCTCGCTGTTCACATTCATAGTGATAAAGACCAGATCCTAATGCTTAATTATGAGCCTGCTATACAATGATTAACAGTGGAGGTGGATTGTGGAGTGAAGTTCCCGATGTCCATGGCATGCCAAATTTCTCTCATTAAAATGAAAGTGCTTTATTTTTTTTAAAAACAAATCCTATTCCACCCACCAATAACTTTTTCGCCACGCTCTCCAGCTACTGACTCAACTTGTTTGGGTGGACAGACACCCTCAAACTCCGGTGGGAAGTTCTCACTTTCCCATATGAACGCGGAGGCTTCGGAGTGCCCCATTTGAAGTTCTAATTCCTAGCAGCACAGTGTCACTTCTCCCATCACTGGTTTCACCGGGTGCGCGCATTCCTTATGTGATTCAAGAGCAGGACCTTGCTGTCCCAGTACCTTTGCGCACGCTCTTACCCTGGGGCGTTCCATTAGACCCCAGAGACTTTCAAACGTTATCCACTACGAGCTGGGCATGGTGTAAACTTGCACGTGTGCTAAGCTGTGACTTACTTTACTCTCCCCGCCCTGACGTTAGCTAACAATCAATATTTTCCCATCACACAGGAAGTATTGGGACAGTGCACACTACAAACAATTATTCACACAGGGGGTGATGTTTTTCCAGATGATCATGTTTTCTCACAAACTGAAGACACACGTTTTGCTGACGCCACCCAAATGGCAACCTTTGTGCTATGTTGCTTGCAAAGCGCCGTCCGCCCTCGCTCCCCTACAGACTTCTTCCCCCTCATGTTAGTCATTACAGTAGACTCAGGGGCACATCTTGTCTCCAGACTCTAGAAAGGAACCATTGTTCTTTTACCAGTTTCTGATGTGAAGCTTAGAGAGGCTTGGGAGTCGGACTTGGGTCGACCCCTGTCAGAGAGCATATCATCCGCCCGTTGCACCTAAACCCGTTTTGTGTCCTTTAACCACTGACACAAGCTGCTGCATTTTACATTTTTGCGCAGGGCATCCGTAACACCCAGTGCTATAGCCCCAGTGGAACCCTCCAGATCCTCTGCCTGCCTCAAATGCCTTGCTGACTTCCCGCACATAATGTGGACATGTCTCCTTATTAGACTTTATTGGCGCAATGTGTTTGGCCGGCTATCACTAATGCTAGGCATGACTCTTTACCCTGATGGCCCTATTAGGGTATATGGGCGATATTCCTAAAAGCCTGAGACGTTACGCCGTTATCACACTCCTACTGTGCAAGAGAGAAATAGCAGTCCTTGGGGAACCAAACAAGTGCCTTCTTCCAAGTGCTGGATCACAAGCCTAATTTATTATGACAACACTTGTGAGATATATGCCTCTCTCTAGCCCCCAGCATCTCGACTATGGGATATTTGGCAAACGCTTAGAGAATATCTGCGCATCCATGACATTAATCCGCCTATTTCTCTACACCACGCAGACACATGTTGATGTATGATATTGAGATTATGTATTTTCTATTGTGCCTCCATGTCTTTGAATGCTCTGCTAGGTTGTTGTCTGTTGTCCAGCTCTTTATTGATATGCCTTCATGATGAACATGCCTGTTGTGTTTTCATTTTTTTGTACATGGTATCTTAGCTGTCATTACATTGCTCGCTCCTCTCCTTAAGACACTTCATTAGCGGTTTACATTGCTGTATATTTCTTGAAAATGATAAATAAAGTTTAAAATAAATAAATAAACCAAAAAAAGTCTCTATTAGAAAATGGGGTTACTAACTGAGCTTGGTCCAATACTGATCTTGGCAGCACGCTAGGAAATACCTCAAGAGATGTCCTACTAACCTACAAAATACAATGATCATCCTTAGCCTAGGGCTCTGGTCTTCTGAACTGCAGGAATGCAGCCCAGCGCTGTGAACGGATGCCACATGCAATATTGTGGATGGGGGCCGGACCGCAGGGCGACTCACGTGCTCAGTGGGCCCGGGGATGAGACTACTGATGGCAGTGGGGGCCCAGCCTGTGCTGAGCAATCCACGTTCCCCTAATTAAGATGAAGCCTATGCTCTGCATTGGCTAGCAACACCCAGTATAACACCTCCTACTATGGACCTGGCCTTGTCGGGCCACCGTGGAATGCAGTGTGGTGTGAACAGCATTTTGGCCTCACTCCTTTACTGTCGTAAGCCAGGAGGACTTGCTGTACTTGGTTGCCCTGGTGGAATGCAGTCAGTGACTGGAAGGCTAGGTCAGAGCCTGACATGGGTGCCCATTTAAACGCAATGAGATCTGGGCACCGTAGTGACACCATGTGGGGCTTTCACATGAGCATGGCTACCACGGTGGCCCCACTAATGTGGTCAAACTGACATAAGGGACTGCAGAGTCTGTGGCTGGGGCTCGCTGGGACCCCTGGTGGTAAAGGGGACCTCTACTCACTCATCTCTCCTGTCCAGCAATTATCTTCCGATGTTGGCTCCTAGCCCACTACAGCAACCCATTATACCCTGGCCAGCAATGCATAGGAGTAATAAAGGGACTCTACGGTTAAAGCTTAAAATTACCACAAGAAAGACTGATCTTTACTACAGGGAGTTTGGTACATGAGGGATATAGTGCCTCATTAACTAAATCTGCAGCTAGCTCTCCTCTGTCCTTGTAATTATTGCAGCCTCCAGCTCTCATCAGTCCAGAAAGTGAACACGATCAGTGCCAAACCAAACTTGCATTTGAGTAGAAAAGACAACAGGGCGAACTCACCATAGACTTGCCTGCAACAGAGAGAGGCTCCGGGCCCAGAACTCGCAAGAAGCATACCAAAAATCACAGCACAGATTTTAGACGTGCATAACAACCTGGACACAACTGTTTGTTAAAATGTTTTTCCACTGTCTTGGGGAAGAAGACTGGGAGCTCCTTTGTCTGCTCAAGGTGGAAAGGGGGAAACCACCTTAAGCAGATACTTGGGGTAAGTTTTAAGGACAACCATGTCAACCTGAAAAAAGTCTCTAGTAGTGTGAGGGCCGGTAGTGTATGAATAGGACTAAGGGATGTTGGGCCAGATGTACCAAAGGATTTTACCCATTCTGTGTCTATGGGAAAAAGCTTTCGTACATATGGCCCGTTATACCTACTAAAAAGACAACCTTCCAGGACAGAAATAGGACTGAAATCGCAAAGGGTAGGAATGCAGTGGTCAAGGAAGGTCCTATAAGTCTGGTGAGGACAATTTTTCAGTTTTCAGACTGGTGAAGGTGGCACTCTAGGTGGGATGGCAAGTTTAAGGCCCTCCATGAAGGCTTCAATAACAAACTTGAAGAGTGAGGAGTGTTCCTTGTTTTGCATGTATGGGGCGAAATTGGTTTGGTGTAGCCAGATCAAGGTGTTTGCTGGCCCTGACTTTTGCAAATGTAAGAGGTAGAAGATGATGTCTTGTACCACAGGTGTAAGGAGCTTTATATGGTTCTGGGATACAGTAGTGAAAAAACCTTTTCCACTTGGCAACATAGTAAGTGCGGGTGGTAAGCCTACCGGCTTCCTTCCTGATGTCTGTGTACTCTTGACATCAATTGAGATAACCAAACTTTAGGACCTCAGGAGCTAGATCACTAGGTTGAGCTGCCTGGGGCCCATGTGCCTGACTCCACCATAGTTCTGGATGAGAAGGCCCAGCGTGGTGGGGAGCTTCTACTGTGGAGCGATGGACACCTCTAGAAGGGTTGAGTATTTGTCCGGCCAATGTGGGAGCCACCAGGATGATAATGAGGGATGTTTGCCTCTGTTTCCTTACCACGCACAGCAGAAATAGAAGAAGAAGAAAAGTTTATGCAAAGATCCCTGACCACTTCAACCACAGAGCACTGCCCATGGAATAGAGGTGTGGAAACCTGGAGGCAAAGTTTGGGCATTTTGCGTTTTCACACATAGCGAAGAGGTCTATGTGTGGGTCCTCCAACCTCACTGAAGAAAGCAAGGGAATAGGAGTTGTGAGTGGAGTTGCTACTAATGGACTTGTTGCTGCATACTTCTGAGCAGGTCTGCAGAGTCCTTGTTCACCCCTAAGATGTACTTGTTTTGGATCGCTCAATGCCAAATTTACTGCACTAGAGCTAACAGTTGAGGAGTGTGTTGCCTTGCTTTTGCAGGTAAACGGCGGTCATGTTGTGATTTTCTATCCAAGACCATCATGCCAGTCAGGGAGAAAAACTTTGAGTCCTAGGGGTAGGTCTAAAAATGCCATTTGGTTGGTGTAGAGACCCTGTTGATGAGGCGGCCACAGACTCTGGACTGTCATGTCCTTGAGATGCACCTCCCTCCATCCAGTGAGTTATGTGTCAGTCGTGGAACCAGGTCCATGCCACACAACAGGTTCTTGCTGTTTCACCACTGCAGAAAGCCATGAGTTCTGGCCATTATCAACACTAGATCTTCCCAGTGACCTTCTGCTTCTGACCACTGTGCCGAGAAGGAGCTCTTGAAGTGGACACTTATAGAGCCTTGCGTGAGGGTCTGTAGGTATACTATGGGTATACAAGAGGCCATCATACCTAGGAGATGCATCACTGTTCGAACTGTCTGAGGACAGAACAACTGAAAGAAGACGCAGTAGCTACTGGAATGCTACCATCTTTTGGTCGCTTGGGTATGCCTTGGCAGTGACTGAGTTTAAGACATACCCCAAAAAGTGTTGGAATCTAGGTAGGGGGAAGATGAGAGTTCCACTCATTCTGAGACGGGTGGCTACCATAGCCCAACATCTGGTGAACCTCCCAGCCTCTTCTGAGGTAAGCGGCTGCAAACACAAATATTTAGGGAAAACCCTTGGGGCCGTGATGATTCTGAAGGGCAACACTTTGACCTGGTAGTGCTGACCACTTATCATGAAATGTAGATAGCGTTGATGTGCCGGATGGATGGAAATGTGAAAGCAGGAGCCCTTTAGGTTTAAACTGGTCATGACCTTGCCTTGCTGCAGCAGGGGGGATGACATCCTGTAGGGTGACCATGTGGAAATGGTCTGGGAGGATGCATCTGTTGAGAGGCTTGAGATTGAGGAATGACCTGAGAAAGCCATCTTTGATTTGGGATAAGGTGGTACAGGGAGCCGGCGCCGTTGCCCTGGTTTTGAGGAAGGCACTTGCTTAATCAATGTCCCTTTCATACAAAGTATCTGGATCTCTTCTTGCAGTAGGGTGAGGTGTTCTGGGATGAAAGGTTGCATGGGGTGCGATGTTTGCTGGGGCTGAGATGATCTTGAAGCAGCTGTCGTGCTCTATGATGGATAGAACCAACTGCTCTATGGTGATCTCTAAACAGGGACCACACTCCAACAGGAGCAGTGTGGAATATGGGGCAAGTCAAGGTTTGGCAGTAGAAGCTCCCTTGGAGGGTTGTCTCTACCTCAACTTTTGGAACTGTTACCTCTGAAAGTGCCCCGTGCATCACCCCCATTTTCCCTTTAGTGTTAAGTTTCCTGCTGGTGTTAGTATGACAATGAGGGTTGACAGAAGAAGCTTTGGAGCCACCCCTTCTCTGCTGCTTTGGAACGGAGTCATTGGCTGATGGATCTTGAAGGGCACCCATGGCCTTGGCAATGTTGGTCTCCTTTACCCTTACCAACATATTTTCAACCTGCAGATGAACATGTTATAGGGCAAGATGATGGGCTGATGCCAGCTTGAAGCCAGAGACACACAGCCAAGAGTGGCAGTGTAGGATCGCTGAGGTGTTTAGTGCTGTATCAGCAGAATCTAAAATGCATCAAATAGTGGTGTTGGATATGGATTTCCCCTCCTCTACAATCCCTTGTCCCTTCTTGAAGAATTGGTCAGGGAGATGTTCTTCTCAGTGGGCCTAGTTGTAATGAGACTGCAGGCCAACAGAACTGCTGATGCACCAGTCTGTGGCAGCACCAACCACTATCCTCTTGCCAGACGCATCAATGCACTTCCTCTACTTATCAGGATGGAGGGGGGGCATGCCCTTCGGCTAGGGCTTCTACTGCTATATTCTAAACAGTGGAAATGACCAGGAGTCTGGAGGGACATGACCTCTGATATAGAGGAGAATAGATGATACAGGCTCAAATTTTGTAATAAGCTGGGGTGTTACTACCCAGCACTTCACAGGCTCTCTAAAAATCTACGGGGAGATCTGATCATAGTTTATAGCAAAGGGAGAAACTGGACACTTTGTTCTTGAGATAATCTATACTAGGAAGTCATCATCATCTAGGGTGACATACAAGTAACCCTTGTGGGAGGTGGCAGCACATTAGATGATACCTTGGTAAACAGTGGTGGTGTTCACTGGGGAAGCAATAACAGAGACATGGTCAAGGTACTTTTCTTTTTTTTTTTTTTTTTAAACACAATACATATTTACACCACTCACTAACGCTAGACTTCCTTTTATATTACACATTTTTACAAAATGGCTAGAGCACATTTGAGATGTTTCCATCAAAACCCTCTAAACTCCTGCAACTATTGCACATCTTAGCTGCCCGAAGCAACTAGTGTCCTAGATATACAGAATGTTACTGGATAAGAAACCCAAAACTAGGATCTGCATCAAACATAGATGGGAGATGGACCTTTCCCTAGACAATTCCCAGACGAACAGTGACAGTTTTGCTGTGTACAGACAAAAGAAATCTCTATGAATGGCCAACACTAGGCTATACATTTCAAGGTTTGTACACAAGTGTACTACACTCCTGCCAAACAACACAACACTGACTTATACCTGCTGCAAACTGCTGCTGTTGTGGCTATGTAGATGCAGACTTTTTGTGTCTGGCATGGTATTGTCAGTCAGTGGCTGAATTATGGGAGCAGTTATTTGCTGATATATCGCTCATGACAAAGTATAATAGATCTAGATCCTCTTACAGCATATTAGGGTTACATACACAATGTTCCCGAAGTCGATCAAAAACGAACAGACATTATTTTATAATTAGCACAATGCTGTTCAATGGACTAGAGGGACACCACCTAAAGACATGTATTGGCTGATAAACAGATATACAATAGCAAACTGAGGGAACTCTATGCACAGCTTGAACCCCTCCATCGCGCCACAAAGACCTGTGACAGTCTCTGAGTAAATTTCTTATTAAGAGGCAAATGGGCATATAAATCAATTTGATCCTGGTTGAGCACTTTTATGTATGATGTAAACTATGGATAATCTACACTGGACCTCTGTAATGTTATGATTCCATACTGTGTGGCTGAACTAGTGTCTGATTTTGACTGAAACGGCAGATCAGTGTATCCCTTGTCCGTGTACACCATGTTATTGTATATACATGACGTAATGTACTTACTGAACTAACTGTGCTGCGATGTACGCTACTCTATGAATCATCATCATACATAGTACTTTTCAAGTTGTCTTTGTATAGTTAATGGAAAAAAAAATACAGTTTAAAAAAATGCTTCCTCCAGTCCCTTTTTGAAGAAAAAAAAAGGGAGCAATCTGTATATATGTAGAATGGAGGGGCTGCTTATGCCTTGCCATTCTGCTATTCTCAATATTTTGGATAGTATCAGTAAGAATGAAAAAGGGATGTGAAAGCAGTAGAATAATTCAGCTTGAGTCTCAACTAATTGGTTGAGCAGATTTTTAGAATTGTTGACAGAGGAAGCTTTCATACTAGCGGAAACCGTGAGTATGCCACCAATGCCGCCTCAGTCCTGGTGAATTGTGTTCAGACACCAGAGTGGTTGGGCTAAATACATGAATGAAGGAGGAACTTATCCAGACTGCAAGAGTGACCTTAATAACTAGTCTCTGGTTCTGCCAAGATAAAAGTGCAATGTGAAGTTGCCGAAATAAAGTATTTAAAAGCAAAGCAATGTCATAGATGTTGTCAAAGCTGTGTAGTGTATCCACAGCTGAAGGGGTAAGGACACATACAAAATATGCTACAAAAACTATCTCTTCGTTTAGATGTGACATTTAACAGTACCTTTTATACAAATGAGGGACAAGTTCTAAGGACATCAATACTGACGCCGGAGAAGTGGACTATGAGTCCCACACTACTGCAGGGCTAAAGGGGAGGCCCTTTGCCCTCACATTACCTAGCTTGTATCATCAGCTCTTCATAGCACAGAGGGAACTCATGCTGCGCAGGAAAAAAACGTAGACGCCAGAACTGGGTACTATGAGTTCCACACAGCTACAGGGCTGAAGTGGCCTCACATCGCCTGGCCTGCATCATCAACGCTTTATACCGCAGAGGGAACTCCCGCTGAACGGGACATGCCCTGGGCGTGTGCCTGGGCAAAGCCCGGGCCAAGAGCTGGCCCATCTGCGCCTGTCCATGTCTGGACAAGGCTGGGCTGGGCCAGGGCTCAGCTATTCAACTGATCTGAGGTAACAACGTTGGCAGGCGGTGTAGAATGGGTAAGCACAAGGTCACTGCTATCACTCCTGCAGCTAACGAACGCCGGTCAGTGGAGTCTATCACAAGTTATTTGAACACTCTTATGAATGTTATTAACTCGGAAATTGTGACTGTAGAAAAACGGCTAAGTGTCACAGGAGAGTCACTATCACTTATAACTGGCTCAGCCCAGACAGGCCCAGCTTTAGCCATGATTACACCTCCCAATGAACACTTTGGGGGTCCTTCTGGAGGCTCTGGCAGTGATCTTAGCCCTGCGCCAAATAATCTGCCTAATAACCCGTTGTGTATCCCATGAGATTCTTGAAATATTGGCGGCTTTCCCAGAGCAATAAAAGGGCGTTGCGAATTCATAGAGAAACAACCTAGTTCTGGGAAATAGTGAATGCTCATTTTTTCTCAAATTGTTTTGCAACTGAGACAGATGCAACAATTACCGAACATGCTTCGGTGAAGCACTTCTAGGCAGAATATGACTCTCATATAGCACCAAGGGCCTCTTATGCTATCCCCCCTAGGATTCCTAGACTGAGCAGCAATAAGCAGCTAACGACCTCCCTGAAGGATGTTGTGTCTGTTGTCGAAAGGTGTCCATCCAATAATGCACCTGGACTGAGCGGGTCCCTATCGATCTCTTGAAGAGCAATCTTACATTTGAGCTCCAATCCTGGCCAGAAGTTTTACAGAGTGCAATCATTATACGACCCCAAAATCTGGGTCTAAAAGTTCAACTGTTCCTATTGTTAAAAAGAGTGATAGAGGTGATTAGGGGTGATAGGGGTGACGCTAAGTGCTATTGCCTTTCATCCCTAATTGACTCCACCGCTAAGGTACTGGGGCAAATAATACTGAATGACCTGGAAGTTTGGGCAAGTGAAAATGATATTCTAACACCTGGTCAATATGGCTTTAGACAAGGCCTTGGGGCTAAAGACCAGTTCTGAACTTACATCTGTTGATTAACATATATACTCGGTAGTTAAGCAAGGATGCCTTTTTTTGGCATTTATGGACCTAATCGCAGCTTTTGATATTATTATAAGGGGAAGATTGTGGTACATGCTAACTAAAAAGGGCGTGGACCCAAGGATAGAATATATGCTTGCCCAACTCCATGAGGATGTTGAGGCAAGTGTATTATGTTTGGGGCTGGTGGCAAATACTCAACCCCATTTAAAATTAGGGAAGGATTTAGGCAGGGCTGCGTGCCGGCCCCGTTTTTCTTTAGCTTTTATATTAATGGGCTTGTTGAGAGTTTGGCAGAGGTAGAAGCACATCCACCGCAGTGGGAGAAAGATCATTGCCAGTGATAATGTATGCTGACGATTGTGTCTTAATGGCAAGGACAGGACGGGAGCCCCAGAAACTCTTAGACAGGTTTGTGACATTTATGCCCGTTTTGGGGCTCTCTACAAATAAATCTACATCTTTTGCTATGGTGTGTGGCCTACCTCAGAGTAAGATACCTTCCTCTCATATCACCCAGGTTCCCCTTAAGTGTGTTCCACTTTTACATACCTTGAGGTCCTGTTCGATAAAGCCAGCTTTTGGAAACACCTGATGGATGTCAGGACAGCGCAACTATATTAATCTTTAGCTGCTTTATTCCAATTTGCTACCAAACTGAGACCTATGCCATTAGAGGCTGCCATCACTATTTACAAAGGTATATCTGCCTCAGTGGCCACCTATGGTGCAGGGGTAAGGGGATTTATTGACTGCTCATTTCTCCAGTTCATTGAGAACAGTTTTTTAAGAAGGCTCCTTTCCCTCCCGAATCCCTGCCACCCTTTTATTGTGCATGAATAATTAGGGCTTCAATATCTTGAAAACAGGATAAGAACAGCACCTGTCCTTCAATGGCTGTCCATCTGGGCAAGGCCCGAGACGGCGATGACTCCGGTTGTAATCACAGACTGCCTTAAACTGAGATGGGCTAGTAAAATAGGGTGGCTTGTGCATGTTAAGAGCAATGTGCAGGCAACAGAACAAACCAATCTCTATAATAACCCACAAACTATTAATCCGCCCCTTAAGACCACCGTTAAGCAGGATTTGCTAAATCACTTTCAAGACAACAGGTTGTCTTCTGAAATGAAGAAAAAGCTAGTTGAGGCAAATTTTCCTCTGTGCACCACAACCAGCATCAAATCTTACTTGACTGAAATTCCACGACATTAAAGGTTTTATTTGGTTAGATTTGAGCTTGGCATTGTTCAATTTTTGGTGTCCTACCCCTCTTATGTACAAAACAAAGACCTGCTACTGTGGCCTTGTGATTCAATATCTTGCCAATCGCAATTACACATATTCTTTTTCTGTGACCTTTACAAAGAGCAGAGGCTGCACATTTTAAGACCCTTTTTGCGAAACCTAAATATTAGGAAATGCAGAGAAGCTTTGTTTTATTTACAACTGCTTCAGACTGAGGCAGTCTGCATTACCATTTACAAGTATATAGCCTCAGTGGTGCGTTGCTGGAACATAGTAGGCAGATGATCCTGGATTTTTTTAAAGGGACGATGAGCAAAATTAATGAATTTATGGGTTTCCGTTAGAGCAATCTTTCCCTACATTTACTAAGCTGAATTAATTTGATGAACTAAAAGTCCACCTATATAAGTCTCCACTTTAACACACTGTTTAAATGCACTTTCTAGGTTTTGCCTTATACTGTGGATGTCTAATATTGCGGTATTGTATGTAATCAATTCATTGATGGTGCTGTTTTTTTTCTAAATGTTTTAATATATTCTTTTACTTTGTCTTAATGGTGTGATTAGCTTTTTTAGCTGTATCAATGAAATGCGTATTATATTCGTGCTTTAATGTTTGTTTAAAACCGAATAAAGCTTCATTGACTGAATGACGTTGTAAGGACCACCCTGTTGTAGAGAAATAACATGAACAATTCTTAAGTGCAAATAGCTTTATGTTCCTTCTCTGCCAGGCTGATGAAACTGCCATCAAAAAAGAAATGTCCCATGTGAGAAGCATCAGTTCACATGAGACCAGCAGCTCAAATGATTTGTGTATCAGCCTGGCCAGGAGCAAACTAAGGTCCCAGGAGACTGGCAACTGGCTGGAGCTAACATGTTCTTTGAAGGTCCTATTAGCCGGGGTGAAGGATTCCCAATCCCTGGTCAGGTGGCAAACAATAACTATTGTCAGTTAGACCTTGCAGATGCCCACCTGGACCCTAGTCTCATCTACATGAAGTGAAAAAACTTAGCATGATAGAGAGTTATAAGCCAATGCATCGTAGCAGAATTTCATGCCAGCAGAATTCTTAGATCTCTGGAAAGAGGCCTATTGGTTAAAGGTTTACTACTCAGGAATCATGTGCTTAAGCTGAACAGTAGTATGAAAGTGTGCAGCGTTCACCTTCATGCATAAGCAGATGGACCAGGTCTGAAACTAAACTTGTTGAGGCAAGGCAGGAGCCATTAGGATGTATTTGGAAGAAGTGTTAGAGGAAGACATAAATAAATACACCTATCCAGTCCAACATCAGGATTCCTGTAGATATCTAGGTCCCTGCCCCTCCAGGAGGAAAGCTGAATACCTATAGTGTTCAAGTGAGGGACAGAGGTATTCAGATTTGGTGAGTCCCCTGCCTTAAAATTGGGTTTCAGTATTCCAGGAGCATTCCCCCCTTGTGTGAGTGGCTTGCACTGGTTGTCTGCTCTGGTCTTGTTGAGCCCCACAATGCAGAAAACTAGACTGAACATGCTGCACTCAGAGACCATTTGCACAGGTTCACAGCCAGCTGGACAGGGCTGTGGAAGGAGGATGCCATTTGACTTATCTCATAGAGCGATCTAGCCTCAGATTCCTTACTTTAGAATCTTCCCCAGGAGTAAGACTTTGTCCAGAAACTTTTTTCCCATAGCACATCTTTGTGCCAGAAGAGGGTGTTGCATGAATAGTTATCGACATCGTCCACCGGATGTGACATCAACGGAGTCCATATAACCCCCTTGCTAACGCGCAACATCAGTTCCTTCTTTTCCATACTTGCAACCCGGTTCTGGTAACGTTAGTCAGGCTGTTTTCGGCCTACTTTGACGTTTCTGTTGACAGAAGTGTGTGCTTTTTCCTGCCCATGTCTTCGGGCTTCAAACCCTGTGGGTCCTGTGGACGACAAATGTCAGCTACTGACCTTCACTCAATTTGTATGTGGTGCCTAGATGAGCACCATGACATTGAAGACTGCAACTCCTGTCGTCAACTTTGGCAGAAAGCTCTGCAGGAGTGTTGTCAGAAGCTTTTGGCGGCTCGGATGCCGGAGCAGTCAAAGGCATCCTGTTGACCACTGTCTTCTTCTCGTACTGAGGTCCTTTCGCTGGCTCGTTCAAGGAGTCGTTCTTGTGGACGTCATTATCCATCAACTTCACAAGGTAAGTCAATCGAAGTCACAGAAGTTGCCAACTTCGCTGTGTACAGCCTCCCATCATTCTTTGGTTGACGAGTCGACGCCAGAGTCTGCCCAGTGCCTCCCTCCTTTTCCAGGGGCCGGGACAACTGTAAACCAGAAGTGTGAATATTACATTTCCCTCCACGCTATCTTTAAAACATCACTTTCCTCTGGAGCGTCTGTGGGCCCCACGGAGGTGCAAAGTGTTGACCGTGTCCATGCTGGCAGGTTTGCCCTTGGCTTCAGTTAGGCCCTCAGCTTGAGTTGACGAAGCCGCTATGGCACCAGTGCACAGCCCTTCGGGGTTTTCACCTTTGGCACCTGTATCTGATCAGCTGACTACGGCAACTCCTCTGACAGTGCCGATCGACTTCGAATCCCTCTTCCCATCTCAAGTCAATATTGACGGTGAGAAATCGTCTTCTCTGCACAAGTCATGTTGCTTATCCCCGACTTCCCTCCATATTTTGGGGAGTGCCCGCATGTTTATCCTTCTGCGGGACATGATGGAGAGGGTGTGGAAGAGCTGGAGGGAATACCATTCATTTCAGATAATCATCAGCTTCATAGCGAGAACAGCTGGCTGGTTGATCTAGCTGTGGCTCGTGGCCTGGACTCTTCCCCAGCCTCAGGCCTACTTTCTCCCCCTGGCCTTGCTATGGATGCGAGCTCCTCTCTTGCTGACATGCTGAGAAGGGTTTCTGTATTTTTGGATCTAACACTTCCTTCAGTGGAATTACCTTTGGATCCTCTAATTGATGTTGTCCATCAAGGACAAACCTGCCTACAGTGAAGCTCTAAATTACGTTTTTTTGGAGGCTTGAGCTAAGCTTGATACAGGGGCCCCTGTTGCTTGGGATATATCTCACAGACACTGACCTGCCCCTGGTGATCACGCTTGTCTCCTAAGGCATCCTATTCCTTAAAGTTTGGTGGTACAGGCTGCTTTGGTCTCCCATGATATTGAGTCTCTCCCACATGTCCCATCTGAGTCCAGGAGTCTAGACGTCTGTGACAGACATATTTTTTCCCTCCACAAGTTCCGCTTTACGCTTTATTGATACATCTTGCGTTCTTGGATGTTTCTCACATTCACTATGGGACTCATTGGCAAGTGTCTTGCCTACGCTTCCAGATGATATCAGAAGCACTTCCCTATGCTTCCGGATGACATCTGAAGCACTCTTGCCCCTATGATTCAAGATGGCCAGCAAGCAGCTAAGCTAATCATTCACTGTGCTATAGATACTACTGACTCTGTGGGTCAGTCTATGGCTTCTTCAGTTGCATGGCGTTGCAGTGCCTGGTTACGTATCTCTGGATTTGCAAGGGCAGTTCAAGCCACACTGATTGGCATGCCTTTTGATTGTGCCCATGTATTTGATGCACAGGCTGACACCGCTTTATGATGGTTTCGTGACACTAGGGGTGAAACAGCAAATTAGCTTGGTTACTCTCTACCCTTTAGCCTAGTTATTACCTCCCGTACTGGATTGTACGGGTTTATTTGTTTATTTATTTTACAGATGAGCCATGCTTTGGTAGTGTTGTGAGGCTTTTTCAGTTCTATCTCTCTTCTACCTAATGGAGGCACCCAGCGGGTGTTCCTGCTTTTAGCAGGTGTTATTTTTCCTTAAATTGTCAAGGATAGATTATTGGGGTGTATATTACCCTGGGACCCTATGGAGGTTTCCTGCCTAATGCTTCAAAGCTACTTTCATTATTATTATTCTGTATTATGTGGTAGTTTTTCCACTTCAAGGTTGTCAATGACACCTTCTTAATGGTTTATCTCTTTTTGATTTTATATGATACCTGATATAAAGGTGATATTGTTTACTTTACTCTGAAGAAGAGCTTGTGCTTAAGAGTTGATACCGTCATGATATGTTCCTTACTCTAAGTGGAGTATTTGTTTTGTATGCCCAGTGTGCTATTACATCATCATTTTGGGGTACAGAGTTGCTCCCTCTACAGAAAGTTATTTTTCTAACTTGTGAGTTCATGAATTTATAAGGTCTGGTTTCCCTTATAGGGAACATTTAATATGAAAAGCTCTATGGGAGTGTCAGTATAATATTTAATTTCTGTTCACAGACTTACTTAAGATAATCCTCTTGTTTCTCAGGGTCACTGTGAATAAGTGTTTCTTCTTCTTCTTTTAACTGGTAAGGAGTGACCTTAGGTTTCTTTATAAGGATTAAACAGCACTAGGGGTGTCTGTTTACTAAGTCCTTCTTGTACTGTCAAACAAGGTAGCTACTGATCAACACTTTGTTATGTAAGCTTTACTTTCAACTATGATATGGTAGTATCCGTTTTCTACTTTAGGTACATTTGATACTTTAGAAACCAGAAAGTATCATCTTAGGGACTTTAAGAATCTCTTTGTTTTGGTCTTAAAGGTTTTATATCAGATAGCCATCAAAGTCTGATGGATTTTCCACACTTTTGTGCTGACATTTGTATGGATTTGACATGTTCTTTAAACATTCTTCCTTCATGTGTCAGGTTATTATGGGTGTCCATTGAGACGTATCTCTCTGTACATTCTGTTCACTCTTTTGTATAGAATAATTAACATTGACTCTTTAAGATTTGTTCTGCGCTTGCATTTAAGACTTCCTTTGTTTCTGAAGGGTTTTACCCTCTTAAGGGGTACTTTTTCTTGTCTATGAAGGTGTTCATATCTGTTGTGCATGAGGCGGTTAAGGGTTTCCCCCATCTACGTAAAACTGTTTTCGTTGTATACTTGACTCTAGCTGTTGTAGGTTGGGTTAATTCTTTGTGAAGTGTTGTCCTAAGCAGAATATGCTAAATCAGATGTTTTTTTTTTAATTTTCAGAATCCTTTAAGTTTTCAGTTTTTATGTGTTTGAGAGCTTTTCTAGTTCATCTGTAGATGGGTCGTATTCATATATGAGTCACATACTTACCTTAGTTTACATTACACTTCCAAGGTTTCTTTTCCATACTTGCTATTTCATTCAGCCTTTTCTTTAGTGTGTATATATATGGAAAATGTCACTTACCCAGTGTACATCTGTTCGTGGCATGTGTAGCTGCAGATACACATGCTGTGCACCGACTAGTAAGCAGTTATCTCCCCAAAAGCGGTGGTTCAGCCTGTAGGAGTTGAAGTAGTTTGAAATAATGTTCTTAGTACAGCTTGACCTACTGTGGCTTGTTGTGCAGTTAACACATCTACACAGTAGTGTTTGGTAAATGTATGAGGCGTAGACCATGTTGCTGCCTTACATATTTCGTTCATTGGAATATTTCCTAGAAAGGCCATGGTAGCCCCTTTCTTTCTGGTTGAGTGTGCCTTTGGTGTAATAGGCAGCTCTCTCTTTGCTTTAAGATAGCAGGTTTGAATACACTTAACTATCCACCTAGCAATGCCTTGTTTTGAAATTGGATTTCCTGTATGAGGTTTTTGAAAGGCAATAAATAGTTGTTTTGTTTTTCTAATTAGTTTCGTTCTGTCAATGTAGTACATTAGTGCTCTTTTGATGTCTAATGTATGTAGTGCTCTTTCAGCTACAGAATCTGGTTGTGGGAAGAACACTGGTAATTCCACTGTTTGATTTAAGTGGAACGTTGAGATAACCTTTGGTAAAAATGTAGGATTTGTTCTTAGAACTACTTTATTTTTATGTATCTGAATAAACGGTTCTTGTATGGTAAATGCTTGAATCTCGCTCACTCTTCTTAGAGATGTGATGGCAATCAAAAATGCAACTTTCCACGTTAAGTATTGCATTTCACAAGAATGCATGGGCTCGAAAGGTGGACCCATGAGTCTTGTTAAGACAATGTTGAGGTTCCATGAAGGAACAGGTGGTGATCTTGGTGGTATGATTCTTTTTAAGCCTTCCATAAACGCTTTAATGACTGGTATTCTAAATAGTGAAGTTGAATGAGTAATTTGTAGGTAAGCTGATATTGCGGTGAGATGTATTTTTATGGAAGAGAAAGCTAGATTTGATTTTTGCAAATGTAGTAAATATCCTACTATATCCTTTGGAGATGCGTGTAATGGCTGAATTTGATTATTGTGGCAGTAATACACGAATCTTTTCCACTTGTTTGCGTAGCAGTGTCTAGTGGTAGGTTTCCTAGCTTGTATTATGACCTCCATACATTCTTGTGTGAGGTGCAAGTGTCCGAATTCTAGGATTTCAGGAGCCAAATTGCTAGATTCAAAGATGCTGGATTTGGATGTCTGATCTGTTGTTTGTGTTGTGTTAACAGATCTGGTTTGTTGGGTAGTTTGATATGAGGTACTACTGACAAGTCTAGTAGTGTTGTGTATCAAGGTTGCCTCGCCCATGTTGGTGCTATTAGTATGAGTTTGAGTTTGTTTTGACTCAACCTGTTTACTACATATGGAATGAGAGGGAGAGGGGGAAAAGCGTATGCAAAGATCCCTGACCAGTTCATCCATAGAGCATTGCCTTGGGATTGATCTTGTGGGTACCTGGATGCGAAGGTTTGGCATTTTGAGTTTTCCTTTGTTGCAAATAGATCTATTTGAGGCGTTCCCCAAATTTGAAAGTAATTGTTTAGTATTTGGGGGTGAATTTCCCATTCGTGGGTTTGTTGGTGATCTCGAGAGAGATTGTCTGCCAACTGGTTCTGAATCCCTGGAATAAATTGTGCTATTAGGCGAATGTGGTTGTGAATCGCCCAATGCCATATTTTCTGTGTTAGGAGGCACAACTGTGTTGAGTGTGTCCCTCCTTGTTTGTTTAGATAATACATTGTTGTCATGTTGTCTGTTTTGACAAGAATGTATTTTTGCGTTATTATGGGTTGAAATGCTTTCAGCGCTAGAAATACTGCTAACATTTCCAAGTGATTTATGTGAAACTGTCTCTGATGTATGTCCCATTGTCCTTGGATGCTGTGTTGATTGAGGTGTGCTCCCCACCCTGTCATGGAAGCATCTGTTGTTATGACGTATTGTGGCACTGGGTCTTGGAAAGGCCGCCCTCGGTTTAAATTTGTACTGTTCCACCATAGAAGCGAGATGTATGTTTGGCGGTCTATCAACACCAGATCTAGAAGTTGACCCTGTGCTTGTGACCATTGTGATGCTAGGCACTGTTGTAAGGGTCGCATGTACAATCTTGCGTTTGGGACAATGGCTATGCATGAAGACATCATGCCTAGTAGTTTCATTACCATTCTGACTTGTATCTTTTGTGTTGAATACATGGCCTGTATTACTTTGTGAAATGTTTGAACCCGTTGTGGACTTGGAGTGGCAATCACTTTTGTTGTGTTGATTGTCGCTCCTAAGTATTGCTGCGTTTGACACGGCAAAAGGTGTGACTTCGCGTAGTTGATGGAGAAACCTAGCCTGTGAAGGGTTTGTATGACATATTTTGTGTGCTGTGAACACTGTTTTAGCGTGTTGCTTTTGATTAACCAGTCGTCTAAGTACGGGAACACATGTATTTGCTGCGTTCTGATATGTGCAGCTACTACTGCCAGGCATTTTGTAAAAACTCTTGGCTCAGTTGTTATTCCGAATGGCAACACTTTGAATTGGTAATGTATTCCTTGGAATACGAACCTTAGGTATTTCCTGTGTGAAGGATGTATTGGTATATGGAAATACGCATCTTTTAGATCTAATGTTGTCATGTAGTCTTGCTGTCTGAGCAGTGGGATTACGTCTTGTTATGTGACCATGTGAAAGTGGTCTGATTTTATGTAGGTATTTAGTGTTCTGAGAGCTAGTATTGGTCTCAGAGTTTTGTCCTTTTTGGGTATTAGAAAGTACAGTGAGTAAACTCCTGTGTTTTTTTGTTGAATTGGTACTAATTCTATTGCGTCCTTTTGTAGTAATGCTTGAACTTCTAGTCCTAGAAGATCTATATGTTGTTTTGACATATTGTGTGTTTTCGGTGGGACGTTTGGAGGGAATTGGCGAAAGTCTATGCAATAACCATGCTGGATAATTGCTAAGACCCAAGTGTCTGTTGTTATTTCCTCCCAAAGTTTGTAAAATTGGCTTAGTCTTCCCCCCGCTGGTGTTATGTGATGGGGTTGTGTGACTTGTGAGTCACTGCTTATTTTGAGGGGTTTTGGGGCCTTGGAATTTTCCTCTATTTTTTGGGAATTGGCCCCCTCTAAATTGCCCCCGAAAACCTCCCCTGTGATATTGACCCTGGTAGGTAGGCGTTGTTTGTGAGGTTGTGGTTTCTGTGGGTTGACCTCGAAACCCTCCCCTAAAGGTGTTTTCCGAAATGTGCCTCTGCTCTGCGGGGAGTAGAGCGCGTCCATGGCTTTGGCTGTATCGGTGTCCTTTTTGAGTTTTTCGATGGCAGTGTCTACCTCTGGCCCAAACAATTGCTGTTCATTAAATGGCATATTGAGCACAGCCTGCTGGATTTCCGGTTTGAACCCAGAAGTGCGCAGCCATGCGTGCCTTCGTATTGTGACTGAAGTGTTTATTGTCCTTGCAGCTGTATCTGCTGCATCCATGGAAGACCGTATCTGATTATTTGAGATACTTTGTCCCTCTTCCACCACCTGTTGCGCTCTTTTTTGGAACTCCTTGAGTAAGTGTTCGATGAAATGTTGCATTTCATCCCAATGAGCCCTGTCGTATCTTGCCAAAAGTGCCTGTGAATTGGCAATACGCCACTGATTTGCTGCTTGTGCTACAACTCTTTTTCCCGCAGCATCAAATTTGCGGCTCTCCTTGTCTGGAGGTGGTGCGTCGCCTGAGGTATGAGAGTTGGCTCTCTTACGAGCTGCCCCGACAACTACTGAGTCTGGTGTTAGTTGTGTTGTAATATATATTGGATCTGTGGGTGGTGGCTATATTTTTTCTCCACCCTCGGAGTAATGGCTCTGCCTTTAACTGGATCCTGAAAAATTAGTTTTGAATGTCTTAGCATTCCTGGGAGCATGGGAAGGCATTGATACTGGCTATGGGTGGAGGATAGGGTGTTAAAGAGAAAGTCATCCTCAATTGGTTCTGAATGTAAGGAGACATTGTGAAACTCGGCTGCCCTTGCGACCACCTGTGTATAGGATGTACTGTCCTCAGGTGGTGACGGTTTTGTAGGATAAGAGTCTGGGCTATTGTCAGACACTGGAGCATCGTAGAGGTCTCATGCATCGGGATCATCCTGACTTATTGTGGTATGAGCTGGTGAATGCATCAGTGGTGGAGTTGTTGCTGGTGATGCATGTATTGATGGTGGTGGAGACAGTGGTGGGGTCGTTTTCCTTGCCACCTTTGCCTGTGGTTGCTTGTCCTTTTGTTGAAAGGCAAGTTTCCTTTTTATTTTGATTGGGGGAAGAGTGGTTATCTTCCCTGTGTCCTCATGAATATGAAGCCTTCTTTGTGTGTAGTCAGGCTCTACAGCTTGAAGCTTCTCTCCAAATCTATGTAATTGGGAAGTTAGTCCTTGTTCCTCTGTATAGGAGCTACTTTTCGGCTCCGAGGCTGGCTGTTTCGGAACCGAAACTTTTTCGGAAGTATTTTTAGGCTCCGAAGAAACCTTCTTTGTTTTCAGCGTGGTGTGTCGGTGCCGAAATTCTTCGGTGCCGCTGTCTCTGTGCCGAAGTTTCTCGGAGCCGCTGTCTCGGCTCCGAGGTTGCTGTGTGGCGGTACCTCGACCGGAGTCGGATGACTTCGACACCAGCATGCCCTTTTTCGGTGCCTTGGATGGGTCACCTATTTTTCGGGTTAAGCCATGGCCTGTTGGCGGTAGCGTCCCCTGGGCTTTTGTAGACTTCTCGTGAGTCTTGACTTTTGACGTCTTACTCACGGTTTTGGTTGTTTCTTCGGCGTCGAGTTCTTCCGAATCCGACTCTCGGACGGAGAAAGCTTCTTCTTCCTCCTCGAAACGATCTTGACCTGTCGGCGTGGACGCCATTTGTAGTCTCCTAGCTCTTCGGTCTCTCAGCGTCTTCCTCGACCGAAACGCTCGACAGGTTTCGCAAGTATCCTCCAGGTGCTCGGGGGAAAAGCACAAGTTACAGACCAGATGGTGATCCGTATACGGATACTTGTGATGGCATTTTGGGCAGAAACGGAATGGGGTCCGTTCCATGAGCCTTGAAGTCGCACGTGGCCGGGCCGACCAGGCCCCGACGGGGGATCGAAAAAACCCCGAAGGGCCACCGGAGCTCTTCAAAATTCGGTGTCGATTTGTTCTAACTAACCCGATACCGAACGCAAACAATACCGACGTTTTTTTCAGAGATTCTAACTAACTTTCCGACCCGAAACACAGAGCGAAAAGGAACACGTCCGAACCCGATGGCGGAAAAAAACAATCTAAGATGGAGTCGACGCCCATGCGCAATGGAATCGAAGTGGGAGGAGTCCCTCGGTCTCGTGACTCGAAAAGACTTCTTCGAAGAAAAACAACTTGTAACACTCCGAGCCCAACACCAGACGGCGGACTGTGCACAGCATGTGTATCTGCAGCTACACATGCCATCGAACATATATATATATATATGAATAAAGTAAAAAAAAAAATGTGGTTACTAGATAGGCGTTTGTTTATTTTACTCATGTCAGTATATATATTAGGAATATCTTGAAGATATTTTTATCATCTCTAGTTACTTTTCCTGGGGAAAAGTCTATTTCCATGCCAAATGGTTGTTATTGTTATTTTCAACTTCTTTTTAAAGAGGGCAATTTTATGTTTTCTCCTCAAGACAGAGATTCTCTGTTTATTATAGAGTGGTTCTGGTTAGGATATACTTTTACGTGGCAAGAGGTTGCTCAATGGCATGTTATGCTGCTCTGTGTTCAAAGGGTGTAGAACATGCAGTTCGGGTCTACATATAAGAACAAATAGATTTACCTTCACTAGGTCATTTGGCAATACTGTCCTACTGTCACGGGTAGTGTTTTTTACCCATGTTTTCTCTGTCTTTAATGACTTTCATTGTTGTGGACCTTTCCACTGCACTTATGGGGTCCCCATGCATGGGTTCAGATCCCATTAAGGGAGCCACTACTTTTATATTAATTTTGTTAGTTCGCCTCTGACATCTATTGGCCATACTAACATGGATATTCTTTCAATGTTTTATGACTTTCTTATCCGTGGTTCCTTACACAAGTTTTACATTGTGGAAAATGTTATGGCTCACCTACATTATTATGAATGTCCGGTCTCTTTGAATTGCTCTAAACCGGTTTTGTTCTAGTGAGAGATTTTTGATGATCTCAATCATGGATGATGTTACCTCCATGCTCTCAGTGTTTTTATTACTTTTTCATACTGTGATCCTTTCGACAGTTCCTTTAGTAAAGAGTATGTGGTTACTCATAGGTATTCTTATGAATGCACGATCTATTTCTCTTGCTCTAGATCAGTTTTCTGAGACACTATCAATATTATTGGGCTGCTTCTGACACACATTTGTCATACTAACATGGCTAAGCTTATTCACATATATTTTAAAGTCTTATAGTTTTATTTACCTGTGGTTCCTTTCACAGGCTTTTACGTTTTTAATATGTTATTACTCATCTACATTATTATGATTGTCCAATATTTTTCTCTTGTCCCAGACCCGTTTTGTTATACTTACAGACTTTTTTTCCCCCTTTTTTAAAGATCTCAGTTCGCAGTCCCGCCTCCGTAGTAAGTATTACTTTGGTATCCGATTGTAAAGTAAGGAATCTGCGGATAGATGTCTCTATCAAATGAACAAGGTACTTCCCTTCGGTAACGCTTTATCTGGTAGAGAAAGAATCTAGCCGCAGATTCTTTAACAACCCTCCCATCCTTCCCGCTCTGCGAACTGAGTCCTTCTTTGTCTCAAAGATTTTGTTATGCAAATTGAACTGAGAATTCAGTATCTATTTGACACAAGGATGTCTCCTATTTTAGCACATTGTTTCGATAGGCAGTTTCTATATGTGGCTTCATGTTTTGAGAGCAGAAAATAGTGACAGTAGAAACGGACGTCAGCGAGGGGGGCTATATGGACTCCATTGAGGTCACACCCGGTGGATGACAACTATACGGAGTCGCGCAACACCGTGCGGAAGAGCTATGGGGCAAAAAGTTTCCAGATCCAGTCTTGTGCCTGGGGAAGACTCTAAAGTAAGTAATCTGCAGCTAGATCCTGCCTCTACCAGTATGGTGGTACTGAAGGTAAGTAACTTATTCTTTAATGTAGAAGAAGGCAGTCTATGGGCTGTGATGACCATTGCCAATGCAGAAGAAAAATAACATGTTGGGAGCATACCATTATAAGGACAGAATGAAGGATGCGTTTGGAATGCATGCTCAACTGCTGGCCCCGGAGCATCATCATATGGAGCTGCAGAGAAAGTATGTAGAGCTTGTCGTTTGGTAACCTCCTAATTTTTGGAATACACCTACAGGTTCAGAAACCTCTGGAACTGCCATGCTAACACGTATAGTGCTGTAGGGAGCCTGCTCAATGGTGTCTGAATGATACCTACAATATATGTATTGTTTGTGTGTAGGTTTGTATGTAATTGGCCTGGTGAGTGCTGTATCCCATAAGTGTGTGCTACAGAAGATGCTAGTCTGCATTGACTGTCCTGGTAATGTTCATCTAGACATTTCACCATGCACATACACATTTTCTGTCCCACATCCTGAAACTGATGTACCTGGCATGTGGTGGAAGACACCTGTGTATATTTGGTTTCTGTGCAGGTTTCCCTCATTTTCTCTGTTGTGGTAATTTCTCTGACAATAGGCCTCCATAACAAGGCACATATGAAAAATATCTGAGCCAGCCCAAAATTGATTATAGGGGGAATGAAGAGAGGAAGCCTGCAAAGTTGGACACCAACAGCAAAAAAAGGCCTCCAAGGAAGGACTGAGGTAAAATTTGGAAGTTTCTAAAAACTACTGTCCCTTGGTTAGGTTCGGAAAATCTGCCTCTGGCCATCAGGTGAGCATCACTGGCCTCTTCAACAGTACCTAGTTTATTTTTTCAGTTGACTGGGTGCCAATTGGCTTACATACAAGGTAAGAACGACTCATACCAGTCGTGGAACTTCTATATGGTGGCAAACCTCCCTCTAGATTGGGCCTAGGTCTAGGAAGCACGCACAATAACCTTGCTTGTTGATTTGAAAGAGAAGCAACACCTACCTGTCGGCAAAAGAAGCTGGATTGTGCCTGCCGGGAGGAGCCTCAGATTCTGGGACAACAGGAAAAGGCCCAGCTGATGAGAACAAAAGTCAGATATCTTGAGGACCAAGACTGACAAGCAACAAGGCCACTCCAGTTCAACTTTTCAAGATCAACAGGCAGGTTACAGAGCTGCTCCACCACACTGAAGAATCAAGAAAGGCGTGATTGCTTTTTCTCTAACCAGTTCTATGCTCTTAGTGTATCGCTACTTAACTCCTCTGCCACTTTTGAGGAACATGAGTCTGCCTCTAGGTGTCAGTGTAACTAAAAGGAGGAGAATGGAAGACAGAAAGGGCCTAAGACCTTTATTCCATGTAAAAAAAATGATACTGAGTGAGGGAAAAAAGTCCTTGTAGTCTATGGAATAATATTTTTCAATAAAGGCTGTATCAGCCACCGTCTGGAGGGCCACTGGAAAGAAGTAATCACAACTGTGGGGTTGAGCTGTTTGCCTTTGATGTCCCTGTTCCGTCCTATGATGGCTTTGCAAACTGGGTGAAGTACAACCCCTTCAGAACTTGACTCTTCAGTGGTAGGGACTGTGAGCAGATACAAGACCCTCGGGAAAGTAGTGTTTTGGTGCTCTAGGTCAGCACTCAAATACTCATTTGTATAATATTCAGGTTTCACCCCAGTGCTCGACTTTCAAGAAGAAAAGTATTTTTAAGATATGCACACAATGCAGTTTAGTGTCCCAGCATTTACAGCAGGCTAGTAGCTCCTTGAGCTACTGGCCCCAGTTCTTCTCCCCCACTTATGGTTCAGGTAGCTTCCACCCCAGGTTGGGTATTTAGAGTTATTAGGCTCATGTGCAGATTATCTGCATACCCTAGAGTAAGCGCACAATTAAACAGTTTGCACTCAAGTCTCGCATGTCTGAGATGGGGTCAGTGCTTCCTCTGCAACTACCCTGCTCCTCTAGGCCTCGCTCATTCACCATCTTCTGGGCTGAGTACGAGCCTTCAGTCTTCTCAATGATTGCATCAGGCGAAGTGACTCTTGTAAGGAACAACTGCCTAGGAAAGAGGTGAATCCTCTTCATGAGTGGTCTGGCAGATATCCGCTGCAGCCCAGCTTGTGCTGTTTGGGTCTGGAAGGTGCACTTTTGCATAGGCAGGTTGGAGCAGATGTGGATGCCTTGCACAGGCCTCTCAAGTCCAATGTTAGATGAGATCTTCAAGCATGCCACAGTCTTGCTTGCACAGCACACTTCGACAGGAGCAGCGACTGGGACCATGCTGCCAATCCACAATTTGGGTGCAGCAGCTCGCAATCTTCACAGCGACTCAGGTCATACTACACTTCTCTATTGGGGAACTACAACTATCGTCACGATTCCCACCAGGAAACGCTCTGACAAGTCTGTGGCGCAAGGTAGGAAGCTTGGGTCAGATGTACGAAGCATTTTTTCGGTCGCAAAAGGGCCAACGGGCTATTTGCAACCGGAAAAATGCTTTTTACTATGTAACAAAGGCAAAATATGACTTGGTAACTTGCTATTAAATCGCATTTTGCTTTTCCAATTTTGTATTAGGAATGGGCGTGTATGAGAAGGGGGGGGCCTTCCTAATACTGAATCGCACCGGTATACCTGAATATTTTGTGGCCAAAATGCAGTCACACAACATTCACATTTTACTGACTCCTTGAAGGAGGTGGTATCCCATCCGCAAATGGGAAGTGATAACCAAGGGATTCATTCCCCTTTTTGAATGGGGGCCCCACAGACCACTGCTTACTCTTAAAAAATATGAAAAGAACACTTCAGTTTTCTTTTTGAAATGCAGGCCGTTTTTCTTTTATGAAAACGAGCTGCAATTCAAAAATAAAAAACTGCTTTATTTGTCAGGCCTCCATCCCTGTGAGTGAGGACATTCCCTATGCGGTCGCAAATTGCGACCTACCTCATGAATATTGATGAGGTGGGTCATTTGTGACCCTACTGGGAATTGCTAACCGTGTAATTAACACTGTTGTACTTGCAATTTGCAATTCCCGAACAAATCTCAAATTGCGAGTCGCATAACAAAAGGTCATACATCTGACCCATGGCTCTTTATATAGTGGAACAAAATGAGGTACCCTGTGTAAAGAGTCCAAGCAAACCCCAGAGGAATTGCAGAGGCACAAATGACTCCCCAAATGCTATCTTTTGTGGTACTGAGGGCGAGCAGTTAGGCATATCCGAGGGGAATCATAAGCATGTATTACACACACACATAGGCAGTAAGCAAGACACACTCAGCAAATAACTCAGACACCAATTTATTTATATAAAAATAATACAAACCTTTATGTAAATTTTGATACCAAGATCATTGGATACTTTTTGAGTTTTTAATTTTTACAGTTTTCAAAAACTGACAGTGGAATTTTTATAGCGGTAATATTATCCTACGGAGGAAAAAAATATACTACTTACAGGTACCTAACAATGACTAACAGGACCCATCTTCGGCATTTAAGGGAAGTATGGGGCAAGGTCCAAGGCAGCACCAACAGGTCACTTTGGGAGTCACTAGAGTGTCCGGGTGCAGAGGTGCTATTCAGCGCCGGGTGCCCTAATGTTATCCTAAGGGAAAATAAATATATACTACATTTGGGCACTTAGCACAACCTAGAGGACTGTGCTTTTAGAGTTAAGGTAAGTATGGGGCACGGTCCAAAGCAACACCAACAGGCCACTTTGTAAGGCACTAAGGCGTGTGGAGGGCAAAGGTGATTTTCATTCTTAAGTGCCCTTATGTGATCCTATGGAAAAGAAACAGACACTACATACGGGAATTTAGCAACGACTTACAGGACAGTTCTTCTGGACTTGACGTGACTATTGGGCAAGGTCAAAGGCCACACCAACAGTTCACCTCGGGAGGCTCTGGGGTTGTCTGGGTGCAGAGGTATGTTATGGCGGTGGGTGTCCCATTCACTTCATTGGAGATCGGTTCAGTCAGAAAGAGTCTGAAAGCAGGGTCTGATCGGCCAGTCCGGGGCAACCAACAGGGGGGCTCAACACATGATATTCTTGGGCACATAGGGACACCATTGGTCTACTTCTCCTCGGGTTGTGGGGCTCGGGTGCAGTGGTGTCTTTTGGCATCAGATTCCGGTGCAGGGGATATTCGTGGTTTGAGGGGGCCTGCAGAGAGAGGCTGCAAGCACCGTTGGGAAGTCCACAGTGGGCAAACTCAAGGTGGGCTTCGTCTCTGGAGGGCCTGTGAACCATGTTGTTACCGATGGGCCACTTCAGGTCGTTGTAGGCCCGTAGAGCTATTCCAAGTGTGACACCTAAGTAGTACGCTTGTGCCACTGCTCTGTCCAAGCATTCTGTAGAGTCCAGTAAAGAATCAATAATGTATTTGGGACATCCTAACCAGCCTGGATGATTTGAGCAAGGCTGGCCTGAAATTATACAATGATTGTGGGCAAGATCTCAATAATCATTTTCCATAAGGAGTGGGACGGTCTCCTCAACTAACAGCGTGCACTGACTGACTAGACGGTTAAGCTAGCTGATAAAAGCATTCATCTGCTTTTTGCTTCACATCTCTTCAACTTTCTGTCTGGGAGGGCCATACGGAATTAATTAGGATTCAGCCTAGTGGTGGAAGTCCTCGCGTAGGGTGCTGTGTCAACAAGTCACATTCTCCTGGCACCGGCCTGTAGCACCTGCCTGTTCACTGGAGGTCAGGTACAAGGCTTAGACCAGGTGCCCATAAAGGTGCCTGTCTGGGCTTTACTGAACGGCAAATGCTCAAAGAAAGGCTGCAAAACTTCTATCACATTTCTCTTAACTTCCATAGATCACCACAGCTAAGAATGTACTCTCTTCTGTTGATTGTTCAGGGGAAGAACACAACCAAGTGTGCAGGAAATTGGTAGACTCACTGGTCTCTGTTTCAAATCTATGTACAGATTATCATAGAATTGGGAGGGTGGGGTGCGAGGGTCTAAACCCCATTATAACATTTTCATCTCAGAAAAATGGGGATCAGAATCTTAACAAATCATTTTCTGAGCAATGTGGTGCTGCTTGGAGATAAATGCATGGTTCTGCCTGAGCCAAATTTAACTCGGAGTGTCGGTACAGCTTCAAGATGTAACCTCGGTTGGAGCTGAGGCAAATTTGGTCCAGACTCACATAGGTCTATTGGGACAAGGTCTTCCTCTGGGAGCGGTGATGTTTGGACCGGCCTCAATGTCAAAGGGACTGGCGTGGATGGTGGTACTGGACTGGAGGTCAGCTCAGACGTGGAAGCAGAATCCGGGATGGGTTCAGGACGCACAAATGGCACTGGGGACGGATCCGCCAGCTGTAGCCAAACTAGAGTCCTTTGTGGATATTTTAGGCCCAAAGGCATGCAACAGGGAGCCGGGAAAGGGCCAAGGATTTGCAACATGGCCAGTTTTAAAGGTCTTAATGTATTGCTAAGTTGCAAAGGGCCCAAGAAACTCAAAGAGTATCAGGACCTGTAGTTGCTCTTCGGGGGGCCTGGGAACAAGATCTAGAGGCACTCTGAAGATCTCATGCTCTGGATGAGAGTGGTGGACTGGGACGATTCCCACTTCACCTTTTTATGCTTCTGCTTAGACTTCCCCTTACCAGAAAACTTGGACTGTGTTGAGGGCCTGTTGCATGAACAGCTTTGAGAGTGGGAATAGGAGTGCATCTTTGAGTTCAAGCTGGAGCGGGACTTTCATGACTTTCTGGTGTTCAGTAACATACAGTTTCACATATCATTCTTGATTACCTTCTGATTCACAAGGGCACCCTCCTCGCAGGTCTTAAGAGTCATCATGCTCTGAATCCAAACACCCAATGCATACATTGTGGGGTTCTGTCACAGACATTTGTTTGCAACATCTCCTACAGAGTTTAGACCCCATAGTTTTAGGAGGGGACATTGTTCTCTTGCACATTAGAGAAAAGTAAAATTTTGAGGGAATAAGACAAATCAACTGACGAGGAAAAATTAGGTGCAAGCTCTGGATTTGTATGCTAAATCACAGAAGGAAAGGAGCTGAAGTGCAGGGGTGGCACTTATATATGGATCAGTATTTGCGGGAAGAACAAAGATGGTGTGGAACTGCACAGTACCACTTACTAGTGTGCTGGAGCAATGCGGATTACATCTTTCAGATTCAGTCTGGTATCTGTTATATTCTAAAGGTGAGAAATCTGCAGTCAGAAGTGTCCAACAGAATCTCTCTGTTATGATAGACCTGACGCAAGTGTAGTATTGTTTCTTATTGAGCAAGGTGTAGAAACAATGGGCGGTAGGAGTTTGTTGATCCCCACCTAATCTACAACTTTTTGACTAAAGTTTAACATTTGCATGAATTTTGGGTAAGAATAAATGATGGGATTCAGGTTCAGGCAAACCACACCACAATGGACATCCTAAGGTGAAAGGTTTTCATAAATGTTTGGGGTTGGTAGGAATTCCTGGGTTCAGGACAACCCAGAGCCCAAATACCACAGCTAACCACATGCCCAGAAAGATTGAAATGGAAATATCTTCATGTCCCCAAGCTGCATTTTCTGGCTTTGGTGTTGCAGGTGATAAGCCCTCCCACAAAAGTGGGATACAGTTTTTTTTTTTTTTAATCAGAAGTGTGCCAAAGCTGTATGGCAAGACTTGTATTAATCCCAAAGATTCCAAAACTCCCCCCATAGAAATGGAAAGGAACTCTATTTTTGTTGGAAGTTGGATGTTTGCAGGGCATTTTGGGTAAGTAAAAACATCAACTTGGACTCACCCAGATGCCCAGTTTTCAGAAACTCCTGGGGTTAGTAGGCTTCCCGGGGTCCCAGCTCACTCACTGATATTCACATGAGGAGAAAGACTGAATTTCAAAGTAAAGGAAAATTCTTGATTTCTACATGTTGAACTGTGGGCCTTCTTTCATGGGTGATAGATCTACCAAAATAAGTGGTGTACCATTTTGTTATTTAGAGGGGCGTGGAAACACAGGTAACAACTTCCTCTAAACAAGTGTCTTTCATTAGATTTTACTATATGAATTGAACCTTGACCGGTACTCATTAAAAACGATAAGCTGGTGATCGGTTGATAGTTCTTGGTATTGTTTTTATGGACAACCAACAAACACTATACAAAGGGTCTGATTGACTCGCAAAAGCTATATTACTCTTCTAGATCGCTCATTAGTGCAAGAAAATTATAGATGAAAACATGTCTATTTCCCTTTCCCCTTTACTCACTTTCTTTAGTTTTTGACTTCAATAATTAATTTAGTTGGACAAACAAAGAGTGAGAAACATAAATAATCCCTAGCAAGATTAAGAACATTGTCTATTTTTCAGAAATGTACAACCTAATAAGCCCAAAAGTAGGAAATGCTGACACTTAGCAAACTGTAAAACTGTGGTGAAAAAAGTACTTTCTGACAACTCTACCTGTTCCTGAAAGCTTGTACCAGAATACTATTAGCATAGCTAATCTTTTTTTCATGCCCCATGTATCAAAAAAGGCTCAGACATCGCAGAGTGAAGGGGTGGGAGGCATCACCATTTAAGGGGTTAAAAAATCTAGAACTGTTTTTAAATCAAAAAGTTCGAAGTAAGCAAAAAGAGTTCTTATTTCTGCATGAAAAAGGATATTTATTTGTCCCCACTAGAAGTACATCTTGCAAATTAACAGTCCATTCATAATTTGTTAAAGAATAAGTAGTGGGGCACAGTTTTTTCCAGAAGTCCCCCTGCACTGCTGATGAATGTCAGGGTTGCCGAATATCAAGGCTGTAAAGTTGTGATTTCGCCTCAGGACTCGTCCTTCCAAAAATACATTCTCCTTGCCCTTTTATCAGATTCTTACAGGTTCTTTTCCATACCCGCTTTCTCAGTTTGTCACTGTTTTTCCATCTTTCTCTTCCTCCTCCTGTGTCGCTTTACTTCTTTTCACTCTCTTGCTCCGGGTCAAAGCCTCATTATTAAAAATAAGTTCCAGTCTTCAAAAAAGAAGAGAGCAGCTGAGTCCCACCTGCAACCACTGTCTCCAATTACGCACTGGGAACACTGACTCAATGATATTGGTTATGAGAAACGGCACGTTTTCTAGCTTTGTATATCTCCAAATGTATTTCCTTGTCCCCAAAGAAGAGCTAGCTCATACATTGGGGACACAAACGTATGGGGAGCTGTTGACATTAACAAAGCACTTGAACTTTGGTCTTGTGACTTCTATGAAAAGATCCCAATAATGGCATTTTAGGTCCACAATATATGTATATTCTTTGTAGTGACCAAGTATGTATTCATGTACATAGGAAAATTCAAATTCTTAACTGACGGTTGTGAGTGTTAAACTCATTTTGATGTGAAAGCCTAATACATCGTGCATGTAGCAAGGTATACCCCCATCAAGTTAAATCCTTAAGCCTGGGATTCATTATATGAGAGGCATAACCACGGACATCACGTAGCAAGGTCAGTCTGAGTGGACACCCCTCACACACTAGGCTAACAGGATGGGTCAGTGAGCTGAAAGTTTACTGTTAAAAAAATGCAGTGTTCCAGATGTAAGTTCAAATCTCGACAAAGCAAAATGAACCTTCGATCTTTCTGTAGGTCGGTAAACTGAGGACTAAAATCGGGTAATGATAAGATTTAATATTTACAGTGCTTATAAAGGGCAGAAGTGCAATATTCAGTATATTATAAAACACACATTTCATTACTATAATTATGCATATCTATGCTACAGGAAGGCACATTAAACAGTGACACACAACTTTACCTGTGTTCTCTATTTACTTCCTGTACTGTGCAACTTACTTTTTGGCGAGTGTTATATTATAATAGCTAAAAAGTGAGGGCCAATGACGGAAGGACAACTTTCTCCAGACCTCTTCATCTTCTGCTCCCCAGGTCACCTCAGTATGGCCACTGTGCTCTGGGATGACATCTTCCCTCTGGCTTGTCTGAGGCCCTGGGATCTCTCCCCATACTCTGGGGCCCATCTCCAGCCGGTCCCTGAGGGAGTCTAGACCCTCCTGCTGTGACTGGTTTTCGAGTGGTGATGCAGTGCCTGTCGGGAAGACAGAAAGCACACTCTGGACATCACCCGAGGGAAGGACGGGCACAGGAAGAGGTGGCAGCCCATTCTCACCCAAAGGGCTCTGTTCAGAAACCTGTGCTGCCAGGTAGGTGCGGAGCCCTGCTGGATCTGTATACACAAGAATGCCAATCCAGATGACAGTCCCAACCTAAAGGATAAACAAAAATTCCAGTCACAAAACCAAGCATATCTTATAGGACAACTTATTTTCTGTTAAAGTAAAATGATCCCATTTTACATTTAGATAAAAAAAAAAAAAAGAGTACAACTATTACAAACTAATCAGCATAGTTAGAGGGAAGCCAAAAGAACGCATTCAAAGAAGCTGAGACTACTCTGGCCTCTAGCAAGGAAATCATTCTAGTGTCTTGCTTCTGGAGCCTAGATCGCTGCAGCCACATCTGAATTTCCACAGAAGAGACCCTCAATCTTGTGCTGCTACAATAAAGAATGTCCTAGACACTTCTGATCACCGCTGGGGGACTGGTCTAGAATTATAGCTATGAATAAGGTTTGTTTGAACTTCCAGGGAAAAAGCAGCTGACTTTTGACAACGCACTGATTAAGGATTCCACGCTTACCTACTCTCCAGCTAGGCAGCTTCAGACCCTTTACACTGGACTAAAAGAGGCTTGTGTGACTAGAAATAATACATGATTTCAGGGTGTAGCAAACAAATGCTGTCTTGAAAATGCTTATGGCTAACAGCCACTCACAAGGGAAAGGGTCAGCAAATACTGATGCACACAACCATGCAAGTGAGGAAAACCACAGTTAGCAACCTAAATAGGACATGCAATATCAATGAGCCAGTGTGCATCAGGGAGAGACAGAGAGAAATGCTCTCAGGATCTCGAGTACTGAGAAAACACTTTCTTTATCTTACATATCAAAGCAGTGGTTCTACATAAAAGGCATTTGAGAAGTCCAACAGCCAATGACAAGACAAGACTTCAGGGCCACCTAAAGGTGAAATAAGTCTAACTGCACAGTAAGTGAGATCCTTAATTGTGCTTGGGGAACCCAAGACACCAACCCAAACTTCTCCCATTAAACAAATCTTTGTCATTGTCAGCAAGTTTATAATTAATTTTCTCGTTTCCCTTATTTTCAAATATGGAAGTAAAATGCTAGTTGTAGGAAGCTGGTGGTTCTGGAGTCCTTTTAGTGATTTCTTCTGGATAGGGCAGCTGTCCTCAGGAGTTCTTGGTCCTCTGCTGAGCAGGCAGTCCTCTGGGTTTTTCTAGAGGTCGCTGGTCCTGCAGAATGCGTCCCCTTCTTGGAGCAGGGGTCTTTGAAGCTGTAGACAGGCCAGTAGGGCTGGGGCCAAGTCAGTTGTCGTGTGGAGTCTTCATTGCTGGGGTCGGCTTAGCAGTCATTCTTTCTTCTGAGGTCGCCAGGAATCTGGAGAGGAAGGTTCAGGGGAGCCCCTAAATTCTAGATTTGGGGGTGTTACAAGGGTCAGAGGGCAGTAGCCAATGGCTACTGTTCCCAAGGATGGCCACACCCTTCCTGTGCCCACACCCTTCAGGGAAGGTGGCACATTCCCAACAATATTGGTCCCTGTCCTCCAAAACAAGATGGAGGGTTCTGCAAGGAGGGGGTCACTTCACTTCGGGACACATTAGGAGTTGTCCCAGCTGAAGTGGTCACCCCTCCTTTTTTCTAATTTTCACACTGGTCTTGCCATGAAAAGTGGGGCTTGGCCCAAGGTTGGGCAACTCCACTGGCTGGAGTGCCCTGAGGCACTGTAATAGTAGGCCTGAGCCCTTGAGGCTCACCACCAGTCATTACAGTTCCTGCAGCAGGGAGGTGTGAAGCACCTCCACTCAGAGCAGGCTTTGTTCCTGACTCCAGAGCACAAAGGCTCTCACTCCATTGGGTCAGGAACTAGTCTGTTTAGTGGCAGGCTGGCACAGACCGGTCAGCGTATACTAAAAGGTTGGGTAAAAGACAGGGGGCATCCAAAAGATGCCCTCTGTGTGCATCGTACAATAAATCCAACTCTGGCATTAGTGGATTTATTGTGCAGAGAAGTTTGATACCAATCTTCCCAGCCTTCAATGAAGCCATCATGGAGCTGTGGAGCTCGTAATGACAAACTCCCAGTCCATGTACTTTATATGGCCACACGGCAATTGCAATAGCTAAGAATGGGCTTAGACACTGTAGGGCATATTTCTCAAGAGCTATGCCCTCACCTGTGGTATAGTGCACCCTGCCTTAGGGCTGTAAGGCCTGCTAGAGGGGTGACTTACCTATGCCGTAGGCAGTGGCTTGTGGGCATGGCACCCTGGAAGAGGTGCCATCTCAACTTTGCCTTTTTCTCTCCACCAGCACACACAATCTGCAATGGCAGTATGCACGTGCTTGGTGAGGGGTCCCTTAGGGTGGCACGATACATGCTGAAGCTCTTAGGGACCCTCCCTGGCCACAGAACCCTTGGTACCACTGGTATCTTTTACAAGGGTTTTATCTGTGTGCCAGAGGTGTGCCAACTGTGAAAAAAATGGTACAGTTTAGGGAAAGAACACTGGTTCTGAGGCCTGGTTAGCAGGTCCCAGGACACAATGAGTCAAGTTAGCATGGCAAAAAAGAGGGGGGTGGAGGGATAACTATGCCAAAAGGGGTACTTTCCTACACAACCCCTTTCCAAATGAAAGAGAATGAGACTAACCTTTCCCAAGAGAGTCTTCATTGTCTAAGTGGAAAAACCTGGAAAGTCTATCTGCACTGGCATGGGCAGTGCCAGGTCTATATTCCACTGTAAAGTCTATTACCTGTAGGAAGATGAACCTCCTCAAAAGTTTAGGGCTCTCACCTTTCATTTGCATTAGCCATCTGAGAGGTCAGTGGTCAGTTTGAACAATAAAGGGAGTACCAAACAAGTATCCTCTTAACTTTTTCAGGGACTAAACCACAGAAAAAGCCTAACTCTTAAAGGCACTCCAACGCTGTTCCCTGTGGTGTAACATCCTGCTAATGAAAGCAACAAGCTGGTCATGGCCATCATCATTGGCTTGGGACAGGACTGCTCCTATCCCTTATTCAGAAGCATTTGTTTGCATAATGAACTGCTGAGAGTAGTCTGGAGCTTTGAGAACTGTTGCTGAGCACATTCGCCTCCTTCAGGGTGTCAAAGACCTTTTGACAACTAACAGTCCAGTTTACTTTCATGGGCCTTTTCTTAGAGGTCTGTTCTGTGAGAGAGGTTACAATGGACCCATACCCCTTCACAAACCTCCTCTAATAACCAGTCAAGCCGAGAAATGCTCTGGCTTGAGTCTGGGTTTTCGGAGCTTCCCAGTCCAGAATTGTCTGGATCTTGGACTGTAAGGGTTGCACGTGGCCTCCACAAGGTGGCCCAAGTACACAACAGTGCCCTCCCCTATCTGGCATTTGGATGCCTTAATAGTGAGGCCTGCTGATTGCAAGGCCTGCAAACCTTCCCCAAGTGGACCAGGTGATCCTCCCAGGAGGAGCTAAAGACAGTAATATCATCTAGATATGCTGCACTGAAGAACTTCAAGCCAGCAAGGACTTGATTCACCAACCTTTGGAAGGTGGCAGGGCGTTCTTTAAACCAAAGGGCACAATAGTGAACTGATAATGCCCATCAGATGGAGAGAATGCAGTCTTTTCTTGTGCTCCTGGTGCCATGCAAATTTACCAGTACCCTGCAGTCAAGTCAAGGGTAACAAGGAACTTTGCTGCACCTAACTTGTCTGTCAGCTCATTTGCCCTTGGAATAGGGTAAGCATCTGTCTTGGTGACAGAGTTGAGACCTCTGGTCCACACAAAACCTCCTTTCTTTATATCTTTCCACCTTGGGGATCAGGTTTGGGGACTATGACCACTGGGTTAGCCCAGGGACTGTCAAAGGGATCAATAACCTCTAAATCCAGCATCTTGTTGACTTAAACTTTGATGTGCTCCATAACTTGATCAGACTGCCAATAGATCATGGATTTGACAGTCAAGCTGTTGCATGTGTCCTTTGTCCACATCATGAGTACACATCCGTGTCTGTCCAGGGGTTAAGGAGAAAAGCTCTGCATACTTCTGCAAGACTTGCCTGCAGTCAGCCTGCTGATGGACAATGAGCACGTCTGAGTAGACAACTCCATCAACTCACCCATATTTAGGGTTGTGTGAGAGGAGGTCAAGGAGAGGCTCACTCTATGCTTCCTGATCCTCATCAGTAACCATCAGCATGGTTACATCAGCCCTGTAACAGAACAGCTTGAGGCGGTTCACATGGATCACCCTTCTGGATGACGTAGTAGTGCCCAGCTCTAGCGAGTAGCTGACCTCACTTTTCTTTTCCAGGATAGGGTAAGGGCCACTCCACTTGTCCTAAAGTGCACTGGGAGCCACAGGCTCCAGAACCTATTCCTTCTACCCTGGTTTAAACTTTATCAGTGCAGCCTTTTGGTCATACCACAGCTTCTCTAACTGTTGGCTGGCCTCAAGGATTTTAGATGCTTTTTCCATGTACTCTGTCATCCTTGAGCGGAGACCAAGAACATAGTCCATCACATCTTGTTTAGGCTCGAGAGAGGTCTCTGCCAACCCTCCTTTATAAGTGCAAGTGGTTCCCTAACAGGGTGGCGAAACAGAAGATAAAAGTGGGAAAACCCTACTCCCTTCTGAGGCACCTCTCTGTAGGCAAAAAGCAAGCATGGGAGGAGGACATCCCATCTTCTTTTGAGTTTTACAGGGAGCCCCATGATCGTGCCTTTCAATGTCTTTTTGAACCTTTCAACAAGTCCATTGGTTTGTGGATGGTATGGTGCGGTGAACCTGTAAATCACCCCACACTCATTTCACATGTTTTAGGTAAGCTGACATGAAGTTGGCACCTCTGTCAGAAACCATCTCCTTAGGAAACACTTCCCTGGTAAAGATACTAATAAGGCATTTGGCTACTGTAGGAGCTGTAGTAGACCTAAGAGGAATTGCTATGGGATACCCGGTAGTATGATCCACTACTACCAGTATATATTGGTTTCCTGAGGCTGTGGGTGGTTCCCGTGGACCCACTATGTCCACACCAACCCCTTCAAAGGAGATACCAACCACTGGTAGTGGAATTAAGAGGGCCTTTGGGTGGCCACTTACCTCATCCCTGACCTGTCAAGTGACACAGGAAATGCAAAACCCCTTCACCTTTTGAGGCAGGTTGGGCTAGGGGAAATGGCTAGCAAGCCTATTCCAAGTTTTAGTGCAGCCCAGATGCCCAGCTAGGGGAATGGCATGGGCTAAAGTGAGGATGAATTCCCAAACTGCTGAGGCACTACCACTCTTCTGGTTGCACCAGGTTGGGGGTCTCTGATTTTAGTGTAGAGGAGTCCCCTCCTCGCAACAGACCTTGTGGGAGCCAGTGACATCTCACTTTTCCTGTGCAGTTCCTTGCTGCGTCAGGCCTTCAGGAGTGGGACAGGTTCTCTGTCCCTGGCACAGATGGTTCCTAGAGGGTCCCCCTGGCCCAAGAACTCTATCTGGTAAGGCTCAAGCTCCATGAGCTCAGTTCCCTCAGAGGATGTTAAGACTTTTTCCCGAGAAGAGGAGTCTTGTGCTTTTTGCTGTCCAGAAGCAAGTCCCCCAATCTTCTTGCCCTTCCTCTTGGAAGGTTGGGACATTATTCTAGGCTCTAATACTTCTTTTTCACCCTGTGCTTGGCTTCTTTGTGCTCTAGTTTTCACACTTGCACACCATCATAGGGATTCCCAGCATGACTGTAAGGGTTTTGAGTTTTACCTCAGCCCAAACTGAGGACTCCAGGGTCATTCCCTAGCAAACATTCAGTTGGGATTTTAGAGGAGACCACTACCTGTTTCAGGCCAGTAACCCCTCCCCATTCTAAAGTCACCATAGACATGTGATCAACCTTAGTCACATTGTCAGCACTGGTGACTAGAAAAGTTTGTCCAGCCAAATACTGTCCTGGGAAAACCAGATTTTCTGTCACCATGGTGACACTGGCACATGTATCCCTCAGGGCTTCTATCTTAGTCCCAATTAATCAAGGGATGCTGCCTTTATTTGACCATATTAGGGGGCCAGACAGCAAGAGTGGCAACATCTACCCACCCTCAGAAACTAAAGTAGTTTCAGTGTAAACCCTGATTTTATCTGGGCACACTGTTGATCCCACCTAGAGATTGGCTATACCAGTGCTAACTGGTGCAGTACTAGGGGGATTCTTTTTGGGATAGGACAAAACTCCAGTTTAGTATCCATTCTGCCTACAGTTGTGACACCAGGCCTTTTGGGGATCAAAGTTTTTAACCTTATACCCATGTGAAGATTGTGAAGGGGCTCTGGCCCACCCTCATGGTCAGGTTTTTGGGGGCCTTTAGAAGACTCTCTACGTTTGTCCTTAGGAGTCTCACAACCCTTCCCCTGGGGAGGCTCTGTAACCCCTTTCTTTTGGTCACCCCCAATGGAAGTCTTGGTCACCACTGTCTTGACCTAGCGGTCTGCCTTCTTTCCCAATTCTTGGAGATATGTTGGACCTAGATCTACCAGATATTGATGCAACTTATCATTGAAGCAGTTACTTAAAAGATGTCCTTTCACAAACAAATTATAAAGTCCATCATAGTCATGCACTCCACTGCCAGTAATCCAACTATCTAGAGTTTTTACTGAGTAGTCTAGAAAATTAACCCAGGACTGGCTCGAGGTTTTGTGAGCCGCCCTGAGCCTAATTCTAGACTCCTAAGTGGTGAATCCAAAGCCCTCAATCAGGATAGCTTTCATGTGGTCACAGGATTCAGCATCTGCACCAGTGCGTGTGAGGAGTCTATCACTACACTTACCAGTGAATAGTTCGCAAGGGAGCGCTCCTCAATGAGACTTTTCCAATCTTCTGGTTCCACAAGCCCTCTCAAAGGCTGTGAACCACTTGGTGATGTCATCACCTCCATCATACTTGGGGACAATCCCTTTGGGGATTTTAGGGGTGTCAAAGTGCTCTCTGTTCCTAGTTATTAAGTTGCTGCCACTATTAATGGGTGATAAGCCCATTTCTGATCTCTCCCTTTCTATAGCCAGGAGCTGTCTCTCCAAAGCTAACCTTTTGACCTTCCTTGCTAACAGGAGGTCATCTTCATTGAGGCTGCCCTCAATGTTCTCAGAAAAACTGGAGTCTCCTGTGGGAGACCCAGATCCTGTGAGTACTACCCTTGGAGTCAGGGGCATTTGGACCCTAGCCTCCTAGTTAGGTAAAGGGGGGGGAAGAGTTAATCCTCCTGATACCTAAATTCTTCCTCATCTGAAGGGAGATATTCCTCCTCAGTAGGGTGTCCCTTGGTCTATTCTGCCAAGAGCTCCTAGTCTTTGTAGGGTTGGTACCAGTTTTGATTTGTTTCAGTCTACAACGGGACCTTAACTCTCTCTTCCCAAGACAAAGGTAAGGGGGGAGGTTGAGCTCCACAACTATGTCCTCTGAGCTGCTCATTTTGTTACTTTTAGGAACTCAAACCTACTTCTAACAACTTACCCCTAACTATGGTAGCTTTCAAATCTAAAAAGAAATGCGAAATGGGACTTAACCAAGGCCCTAGCAGGACTTCTAAAGATTTTGAAAAAATGTAAATTCTAAAATCAATTGAATCTAAAGGCAATTTTGGAAATTAGTCGAATGATCGGATATTAGCTGAGAAGTCTAGCAAATGCAAAGTTGTAGAACCCACCTCTGATTCACCAATGTAAGAGCTGGCTCTGTATATACTATATGAAAATGATGTACAGTGTGCACAGAGTCCAGGGGTTCTCCAGAAACTTAACAGAGGCTAAAGTAGATAATATTAATGCTCTATTTTGTGGTAGTGTGGTTGAGCAGTTAGGCTTATCAGAGGGTAGTGCAAAGCATTTGTTGTGCACACACAGTAAAGAAATTGGCACACACTCAATGACTAACTCCAGGTGAATTATGTTTATATAGGCAAAATATATTTTGTTACTCTATTACTAGAATCAGAAGAACTTTGTTGCAGGTAAGTACAGTTTTAAGTAGGTATCAAGCATATATATCAAGTGTACTTTGTTTGGTTTTAGCCGTTTACACGTAAGTAGCAATTTTCTATTTAAAAATTTGACAGTTTTCATAGGAACCAATACAGTCCTAAGGGAGGAAAAGTATTAGTAAATTTTGAAGGTAAGTACTCAACTTATAGTTCCAGTCTCCGGGGGTTAAGATGTCCAGTGGTCAAAGTTCAAGTTTACCATAAACATGCACCATCAGCAACACGAGGCCAGCAGGGTGCAGAGGTCAAAGGTGATGTCAGGTTTAGAATGGGATCCTATGGAGATTGAGGGCACTCGGAAAAGATCTGCTGGCAGCTAAATACCCGTGCCCGTCGGGTTCAGAGTGGACAGGGCTTGTGGATCCGGGGTGGTTCCGGAGACCTTGTGGTGATTTCTTCTGGGCAGGGCTGCTGTCCTCGGGTCTTCTTGGTCCTCTACCAGGCACGTAGTCCTCGGGGGTCTAGTGGAGGTTGCTGGTCCTGCAGGATGTGTCGCCTTCTCGGAGCAAGCATCTTTGAAGCTGCAGGCAGGCCTGTAGGGCTGGGGTCAAGTCAGTTGTCATCTGGAGACTTCACTGCTGGGGTCAGCTTAGCAGTCCTTCATTCCTTTGAGGTCACCAGGAATCTGGTGAGTAAGGTTCAGGGGAGCCCCTAAATACGAGATTTAGGGGTGTTACAGGGGTCAGAGGGCAGTCGCCAATGACTACTGTCCCTGAGGGTGGCTACATCCTTCCTGTGCCACTCCCTTTGGGGGGGGGGGGGGCATAATCCTAACCCTATTTGTTCCTGTCCTCCAAAACAAGATAGAGGATTCTGCAAGGAGGGGGTCACTTCAGCTCTGGACACCTTAGAGGTAGACCCAGCTGAAGTGGTCACTTCTCCTTGTTTTTTCTAATTTTCCTGCATGACTTGCTGCCAAAAGTGGGGCTTGGTCTGGGGCTGGTCGGGCATCTCCACCAGCTGGGGTGCCCTGGGGCACTGTAACAGGAGGCCTGATCCTTTGTGGCCCACCACCAAGTGTTACAGTTCCTGTAGAGGGGTGGTGTGAAGCACCTCCACCCAGAGCAGGCTTTGTTCCTGACCCCAGAGAGCACAAAAGCTCTCACCCACTGGGGTCAGACACTTCTCTGTTTAATGGGAGGCTGGCACAGACTAGTCGGCCTTACACTAAAAGGTTGGATAAAATACAGGGGGCATCTCCAAGATGCCCTCTGTGTGCATTGCAGAATAAATCCAACAATGGCACCAGTGTGGGTTTATTGTGCTGAGACGTTTGATACCAAACTTCCCAGCCTTCAGTGAAACCATCATGGAGCTGTGGAGGTTGTAATGACAAACTCCTAACCCATGCACTTAATATGGCCACACTGCACTTGCAATGTTTAAGAATGGAATTAGACACTGTAGGGGCATACTGCTCATGCAGCTATGCCCTCACCTGTGTATAGTGCACCCTGCCTTAGGGCTGTAAGGCCTGCTAGAGGTGTGACTTACCTATGCCATAGGCAGTGGTTTGTGGGCATGGCACACTGGAAGGGGTGCCATGTCGACTTTGCCTTTTTCTCCGAACCAGACACAATCTGCAATGGCAGTGTGCATGTGCTCGGTGAGGGGTCTCTTAGGGTGGCACAATAAATGATGCAGCTCTTAGGGACCCTCCCTGGCCACAGAGCCCTTGGTACCACTGGTATCTTTTACATGGGTCTTAGCTGTGTGCCAGGGGTGTGCCAATTGCGGAAACAATGGTACAGTTTAGGGAAAGAAAGCTGGTGCTGGGGCCTGATTAGCAGGGTCCCAACACACACACTCAGTCAAGTTACCATCAATACCAGCTAAAAAGTGTGGGAGGGAGGTAACAATACCAGAAGGGGGAGTTTCCTACACTAGTCACCACTGTGAATCATTATATAAAGAATGGACACTTAAAAGTACTTCCAGGCTTGAACATTTGTAGCCAGTGACTGTTGTAATAAAAGTCTACATTTGAGTTCCCTTTGGCAGAAACTCAGTTGACTGTGAGACCACAAATCACCCTTCCTCAAAGAACAGGCTGTTATTTAAGGTAAAATTAACAGTCTTTAAAGCAGATTAAAACAATCAGCACCACCTTACCATTTTGTACAAGTACTCATTACACACAACATACATGACCACAATCTTTATCCTTGCGTCAAGTGACTCACCATGATAATCCTCTGTGCAAGACGAGTGCGGGCAAAAAAGTAGATGACCCGCAGCCTCTTGGGCAGGCGAAGGTTTCGGAAGGAGGATGGCTGCAGCGTGATGGTGTGTGCTAATGCTGGCCTCACAGCTGGCTGACGCTCATAACGTTGGGGGCTTCTGGTTGACTTGGAGAGAGGTATGCAGGCTTCAGCCGGAAGTCGTTTGTTCAGGTCAGCAAGCTGATGATCGAATCAGAACAGGTTTGTTTCTACTATGGTGAGGTCGTAAGTTACCAATATTAACATGATTATATGGAAAAAGGCACAGGCAATGACCTACTCATACCAGTAAGTACTGTGATGGAATAAAATAGTGAGCCACCCTTCAGAATTATAGCTGAGGGACTTGATAACCAGAAACACCACTAACCAAATTTTGCTACAAGAGGACCTAAAAACGCTAGTCTCACCTCCAAGTACCTTCAAAGCCTCCACACCCCGAACCCACCAAGGTTCTCTTTCACAGTTCACAAATTCACCAGCTAAATCTATTCCCACAGTTAAAAATGTAAATCCGTGATGTGCAGTGTTAGACCCTATCACCCCTTTGATTGTGAAACTCTGATATTTTTCAGGTATATATGCCACATACTCCAAATCAGTAGTTGCCCTGCTGACAAAAAAGCGAGCTGAACCCTCCTCTCCAACTATCACTCGCTATCACCATTTCCCTTCTATACAATTCTAGAAAAACTTATCTCCAATCGCCTTTCACTATACCTACCCTCAGACAAACTCCTTGACCCTCTACCATCAGGATTTTACAGCCTCTATTCCACTGAAACAGCTCTGACATATCTAATTCTATTCACCACAACAGTATCTCTTCAAACCTCATACTTCTAGACCTTAGTGCTGCCGTCAATATGACTGACCGCCCCATACTTCTATCCACACCTCACTCACTTGGCAACACTGTCCTATTACACACTCCGATTACCTGTCTCCAACTGAATCTTTCAAAGTCACTTGGAACACAAAGACAACTGTACCCAATTATCTCCCAATTGGTTTCCCACAGAGATCAGTCAATGGGCCTCTTTTCTCTTTATACACCATCTATCTTATTGAAATGATTTCCTCCTTTGCATTTTCACAACATTATTATTCTGCCAAGATTGCCTTATTTGTTTCAAATTTCACACCTCCCCTTCAAACATGCGTCGTGCAGCTAGCCGTCACTGATGCTAAATTCTGCCAAAACCTAAGGGCTATTTTGCCTCTCCTTCTCTAGACTAACCTCCATGACTCTATGGATTTTCTTTAAACCTGGCTCCCTGAAATTCACATCCCCAACATAGCTACAGCAGAATAATTTAAATTACTTAACATACATCAGTGGTTCCCAACCTGTGTTCCAGGGACCCCTAGGGGTCTGCAAAGCCTATTTAGAGGGTTCACGACTGCTTAGAAAATTTAATATAAACAGGTTAGTAAAAGGTATTTGTAAACATTTACAGAGACTCATCACAGTCAGGCAGATATCATGGAGAGGCACTCCTCGTGCCTAAGCAGTCATAGAGGCCCTGATTCTGTGTAAAGGCATTCAGACCCTCCCACAGCGGCTTCTTCACCACTACACAGCAGATCTTGGTGCAGAATTTTATGCACTTAAATAGTCTTCTTCTGTACAGTCTGCCCTTTCTTTGTTCCTTAAAACCCGATGAAATGCTGAATGTCTACTTGATTGCCGTGGTATGTTCAATGTAAAAACTTAAAAGCTGTTTTTTGAGGTCCAATCAATAGAATTTCTTCTCCTCTTTCAAGGGATCTGGGGGAGCAAAGAATGCTGGCAGAGTGATCAACAGCCTAAAGAGGAAGAGTCAATATTTTGGGTAAGAAGACCGCTAAAGTCTGCCACACCAATTTGTCTGGGAAGAAGGTTGTATAGGGCAATTGCACTGAAAGTACAGTCATTTTGCTTATGTAATGATCTGACATAATCACAATGAGAAAAGACAGTTTTCTGAGTCAACTGACGCAGCAAGCACTGTCATGGGTGGCACCTACGGTACCACTTGCGGTCACACGCAATAAGGTAGACCCCGAGGGATGTCATATAGTGGTGGACAGGAAGTTACACAACGCACCTTTCAAACTTGTAGTGCTCTACGCACCCAATAATGGTCAATTCCAATTCCTAAACACCCTAACCACTGCGCGGATACACGATCTCAATGAATTGAGCACATGGAGTGGTGACCTCAACTGCGTTTATGACACCAGTATGAACAGGTCTGACAAGGTGGTAATACAGGGTCTCAGTATCAAGATTTAGTATGGAGTAAAACTGACTATGGCAGGCTATTAGAAATAACGGAGACGCTAGAAATGGGGCAGATACACGTGCAGGAGAAGCCACAGGACAGGCGGACAAGCTCTCAAACCTCTGAGTGGACTACAGAACACTAGTAGACAGACACACAAAGCTAGATTACACAGAATACAAGGCCAAACAACATGTAGATGGAGACAAAGCAGGGCGTATACTGGCGTAGCTGTTGCACTCAGAAGTAGACAGACCCCCAAATGAAAGCAATTAGGGCTCAGACAGGAGACAGGCAGACATTAACTCGCCATTTTTTGATCACTATAGCTCTTATACCGGGAAGTGGAAAGGCATGAGGAGCCGTCCTTGCAGAATTACTTTGACATCTTACCAATCCTTTGCTTAGAACGCCTCCAGCGTCACTCCCTTGAAGGGCTGTTAATGTTTGCTGAGGTCCATATAGCGACAGACCTGAATGTACAGAATGAAACCACTGGCACTGATTGGCTACTTGTGGACTTCTGTTCAACCTACAAAGTAACCCTCGTTCCAAGGCTACTTCAGCTGTGTCAGCTCGCCATAGACAAAGGTGTCTTACCAACGGTCCACGAGAGAAGCACTGATTGGGGTCCTTTTTAAATCAAGTAGGAACCCTGTGGAGGTACACACATACTGACAGTGTTTCCCTCCTTAAAACGGACTGTAAGATTCTTGGAGAAACAATAGCGAATCGGCCACTGCCGTATGACGTCACAGTCAACATCACAACCAAAATGGTTTAATCACAGGGAGAAATACATTCCTCAACCTAAGCTGCCTGTTTCACCTTATGGAACAACACCCTCCAGTATCACCTCCGTATGTGGCACTCACCCTAGACATTGAAAAAGCCTTCATACCCTGGGCTGGCCATACATTAGGGTAGTGCAACTGTAAATGGGCATGGTTCCAGAGATATTGAAACTGATTGATCTACTATAAACGGAGCAGTTGCCAGGGTGAGCGTACAGGCAGAGAAATTTCCCTGACTTCTGTTGAGCAGAGGCACTAGACAGGGATGCTCACTGTCCCTGACCATATTCGCCCTGGCAGTAGAACTGCTGGCAGGATTGTTCCAACAACATGGCCCACAATGGGGAATACCAAGTGGTAAGTTCTGGGAGACTATCTCCCTTTATGTGGATGACGCTCTAATGTATCTGTGGAATATGCACAGACACTTACCCCAAGTGATGGAGGTGTTGGATGAGTTTGGTAAGGTCTCTGATTTAAAGCTAAACTGGTCTAAATCATGCCTTTTCCTCTGGCGCCAACTCCCTGCGTTAAAGCGGTAGGGGCTATGCCACTTAGGGATCATATTTCAATACAACACCTTCTGCTATTTAGGGGGTAGAGGTGTACCATTCTGACCTAAAAGAGGGTAACCTGGGGATGGTGATGACTGGCGCCCATCGCTTCCTGACATTGTGGACCTCCTTGCTGCTCTCCCACAACGGATGGAGCTGCAATTGCAAAAATGGTGACTTTACCACTTCTCGGCACTTCAAATCTCCCTCTCCCTACACTTCTTTTGGGAAATGAATACAATCCTCTCCAATCTGATATAGGGCAAAGGTGGGAAAAGACCTGCTCTTCACAAGTTGTATGCCACACTGGGGAGAGGACTGGGGGCTCCTCCTTACAAGCTGTATTATGCAGCTAGGCAGCAGCTGCACAGGCCTACACGATGGCTGTTGAGAGCATCCAATCTCAAGCGTTCATTTATCATCTGAACTATGGATGGCTGTAACATACTAGACTGCCCTGTGGACCCCCGAAGAGATGCCCCAAACACAGGACATCTTGCCAAAGTAGCCAAACTTTGTTGACACAGTTATGTGGTCCTGAGGCGCGGCCCCCCACAATCTACGCACCCCCTCTACCGCTGTGGGTGCTCCCGCAGTAGCAGACCGTCCCAACACAGATCCTGGACAGAGGAGGAAATCCTCGAGGTTGGAGACTACTACAAACATAAAATTTACTATCCTTCCAGGGCCTCCGAGAACGTTAGGGCATGCATGAGGTCAAGTTCTTGACCCATAATACACCGACAGCGGCAATAGGGTCTCTATGGGGCCCCAACTGTACAGAACCCACCATATACCCAATGTTACAACTGGTGTTAGAGCATGGTAGGGCAAACATGCAAACACTACTGAATAAGGGGTTGTTGGAGCCCCGTAGCCCGAACCTTTGCACCTTGAGGGACAAATGGGCTCTCTCAATTGGACAGGACCTTAAGGACAGGCAATAGTCCAGTACGTCTGAACAGATCCAGGGAGTCTCACGGATTTCACAGCTGAAATATGCCTCAACCCTATGCCACTCTGCCACATCTTTCCAGGGCTGGCCCCAAAATGCTCATTATGCACCTACCCAGAGGCAGCTCTACCATATAGTGTGGGCCTGCTCAGAAATTAAGCGACATTTGACGGAAGCAATGAAGATACTGATGGATCTTATGGGATAACCCCATAAAGAAAGTTCCATTAAACTGCCTCCTGGGACTGACTGACCCACACACGTAAAAACAAACACGCCACTAAGTTCGCAGACCCAGCATTTATTTTATTAAGGTGACACATGGCAATGGCCTGGAAGTCCACTGTGGCACCCCAATTGTCCCTTTGGCTGAGCGACCTCTTTAAATGGGTGACTGCCAAGATGACCATATGGTGCCCACTCCCAATGTAGCAATGCGTACCAGTGGAACATGTACCTAGATTACTTAGCGGCAAAGACAGACAAGAGACCACACTGAAATTAGGCATACATTGATCAAAGTTTATTGGCATGGCCAGGGAGGAATGTTGAGGCATCCCTCTGGCAGATGGATCAATGTCTATTGGCATGGACAGGGAGAAACGTCGAGGCATCCCTCTGGTGGCTGGCAACACGCTGAATATACATGTAGATGTAACCCAGCACCCCCTACCTCCCAACACACACACACCCCAAAGTGGGACCTGTAGTTATACTCTCTCCTGAACCCCCTGAGGGCTCAACGTTAGCCCCACTTCTTCACCTCACTGCTCAGTCAATGGGACACTTAAGAGATTGCATACACCTTCACAAGCCACCAATGGTCTGACTCTACACTATAGACATTAACGGTTTTACCCAATTTGAAAGTTGTTGAATTGTTTTTGCTCTATCTCTTTCGCTACTGTGAAACACTGTTATAGTTTTACACAGACATGATACATGAACATCCTATACTCTGACCACATGATGAATGAATTAGTCCAGGACATGATAATGACCAACAGAACATACCTAAGAATACAAGTGGTACATAAACTCAGGGAGTGCCCGGATTGAAAAGTGTATTGCATTTTATGCAATGATTATCAGACGCTCCAACGTAGACACCTGAATGTATCTGTCCACTATATGGAAATCCTTAATAAAAAGTAACACAAAAACAGACACAGCAAGCAACTATCTATAGGCTCAAAGAGGGTACACACGAGGAAAGTCAAAACCAAATTTAGGTCCCACTGGGCATCACAAATAATTTAGGAGGGAAGGTCTGTGTCCAACGAATAATAAACCTCATCACAACTGGTGATCTTAAGAAAGAAAGTTGGTCCTGCAAATGTAGAAAGGCCAAAAGGGCAGACAAATAACCTTCTACAGAGCCCACTGCAAAGCCTCACCGGGCTACAGACAAAAGACAGTCTGAAAGCTTTGCTTATAAGGTGTCTATGTCTTGGGCACCACATCAGGTCACAAACTTGACCCAGCTCTCAACATATAGGGCAACTGGCAGCAAGGATAAAATCCACAACTTAAGAAGGCAAACTAAATGTAGTCAATTGCCCTCACTCAATCACCATGTTTGAAAATGTATGTTAGAGGTTTGGATGGAGGACCTTGCGCTGTTGCTATAATAGGAGGTATTCTTAAAGTGATAGCCTGATTGGAGGGCAGATGCCTGGTCAGGAGGTCTGGGTACCACACTCTCCTGGTACAATCTGGGGCAATCAAGATTACTTGGGACTGGTTATACTTGATCTCCCTCATAATTCTGGGCAGAAGAAATGGTGGCAAAGCGATCTAGTCAGAGTTCTCTCCACTGATCAAGTAGGCTTCAACCAGAAAGACATTCTGCTGCCCCTGCCACCACACAGGTGCACAGCCTTATGGCATAGGCCCCAGGGGCCCCCACTCTACCCTGCCTGTTGCTGTGCCACATGGCGGTAGGGCCGTTCGTGAGAACCTGCACTAGCGTTTCTCCAAATGGACAGCAGGAAATCTTTGAGGTGCAAACCAATGGCCTATAGCACCAGTATTTTGATGTGTAGCTGGCCCAGGGGCCAATGATCTCCACATTCCCCAGGTAACACCCCTCCAACCCAGTAGCTCTGGTTGAGAAAGGGAGAGCGACCTGGGACTTCAGGTTTCACTGCAGACCCACATATGCCATCTGGCAAAATGGACAAGCTTGATGAACAAGGAGAAAAGGTCAAGAAGCAGGTCAGAAAGCTGCAATGCCATACTCACTGTGATCAATTATACAGTCTAAAATATCAGGATCACAGCCCACACTCACTGCAGGAGAGGAATGGCACTGAACGCCACGTGTCCAGAACTACCTTAATAAACTTGAGTCTCCATGAGGGAAGCAGGTGGTACTTCAGCTTGTTTATGGTCACCCGAATGTAGTGTATGACTGACTATGACAAACCCATCTTCAGCAGCCAGTTGTTGAGGCACAGAAATATGGAAACTCCCAACCTCCAAAGATGGGAACTGACCATCGCCATCATTTTTGTGAATACCCGAGGTGCGGAGGGGAGCCCAAAATGGAGCACAGCAAATATTTCTGTTTCACCTTGAACTGTGGCTAATGCCTGTAGGACTGCAAGCCATGTCACAGTTGGACACCTGCTCCTAGGCGAGACTGCTGGTTTAGGGATGACTGCACTTTTGTTTGTAGGCAATTAAGCCAACCCTACAACAAGTCACAACTGTTGGCACAACCCTCCTGGCTCACAAGCAGTACCTCACCAAAAAAAAACAGTAAAAGGTGATTTCTGCCAGCCTTTACACATGGACTCTAGAGTGCGACATCTCAGGGGAGTCGTGGTGGAACGGAAGTTACCCTTTTCTCATGTTAGCAACAAGTCTCAGTCACACACAGGCAATAAAGTAAATGCAGGGAAGTTTTCAATATATTTATTTAAAAGACGGCAATCTACGTTAAAATGCATTAGCTGCAATGATTAGGATAATAAACAATGAAACCGTGAAGATGGGAGTCATGAATACAAAAACCCCCACCATCTTGCAATACGCATGAAATGTAAAATCCCTAATATAGAGAACCTAATCACTGACCTCACAAGAGCTAGGTATGATAAACTTAATCTGCCAGTACCATGTGCATGAGAAGCACCCACCCACCCCTGTTACCTTGGAATGAGGTCTCTGGGTCAGATTCTGTAGTGACACAAAGGCTGAGTTCTGCAGCAAGATGACGTGCAGCGTAGATGGCATCTGGAAGGAATCACCCTGATAACCTTGTCTGTGTGAGATCTATTTATACAGATCATGTAGGACACCTGGCATAGGTATGTTTCCAATTAACAGATAAGAGAGGTAGGTTTGTGGCAGCAATTATGTAAACAATTTCCCCCCAAATGTACATTATGCTCTTGTCACATGTGAGTGAGAAAGGGACATGATGTGAATGTCTGCATACATATCTTGATTATGACACTGAAAACTTCACAGAGTGGCACTGATGTACAAGTTACTTACCTTCGGTAACAAAATATCTGGTAGAGACATATTCTAGTTGCAGATTCCTTACCTTAGAATTCCCCCCCAGGTGTCAGACTGGAACCGGAGATTTTTCTTTGACCAATACCCTTGCGCGTCGGCAGGTGGCGTCGATCGACTCCGCGGGCGTCATGGTCGCCGTGATGACGTCGGGAGTAGTATATAGACGCCGCCCTCGCGCAGTGACGTCAGTTTCTTTTAACGACTTTCCATGCCAAAGCGCAAAGCCACTAAAAACACGGAGATTGGTGCGCCAGAGCTAAGGACCTGAAAGGGGGAATGCCTGTTCCTAGCAATCAGTTTGTAAGCGGGGAGGATGGGTGGGCGGTATCAAATCTGCTACTAGAATATGTCTCTAGCAGATATTTCGTTACCAAAGGTAAGTAACTTGTACATCTGATAGAGACTTCTAATTGCAGATTCCTTACCTTAGAATAGATACCCAAGCAATGCCATACTCGGGGTTGGGCTGCGAACCAAGATCATACTAGGAAGTCCTGCAGGACCGAATGACCAAAATAGCCGTCCCAATGGACTTGACTGTCCTGCAGTAGTGCTTATCAAACGTGTGCAGGGACGCACACGTAGCTGCCTGGCAGATATCCAGGACAGGAACTCAGCGTGCTAACGCAGTGGAAGCAGCATTTGCTCTGGTGGAATGAGCACACAAGCCTTCAGGAGGTTGCTTTTTGGCCAAAGTGTAGCACATTTTGATGCAAAGAAGCACGCATCGAGAGATGGTACGCTTCTGCACTGCCTTCCCTTTTTTCGCACCCACATACCCAACGAAGAGTTGATCGTCCACTCGGAAATCTTTAGTACAATTGAGTTAGAACGCCAACGCTCTTTTTGGGTCCAGACGGTGGAGTCTCTCTTCCTCATGGGAAGGTTGTGGGGGTGCGTAGAAAGTAGGCAGAGTTATGGATTGGCCTACATGAAAGGGTGTAACCACCTTAGGTAGGAAGGAAGCCCTAGTGCGCAACACAACTTTGTCAGGGTGCACAGACAAGTATGGAGGTTTTGAAGGGCCTGAAGCTCACACACCCTGCGAGCAGAGGTGATAGCGATCAGAAAGACAGTTTTGAAGGTGAGGAGCCGCAAGGGACAATTATGCATTGGCTCAAAGGGGGTACACATCAAGGAATTAAGTACAAGATTAAGGTCCCACTGAGGCATGATAAATGGTGGGAGGAAATAAATGGGTGAGTCCTCTTAGGAATCTACTCACAATAGGAGATTTAAATAGTGAGGGATGGTCTGATAGCCTAGGAAAGGCTGAAATGGCAGATAAATACCCTTTAAGGGTGCCCAAAGCAGAGCCCTGCTGGGCCAAGGAAAGAATGAACAGAAGAACCTCAGGTAGAGGGGCGGAAAGGGGATCAACAGATTTGTTGGTACACCATGCCACAAATTTATTCCAACGACAGGTGTATACAGTTTTGGTTGATGGACGCCTGGCAGCCAAGATAACATTGTAGACCTCGGGTGGAAGGACAAAAGCCGTCAACTGTCGCTGCTCAATCTCCACGCATGAAGGCGGAGGCTGGACAAGTTTGGGTGAAGAACCGTCCCCTGTTGCTGCGACAGAAGATCCGCCCGAAGAGGCAGTCCGAGTGGAGGATCGATGGACATGCTCAATAGCTCTGGATACCATACTCTCTGTGTCCAGTCCAGAGCCACCAAGATGCCTTGGGCGCGGTCGATTTTCTTAGGAACTCTGGGCAGAAGAAGTATAGGCGGAAAGGAGGCTGGAGTTCCACTCGAGACGAAAAACATCTCTGAGCGAGTGCCACCTTGGAAACTCCAACGTGCAAAACAGCTGACATTGAGAGTTCTCTGCAGAGGTGAACAGATCTAACAAAGGCTCTCCCCACTGCGGAAAGAGACCTTGTGCCACCTCTGGATGGAGACGCCATTCGTGATCGGCTGTGCATCAACGGCGGAGTTCGTCCGCTCTGGCGTTGAGGGAGCCTGCCAGATGTTGAACCATCAGAGTAATGCCCTGATGTTCCAGTCATGTCCAGAGGCATAGTGCCTCCTGACAAACGGTTCAGGACCCTACTCCGCCCTGTTTGTTGGAGTACCACATGACCACCTTAATGCTTTCAGTGCAAGCCTGACTGCCAGGAGCTCCTGCAGATTGATATGCAGCCCAGACTCCGCCGGAGACCAGAGTCCTCTGGTCTCCGCCTCTCCCATGTGGCTGCCCCAACCCAGAAGTGAAGCATCTGTCACTATAGATAGATCTGGTTGGGGAAGGGAAAGGGATCTGCTGTGAACCCAATGCGGATTCAAAAGCCACCACTGCAGGTCTTTTGCAGTCCCCTCCAAGACCTGGACCAGGTTGGAGAGATTCCCCTGATGCTGCGCCCACTGGAACTTCAGGTCCCACTGCAGAGCCCGCATATGCCATCTGGCATGTGTCACTAGCAGGATGCAGGAGGCCATGAGGCCCATCAGCCTCAGAGTCAGACTGACCGAAACCCAAGACCGAGGCCGAAAGATCAGAATCATAGCCTGAATATCTTGAATTCGCTTTTCGGGAGGATTAGCCCGAAACTGCACTGTGTCCAGAACCGCTCCGATGAAATTGCCCGATTGAGAGGAGGTCAGGTGTGACTTTGGCATGTTTATAGTGAACCCCAGCGTGTGTTGGAGGTTCGCCGTAGTCTGAAGGTCTGGGGTGAGTCCGCCTTCAACATCCTGACGTCGAGGTAGGGGAAGACAAACTCGTAACCTGCGCAGATGGGCTGCAACCACCGCCATCACTTTCGTGAAAACCCGAGGGGCGCTGTTGAGGCCGAAGGGAAGCACGGTAAACAAAGTGCTAGCGACCTACCACGAAATGTAGGCAACGTCTGTGGGCAGGCAGGATGGGGATGTGGAAATAAGCGCCCTGCAAGTCCAACGCTACCATCAAGTCTCCTGGGTCCAAGGCAGACAGAACCTGAGCCAGGGTGTGCATTTTTAATTTCTCCTTCTTGAGGAAGTATTTTAGGTCCTGAAGGTTTAGGATGGGACGTAAGCCCTTGTCATTTTTTGGTATCAGAAAGTAGCGGGAACAACAACAACCTACTTCTGGCACAGGGACCCTTTCTATAGCTCCCTTGGCCAAGAGAGCTGCGACTTCCTGGTGGAGAAGTGCCAAATGATCCTCTGAAAGGTGATTGAAGGATGGTGGCATGGTTGGTGGAGCAGATTCAAAAGACAGGGAGTAGCCCTTTCGAACGATCTGCAAAACCCACCTGTCCGTGGTGATATTTTCCCAGTGGAGCAGGTGATGGCGCATCCTGCCACCAACTGGACGGGAGGAGGGGGCGGACTAGGAGGGTTTGGAAGCTGCAGCGGGGGCAGAGGTGGACTGAGCAGACCTTTGGTTCCCAGTCCCACGTCCATGTTGGATTCTGCAGCTGAAAAGCGTGCGAGGCACAGTGGCTGGGTGGAGGAAGGTGACCGAGAGCCCCTTCCGTGGCCACGAAAGGGGCGAAAAGTGGACTGTGGTGGACGAGTGGCAGAGGAAAGACCAAGGAACCGAGCCATAGCCCGGGAATCCTTGAATCTCGCCAAGGCCGAGTCCGCTTTGTCTCCGAAGAGATGGGAGCCATCAAAGGGCATGTCCATGAGTGACTGTTGGACATCCCCCGACAAACCAGAAGTGCGTAACCAGGCGTGGCGCTGTAAGGCCACCGTCGTAGCAACCAGAGCCCAGAAAGTCAGTCGGTCCAGCCCACAACGGATTGTGAACTTTGTCGCATCTCTCCCCTTGTTCACAGCTTGGGAGACAATAGCACAGGCCTCCTCCGGTATCTGCTGTTCTAGCCTTTTGGATTCCCTATCCGGAGGTGCGGAAGGGAATGTGCCTGAAGAAGAGGCAGCCTGGATAACAAGACTCTCAGGTCTGGGTGACAGAAAATTAGGGTCGTTCAGAGCTGGCTGATGGCGGCATGCAGTAGTCCTATTCACAGGAGTCCCTGTGTTGGGTTCGGACCATGTACCCAAAAGGACATCGGTGAGGGCCTCATTGAAAGGCAAAAGGGGTTCTGAAGTAGAAGCCCCAAGCTGAAGCACCTCTGTCAGGAGATTAGACCTGACCTCAACAGTGGGAAGCTCAGGACCAAGGACCAAAGCGGCCCTACTGACCACCATACCATAAGTTGCTCCCTCCGCCGTGGCCACGGTAGGAGGAGACAGCACACCAGCGTCAGGAGAAGTATCCAGACCACTGGCTTTGCCCAATTCCTGAGCCCAGTCCATAGCAGGGTCATCCTGGTATTCATAAGGGTCCAGGGACCCTTCCAATTCCTCCCCATATTCGTACCCATAAGAAAAAGGGTCCGAATCCGACCTGGGGCGAATAAGCCCCATCGAAGTCGAAGGCGGCGTCAACCGGCGCGTTCCGAGTTGTCAGGGACAAGAATTGGGTCGACGTCGATAGTGGGCACCACAGACATCGGGAGCGTCAATAATCGACACAGCGCTGGGGAAGTTCTCAAGGGTGCAACCGGTGCTGGTACGGATCGGCACACGGATCCGGAGGTGACCTCAGTGGCCGGAGCCGAAGCTGCCGGCGCAGAACCCGAAGGCCCCACAGGGCCCGAAGGCGCCGTATCGGGGTCGGACCACCCAAATATGAGGCACATGGCCTCATAAAACTAAGCTGGGTGGGGGTCGCTACGGCTCCGGGATACTCGGGGAAGCGCGGAGCCGACCCAGACGCAGGCTCCGAGGATGGAGGCCTTGTGCGTGGACGCTCTTCCCGCATCACGTCGGCTGAGCGGCAGGGCGAAGTCGGAGAGCGCTTGGACTTCTTGGACGACTTCTTCTTCTTCTTACCTTGACCCGAGGATTTAGAAGACGAGTGGTGATGACTCCGTAACCGATCTCCAGACCTTCCTCTCAAGCGAGACCGGGACCTACGCAGAGTCAAGTGCCGGGCCGCCATTCGCTTTAGAGACTGCTTCCTCAAAGACTTCGGGTGCATGGCCCGGCACTCGGAGAACAACTTCGGGTAGTGGGCGTGCTCGAGGCACCACAGGCAAACCCGATGAGGATCCGTCACGATATCGTCTGATGACAGTCCTCGCACGGCTTGAACCCAGTCTTCGGGGACATCCTTGACGCACCAAAGTTTCACCAAAAAAACTCAACAAAACGGTCGAATTCAGCCAAAAAATAGCCAGGGTAGCTCTTCTCCAGATCAGCGCATGGCGCGGAAAGAAAAGAACTGACATCACTGCCTGAGGGCGGCGTCTATATACTACTCCCCGACATCATCATGGAGACCACAAAGCCCACGGAGTCAACCGACGCCACCTGCCGACGTGCAAGGGTGTTGCTTGAAGAAAAATCTCCTGATCTAGTCTAACGCCTGGGGGAAATTCTAAGGTAAGGAATCTGCAACTAGAAGTCTCTGTCAGATAATGCAAATCAAACATTTCTCTAACTATAACAATTGCAGCTATCGTAAAAGAAATAATAAAATAATTACGCTAAGAGAGAGCACGCTTAGTAGGTTAAAAGTCAACAGGTGACGGAGGCACAGGCCAGCAAGCCAAAAGACTAAGCTAACTTCCGGAGTCCCAATAAAAGCTAATCCACTCTCCCCAACATACAAAGAGATAAAATGTCGACCATGACATGCACAGCAGGCCAAATGTGAATCAAATTAATATATAAGGCAGTTTGGCATGAACTTCTAAACTTTAGAACAAGGCCAGTGGTCAAATCATTTAACAATAGTGGTGATCTTGAAGAATGTCTCCTAAGTAATCGAATGGGAGCGCATCCAGGAATGACTCCACATCGTCAGACATTAAATCAATTGCAGGATTGGCAGATGGAGTTACGGAGCAGATGTGCGCAGAAGCCTCAAGCATGAGATCACCCATAAAGACAGCATCATCCATAGTGCCTAGTGGAGCCCAACAGTTCACAAGAGGTGGCCTCGCGAATCAGCCTCAAGCTCTTGGGGCACAACCATGAATGAACCCTCATTGGGAACATCAGCAGTTACTTGGCCACAACGGGCACTGGCAGATCACACAACGATGACAGACACTCGAAGAGGCACCAGGTGCAATGAAAGACAGGTTGCACAAACCATAGGACTGGTCGGAACGACAGTGACCAATTGTAGGAAGTTGGCTCTGTAAATACTATCCCTAAGTAAGAGATGGTGCGCACAGAGTCCAAGGATTCCCCTCAGAGGTAAGATAGTGGAAACATTAAATAATTATAAGGCTCTATTTTGTGGTAGTGTGGTAGAGCAGTAGGCTTATCGGAGGGTAGTGTTAAGCATTTGTTGTACACACACAGGCAATAAATAAGGAACACACACTCAAAGACTTAACTCTAGGCCAATAGTTTTTAAATAGACAAATATGTTTTCTTAATTTATTGTTAGAACCAAAAGTTCAAGATTTGAAGTAAATACATAAAATGCAAGGTACTCCACACAGGTAAGTTAGGAACTTTGAATTAGAGCAATAACATATACAGTTTTTGTTAAAATGGCAATAAGCTATTTTAAAAGTAGACAGTGCAAAAATCAACAGCTCCTGGGGGAGGTAAGTATTGGTTAGATTGTGAGGTAAGTAAGACACTTACAAGTCTCAGTTCCTGGGTATAGGCAGCCCACCGTTGGGGGTTCAGGGCTACCCCAAAGTTTCCACACCAGCAGCACAGGACCGGTCAGCTGCAGATGTCAAAGAGGTGCTCAAAACACATATACACCTATGGAGAACAGGGGTGCTCCGGTTCCAGTCTGCCAGCAGGTAAGTACCCGCGTCCTCTAGGGGCAGACCAGGGGGGTTTTGTAGAGCACTGGGGTGGGGGGGGACACAGGAAGGCACACAAAACACCCTCAGCGGCACGGGGGCAGCCAGGTGCAGTGTCCAAAGCAGGCGTCAGGTTTTGTATTGGTTTCAATGGAGGGACCCGGGGGTCACTCTAGCGGTGCAGGCAGGGCACAGGGGGGCTTCTCGGGCCAGCCACCACTTGGGCTAGGCAGAGGGTCGCCTGGGGGTCACTCCTGCACTGAGGTTCCGTTCCTTCTGGTCCTGGGGTCTGCGGGTGCAGTGCTTGGTCCAGGCGTCGGGTCCCTTGTTACAGGCAGTCGCAGTTAGGGGGAGCCTCTGGATTCTCTCTGCATGCATTGCTGTGTGAGTCCAGGGGGGTCATCTCAGGCTACTCACGAGGTCGCAGTCACCTGGGAGTCATCCCTGTAGTGTTGGTTCTCTGGAGCTCGAGCCAGGGGCGTCAGGTGCAGAGGGTGAAGTCTCATGCTTCCAGCTGGAAGAGTGAGGTCTTTGAAAGTTGCAGAAAAGTTGCAATATTGTTGCTGTTTGTTGAGCAGAGCCGCTGCTCACAGGAGTTTCTTTGTCTTTAGGTTCAGGCCAGTCCTCTGAGTCTTCAGAGGTCGCTCGTCCCTGTTGGATGCGTCGCTGTTGCAGTTTTTCGAGTCAGGAGATAGACCGGTAGGGCTGGGGCCAAAGCAGTTGTCTTCCGTTGTCTCTGCAGGGCTTGCAGGTCAGCAGTCCTTCTTCTTGTTTTAGGTTGCAGGAATCTGATTTCCTGGGTTCTGGGGTGCCCCTAAATACTAAATTTAGGGGTGTGTTTAGGTCAGGGGGCAGTAGCCAATGGCTACTGTCCTGGAAGGTGGCTACACCTTATTTGTGCCTCCTCCCTGAGGGGAGGGGGCACTTCCCTATTCCTATTGGGGGAATCCTTCAAAATCAAGATGGAGGATTTCTAAAGGCAGGGGTCACCTCAGCTCATGACACCTTAGGGGCTGTCCTGACTGGTGGGTGACTCCTCCTTGTTTTTCTCATTATCTCCCATGGACTTGCTGCCAAAAGTGGGGTCTGTGTCCAGGGGGCGGGCATCTCCACTAGCTGGAGTGCCCTGGGGCATTGTAACACAAAGCCTGAGCCTTTGAGGCTCACTGCTTAGTGTTACAGTTCCTGCAGGGGGGGGAGGGGTGAAGCACCTCCACCCAGAGCAGGCTTTGTTTCTGGCTTCAGAGGGCACAAAGGCTCTCACCCCAGGGGGGTAGAAACTCCTCTGAGGCAGGCTGGCACTGACCAGTCAGTCCTGCACTGAAGGATTGGGTAAATTACAGGGGGCATCTTCTAAGATGCCCTCTGTGTGCATTTTGTAATAAATCCAACACTGGCATCATCGTGTGTTTATTATTTTGAGAAGTTTGATACCAAACTTCCCAGTATTCAGTGTAGTCATTATGGAGCTGTGGAGTTCGTTTTTGACAAACTACCAGACCATATACTTAATATGGCCACCCTGTACTTACAATGTCTAAGAATAGACTTAGACATTGTAGGGGCATATTGCTCATGCAGCTATGCCCTCACCTGTGGTATAGTGCACCCTGCTGCCTTAGGGAGGTAAGGCCTGCTAGAGGGGTGACTTACCTATGCCACAGGCAGTATTTTGTGGGCATGGCATCCTGAGGTGGATGCCATGTCGACTTTGCCTTTTTCTCCCCACCAACACACACAATCTGTAATGGCAGTGTGCATGTGTTAGGTGAGGGGCCCATTAGGGTGGCACAACACATGCTGCAGCCCTTAGGGACCTTCCCTGGTCACAGGGCCCTTGGTACCACTAGTACCTTTTACAAGGGACTTATGTGTGCCAGGGGTGTGCCAATTGTGGAAACAATGGTACATTTTTAGTGAAAGAACACTGGTGCTGGGGCCTGGTTAGCAGGGTCCCAGCATACTGCTCAGTCAAGTCAGCATCAGTATCAGGCAAAGAGTGGGGGGTAACTGCAACAGGGAGCCATTTTCCTACACCAATCATAATCTAATTCTTCCAGCAATGGAGCATCGAAGGCCAGTACCATGATCACAGCACAGCTGGACTGGTGGTAGTAGCTCCATCACTCTGCTTATCTGAGAAGGCATAACCACAGCGTATTAGGAACAGCAGAAGCAGGATTCCGTCAATTAGTGCCAAAGTCACAGGAAAGCCGCCAAACACACTTGAAAAGAGTGAATGTATAGCTTATGAAATGGCTCCGAACACAGTCTGAAAGATGGAAACGAATCCAACCCCAACAGCTTTAAAGAAATGTACAATTCCAGTAGTGGTCAAGGCATTGAATATTCTGGGAACCAATTCTTTAAAGTGCTTGGTAAGTTGGTATTTAATAGGGATTGTATCTCGGCTGATGATCTTGCTATCTGGAGAGCATACGTCTCTCTGGAAGAGGTCAACGCCACTTGTTTTTGGAACAGTAGCACCTTTAGTCTGCTCAGTTTGTGATAATTTACATTAGTAGTATCAATGTGAGGCCACATTTCTGCTACTCTTATCTCTTGTGTGGGGGGAATAGAACATGTCCACAACAAGTTATAATTTGAGAGACTGAAATTGTTTAGGCAATTCCTGGTCTCATTCTGCAACAGCTCTGTTCGTTCAGGACCACATAACTTCCATTCTACATGAAATGCTGGACGAATCAAAGGGACGGGAGTACCCATCACAAAGCATGCCAAGTTTGCGACCCCCCGCTTTGCAAAAGCAGTGAAGTGTCACATTCGCTTCTGCTCAGAAAGACCTCTGTTTCGCTGTTCAGACATTTAACTCGAAAAGCAACTCACACTCTTCTTTTATGTAGTTATCTCCTAGCCGCTCATATTTGCCAATAATGTTTCAAACATTTTGTGAAACAAAAGGTGGAAATTGGCAGATTTATAACATCAGGTACAAGCCGTACTGATGAAGGACTGTCGGATACTGTGAAAGGCAGCTTTTCTAACTTCTCAATATTGAGCATTGTGTACCTTGCTTCCTTTTTAGCCATTATCTGTTGCATCCTGGTCAAATTAAAAGCAGCAAACAAGCCACTACTGTTAATGTGTTTCCATTGGACGCAGCCATTTTTCAAGATCTCTAAAGTCCAACCCAACTGCATGAAAGGAACGCAGCTGACTTTGCCCGTTTTGTAACAGGGACATGTCTTTCTGAATGATATGAGTTGCAGATGACACTATGTTATTAAGGGTGTATATTCTGTTGAACAGAGTATCCATGCCATTATTGACAACAGCTAAAAACAAAATCCATATTTTCCTTATCTATCTGCCTGAAACGTGCAGCAGCTTCCATTTGAGAAATCTTCCATATTTCATTGTATAAGGCATGCAGGCATCGTTTACAGCTGTGTTTTCTTGAACCTAACAGGAAATCCTACAAGTCTATGTCCCCTGTTAGGAGACTAAGATGTTCCTTAACTGCTGGTAAGGTGTTAGTGTGTAACCATTGCTGGCACAGTTTACCCACAATGTATGTGGTAGATATAGCCGAGTGTTGACTCGAGATATAGCGAGGGTCCGGGGACCATGCACCCTTGCACTTTAGATCACTGCACCGGGTCACTATAAGTTACCCCTATGGCAGACCCTCCTAGCTTAGAGGGCAGGGTGCAGGTACCTGTGTATTAGCAGAGGTGCCCCCACGAAATCCAGCTCTATTTTCCTGGACTTTGTGAGTGCAGGGACGCCATTTTACGCGTATACTGGACATAGGTAACTATCTATATCCAGCTACATAATGGTAACTCCGAACTTGGGCATGTTTGGTATCAAATATGTCGGAATCATACTCCAATACTGTTGCCAGTATTGGCTGTATGATTCCATGCACTCTGGGGGCTCCTCAGAGGACCCCCAGAATTGCTCATGCCAGCTTTCTGGGGTTTCCCAGACAGCCGATACTGCTGCCACCCCTTAGATGGGTTTCTGCCCTCCTGCTCCTTGATCAGCTGACACCCAGGAAAGCAGAACAAAGGTCTTCCTTTGGGAGAGGGGGGCAACATCCTCTACTTTTGGAAATAGGTGTTACATGGCTTGGGAGGGGTAGCCTCCCCAAGCCACATTTGGTGCCTTGTATAAACCAGTCTGCAGCGGTTCAGGGACCTCCAGTCCTGCTCTGGCGCGAAACTGGACAGTGGAAAGGGGAGTAACCACTCCACTGTCCATCACCACTTTAGGGATGGTGCCCAGAGCTCCTCCCGGTGGGCACTTGATTCTGCCATCTTAAATCCAATGTGGGCAGTGGCGTCTGGGAGCATCTGAATGGCCAGGTCAGGTAGATGACGTCACAGACCCCTCCCGATAGTTGGTTACCTTGCTAGGTGACCAATCCCCCTTCCAGGGCTATTTAGGGTTCCACTCTTGGTTGGATCCCAAGATTCGACTTGCAAGACTCCAGCAGGACTCCTATTTAATGTTTATTTTGACTTCTGGCCACTGGAACTGGACTTCACAGGAATCTACAATCTGTAGCTACGACAACTCTGCTCTGCAACATTGTTTCTGTGGCTCTTTCCAGCAACTGCAACATTTACCCTGCTGTGCATCCTGTGAAGTCGGCAAGTCTTCAGTCTGCACCAAAAAGCAAGGAGGAATCTCCCTTGGAGTGAAGGAGTCACTCCCCTGCATCTGCAGGTACTAACTGCAACAACAATCGGCTGTGTGGATCTCCTGGTCTCCAGAGCTGCGTGGATCCTGCATCACGGATAGTGGTCTGGAGTGGTCCCCTTGGTGCTCTCTACCAGCTGTACAACTTAAGAGACGGTAAGCTTTTGCCTCTCCAGTACTCTCATGCACTGCATCTTTTGGGCTTCTCCTCCAAGGGATCTTCAGGCTCCGTGTAGCCCTAGCCCCCAGCATTCTTCCCTGCAACGCACAGCCCTCTGCGTGCTTCTCCACTGACGTGGGACTCCTTTCCAAGTGTGTTGCGTGGGCCTCACTGCGACTTCTGTGGGTCATCTGTGGGGGCCGTCTCCTTTTCGTCTGACTCTCCTGGTCGCTGAGGGTCACTCAGGACTCCATTCTGTGGGTTGAGTCCCCCTGGACCTTGCTGGTCCCCAGCAGTTCCACTTTTCTTCATTTGAGACATTTCCCTTTGCCAAGGCTTGTTGGTTATTCTTCCACACCACAGACCGACTGGAATTCTTCATCCCGTGTGAGAAGTCGACTGCATCACACAGGAACTCTTCAGCTACTTCGGGGCTGCATTGCTGACCGTCTCCGTCTCACCATCAACCAGATCCTGCATCCACAGACTAGTGGGTAGTGGCTCCTGCCACCACTGGACATTCCAATGTGAACTGGACTTGGTATCCTTCTTTTCCAGGTCTTCTTCTTCCAAGATCCACCTTTGGTTTCTTGCAGTCTTGTCTGGGTCTTGCAATATCCTTCTCTGAAGTCCTGTTGGAGGGCTTGGGGAGAACCTACCTCTCTTCTTCTGGTCGCTGGGGGACACTCTGGTACTTACCTTGTGGGCTTCCTAGTTTCTCCAGGTCCCCTCTACCGATTCCAATTCCTTGGGTGGGTGCCAGACTTCCGCATTCCACTTTCTTAGTATATGATTTGATCCCCACCTAGGCCTTCAGTACTTAAATATAATAGTGTGTTTTACTTAGAGTGGGAGTACTACCTATACAGTGTTTTAGTGTTTGTGTCACTAAAATAAAGTACATTTATTATTGTAACACTGTGTGGTTCTTTCATGGTTGTGTAAGTGCTGTGTGACTGCAGTGGTATTGCACATGCTCTGCATGTCTCCTGGTTAAGTCTTGGCTGCTCACCCACAGCTACCCCTAGAGAGCCTGGCTTCCTAGACACTAACTACATCTCACTAATAAGGGATACCTGAACCTGGTAAAAGGTGATAATACCTTAGCTACTCACCTCACAACAGGCCAGCTTCCTCCACAGAGTTCTGTGTTGTATGGTGTTCCCCTTTGAGCCTCTGAACCTGTTCAACCACCAAGGTAATCACTGTAGTATTGGACACAATAGTACGAATCACACAAAATCAATGTGAACTGTTTTGGATCCCTATGTTTCAGTCTGCGTGTAGCTCACGCCTGCACAAGCGTCTGAGGATTGATGGTTTGTTCCCTACAGCTGTCTGTGCTGAACCATCAGTGTAGATGACAGAGTGGTGTCTGACATGTGGCAAAATGTTAAGAGGTGTGAGGTACTCCTGTCTGTACTGGAGAAATTCTTGTGTTTGAACTTTCGGGTCAAAGATGTAATCAACATGAGTGGCAGTCAGGGACGATGCCCACTGAATTCAGTGTGGATATAATGCTTTAGCGTTAGGAATGCTTGCTTTGGTGACAGCTTCTAAAGCTGGCACTGGGATAACAATAATGAGTTTGCCTTGGACAACTGGCCTCTCCTTGAAGATGGCCATCTGTACAGCAGTTACAATTTTTTCTGTGGGTGCAAAGCATTGTTCTGCATTCAAATATAAATGCAATTTATATGCAGTAGGCATTGCGTCACCCTCATTAAAAGGTGACATAAGTGAACCCAATGGCATCAGCAATTATTCTGATGACCAAATTTGTTCTGTTGTCACGTGTGTAAGTGTTTTGCTTTGAGCATGTCTTGCTGCAATCATCTAACGATGCATTTCAGAAAATGTCAGACATGGTTTAACACAACGTTTAGTAGCCCATGGTTTAACAGACGAGGGTGGGGATGTCACATTTAGCGTGGAATCTCACGAGGCTTAATAAATAGAAACATTCAATTCCTGGGTTACCTTTCCTGAGGGAGACAATACAACATATACATTTCACACATATAAAATAGTGAACATACCACATAACAAGCTTATTGCTAGTTAGAGATACCGCTTTCCTATCAAGAACATCAAAATTGGTTCAAAGGTGCCCTACCACATCTAATACAACCCGGGAGACTAGATCCTTTAAGTAATGACTTACCGACGTGGCCCATGTTTGCCACATACACACCACATCCATGCGTACAGATTATGCAAACAGCTGACATACAGGCACCTTATAGTACACCTTTACAGATGATTAATACAATTTGCTCTGCGGACCTTGAACACTGCCCTAGCTGGTCACCAGTTGGCCGTTGCCGGGATTAACCCACAAACAATACATTCTATCATGGGCAAAGCGCCCACAGAACATGAGAAGATTCTGTTCTGGTTAGCAAAAAAAAACTAACTAGCTGGAAGCATTGCTTCCCTGTATGGGAGCTCAAGATAAACAGAGAATTCTCATAATGTGCCTGCCATTCGGGATGGTTCCCTTAGTTGACGACTGCACCACATGGGCTACAGTCTTCACTGCAATTTACACTACCACGCATGGTACCCTGACACTTGCCAATTTACCGGAAGTGTTACAACAAATTTAAAATGAGCTTGGGACTGCTCCAGCCCTAGATTTAGGGAAGAAACGGATGCGTTACTTCGACACAGTCTCCTCAATAATACTAAGTAACATTAAAGGTGAAGCAGTAGCGTTGGCTATACACTGATGGCTCCGGGGGATTGGAAAAGGAACATCAATTACCGAAAATTATTTTCGACACCTATCCTAGTATAGGACGGGATGGTTTGGGAGTGAAGCTGAAAAAGCCTGAAATTCAGAGTACCACCCCTAAGGACGATACTAAACAAGCACAAGAGGGTTCTTAAAAACACTGGGATAACTAAAAACAAAATAAAGACAGACGAAGTCAGAGAGCAGACTCTCCACATCCGGAGCAGACTCTCCACATCCGTAATACATATACTGATTCACGTCCCTCTTGTTCCTTTCAGGACACACCGGATAGACGTAGTGAGAGAGTGGGCCGGCCAGACAAACATCCTGACTATGCGAAACAGAAGAAAGACTTACAGTGGTCTTCGAACAAGAACGAAGACAAATCCCCACAACAAAAGAGAGAATTTAAAAAGTAAAAAGTGGCAGCAATTCCGATTAAACATGCCAGCAAACTTGAGAACATTGCTGAAGAACAAGACGGGGCAAGTGACCATGCTGGACAAAGCAGCAGAAGTCATGATATGTCGCCAGAGTCTGAAAGATCATCTGGATGCGAAAGCAACTAACGGCTTTCTTGCACTGCCATTGGGTGCGTTCTCCCAACCGACAGGGTTCATGATTTAAATATCCAGAATGAGGGGGATATAGAACGCACCATTAGTGTAATTTGAACTTAATTGTGAGATCCTGTTGGCAGAAAGAGACTGGCCACCCGAAGACATCTGTAAGCTCCCTCATGGCAAAGATGTAATTTTGCCTTCTTTCTTAGATCTTGTTCCGGAAGCGGTGAAAGAAGCCTATGCTGTTAACTGGGCTTTGGCTCAGACACCTGCGCTATACCGCAACCACGTAGGCTGGGACAGAGATTCCCCCTACCATGTAATATCTTTCAGGTCTACACCTCAGACTAAGCCCCAATATCCTGTTAAACACAAGGCTAAAGCTCTAGTGAGAAAGATCTTCACTCAGCTTGAGTACCAGGGAGTAATAGAGCCCTGAGTCTCTGCAATGAATAACCCGTTATTCCCTGAGCCAAAACCAGACCATTCATATGGAACAGTCTTAGGTTACAGACACTTAAACAATTACACATGCACATATGCAATACAAAATGTACACAACACCTCAACAATTAACAACATAGTGTGTAAAAAAAAAGTACAAAACAACCCTGGATGTTTCCAACATTTTTGGCTGCCTAACTTAGTACATGAAAGTCGGGACCTGAGTTCATTCTCATTTGGCTCACAAAAACTGTTTTACCATTTGCCCCAGGGCTATAAGAACCCCCCAGGGTTGTTTCTAACTGTGTAACATCAATATTGCATGATATTGATCCTGAGGCGTTGTCCTATGTGGATGACATCTATCTCACAGATGACCTCAACATTCATCTTGCCAGGATCGATGGGATCATTCTCGGATTCGCAGCCCTTGGCTACAAATTCAATTTTAAGAAAACTAAAATAGCCTTTCTCAGTGTATTGTTACTGGCCCTGCACTTTTCCTAAAAATGTGCTCAACTGCAACCACCAAACACTATCAAGAAACTACAGTCTTTACTTGGCTTCTTTAACTTTGGCAGAACTTACATTCCAGGTTATGCACAATGCATCAAACCACTGCATTATTTAGTTCGCCCAGATTTCTAAAGCGGACACTGGACATGTTGAATAATAGATGCAGAGATGGAACACCAAATGGGGAAAAGTATTTTTAAGAGTTCAAGCTTGAACAACCTATAGCCTAGTTAGGTGCTCCCTATTCAGCTGAGGAGGATTATCCCTAAGACCACAGATGTCTCAGTATAATGGCACTTAGGGTACCTGCTGTGTGCGAGACAGATATTCAGGATATTCCGTCAATTAGTGCCAAAGCACCATCCTTGGTGGAGCCATGTGGTAGTTGGACTGACGTTCCAAGGCGAGACTGCTGGTTTAGGGATGACAGCACTTTTGTTTGTAGGCGACTAAGCCAATCCTACAAAAAGTCGCAACTGTCGGTCCAACCCTCCCAGTTCACAAGCAGTACTTCACCAAAATCCCAAACAGTAAAAGGTGATTTATGGCAGCTTTACGCATGGACTCTAGAGTACGATATCTTAGGGGAGTCGTGGTGGAAGAAAATTAGTTACTTACCTGTAACTATAGTTCTCCAGTATTGGAATCTTTCATAGATTCACACACTTGTATCATTCCCCATCGTCGAGATGAGAGTCCCCAGTACCTTTTATCAAGTAGCAATAACATAAGGTTAAACCTAAAGCCCCTAGGCCTGTCAGTTTAGCACTCTATCACGGTCATTTTGAGAAACAAGACCAAACTTAAGAGTCCACCAATCAGGCGACACCATCCTTTAGAACCTTCCTGAGAGAAGTTCCAGTCCCTCTTTGCACAAGTAGGTAGTGGATATAACAGTAATCAGAGAGGTAAAGGTGAGCTTCTTTGGGGAGGTGGGTGGGTTGCATGTGAATCTATGAAAGATTCCAATACTGGAGAACTATAGTTACAGGTAAGTAAATAATTTTCTTACTCCAGTATTGGAAATTTCATAGATTCACATGCTTGAATCAGAGTAGTAAGCAGTAGTGATGCACATTGTAGAGTAAGTATCACAGCTTTACATATATAAGCATAAAAAGTCTACGAAAACATATGCATATATTAAAGTTCTAAACATTAGCTATTACAATCGTTATGCGAAATTATACTGTATCTAAGTTTTTTTTTTTAAAAGAAAAAAAAATGTAAAGCTCTGACCTTAAGATTGCGGGATGAGAGAGAGCTCACCTTCACTGGAAAAGATGTCTCACGAACGCCTGGCTCACTGCTACTTCTCCTTGGGACACTGCACCTAGGCAGTAATGTCTGGTAAATGTGTGGCAGCTTTTCCATGTTGCTGCTCTACAAATGTCATGAAGAGGCACACCTGCAAACACTGCTGTTGATGAGGATACTACCCGTGTAGAGTGAGCACAAACAGAAGCTTGTAGTGGCTTGCCCGCTGCTTGATGGCAAAAATGGATTGTTGAAGAAATCCACTGTGCGATGCTCTGTTTGGACAGAGGTTGATTCTGTCTGGGCACACTGTAAGCCACGAATAGCTGGCTAGTTTTGCAAAAGGATTTGGTCCTATCCAAATAGAACTTTATGCATCTTTTTATGTCTAATGAGTGTAGAGCCTTCTCTGCTGCAGTTGTCCTATCTGGAAAGAATGTTTTCAAAACTAGCGGCTCATTTATATGGAAGTCCAAGGGAACTTTTGGTATGAAACGTGGGGTTGTGCATAGGATTACTTTATCATGTCTAATCTGTTAAAAGAATTTTGGATAGATAGTGCTTGGATATCACTGACTTTCCTGGCTGATGTTAGAGCAATGAGAAGGGCTACCTTCCAGGAGAGAAACTTAATAGAAGCTCTATGGATTGGCTCAAATGGTTGCTTCATGAGTTGTACAAGAACAATGTTGAGATTCCAGGAGGGAGGAGGAGGTCTGAAAGGTGGAAAAACTCTGAAAAGGCTGTTTAAAAATCGCTTAATTATTCTGGATGACCACAACGAATGTGAAGAGCTTGATCGTACAAAAGATTAAATAGCCGCCAGGTGAACCCTTATGGAGGAGTGAGCTAGACCTGAGTGTGCCAATGCAACAAATAAGGCAATATTTGTTCTGGTTAGGAGGAATTGGGTCCTACCTGTTGTTGTTGGCACCATATACAGAACCTCTTCCGCTTACATGAATAAGCTGGATTGGAGCTAATAGCTCTGGCCCTGGACAGTCTATCCCTGCACTCCTGCGGGATGCGAACTCATGGTGCTCAGGGGCCATGCAGACAATTGCACTGATTGAGGATTCGGATGCAAGACTTGCCTGTTGTTCTCTGTCAGTAGATGCAGAGATATTTTCAGTGGGATGTGAGGTTTCACTGAGAGCAGAAGAAGCTCCATGAACCAATGCTGCTGAGGCCAGTTTGGTGCTATTAATATCAGTGTGCATGGTTCCCTCTTCATTTTGGTCAGGACTCTCAGGATCAAAGGAATGGGTGGAAAAGTGAAGGCAAAGTTTCTGCATCATGCGTTGGAAAACGCATTCCCCCATGATCCCCGTTGGTGATGCCAACTTGCGTAGTATCGGCATTTGGTGTTTGACTGGCTGGCGAAAAGGTGAGGTTGGGTTGGAGAGAAAATGTGGTTGACTGTGGAGTGATCCAATTCCCATTCGTGACAGGCTGATTTTAGTCTGCTGAAAAAGTCTGCTATCTTGTTCGGATTCCCTGGGACAGATACTGCTCTCAGTAGTACTCCATGCTGCATGACCGACTCCCAGGTCTCCTGTGCTTCCTTGGAGAGGGGAAGGGATCGTGCACCTTCCTGTTTGTTGATGTAATGCATTGTGGTGGTATTGTCTGTTCTTAATAGCACCTCTGAATTGGCTATCTTTGGAAGGAACGCCTGCTAGGCCAGGTGAACTGCTTTTAGTTCTAGTAGATTGATGTGCAGTGTTCGAAGAGGTGGCCCTTTGCTACTGATTTGTAGGTCCTGCAAAAACGCTCCCCAACCGTTTAATGAGGCTTATGTGGTGATAACCCATGGAGACGGCAGATATTGGAATGAGAGGCCGACGCAAAGATGATGCTTCTGAGACCACCACACCAGAGAGCCTTGATGATGGCCGGAGTGATCTTGATGTGGTCTTCGAAGCTCCCTGTGGCTTGAACCCATTGCAAGCTGAGTTGTTAGGGGGAGGGGGGGGGGGGGCATTTTCAGCCTGCAAAATGGAACTAGTGGGGATGCATGATGACATCATCCCCAATAGCAACTTGTAAAGGCGTACTGCAATGGATTTTTTTTCTTTGAACTGACTTCGCCAGAGATACTAGTTTTTGTTGTCTTTCCACAGTGGGGCAGGCTATGCTGGATTGAGTGTTCACGTTTGCCCCTAGAAAAGTGATTGTACGTGATGACTGAGGTTTGGACTTCTCCCAATTTATGGTTAGACCTAAGCTGTGGATTATGGCAATGCACTTTTTTGTTGACATGTTCTTCTGGGAAGGTATTTGCTTTAATCCGCCAATTGCCTATGTATGGAAATTCTACTTTCTTCTCCTTAGGAAAGCCGATATAGGTGCTAGACACTTCGTTAATATCCTGGGGGCTGACTTTAGGCTAAATGGAAAAACTCAAAATTGGAAATGGCTTATGGCTACTATGAATCTTAGGTACTGTCTGTGGGCTGGACGGATTGGGATGTGGAAATAGGCATCTCCCAGGTCTAGGGTATAAAGTCTCTGTGGTTCAACCGGAGTACGCCGTCCTGGAGAGTTATGATGCGGAAAGATTGCTTTTCCAAATAGGTGTTTAACTCTCTCAATCGAGGATCGGTCTTCAGTCTCTCCATTTCCTGCGAATGAGGAAGAATCTGGAGAAAAAAACCTTTCCCTCGTTGCAACAGTGGCACCTTTTCAATTGCACCCTTGAGAAGCATTTTGTTGCTCCCCAGTTTGAGTTGGTATAAATACTTTGGAGAAGACTAGTGAGGAGGATTGGGAGGCGGTATTTGGACAAACTCTGGTGTGTGTCCTACTTTCACCAGTTGTAAGACACACTGGTCCAATGTTATGGTTTGCCATTGCTGGAGAAATAATGAGATTTTTCCCCCTACTTTGAGAGGCAGATGTTTGGGGGTAGCCAGTGCCTTGGATGTATCATAACTGCAAGCTGAGTCTTTTGCTTGATGATTTGATCGTCCTCTGGCGGTAGCTCTACTGTAAGCTTCTTGTGGAGGTTGCCTCTGGGAATATTGCTGACAAAATTGTTGAGAGGTGGTTGTGTACGATGCATATCTATACTGTTGATAGCCTCACCATAAGAAGGCATCCCATGCCCTCTCATGCCACGAAAAGAAGACTCACGAAACTGCAGCATTCGTAAGGGTTTAACTGTCCCTGGGTCAGATTTTATTGACTGCAGTGCTCCATCAATATGCTTCCCAAAGAGCGCTTGCCCATCAAACGCGAGGTCTAGTATCTTATTTTGTACTTCTGGGTGAAACAATGTGACCTTCAGCTAACCTTGTTTCCTGAGGACAGCAGCCCCTGCAAGTTGGCAAAATGCAGTGGTGGCTACGCCCATAGCACAGTGAATGACTTCAGCCGATGTGCATTGCCCTTCTAGCAATATTTTCTTAGCCTCTGGTTTTGTGTCCTCCAGCAGCTGTTCAATAAATGGGGCGATGTCAACCCATAATTGTCTGTCATATCCCAGGGAGTTAGCAGCTCTTACAGCCAGACTGGACATTGAAGAGAATCTTTTGCCGATATTGTCTGAGGGACTGGAGCTTCTCTCAGGAAGATTCTAAAGGGTGTTGTCGCCTGATTTGTGGACTCAAGTTTAGTCTTTTTTCTCAAAATGACTCTGATAGAGTGCTAAACTGAGGGGCCTAGGGCTTTTAGGTTTAACCATATTTGAGTACTACTTGATAAAAGGTACCGGGAACTTCCATCTTGACGACTGGGAATGATTCAAGCATATGAATCTATGAACGTTCAAATACTGGAGTAATGGAAAATACCCTTTTCTCACATTAGCAACAAGTCTCAGTCACACACAGGCAATAAAGGAGATGCAGGAAAGTTTTCAATATATTTATTGAAAATACTGCAATCTGTGAAGATGAGTCGTGAAGACAAAGACCCCCACCATCATGCAATAAGCATGAAATGTAAAATCCCTAACATAGAGAACCTAATCTCTAACCTAATGAGAGCTAGGTATGATAAACCTAATCTACCAGTACCACGTCCATGAGAAGTGACCCCCAACCCTCGTTACCTTGGAATGAGGTCTCTAGGTCGGATTCCATGGTGGCACAAAGGCTGAGTTCTGCAGCAAGGTGATGTGCAGCATAGATGGCGGAGATGGCATCTGGAAGGAATCCCTCTGATAACTGTCTGTGTGAGATGTATTTATAGAGATAATGTAGGACCCCTGATGCAGGTATGCTGCCAAACAATAGATAAGGGGGCAAACCTGTGGCGGCAATTATGTAAACAATTCCCATCAAATGTACATTATGTTCTTGTCACACATAAGTGAGAAAGACGTGTGAATAACTGTGAACATCACTTGATTATGACGCTGTTGGTGACGCCTTCACAAAGTGGCACTGATAATGCAAATCAAAACATTGTTCTAACTACAAACAATAGCAGCCATATTAAAAGAAATAAGACAGAGCAAGCTAAGTAGGTTAAAAGTCACGGTGACGGGAGCATAAGCCTGCAACCCAAAAGGCTAAGCTAACCTCCTGAGTCCCAATAAAAGCTAATATGGATTCACTACATTGTATATCAGAAACATGCCAGACAACTCCAAGGACACCATCCAACCTCCCAAGTCCAGAGTACATAGGATTGGAGCCGATGTGAGCATTCTGATTTTGTCAATATAGGCCAGAAGCCCCCCTCTTATTCTGCATGAGGAAGTAGCTTGAAGAACAGCTGTTGCCTCTCCAAATCTGGTACCCTTCTAGGACACTCTTGCTGAGTAAGAAGTGTACCTCCTGCAGCAGAATGGACAGATGTTCCTCCGAAATTCTTTCTGGTGCAGGAGGTGGGGAGGAAATTAAAGGCATGAAGAAATAATGCAAGAATCAACATCCCTCAGGAACGCTTTCTGACTCGACTATCTTTAAACTGCACCAGTGCATAGTTCACCTTCACCCCCAAGGAGACAAGACCCCATTTGAGAGGCATGTCAGATTGACCTCATTCAGGTAGGTCTCCACAGCACCCAACTGCGGCATCCATGTGAACTTCACTGAATGGAAGCAAGTGCTTGATATCGCGGACTGTATAAAATCCTTTAACACATTTGTCCTAGTCTCAGTGGAGGGAAGATGTTGAGAAAATACCTCAGCTGTCCTCCTAACCACTTCAGCAAATGAGACACCTTTTTGCGTTGATGGACCAAAGGAGAGTCCAGTTCTGTTTCAGGGGAGGTGGCAAGCCACTGGCATTTTTTAAAGTCAAGGTATAAGGTATCATCAGTATATTTGACTTCACCATGCGGAATGGTTATTTGTTGAGGAAATTGCAGCAGAAAAATGCCCAGGGTGATCCACCAACATAGAGTCAAAACCCCCATTGTAACTTATTTTTAGGGACCATTTTTCATTCTCTTATTACGAATCACAGACAGGATCTCATTATCCAAGTTATTCAGGGGACTGTGAGTTTCAAATTCCTAGCCGGTATATGACATTTATAAAATGCTTCCCTAAACTTTATGTCTGATCATTGGTAGCTAACTTAACACCACAGCTTTGTTCAGCTGATTTGACACCTAAAGTGGCAGTACCCACTGTTGGTCAATGATACGATTTGCTCCTCAAGCAAACCGGCCTTTGCTCTCCTATTTTCAAGAAAAATGTTATGCAACATCTGTCGGTCATATCTCCCAAATCTATCAAGGCCTTAACTCCTTTAGAGACAAAAATAGTTTATCTTTTTATGAAACACATTAACTGTTTCCCTTTTCCAGCAGAAAAAAAACGTCCTGGAAATAGCTCGTTTTCTGGATCACCTTTGAGCTGCACCAATATTCAAAGCTCGGATCAGCTTCACCAGTGGGAAAGACGGTTGAGAACGCCTAGATTTCCTACCTTTTCTTCAACCACCATATAATCACACTGGATGAAGCAGTGGCTTTGCTTAAGCAGTGGCTTTCATGGTAAACAAATGCTCCTCCTATTTGTCTACAGCTATAGAATGGTGTGTGCCAGCTTATAAAAGGTTCCTTTGAAGGGGTATGGCTTGGCAATATGGCTGCTTGGCAGTGAACTTTGGTTGATCCTTAGATTCCTCACAAAATTCTGTAGAATCTGCTTTTACAGCAAATAGAAACAGCCTTGAAACAATCCAATCATGCCGTCCAACACTGTGACAGTTGATGGGGCTGACATATCACTATTTCCTGCTCCTGTAAGCCTATGAATGACCAACCACAGAAGCCAAGACCTGGCCATATGGAATACAGTAAGCCCAAGACAGCTACACTTACCGATTTGCTGGCAGTTGCCTCCTGCTCTTCTGGTCAGTGAAAGTTGGAAGAACAGACTATGGGCCACAAATCAGCACAGATGAGACTCTGGTGCCGTGGGGCCACATGCAGGACACGGAGGCTTTCCTGGAGGCTGCCAGTGGGCACTGTTGGCAGCACGGGAGGCCATCTGGCAGGGCACCTTTCTGTGTATGGTTCTCTGAGGCAAAGGATGATAAGGATTTGGCACTGAACAAGATCTGATTTCGACCTGACGTTGTGGGTACAGAGTTGCTAAGAATCAGGAAGCACAGCTGCTTATGAACAGTGAGTGCAGGGGCTGGTTGGCCTTTAAATTCCACCCCAAATTCAGTGAAGCTCTTCACTTAGACTAATCCACCCAGAACTACATGGGTGTTTTGACTGAGGGAAACTAATAAGGGAACTTGTCATGCCACAGGGACAGGTTTCAATAAATCAATCAGGATTTATAAAGCGTAGCGAACCACCCAACAGGGGAATCCAGGGGCTTGCAGGACCCGGACGCTTATTTGAGCAGCCAGGCCTTGAGGGCAATTCGGAATTCCGGAAGTGAGGTGATGGTCCTGAGGTGCCTGGGGAGGTTGTACCAGGTTTTTGCTGCGATGTGCGAGAAGAAGCGTTCTGCACTTCTTCTTCAGTAGGTGCGGGGAGTACGGGCAAGTGATAGGGAGGCAGAGCAGAGTCTTCTCAGCGGTTGGTGGAAGTTCAGGCAGTGGTTAATGTACGGGGATCCTTGGTTGTGTACAGCCTTGTCTGCGTGGGTCAACAGCCTGAATTGGCATCTTTTCTGTATGGTGAGCCAGTGGAGCTGGCCTGAAGTGGGGTGTGATGTGGGTTCAACAGGGAAGGCTGAGGAGGAGTCTGGCTGCGGTGTTCTGTATGGTCTAAAGTCTCTGTAGGAGGTGTGTGGTGATTCCTATGTAGAGGGCATTGCCGTAATGCATGCAGCTAGTAATGAGGGCCTGTGTCATAGTGTCTCATGTAGAGGGGTTTGATGTGATGACCTAGCCAACATCATAGAATTTCAACTGTTCAGTCTCCAAAACCCAGGTGGAAGAACGAAGAGTTGCCCTCTGCCTTTGACAGGTGGGAGGCCCTTTGCCCCCTCCACTCCCACTCACATATGTAACAAATGTTGTGAACTGAACAGAGCACCAGCTATACAAGACACACAGCGTAGCCCTATGCTGTGCTGTGTTCCTCCTCCTTGGCCTCTAAATCATTAGAGGACAAGATCTTCGGGCTTTGCTCCTCCTGCACAAGCATGATACTTTGTAAGTAAGCTCCGTCAAGGTATGCGCTCTTGATGCCCTTGGCACTGAAAAGGTCCTATAAGTCAGATGCGTCTTCATGCCGGGGCAGCTCCTTCGAAATGGCGAAGGAGCGTCAACCCCACCCCACCAGCTAAGAACCAGGAGCTGTTAAAAGAAAAAAAAATATATATATATATCTATCTATATATATATGGAAAATGTCACTTACCCAGTGTACATCTGTTCGTGGCATTAGTCGCTGCAGATTCACATGCTGTGCACATCCTGCCATCTGGTGTTGGGCTCGGAGTGTTACAAGTTGTTTTTCTTCGAAGAAGTCTTTTCGAGTCACGAGACCGAGGGACTCCTCCCATTTCGGCTCCATTGCGCATGGGCGTCGACTCCATCTTAGATTGTTTTCCCCCGCAGAGGGTGAGGTAGGAGCTGTGTATGCTAGTAATAGTGCCCATGCAATGGAGTAATGTACATAATGTAGTTGAAAGTAATATATTTACAAATATACAGATGTTCAAGATCAACTTCTAAACGGCTACAGGCTCCCGGGGAGGCGGGTGGGCGCATGTGAATCTGCAGGGACTAATGCCACGAACAGATGTACACTGGGTAAGTGACATTTTCCGTTCGATGGCATGTGTAGCTGCAGATACACATGCTGTGCATAGACTAGTAAGCAGTTATCTCCCCAATAGCGGTGGTTCAGCCTGTAGGAGTTGAAGTTGTTTGAAACAATGTTCGTAGTACTGCTTGGCCTACTGTGGCTTGTTGTGCCGTTAGCACATCTACACAGTAGTGCTTGGTAAATGTATGAGGCGTAGACCATGTAGCTGCCTTACATATTTCGGTCATTGGAATATTTCCTAGAAAGGCCATGGTAGCACCTTTCTTTCTAGTTGAGTGTGCCTTTGGTGTAATAGGCAGTTCTCTTTTTGCTTTAAGACAACAGGTTTGAATGCACTTAACTATCCATCTAGCAATGCCTTGTTTAGAAATTGGATTTCCTGTATGAGGTTTTTGGAAAGCAATAAATAATTGTTTTGTTTTTCGAATTAGTTTTGTTCTGTCAATGTAGTACATTAACGCTCTTTTGATGTCTAATGTATGTAGTGCTCTTTCAGCTACAGAGTCTGGCTGTGGGAAGAACACTGGTAATTCTACTGTTTGATTTAAGTGGAACGGTGATATGACTTTTGGTAAAAATTTAGGATTTGTCCGTAGAACTACTTTATGCTTGTGTATTTGAATAAATGGTTCTTGTATGGTGAATGCTTGAATCTCACTTACTCTTCTTAAAGATGTGATGGCAATTAAAAATGCAACTTTCCATGTTAAGTATTGCATTTCACAAGAGTGCATGGGCTCAAAAGGTGGACCCATGAGTCATGTTAAGACAATGTTGAGGTTCCATGAAGGAACTGGTGGTGTTCTTGGTGGTATACTTCTCTTTAGACCTTCCATAAATGCTTTTAAGACTGGTATCCTAAATAGAGAAGTTGAGTGCGTAATTTGCAGGTAAGCTGAAATTGCTGTAAGATGTATCTTAATGGAAGAAAAAGCTAGCTTTGACTTTTGCAAATGTAGTAAGTATCCTACGATGTCTTTGGCAGATGCGTGTAATGGTTGAATTTGATTATTATGGCAGTAATAAACAAATCTTTTCCACTTATTTGCATAGCAATGTCTAGTGGTAGGTTTCCTAGCTTGTTTTATGACCTCCATACATTCATGTGTAAGGTCTAAGTGTCCGAATTCTAGGACTTCAGGAGCCAGATTGCTAGATTCAGCGATGCTGGATTTGGGTGTCTGATCTGTTGTTTGTGTTGCGTTAACAGATCTGGTATGTTTGGTAGTTTGACATAAGGCACTACTGAAAGGTCTAGTAAGGTTGTGTACCAAGGTTGTCTTGCCCATGTTGGCGCTATTAGTATGAGTTTGAGTTTGTTTTGACTCAACTTGTTTACTAGATATGGAAGGAGTGGGAGAGGGGGAAAAGCGTAAGCAAATATCCCTGACCAACTCATCCATAATGCATTGCCCTGAGACTGATCTTGTGGGTACCTGGATGCGAAGTTTTGGCATTTTGCGTTTTCTTTTGTTGCAAATAGATCTATTTGTGGTGTTCCCCAACTCTGGAAGTAAGTATTCAGTATTTGGGGGTGAATCTCCCATTCGTGGATCTGTTGTTGATCCCGAGAGAGATTGTCTGCTAACTGATTCTGAATTCCTGGAATAAATTGTGCTATTAGGCGAATGTGGTTGTGAATCGCCCAATGCCATATTTTTTGTGCCAGGAGACACAACTGTGTTGAGTGTGTCCCTCCCTGTTTGTTTAGGTAATATATCGTTGTCATATTGTCTGTTTTGACAAGGATGTGTTTGTGGCTTATTATGGGTTGAAATGCTTTTAGCGCTAGAAATACTGGCAATAGTTCTAAGTGATTTATGCGAAACTGTTTTTGGTGAGTGTCCCATTGTCCTTGGATGCTGTATTGATTGAGGTGTGCTCCCCACCCTATCATGGAGGCATCTGTTGTTATTACATATTGTGGCACTGGGTCTTGGAAAGGCCGCCGTTTGTTTAAATTTATACTGTTCCACCATTGAAGCGAGGTGTATGTTTGGCGGTTTACCAACACCAGATCTAGAAGTTGACCCTGTGCCTGTGACCATTGTGATGCTAGGCACTGTTGTAAGGGCCGCATGTGCAACCTTGCATTTGGGAGAATGGCTATGCATGAAGACATCATGCCTAGGAGTTTGATCACCATTTTGACTTGTATTTTTTGTTTTGGATACATGGCCTGTATTATATTGTGAAATGCCTGAACCCTTTGTAGACTTGGAGTGGCAATCCCTTTTGCTGTGTTGATTGTCGCCCCTAAGTATTGTTGTGTTTGACACGGTATAAGGTGTGACTTTGTGTAGTTGATTGAGAAACCTAGTTTGTGGAGGGTTGCTATGACATACTTTGTGTGTTGTGAACACTTTTCTAGCGTGTTGGTTTTGATTAACCAATCGTCTAGGTACGGGAACACATGTATTTGCTGCCTTCTGATATGTGCAGCTACGACTGCCAGGCACTTTGTAAAAACTCTTGGCGCAGTTGTTATTCCGAATGGCAACACCTTGAATTGGTAATGTATCCCTTGGAATACAAACCTTAAGTACTTTCTGTGTGAAGGATGTATCAGTATATGGAAATATGCATCCTTTAGGTCTAGTGTTGTCATGTAGTCTTGTTGTTTGAGTAGTGGGATTACGTCTTGTAATGTCACCATGTGAAAGTGATCTGATTTGATGTAGGTATTTAATGTTCGGAGATCTAATATAGGTCTCAGACTCTTGTCTTTTTTGGGTATGAGAAAGTACAGAGAGTAAACTCCTGTTCCTTTCTGGTGTTTTGGTACTAATTCTATTGCTTTTTTTAGTAGCAATGCCTGAACCTCTAGTCCTAGAAGATCTATATGTTGTTTTGACATATTGTGTGTTTTCGGTGGGACGTTTGGCGGGAATTTGAGAAATTCTATGCAATAACCATGCTGGATAATTGCTAGGACCCAAGTGTCTGTTGTTATTTCCTCCCAATGTTTGTAAAATGTGGTTAGTCTCCCCCCCACAGAGGTTATGTGTTGGGGATGTGTGACTTTGAAGTCACTGCTTGTTTTGAGGAGTTTTGGGACTTTGGAACTTTCCTCTATTCTTTTGGAATTGTCCCCCTCTATATTGTCCCCGAAAACCTCCCCGCTGATACTGGCTCTGGTAAGTGGGTCTTGTTTGTGAGGTTGTGGGTTCTGTGCTTTGTCCTCGAAACCCCCCTCTAAACTGTTTTTCGAAATGTGCCTCTGCCCTGTGGGGAGTAGAGTGCGCCCATGGCTTTGGCCGTGTCAATGTCTTTTTAAGTTTTTCGATCGCAGTGTCCACCTCCGGCCCAAACAACTGCTGTCCGTTGAATGGCATATTCAGCACAGCTTGCTGTATTTCTGGTTTAAATCCTGATGTACGCAGCCATGCATGTCTCCTTATTGTTACTGCTGTGTTGACCGTTCTGGCAGCTGTGTCTGCAGCATCCATTGCTGACCGTATCTGGTTGTTGGAGATACTCTGTCCTTCTTCTACTACCTGCTGCGCTCTCTTTTGGAACTCCTTGGGCAAATGTTCTATAAAGTGTTGCATTTCGTCCCAATGGGCCCTATCGTATCTGGCCAACAAAGCCTGTGAATTGGCAATACGCCACTGGTTTGCTGCCTGTGCTGCCACTCTTTTGCCTGCTGCGTCGAATTTTCTACTTTCTTTATCTGGAGGTGGTGTATCTCCTAAAGTATGTGAGTTCGCTCTTTTGCGCGCTGCCCCTACTACAACTGAGTCTGGTGTTAGCTGTTGTGTGATGTACATGGGGTCTGTTGGTGGCGGTTTATATTTTTTTCTCCACTCTTGGAGTAATGGCTCTTCCTTTTACAGGCTCTTCAAACACTTGTTTGGAGTGTTTTAGCATTCCGGGTAGCATAGGAAGACTTTGATACTGGCTGTGTGTGGACGACAGTGTGTTAAAAAGAAAGTCGTCTTCAATAGGCTCAGCATGCAGGCTGACATTATGAAATGCTGCTGCTCTCGACACCACCTGTGCGTAGGCTGTACTATCCTCTGGTGGCGACGGTCTAGCTGGATAACATTCAGGACTATTATCTGACACTGGTGCGTCATAAAGGTCCCATGCGTCAGGGTCATCTTGACTCATTCCTTTATGAGTTGGTGATTGTATCATTGGTGGAGTGGCTACCGGTGATGGTTGCGGAGAGCATTGTGGAGATGGTGGCGGGGTTACTTGTTTAGCCACCTTTGCCTGTGGCTGCTTGTCTTTTTCCTGAAAGGCAAGTTTGTGTTTCATTTTAATTGGAGGGAGAGTACTGATTTTCCCTGTTTCTTTTTGGATATGGAGCCTTCTTTGTGTATAGTCTGGCTCTACTGTTTCTAATTCCTGTCCAAATCTATGAGTCTTCATTTGTGTGGACAGTCCTTGTTCCTCAGTGTAGGAACTTGTTTTCGGTTCCGAGGCCGGATGTTTCGGTATCGAAACCTTGTCGGCTGCTTTTTTCGGTTCCGACGAAACCTTCTTTACTTTCGGCGTCGTGGTCCCTCGGTGCCGACCCATTTCGGTTCCGCTATCTCGGTGCCGAACCTGCTCGGAGCCACTATCTCGAGCCAGAGATTGCTGTGTGGCGGTATCTCGACCGGAGTCGGATGACTTCGCCCCCAGCGTGCCCTTTTTCGGTGCCGATGATCGGTCACCTATTTTTCGGGTTAAGCCATGGCCTGTTGGCGGTGGCGTCCCCTGGGCTTTAGTGGTCTTTTCGTGAGTTTTGTGTTTCGACGTCTTACTCACTGTTTTCGGCGTTTCTTCGGGATCGATCTCATCTGAGTCCGATTCATGGATGGAGAATGTTTCTTCCTCCTCTTCGAAACGCTCTTGTCCTGTCGGCGCCGACGCCATTTGCAGTCTCCTTGCTCTTCGGTCTCTTAGTGTCTTCCTGGACCGAAACGCTCGACAGGCTTCACAAGTATCTTCCTTGTGTTCCGGCGACAAACACAAGTTACAGACCAGATGCTGATCTGCATATGGATACTTGTTATGGCATTTTGGGCAGAAGCGGAATGGGGTCCGTTCCATCAGCCTTGAAGAGACACGTGGCCGGGCCGACCAGGCCCCGACGGGGGATCGAAAAAGCCCCAAAGGGCTACCGGATCTCTTCAAAAGTCGGTGTCGATCTGTTGTAACTAACCAGATACCGAACGCAAACAATACCGACGATTTTTCCGAGATTCTAACTAACTTTCCGACCCGAAACACGGAGTGAAAAGGAACACGTCCGAACCCGATGGCGGAAAAAAAACAATCTAAGATGGAGTCGACGCCCATGCGCAATGGAGCCGAAATGGGAGGAGTCCCTCGGTCTCGTGACTCGAAAAGACTTCTTCGAAGAAAAACAACTTGTAACACTCCGAGCCCAACACCAGATGGCGGGATTTGCACAGCATGTGTATCTGCAGCTACACATGCCATCGAACATATATATATATATATATATATATATATATATTTAGTTCACATTTTATTTTACAGCTGCTGACTCAGCCAGCAGCATGTGCAGGGAGGGGTGGGGCTGGGCCAAGGGAGGGGGGAGAGGGGAGGGAGAGAGTGCACTTAAATGCACATGTGTGTCTGGCCGGCCGTCTTAGGCATCACAGGTTGACTCCTTGTACTCTGTAGATAGGCAGACGTTACAGACTCAAAGGTGATCCTACCATGGGTATTTACTATTGCACTTTGGACAAAAACAGATTAACATTTGCTCCATAAAACCCTCCTCCTACAGACATTCTTAAAATGACCTGACCCCTGAGGAGAAACCGCTTAATAGGGCCTCGAAGCTGAAGCAATGCTGTAGTCAATGCTGTAGATGGTTCTTCCATGCTGAATCAGCTGAGAATTAGTCAACAGTCATGAAGCTCAAGAAAAAAACGCTCAAACTCTATGGTGAAAAAACAAAGTCTGAGGTACAGTCTTTGTCATGGTGTGTTGAGGGCTAAGTGAGGAGTCACAAGATATCACAAGTTCTCCTGAGACCAAAAACGTCCTTGAAGAAAATCAATTTGCAAGGATGGCAGGAGTATGCAAACCATGTGTGTCTACAGCAACACATGCTATAAACAGTTTTGAGATCACAGGGCTTGAAAGGCCTTCAAAAACAAGTGATTTACCTTCTGAAATGATCTTCTGGCAGATACTCTATCCAACCACAGTCCTCACCTCGTTACTACTCCCCAAGCATCAGGCTGGATCTGGAAACTTTTCAGCAGTACCTCTGTGTGCTGGTAGATGTGGCATGTGGCTTTGCGAGAACACTGTTTTGCTTCAGAAGAGCCGCGCAGAGAGACACAATCAACACCCAGGTGTAGTCTGCACCCCTAAACAAAGAGCCCATCATAGAATTAGTATGACCAGCACATAGATCTCTAGATTGGGACCTTTTTAAATAGAAAAGTGTCCAGTTCACTGGGTAGGTTGGAGGGTAGGTAGGGAAGCTACGGTTAAATAGAGTATTTACCCAGTAAGCATCTGTACGTGGCATGCAATGCAGTAGATTCACATGCTTAGCATAATCCTGCCATCTAGTGTTGGGCTTGGATGTGTGCAAGCTGTTTTTTCTTCAAATCTTTCGACTCACAAGGTAGCGTGACTCCTCCTCTTGCTGGTAATGCACATGGTCATAGACTCCATTGTTAGAATGTTTTCCGGCATGGCAGGTGAGGATGAAACGTAGAGCAAAGCGTAGCATAAGGAGATGTCCATGTGAAAAGAGTTTGCGAGAAACAGTGAAAACAACTCTAACAAGCACAGCCGTCTGGGGAAATGGGTGGGCACATCTAAATCTACAGCACTACATGCCATTAACCGATGCTTTCTGGGAAAGCAACATTTTCAGTTTGAGGCATGAGTGGCTGTAGATACACATGCTTAGTAGAAAAGAGAAAAAGGAGGGACCGGGAGGTTACGTGGTCCAGTGTACAATCTCCCAACTATAATACGATAAACAAAGGTTGTAGGAAAGTACCATCTTGCCTGGCATGTTACCCCCATTTTTCACTGTATATATGTTGTTTTAGTTGTAGGTGTCACTGGGACCCTGGTAACCCAGGGCCCCAGTGCTCATAAGTGTGCCTGAATGTGTTACCTGTGTAGTGACTAACTGTCTCACTGAGGCTCTGCTAATCAGAACCTCAGTGGTTATGCTCTCTCATTTCTTTCCAAATTGTCACTAACAGGCTAGTGACCATTTTTACCAATTTACATTGGCTTACTGGAACACCCTTATAATTCCCTAGTATATGGTACTGAGGTACCCAGGGTATTGGGGTTCCAGGAGATCCCTATGGGCTGCAGCATTTCTTTTGCCACCCATAGGGAGCTCTGACAATTCTTACACAGGCCTGCCACTGCAGCCTGAGTGAAATAACGTCCACGTTATTTCACAGCCATTTTACACAGCACTTAAGTAACGTATAAGTCACCTATATGTCTAACCTTTACCTGGTAAAGGTTAGGTGCAAAGTTACTTAGTGTGTGGGCACCCTGGCACTAGCCAAGGTGCCTCCACATTGTTCAGAGCCAATTCCCTGAACTTTGTGAGTGCGGGGACACCATTACACGCGTGCACTACATATAGGTCACTACCTATATGTAGCTTCACAATGGTAACTCCGAATATGGCCATGTAACATGTCTATGATCATGGAATTGCCCCCTCTAAGCCATCCTGGCATAGTTGGCACAATCCCATGATCCCAGTGGTCTGTAGCACAGACCCTGGTACTGCCAAACTGCCCTTCCTGGGGTTTCACTGCAGCTGCTGCTGCTGCCAACCCCTCAGACAGGCATCTGCCCTCCTGGGGTCCAGCCAGGCCTGGCCCAGGATGGCAGAACAAAGAACTTCCTCTGAGAGAGGGTGTGACACCCTCTCCCTTTGGAAAATGGTGTGAAGGCAGGGGAGGAGTAGCCTCCCCCAGCCTCTGGAAATGCTTTGTTGGGCACAGAGGTGCCCAATTCTGCATAAGCCAGTCTACACCGGTTCAGGGGACCCCTTAGCCCTGCTCTGGCGCGAAACTGGACAAAGGAAAGGGGAGTGACCACTCCCCTGACCTGCACCTCCCCTGGGAGGTGTCCAGAGCTCCTCCAGTGTGCTCCAGACCTCTGCCATCTTGGAAACAGAGGTGCTGCTGGCACACTGGACTGCTCTGAGTGGCCAGTGCCACCAGGTGACGTCAGAGACTCCTTCTGATAGGCTCCTTCAGGTGTTAGTAGCCTATCCTCTCTCCTAAGTAGCCAAACCCTCTTTTCTGGCTATTTAGGGTCTCTGTCTCTAGGGAAACTTTAGATAACGAATGCAAGAGCTCATCCGAGTTCCTCTGCATCTCTCTCTTCACCTTCTGCCAAGGAATCGACTGCTGACCGCGCTGGAAGCCTGCAAACCTGAAACATAGTAGCAAAGACGACTACTGCAACTCTGTAACGCTGATCCTGCCGCCTTCTCGACTGTTTTCCTGCTTGTGCATGCTGTGGGGGTAGTATGCCTCCTCTCTGCACCAGAAGCTCCGAAGAAATCTCCCGTAGGTCGACGGAATCTTCCCCCTGCAACCGCAGGCACCAAAAAGCTGCATTACCGGTCCCTTGGGTCTCCTCTCAGCACGACGAGCGAGGTCCCTCGAATCCAGCGACTCTGTCCAAGTGACCCCCCAAGTCCAGTGACTCTTCAGTCCAAGTTTGGTGGAGGTAAGTCCTTGCCTCACCTCGCTGGGCTGCATTGCTGGGAACCGCGACTTTTGCAGCTACTCCGGCCCCTGTGCACTTCCGGCGGAAATCCTTTGTGCACAGCCAAGCCTGGGTCCACGGCACTCTAACCTGCATTGCACGACTTTCTAAGTTGGTCTCCGGCGACGTGGGACTCCTTTGTGCAACTTCGGCGAGCACCGTTTCACGCATCCTCGTAGTGCCTGTTTCTGGCACTTCTCCGGGTGCTACCTGCTTCAGAGAGGGCTCCTTGTCTTGCTCGACGTCCCCTCTCTCTGCTGGTCCAATTTGCGACCTCCTGGTCCCTCCTGGGCCTCAGCAGCGTCCAAAAACGCTAACCGCACGATTTGCAGCTAGCAAAGCTTGTTGGCGTTCTTTCGGCGGGAAAACACTTCTGCACGACTCTCCACGGCGAGAGGGATCCGTCCACCAAAGGGGAAGTCTCTAGCCCTTTTCGTTCCTGCAGAAACCTCAGCTTCTTCTGTCCAGTAGAAGCTTCTTTGCACCCGCAGCTGGCATTTCCTGGGCATTTGCCCATCTCCGACTTGCTTGTGACTTTTGGACTTGGTCCCCTTGTTCCACAGGTACCCTAGATTGGAAATCCACAGTTGTTGCATTGTTGGTTTGTGTCTTTCCTGCATTATTCCTCTAACACGACTTCTTTGTCCTTAGGGGAACTTTAGTGCACTTTGCACTCACTTTTCAGGGTCTTGGGGAGGGTTATTTTTCTAACTCTCACTATTTTCTAATAGTCCCAGCGACCCTCTACAAGGTCACATAGGTTTGGGGTCCATTCGTGGTTCGCATTCCACTTTTGGAGTATATGGTTTGTGTTGCCCCTACCCCTATGTTTCCCCATTGCATCCTATTGTAACTATACATTGTTTGCACTGTTTTCTAAGACTATACTGCATATTTTTGCTATTGTGTATATATATCTTGTGTATATTTCCTATCCTCTCACTGAGGGTACACTCTAAGATACTTTGGCAAGGTCATAAAAATAAAGTACCTTTATTTTTAGTGTAACTGTGTATTGTGTTTTCTTATGATATTGTGCATATGACACTAAGTGGTACTGTGGTAGCTTCACACGTCTCCTAGTTCAGCCTAAGCTGCTCTGCTAAGCTACCATTATCTATCAGCCTAAGCTGCTAGACACCCTATACACTAATAAGGGATAACTGGGCCTGGTGCAAGGTGCAAGTACCCCTTGGTACTCACTACAAGCCAGTCCAGCCTCCTACATTGGTTGTGCAGCGGTGGGATAGGTGCTTTGAGACTACTTACCACTCTTGTCATTGTACTTTTCATAAGAGAAAAATATACAAAACAAGGTCAGTGTATATACACATAGCCAAAAAGTTTTGCATTTCCTCTTTTCACTCTTTTCTAAGTGCTGAAAAGTACTTCTAACTTTCTAAAAAGTTCAAAAAAGTTTAAAAAGTTTTTTTCTCTGTCTTTCTAAAAGCTCTGACAAACTTTTTATCTTTTACTATCACTTTAACTCTCTCTAAAAATGTCTGGCACAGGCCAAAATGTGGATCTGTCCAAACTTGCATATGATCACCTTAGCTGGAAAGGAGCAAGGAGTCTCTGCATAGAGAGAGGTTTGAGTGTAGGGAAGAATCCTTCCTTAGAACTGTTAATTAACATGCTTAGAGTACAGGATAAGGCCATAAGTGCCCCATCTGTTGAAAAAGTAGCTAATGGTTCTCAATCTGATCCAGGGACTCCCCCAGGAAAAGATTCAGGAAAGAAACTTCCTAGCCTGCCCATTACTAGACAGTCTAGCATAGTTGGTAATGATGATGAGCCACACCATATAAATAGTGTTGTCTCACATCATAGCAAAAGCATTTATTCTCACCATACTGGTAGTGGTGTTTCTGTTAGCCAAGCTGTTAGGGTGGCTTCTGTAAGGGACAGGTCTCCTTCTGTCCATTCTCACCATACTTCTGTTTCAAGGCATGTCCCTCCCACCCACCCTGATGACAGATTGTTAGAAAGGGAGCTCAATAGATTGAGAGTGGAACAAACCAGACTGAAGCTCAAGAAGCAACAGCTGGATTTGGATAGACAGACTTTAGAAGTAGAGAAGGAGAGACAGAAACTGGGTTTAGAAACCCATGGTGGCAGCAGCAGTATTCCCCATAGTCATCCTGCAAAAGAGCATGATTCCAGGAATCTGCACAAGATAGTTCCCCCTTACAAGGAGGGGGATGACATTAACAAGTGGTTTGCTGCACTTGAGAGGGCCTGTGTTGTACAAGATGTCCCTCAAAGGCAGTGGGCTGCTATCCTATGGCTATCATTTAGTGGAAAAGGTAGGGATAGGCTCCTTACTGTGAAAGAAAATGATGCTAATAATTTCCAAGTTCTTAAGAATGCACTCCTGGATGGTTATGGCTTAACCACTGAACAATACAGGATAAAGTTCAGAGAGACCAAAAAGGAGTCTTCACAAGACTGGGTTGATTTCATTGACCATTCAGTGAAGGCCTTGGAGGGGTGGTTACATGGCAGTAAAGTTACTGATTATGACAGCCTGTATAACTTGATCCTGAGAGAGCATATTCTTAATAATTGTGTGTCTGATTTGTTGCACCAGTACTTGGTGGACTCTGATCTGACCTCTCCCCAAGAATTGGGAAAGAAGGCAGACAAATGGGTCAGAACAAGGGTGAACAGAAAAGTTCATACAGGGGGTGACAAAGGTGGCAACAAAAAGAAGGATGGTAAGTCTTCTGACAAGGGTGGGGACAAATCTAAAAATGAGTCTTCATCAGGCCCATAAAAACACTCTGGTGGGGGTGGTGGGCCCAAATCCTCTTTTAATCAGAACAAGGAAAAGAAACCATGGTGCTATTTATGTAAAATAAAAGGCCATTGGACAACAGATCCCAGTTGTCCAAAGAAAGGCACCAAGCCTCCTACCACTACAACCCCTACTGCTACACCTAGTGTCCCTACTAATAGCAGTGGTGGTGGGAGCAAACCTACTAATAGCCAATCCAAGGGAGTAGCTGGGCTCACTATTGGTAACTTAGTTGGGGTTGGCCTTGTTAGGGAGGCCACAGAGGCTGTGTTAGTCTCTGAGGGGGCTATTGATTTAGCCACCTTAGTTGCTTGTCCCCTTAATATGGATAAGTACAAGCAGCTACCCCTAATAAATGGTGTTGAGGTTCAGGCCTACAGGGACACTGGTGCCAGTGTGACTATGGTCATAGAGAAACTGGTCCACCCTGAACAACACCTACTTGGTCACCAGTACCAAGTAACCGATGCTCACAACAACACACTTAGCCACCCCATGGCTGTTGTTAATCTCAACTGGGGGGGGGTTACTGGTCCAAAGAAAGTTGTGGTAGCTTCAGATTTACCTGTAGACTGTCTATTAGGGAATGATTTGGAGACATCAGCTTGGTCAGATGTGGAGTTGGAGGCCCATGCAGCAATGCTGGGCATCCCAGGGCATATTTTTGCTTTGACAAGGGCTCAGGCCAAAAAGCAAAAAGGACAGGGAAGCTTGGATCCTGGAACAATGGACCAAGTGCTCCCTAAAGCTAGGGCTAGTAGAAGCAAACCACTTCCTACTATCCTTCCCTCTACAGTGGATTCAACTTCTGAGGAAGAAGAATTACCTCCCTGTGCAGAACCTACACCAGAGGAGCTGGAAGCAGACACTGCTGAGCTTTTGGGTGAAGGGGGGCCTGCCAGAGAGGAGCTGAGTGTGGCACAGCAAACCTGTCCCACATTAGAGGGTCTCAGACAGCAAGCTGTCAAACAGGCTAAGGGGGATGTCAGTGACTCTCACAGAGTTTACTGGGAGGACAACCTCTTGTACACTGAGCATAGGGATCCTAAACCTGGAGCTGCCAGGAGATTAGTGATTCCTCAGGAGTACAGAAAGTTCCTCCTAACCCTGGCACATGACATTCTCCTAGCTGGGCACCTGGGTCAAATGAAAACTTGGGACAGACTGGTTCCATTGTTTCATTGGCCTAGGATGTCTGAGGACACAAAGGAATTTTGTAAGTCCTGTGAAACCTGTCAAGCCAGTGGCAAGACCGGTGGCACCCCAAAGGCACCCCTTATTCCACTGCCTGTGGTTGGGGTTTCCTTTGAAAGGGTAGGGGTTGACATAGTTGGCCCCCTTGACCCTCCTACTGCTTCAGGCAATAGATTTATCTTGGTGGTAGTGGACAATGCCACAAGATATCCTGAAGCTATTCCTTTAAGGACCACTACAGCACCTGCAGTGGCAAAGGCCCTCCTGGGAATATTTTCCAGGGTGGGCTTCCCAAAGGAAGTAGTATCAGACAGAGGAAGCAATTTCATGTCTGCATACTTAAAGGCCATGTGGAAGGAGTGTGGTGTAACGTACAAGTTCACAACACCCTATCATCCACAAACAAATGGACTGGTGGAGAGATTTAATAAAACTCTCAAAGGCATGATTATCGGTCTCCCTGAAAAACTCAGCAGGAGATGGGATATCCTTCTACCATGCCTCCTTTTTGCCTACAGGGAGGTACCCCAGAAAGGAGTGGGCTTCAGCCCCTTTGAACTTCTTTTTGGACACCCTGTTAGGGGTCCACTCACACTTGTAAAGGAGGGTTGGGAACAACCTTTAAAAGCTCCTAAGCAGGATATTGTGGATTATGTACTTGGCCTCAGATCAAGGATGGCTGAGTACATGAAAAAGGCCAGTAAAAACCTTCAGGCCAGCCAAGAGCTCCAGAAGCAATGGCATGATCAGAAGGCTGTTTTGGTTCAGTACCAACCAGGGCAGAAAGTGTGGGTCTTGGAGCCTGTGGCCCCAAGAGCACTCCAAGATAAATGGAGTGGTCCCCACACAATTGTTGAAAAGAAGGGAGAAGTCACCTATTTAGTTGACTTAGGCACTGCCAGGAGTCCCCTTAGGGTGCTCCATGTCAACCGCCTGAAACCCTACTATGACAGGGCTGATCTCACCCTGCTCATGGCAACTGATGAGGGACAGGAAGAAGACAGTGATCCTCTACCTGATCTCTTCTCTTCCACAGAACAAGATGCTCTTGTGGAAGGTGTAGTTTTGGCTGATTGTCTTACTGCTGAGCAGAAAGATAATTGCATAAATCTCCTAGATCAATTCTCTGAACTCTTCTCTACTGTGCCAGGTACCACTTCTTGGTGTGAGCACACTATAGATACTGGAGACAGTTTACCTGTCAAAAGTAAGATCTATAGGCAGCTTGACCATGTCAGGGACTGCATAAAGCAAGAGGTCCAGAAAATGTTAGAACTAGGAGTGGTTGAGCACTCTGACAGTCCATGGGCTTCTCCTGTGGTACTGGTACCAAAACCCCATTCCAAAGATGGAAAGAAGGAAATGCGGTTTTGTGTAGACTATAGAGGTCTCAACTTGGTAACCAAAACTGATGCTCACCCTATACCCAGGGCAGATGAGCTCATAGATACACTGGCATCTGCCAAGTATCTAAGCACTTTTGATTTGACTGCAGGGTATTGGCAGATCAAATTATCAGAAGATGCTAAACCTAAGACTGCATTTTCTACCATTGGAGGACATTACCAGTTTACTGTAATGCCTTTTGGTTTGAAAAATGCACCTGCCACTTTTCAGAGGTTGGTGAACACAGTCTTGCAAGGGCTGGAAGCTTTCAGTGCAGCATATTTGGACGATATAGCTGTCTTTAGCTCCAGCTGGGATGATCACCTGGTCCACCTATGGAAAGTTTTGGAGGCCCTGCAAAAGGCAGGCCTCACTATCAAGGCTTCAAAGTGCCAGATAGGGCAGGGTAAGGTGGTTTATCTGGGACACCTTGTTGGTAGGGAACAGATTGCACCACTTCAGGGGAAAATCCAAACAATTATTGATTGGGTTCTCCCTACCACTCAGACTCAGGTGAGAGCCTTCCTAGGCCTCACTGGGTATTACAGGAGGTTCATTAAGAACTATGGCTCCATTGCAGCCCCTCTTAATGACCTCACATCCAAGAAAATGCCTAAAAAGGTATTATGGACAGCAAACTGTCAGAAAGCTTTTGAGGAGCTGAAGCAGGCCATGTGCTCTGCACCTGTCCTGATAAGCCCTTGTTACTCTAAAAAAATCTATGTCCAAACTGATGCATCCGAATTAGGAGTAGGGGCAGTCCTATCACAACTTAATTCTGAGGGCCAGGATCAACCTGTTGCTTTTATTAGTAGAAGGTTGACCCCTAGAGAAAAGCGTTGGTCTGCCATTGAGAGGGAGGCCTTTGCTGTGGTCTGGGCTCTGAAGAAGTTGAGGCCATACCTGTTTGGCACTCACTTCATTGTTCAGACAGACCACAAACCTCTACTTTGGCTAAAACAAATGAAAGGTGAAAATCCTAAATTGTTGAGGTGGTCCATATCCCTACAGGGAATGGACTATACAGTGGAACATAGACCTGGGAGTAGCCACTCCAATGCAGATGGACTCTCCAGATATTTCCACTTAGACAATGAAGACTCATCAGGTCATGGCTAGTCTTATTGTCCTTCGTTTGGGGGGGGGGGGGGTTGTGTAGGAAAGTACCATCTTGCCTGGCATGTTACCCCCATTTTTCACTGTATATATGTTGTTTTAGTTGTATGTGTCACTGGGACCCTGGTAACCCAGGGCCCCAGTGCTCATAAGTGTGCCTGAATGTGTTACCTGTGTAGTGACTAACTGTCTCACTGAGGCTCTGCTAATCAGAACCTCAGTGGTTATGCTCTCTCATTTCTTTCCAAATTGTCACTAACAGGCTAGTGACCATTTTTACCAATTTACATTGGCTTACTGGAACACCCTTATAATTCCCTAGTATATGGTACTGAGGTACGCAGGGTATTGGGGTTCCAGGAGATCCCTATGGGCTGCAGCATTTCTTTTGCCACCCATAGGGAACTCTGACAATTCTTACACAGGCCTGCCACTGCAGCCTGAGTGAAATAACGTCCACGTTATTTCACAGCCATTTTACACTGCACTTAAGTAACGTATAAGTCACCTATACGTATATGTCTAACCTTTACCTGGTAAAGGTTAGGTGCAAAGTTACTTAGTGTGTGGGCACCCTGGCACTAGCCAAGGTGCCCCCACATTGTTCAGAGCCAATTCCCTGAACTTTGTGAGTGCGGGGACACCATTACACGCGTGCACTACATATAGGTCACTACCTATATGTAGCTTCACAATGGTAACTCCGAATATGGCCATGTAATATGTCTATGATCATGGAATTGCCCCCTCTATGCCATCCTGGCATAGTTGGCACAATCCCATGATCCCAGTGGTCTGTAGCACAGACCCTGGTACTGCCAAACTGCCCTTCCTGGGGTTTCACTGCAGCTGCTGCTGCTGCCAACCCCTCAGACAGACATCTGCCCTCCTGGGGTCCAGCCAGGCCTGGCCCAGGATGGCAGAACAAAGAACTTCCTCTGAGAGAGGGTGTGACACCCTCTCCCTTTGGAAAATGGTGTGAAGGCAGGGGAGGAGTAGCCTCCCCCAGCCTCTGGAAATGCTTTGTTGGGCACAGAGGTGCCCAATTCTGCATAAGCCAGTCTACCCCGGTTCAGGGGACCCCTTAGCCCTGCTCTGGCGCGAAACTGGACAAAGGAAAGGGGAGTGACCACTCCCCTGACCTGCACCTCCCCTGGGAGGTGTCCAGAGCTCCTCCAGTGTGCTCCAGACCTCTGCCATCTTGGAAACAGAGGTGCTGCTGGCACACTGGACTGCTCTGAGTGGCCAGTGCCACCAGGTGACGTCAGAGACTCCTTCTGATAGGCTCCTTCAGGTGTTAGTAGCCTATCCTCTCTCCTAAGTAGCCAAACCCTCTTTTCTGGCTATTTAGGGTCTCTGTCTCTAGGGAAACTTTAGATAACGAATGCAAGAGCTCATCCGAGTTCCTCTGCATCTCTCTCTTCACCTTCTGCCAAGGAATCGACTGCTGACCGCGCTGGAAGCCTGCAAACCTGCAACATAGTAGCAAAGACGACTACTGCAACTCTGTAACGCTGACCCTGCCGCCTTCTCGACTGTTTTCCTGCTTGTGCATGCTGTGGGGGTAGTCTGCCTCCTCTCTGCACCAGAAGCTCCGAAGAAATCTCCCGTGGGTCGACGGAATCTTCCCCCTGCAACCGCAGGCACCAAAAAGCTGCATTACCGGTCCCTTGGGTCTCCTCTCAGCACGACGAGCGAGGTCCCTCGAATCCAGCGACTCTGTCCAAGTGACCCCCACAGTCCAGTGACTCTTCAGTCCAAGTTTGGTGGAGGTAAGTCCTTGCCTCACCTCGCTGGGCTGCATTGCTGGGAACCGCGACTTTTGCAGCTACTCCGGCCCCTGTGCACTTCCGGCGGAAATCCTTTGTGCACAGCCAAGCCTGGGTCCACGGCACTCTAACCTGCATTGCACGACTTTCTAAGTTGGTCTCCGGCGACGTGGGACTCCTTTGTGCAACTTCGGCGAGCACCGTTTCACGCATCCTCGTAGTGCCTGTTTCTGGCACTTCTCCGGGTGCTACCTGCTTCAGAGAGGGCTCCTTGTCTTGCTCGACGTCCCCTCTCTATGCTGGTCCAATTTGCGACCTCCTGGGCCTCAGCAGCGTCCAAAAAAGCTAACCGCACGATTTGCAGCTAGCAAAGCTTGTTGGCGTTCTTTCGGCGGGAAAACACTTCTGCACGACTCTCCACGGCGAGAGGGATCCGTCCACCAAAGGGGAAGTCTCTAGCCCTTTTCGTTCCTGCAGAAACCTCAGCTTCTTCTGTCCAGTAGAAGCTTCTTTGCACCCGCAGCTGGCATTTCCTGGGCATTTGCCCATCTCCGACTTGCTTGTGACTTTTGGACTTGGTCCCCTTGTTCCACAGGTACCCTAGATTGGAAATCCACAGTTGTTGCATTGTTGGTTTGTGTCTTTCCTGCATTATTCCTCTAACACGACTTCTTTGTCCTTAGGGGAACTTTAGTGCACTTTGCACTCACTTTTCAGGGTCTTGGGGAGGGTTATTTTTCTAACTCTCACTATTTTCTAATAGTCCCAGCGACCCTCTACAAGGTCACATAGGTTTGGGGTCCATTCGTGGTTCGCATTCCACTTTTGGAGTATATGGTTTGTGTTGCCCCTACCCCTATGTTTCCCCATTGCATCCTATTGTAACTATACATTGTTTGCACTGTTTTCTAAGACTATACTGCATATTTTTGCTATTGTGTATATATATCTTGTGTATATTTCCTATCCTCTCACTGAGGGTACACTCTAAGATACTTTGGCATATTGTCATAAAAATAAAGTACCTTTATTTTTAGTGTAACTGTGTATTGTGTTTTCTTATGATATTGTGCATATGACACTAAGTGGTACTGTGGTAGCTTCACATGTCTCCTAGTTCAGCCTAAGCTGCTCTGCTAAGCTACCATTATCTATCAGCCTAAGCTGCTAGACACCCTATACACTAATAAGGGATAACTGGGCCTGGTGCAAGGTGCAAGTACCCCTTGGTACTCACTACAAGCCAGTCCAGCCTCCTACAAAGGTACACTGTTCCAAGACTTCACTGGACCTGAACTATCAGGAGAAAGAGCCCTCATGCATCACAATGGATGACAAGCATCATCATCGGGAAGTGCTCCTCAGCAAGCCGGCACTGCAATGCTTGGTGGGCTCCCCGAACGGGGCTCTTATGCCGTATTGCTCAACTAGAGTAAGCGTGATAGTTTACGCTAGGAGTGGAAAAATGGAGAGAGCAAATAACAGTTAAAATTGGTTATTCATCATACCAAAACATCAAAAACTTTAATCAGTACAGGGTGGATGAAGACCAAGGTTAAAAAGAAAAGGTGAGGGTCAAATAAGAGTGCAATGCTCGAATGACTCTCCAAAACAAACAAACAAATATATATATAGAGAGGAGCTATAAATTACATAGTGCCTCTACATATCAAGGCCAACATGTTTAGCGTCCTCACGGTCCCACCGGATCCATTGCTCTTGCTCCTGATAGTTCAGGTCCTCTATTAAGCCAGCAAAGTCTTGGAACAGTGTACCTTTATTTATCGATACACATGCTTAGTACAGACTGTAAAGCAGTGCTCCTCCATAAGCCGTGGCTAGCCTGTGGGAGGTACAATTGTTTGAAATAGTGTACGTAGAACTGCTCAGCCCACATTGACTTGTTGACGGGCCAGTGCAGCTACACAGTATTCTTTTGTAAATGTATGTGGTATAGACCATGTAGCTGTTTTACATATGTCAGCTATAAATTTATTAATTAAAAAGGCCACCGAAGTTTCTTTTTTTACGACTGGAGAGAGCTATAGGAGGAATGGTTAAAATTCTTGTAGCTTTAGCGTAGCATGTTTGGATGCATTTAACAATTTATTATGCAATACCTTATTTAGAAATGGCCCTTCTTTTATGAGGTTCTGAGAAAGCAACAAATAGTTGCTGTGTCTTCCTAATGATTTAGTTCTGTTAATGTAAGGCATAAGAGTGCCTTTTGCATCTAACTTATGCACAGCTCTCTTTGCAACTGAGTCAGGATGGGGAAAAATGACAAGCAGTTCAATACATTGATTGAGGTGAAATCGTGAAACCATCTTTGGATAGAATTTGAGTTTGATGCAAAGTACAACCCTATCCCTATGTATTTGGAAGAAGGGTTCTCCAAAGGTTAGTGCCAGAAGTTAATTGACACGCCTAGGTGAACTGATAGCATCCAGGAACATTACTGTGACAGGGCGCTACCACTAGGGCAGAACATACCTGGGTGGAAGAGCCCCAGGCCGGCCCTCGAGTCCCGAGATCCTGCAATTGACCCTGTGCTTGAGACTATTGCTGTGAGAGGCACTGTTGTAGTGTTCTCAGGCTAAATCTTGCATGCAGTACTATTGCTATGCAGGATGCCATCATTCCCAATAGTTTCATTATAAACCTTACAGTGTAATGTTGATTTGGCTGTATCTGTGATATGAGATTTTGAAAAGTTTGTATCCTTTGTGTATTTGGATAGGCTAAGGCTTTCTGGGTATTGAGAATAGCACCTAGATAAGGTTGAACCTATGCTGGTTGAAGATTAGATTTTTGGTAATTGATTGTGAACCCTAATGTGTGTAGGGTTTCTATTGTGTATTGAGTGTGTTGCTGACATTGTATAATATTGCTTGATTTTATTAGCCAGTCGTCTAGATAAGGAAAGACATGTATGTGTTGTCTTCTTAAGTAAGCTGCTACTACCGCTAGACATTTTGTGAAAACCCTTGGAGCTGTTGTTATGCCAAATGGAAGAACTTTGAATTGGTAGTGGTTTCCCGCTATTACAAACCGTAGGTATTTTTGATGATCTGGATGTATGGGGATATGAAAATATGCATCTTTGAGATCCAATGCAGTCATGTAATCTTGTTTTTGCAGTAGTGGAATGACGTCCTACAGAGTTACCATGTGAAAGTGTTGTGACAGTATATAGAGATATAGGGCCAGATGTACTAAGAATGCCTTTTGCAAATCGGAAATAGCGATTTTTAAGAAATCGCTATTTCTGTTTCGCAAAATGCAATGTATCACATTTGCGATTTGGTAATAGCGATTTCTTAAAAATCACAAATGCTATTACCGAATCGCAAATTGCGATACCGGCCCATATTTGTGAATATTTTGCATGTCCCAAATTGTGAATTCCTAACTGGAATTTGCAATTTTTGGAAATGCAAAGTCCGGGGTGCTGGGGCCCTTAGGTCTCCTCTGCTGCATCCCAAAATATTTTTTTATAACATGTAAGGTGCACACATGCCAAAAGGGCATGTGTGCTTTAGATGTAAATTTTAAAAATGCATTTTAAATGCATTTTTTAAATTTGCACATGGTTACCACCAAGTTCAACTTGGTGGTAAATAGCGATTCCTTAATTCCCAATTCGCATTAACGAATTGCTTCTTACATGTGCTTTAGAAATCGCAAATAAGGAGTCCTTATTTAGAGAGTCGCAATTTGCGACTCTCTAAACAGGGTCACAATTTTAAGGCATCTCTATTTTAGCGATTCCTTAAAATTGCTTTCAGAATGCCTTTGATACATTCTGAAATGGTTTTTTGCATTTGCAAACAGGGATTCGCACCGTTTGCAAATGCAAAAAGCTTTGATACATCTGGCCCTTAGTGTTCTGAGATCTAGAATGGGTCCGAGTGCCATCCTTTTTGGGAATGATGAAGTATGGTGAATATACCCCTGTTCCGTGTTGAGATTTTGGAACTAATTCTATTGCTTCTTTTGGTAGTAGCGATTGTACCTCTTGTTGTAACAGAACATTGTGTTCTGGAGACAACCTGTGATAACGAGGGGGGATGTTGGGAGGAGTAGATATGAGTTCTAGGCAGTAACCATTGCAGATAATTAAAAGTACCCACTGGTCTGTGGTGATATTTTGCCATTGGGAGTGGAATTTCTGCAGTCTGCCCCCCACAGGAGATGTGTGGGGTTGTGGTATACTGAGGAAGTCACTGTTTTGATGGAGTGGTGACACTCTTTGAGGCTTGAAATTTGCCTCTGGCTCTGAAGTGTTGACCTCTATAAGAGCCTCTAAATGCTCGTCTTTTGTATTGCTGTTGACTTTGTTTAGGCTGTGAGGTGGAAGCATCTGCAGATTGGGGCTCGAAACCTTCTCTAAATTGTTTACGAAAGGAGCCTCTATAAGGTGTAGTGTATAGAGCTCCCATAGCCTTTGCAGTGTCAAAGTCTTTCCTGAGCTTTTCAATTGTTGTCAACCTCAGGACCAAATAGGTTTTTTTTTCAAATGGCATATTGAGCACTGCTTGTTGGATTTCTGGTTTGAAACCAGAAGATCTTAACCATGCATGCCTACGTATTGGTTATGGCAGTATTTATGCTTCTAGCTGCTGTATTGGCAACATCAAGAGCAGATCTTATTTGGTTGTTCTAATTGCCTGACCTTCAACAATTTGTTGAGCCCTTTTTTGATGTTCTTTTGGCAGGTGTTGTAAGAATTCCTGCATTTCATTCCAATGTGCCCTGTCATATCTCACTAGTAGGGCTTGTGAATTGGCAATGCGTCATGGGTTAGCTGCCTGTGTAGCTACCCTCTTACCAGCAGCATCAAAATTCCTGATTTCTTTATCAGAGGGAGGGGTATCCCCTGAAGATTGGCTATTGACCCTTTTTCTAGCAGCACTGACGACAACAGAGTCTGGTGGTACCTGTTGCGTGATGTAAGCTGGGTCTGCTGGTGCAGGCTTGTATTTTCTGTCTATTCGTGGTGTTAAAATTCTAGCCTTAACAAGTTCTTTAAATACGTCGTCTGCTTGTCTGAACATGCCAGGCAACGTTGGCAAGCACTGGTATTGTGAGTGGGTGGAGGACAATGTATTGAAAAGAAAATCCTCCTCCAAAGGCTCAGCATGCATTTGTACCCCACGGCACGCAGCTGCCCTTGAAATGACCTGTGTATATGCTGTGCTGTCCTCTGGTGGCGAAGGTTTGGAAGGGTAGAGGTCTGGGTCATTCAGTGGTATGGAATCAGGATCATAGGATCGTCCGAAGCTGGACGTCAAACTTTCGACTCCGAAGAGTGTGGACGTCGGCTCAGATGTGGAGCTTTTGATAGATTTACTCGACTCCAGCATCGAAACGGGTGTGGCCTTTTTCGGCACCGAACCCGAAGGTCGGTCGCCGACGACCTTCTTTTGGGTGGAACCATGGCTCTCTGGCAATGGTGCACCCAAGGCCTTAATAGGTGTCTTGGAAGTGGGCGTAGGAGTAGTTGTACTCACATGCTGAGCCGCAATGATCGGTTGTCTGTCTTCGTCAGAGTCTCGGTGTCCTGGATCAAAACTGCCATCTGTGCCTGTTCTTCTTCTACATTGTCGGTGTACTCTGTATGTTTCAACACCATTTCAAGTCTCCTCGCTCTCCGGTCACGCAGAGTCTTCTTCGACCAGAACGACCGACAAGCTTCACAGTCTTTTTCTCGATGATCGTGAGAGAGACAGAAGTTACACACCACGTGTTGATCTATATAAGGGAATTTTGCATGGCATCGAGGACAGAATCGGAATGGAGTCTGATCCATCAGGCTTCGGTGTGGTAGCCTGAACAGGCCAGAGTTGGGCGCACGCACCCCAAAGGACGTTTTCTGGTTCCCGATGGTACTATCAGCTCGATTACAGATGGAAACAAGATCGAAACAATACTGATGGTGGAAAGAGTTATTATAAAGTTTCTGAATCTAAATTCTCGGACCGAAAGGAAACACATCCGAACCAGACAGCGGAAAGAAAACAATCTAACAAAGGAGTCGATGCCCATGCGCACTATCAACGAAGGGAGCAATCATTCGATCCTGTGACTCGAGAAAAAAAAAAAAAAAAAGACTTCTTCGAAGAAAAACAACTTGCAATACTCCGAGCCCAACACTAGAAGGCGAGACTATGCATAGCATGTGTATCTGCAGCTACACATGCCACACATGCCACTGAACATATATATGGAAAATGTAACTTACCCAGTGTACATCTGTACATAGCATGTAGTGCTGCAGATTCACATGCTATGCATATCCATTTTGACATCTAGTATTGGGCTCGGAGTGTTACAAGTTGTTTTTCTTCGAAGAAGTCTTTTCGGAGTCACAGGATCGAGTGACTCCTCCTCTCGGTTCCATTGTGCATGGGCATCGACTCCATTGTTAGATTGTTTTCCCGCAGAGGGTGAAGAAAGGAGTGGTAGAGTATATAAGAGAAAAAAGATGTCCATGCAAATATAAATGTATATACCCATGGACAAATATTATTAACTTAAACGACTACAGGCTTCCTAGGAGGAGGGAGGGTGCTTGTGAATCTGCAGCACTACATGCCATGAACAGATGTACACTGGGTAAGTGACATTTTCTGTTCAATGGCATGTGTAGCTGCAGAGACGCATGCTATGCATAGAGTACAAAGCAGTTAGTCCTCCAAAAAAGCGGTGGCTAGCCTGTAGGAGTTGAAGTTGTCTGAAATAATGTTCTTAGGACAGCTTGTCCTACAGTGGCTTGTTGTTGTGAGAAAACATCAACATAGTAGTGTTTAGTAAACGTATGAGGGGTTGACCATGTAGCTGCTTTACATATATCAACCATTGGTATGTTTCCTAAAAAAGCCATTGTTGCACCTTTCTTTCTTGTAGAATGTGCTTTAGGAGTGATTAAAAGTTGTATTTTTGCTTTGACATAACATGTTTGTATACATCTAACAATCCATCTTGCTAAACCTTGTGTTGATATAGGATTGTCTGTATGTGGATTTTGGAAAGCCACAAAAAGTTGTTTTATTTTCGTAAACTATTTAGTTCTGTCTATGTAGTACATAAGAGCTCTTTTGAGATCTAGGGTATGAATAGCTCTTTCTGCCACAGAATCTGGCTGTGGAAAGAAGACTGGCAATTCCACTGTGTGATTGATGTGAAAAGGAGATACTATTACTTATGGATTTGTTCTTAGTATAACATTATATATGTGTACTTGGAAAAAAGTTTCTTCAAGAGTGAATGCTTGTATTTCACTAACTCTCTTAAAGAAGTAATAGCCACAAGGAAGGCAACCTTCCATGTTAGAAATTGAATTTGGCAAGAGTGCATGGGTTCAAAAGGTGGTCCCATAAGTCTTGTAAGTACAATATTTAATTTCCATGATGGAATTGGTGGCGTTCTGGGTGGAATGATGCGTTTTAAGCCTTCCATGAAAGCGTTAATGAGAGGAACTCTAAATAAAGAGCTATGTTGAATAGTTTGTAAACATGCAGATATTGTAGCAAGGTGTATTTTTATTGAGGAAATTGCTAAATGTGATTTTGCAAATGAAGTAAATAGCATACAATATCTTATATTGATGCTGTAAGAGGATCTATGTTTTTAGATTGACAATAATAGACACATCTTTTCCATTTGTTTGCATAGCACTGTCTAGTAGTGGGTTTTCTTGCTTGTTTAATAACTTCCATGCATTCTGATGGGAGTTTTAAATATCTAGATTCTATGACTTCAGGAGCCAAATCGCTAGATTGAGAGCATTGGGGATTGGATGTCTAATTTGACCTTTATTTTGTGTTATAGGTCTGGTCTGCATGGGGGTTTGTAGTGCAGTACTACAGATAGATCTAGTAGCGTTGTGTACCATGGCTGAAGTGCCCATGTTGGTGCTAGGAGTATCATGCTGAGTGAAGTCTGACGCAACTTGACCAGAAATGGAAGGAGTGGGAGAGGGGGAAAAGCGTAAGCAAATATCCCTGACCAATTGATCCATAGATCATTGCCTTTGGAAAGGGGATGTGGGTGTCTGGATGCAAAGTTTTGGCATTTTGTGTTTTCGCTTGTTGCGAATAGATCTTTGTTTGGTGTTCCCCACTTTTGAAAGTACTTTTGCAGTACTTGAGGATGAGTCTCCCATCCGTGTGTTTGTTGGTGATTTCTGCTGAGGCTATCTGCCAACTGATTGTCTACCGCTGGAATGTACTGTGCTAATAGATGAATTGTGAACTGCCCCTTTCCAAATGTTTTGGGCTAGAAGGGACAGCTGGGATTAATGTCTCCCTCCCTGTTTGTTGATATAATACATGGTTGTCATGTTGTCTGTCCTTACAAGAACATTCTTCTGTGTGAGAAGAGGTGAAAGGCTTTGAGTGCCAGAAACAGCTAATAACTCTTAAGTAGTTTATGTGTAGCTGTTTCTGTTTGACATCCCATTGCCCTTGAATATTGTGATTGTTTAGGTGAGCTCCCCAACCAATCATTGACGCATCTGTTGTAATTATGGTTGAGGCACAGGGTCTTGAAACGACCGCCCTTTGATTAAATTGCTGTGATTCCACCACTGAAGGGACATATGTGTTTGGCGGTCTATCAAAACTAGATCTTGAAGTTGACCGTGTGCCTGTGACCATTGTTGTGCAAGGCACTGTTGTAAGGGCCTCATGTTTAATCTTGCGTGTGGAATTATTGCAATGCAAGATGCCATCACTCCTAGGATTTTCATGACAAATCTTAGTGTATTGTTGGTTTGGTTGTATAAGTGGAATGAGATTTTGGAAAGGTTGTATCCTTTGTTGTGTATTTGGATATGCTAGAACTAGTTGAGTATTTAGGATAGCACCTAAATACGGTTGTACTTGTGGTGGTTGAAGGTGTGACTTTTGGTAGTTTATAGAAAAACCTAGGGTGTGCAGGGTTTCTATTACATAACATGTATGATTTTGGGATTGTGTACGAATGCTTGATTTTATTAGCCAATCGTCTAGATATGGAAAGACATGGATATGTTGTCTTCTTAGGTAGGCTGCTACTACTGCCAAGCACTTTGTGAATACCCTTTGAGCTGTTGTTATGCTGAAAGGTAACACTTTGAATTGGTAGTGTTTTCCTTGTATCACAAATCTGACTTATTTTCTGTGAGCTGGATGGATGGGTATGCGGAAATACGCATCCTTGAGGTCCAAGGCTGTCATAAAATCTTGTCTTTGTAGCAGTGGGATAACATCTTGCAGAGTAACCATATGGAAATGTTCTGATAGGATGTAGAAATGTAGTGGCCTGAGGTCTAATATTGGCCTGAGGGTGCCATCTTTCTTGGGAATTAGAAAGTATAGTGAATAAACTCCTGTTCCTAGTTGAGATTGTGGAACTAACTCTATTGCTTGTTTGAGTAGTAAAGATTGAACCTCTTGCTGTAACAGAACTGTATGTTCTGGGGTTAACTTGTGATACCTTGGTGGAATATTTGGAGGAATGTTTATCAATTCTAGACAATAGCCATTGCGGATAATTGATAACACCCAGTTGTCTGTGGTGATATTTTGCCAATATGCGTGGAACTGCTGTAGTCTTTCCCCCACAGGAGATTTGTGGAGTTGAAGGGAGTGAGTGAAGTCACTGTTTTGGCTGTGTTGTAGGCTGTTTAGAGGTTTGGAATTTGCCTCTATTTCTAGAGTATTGTCCTCTATATGTGCCTCTAAAACCACCTCGTTGATGCTGGGTTTGGTAAGTTGGTTTTGCTTGGGAAGTTGATGCCTCTGAAGGTTGTACCCTGAAACCTCCTCGAAACTGAGGCTTACGAAATACCCCTTTATATGGTGTAGAATAGAGTGCACCCATTGCCTTGGCTGTGTCTGAGTCTTTTCATAGTTTTTCTATTGTTGTGTCTACCTCTGGCCCAAAAATATGTTTTTTTTATCAAAGGGCATGTTTAACACAGCCTGTTGTATTTCTGGTTTAAAACCAGAGGAGCGCAGCCATGCATGTCTACGAATAGTAACTGCGGTGTTCACACTCCTTGCAGTGGTATCAGCTGCATCAAGGGCAGACCTTATTTGGTTGTTACTAGTAGCTTGCCCTTCCTCTACTACCTGTTGTGGCCTTTTCTGGTGCTCTTTTGAGAGATGCTGTATGATATCCTGCATCTCATCCCAATGGGCTCTATCATAACGAGCTAGTAGTGCCTGGGAATTAGCTACCCTCCATTGGTTTGCTGCTTGAGATGCAGTCTCTTTCCTGCAGCATCACATTTCCTGCTCTCCTTTTCAGTATGGGTGCATCTCCTGTGGACTGGCTATTTGCCTTTTTTCTTGCAGCACTAACCACAACTGAATCAGGTGGCATCTGATGAGTGATGTAATCAGGGTCAGAAGGTGCAGGTTTATACTTTTTCTCTATTCTAGGCGTTATTATTCTTGCTTTCACAGACTCATTAAAAATCTGGTCTGCGTGCTTTACCATGCATGGTAGCATTGGGAGGCACTGGTACCTAGAATGGGCTGAGGATAATGTATTAAACAAAAAATCTTCCTCTAGTGGTTCTGTGTGCATTGTAACCCTGCTGCAGCCCTGGCTATAACCTCATTATATACTGTAGTATCTTCAGGTGGCGATGGTTTAGAGGGGTAGGTGTCTGGGTCGTTGCTTGGGATGGGATCAGGGTCGTAAAGGTCCCATGGATCAACAGTGTCTTGTTGTGAGTCAAAAGAATGCGTTGGAGAATGCAATGGTGTAGGACTTGTTTGAGGAGAGGTAAGCAGGTGCGGAGAATGAGGAGAAGGCTGAGGAGGTGCTGGCTTCTCTCTTTGTTTTGGCACTTTAACTGGGGGCTGTGCAGTGTCCAATTCCTCCTGAAAATCCAGCTTTCTCTTTGTTTTTAAAGGTGGTGCTGTGATGATTCTCCATGTTTCTTTATGGATGTGTATCCTAGACTGTCTCTCATCCAAAATTTGAAGGATTGGTTCAATTTCTGTCTCTTCCTCAGAGATTTTATGGCTTTCTCGCAGTCTTTTGGAAAGTCCTTGTTGCTCTGCCTTTTTCGATTCTGAAATTTGATGTTTTTTCGGGATCGAAAATGATGAGGAAGGTCTCAGCTCCAAAACAGTTTTTCTAATTTTCGACTCCGAAAATTGTTGTTGTCCACTGGAGTCCGAAATGGAGCCCTTGATAGTCTTTGTCAACTCCGAAGTCGTCGGAGGAGTGGCCTTTTTCAGTGCCGAACTCGAGGTTCGGTCACCAAAAGTCTTTTTTCGGGCCAAGACATGGCCTTCCGGCAGTGGCATACCCAAGCCCTTGTGTTGTTTCTTATGTGGGGGTGCAAGGGCAGACGTAGTCACATGCTGGCCGGCTGTGATGGGTCTGTCTTCCTTGGATTCCTGCTCCCACTCTCTGTCTCAGATAGAGACTGCTGTCTGCATTTGTTCCTCTTCTGTAACGTCGAAATGTTCTCTGCTCTTCTACGCCATTTCCAGCCTTCTTGCTCTTCGGTCCCTCAGAGTCTTTTTAGATCGGAACAATCTACAGGCCTCGCAGTTTTCCTCCCGATGGTCTGGAGAAAGGCAGAGGTTGCAAACCAGATGTTGGTCTGTGTATGGGTTCTTAGCGTGGCACCGTGGGCAGAATCGGAATGGAGTCCGATCCACGAGGCTCTCCAGGCTGTCGGCCCAAATAGGCCCGAGTTGGGCGCACGCACCGCGAAGGGCGAACAAAGTTGTTTTCCAACAGTACTGCTGTTTCAATGGAAGATGAATAACGCGATCGATACAATACCGACGAAAAGGAAGGTTTTTAAAAAGTTTTTCGAATCAAAATCTTGGAGCAAGAGAAAACACGTCCGAACCCGCATGCCACCGAACACATATATATATATATATATATATATATATATATATATATATATATATATATATATGGAAAATGTCACTTACCCAGTGTACATCTGTTCGTGGCATTAGTCGCTGCAGATTCACATGCTGTGCACAGTCCGCCATCTGGTGTTGGGCTCGGAGTGTTACAAGTTGTTTTTCTTCGAAGAAGTCTTTTCGAGTCACGAGACCGAGGGACTCCTCCCATTTCGACTCCATTGCGCATGAGCGTCGACTCCATCTTAGATTGTTTTGCCCGCAGAGGGTGAGGTAGGAGTTGTGTATGCTAGTAATAGTGCCCATGCAATGGAGTGAATGCGTATGTACATAATAAAGTTTTAAGTAATATATTTACAAATGTTTAAGATCTACTTCTAAACGGCTATAGGCTTCCGGGGAGGCGGGTGGGCGCATGTGAATCTGCAGCGACTAATGCCACGAACAGATGTACACTGGGTAAGTGACATTTTCCGTTCGATGGCATGTGTAGCTGCAGATACAAAACAGTGCTAACAAGGAAGATACTCATAGGATTAGGGCGCTCACAGTAAGCCCACCAAGTAATGATACAGTCTATTCATGGCACAGTGCTCCTGGCAAGAGGATCTTCCTTAATCCTCCAATGTTTCAAGGGAAACTAACAGTGAGAAAACAGATGTCAGAGCACTCATGATATCACAATTAGAAGTTACTAATGTATCCAGTCTTCTTTGTAGATTGACAACAAAGTCGTGTTAATCTCAGAGTCCAGTTTTATTCATAATGTTCTAATATCCTCCACAAGCACAGCCAACACATGTTTCATCCTATGAGAAGTTGCTCTCTTAAGGACTTCATCAGGGCTAAAAATAAATGAGAGCAATGTCTACATATGTGGTACAGAACAAAGGTCAGAGCAAAACACCGGACCAAATACAAAAGTGACAATAGTGCGATAAGTAAAGACATGAAATATTGTGACTAATGTGATATTAATCAAAATACAACCAACTGACCAAACTAAACATAGTACAAACCAACAATTTTTACAGTACAAAAAGGAATGCCCAAGTCAGTAAAATAATGGAGTCTAAACATAAGAACACCATGTGCAATGACTATAAGTGCCCAAGGTTCATACAGTAAGAATGTGCATGTCACCAACGGAGAGCCAGAATTACGCAAAACTCCATGTGAGTATAACAAAATGGGACCCAGGTTCGTGTGAAGCTTTGTATTTAAAGTTTTAGAATGCACAAAATTAGAGTCGAGGGAAAGTCCTACAATAGCCAGTAGTGAACCCATTCAAGAACTTATCCAGGACATACCTTGATTTCAATTTATAATGTTAAGTGGAAAAATTCTCAAATGCTAGATGTAATACCTGTAGAGAACAAAAAGAAAAACACTATACTTTATCCAAACTCCCTATCGAGTACGGGATATAGAGCCACCACCAAGTAACCAAATGAAAAAAAGGCGAATGAGCCTCAACTGACCTTTATATCATATATTCAATCCAAAACAATAGTGATTCGAGGTAGTCTCAATTCGTATCTAAAGTAAATTGAAAAATATATAAACAATAATGCGGTAAGACCCACCGCGTAGACTCGAAAAACAATAGCCTAAATGCCGAAAATAAACTAAACGGGGATGTCAAGGTCTCACTATGCTTCATGTCACTCACCTCTCAGATAATGTCTATCAAAATTAACGTGGGGAACCAACAGCGCGGTCCAATTCACCCCGCAGCGTCCCAGTAACACCGAACAGCGTCGTAACAGACCGACCGGTAAAAACGTCCATTAAAGGCGTGCCCGCGTTAGTTGCTGAAATGGAAAGGGGACTAAAAACTCTCAAAACGGGCGCCATCTTAAATGTCTGAATGTTCAATTACGAAGACAAATTATATATCGATATGAAACCGAACAGGTCTCTGTGTATAAGAGAACGAAGTAACACCGACTAGGCCAAGGTGAGAGGTGAACCACTGTTATTGGTGGATACACTGTTTAGTGAGGATGAAGAGCCCGCTTCATAGTTCAGTGGGGGTTCAATCCTTTTGATCAAATGACCATATTTACGTGAGAATGTGAAAATCCTACCATTTTTATAGTCCAACTCATCTCGTCTGAGTTTCCGCGCTTTTCTTTGTGCAATCTCATTCTGATGTTGATTTATGATTTCATTCAAGATTTTATAATTTTTGGCCGTTGGTTCTTCCAAATTCATATTTTTTATTTCTGTTTCCAATTCTAAAATCTCTGTTTGAAGTCTAGTGACTTTCCTCTCTGAGTTTTCTATCAGGATATTCATAAGTCTGAGTGAACTTGAAACCAATTCTTGTTCCCAACTGTCCAAAAGATCTGGATCGAGATCATCAAAAGTGGGAAAGATGTGTGACCTTAACTTGATTTAATTTGATAAATTCTTCAAATTGGAGAAATTGAAGAAACAGGAGGTGTCGAAATGGTGGGATGGGGCCACCTTAAAACAATATGTTAAACTCAACAGGATACCAAGGGGGTTAAGGTCACACATCTTTCCCACTTTTGATGATCTCGATCCAGATCTTTTGGACAGTTGGGAACAAGAATTGGTTTCAAGTTCACTCAGACTTATGAATATCCTGATAGAAAACTCAGAGAGGAAAGTCACTAGACTTCAAACAGAGATTTTAGAATTGGAAACAGAAATTAAAAATATGAATTTGGAAGAACCAACGGCCAAAAATTATAAAATCTTGAATGAAATCATAAATCAACATCAGGATGAGATCGCACAAAGAAAAGCGCGGAAACTCAGACAAGATGAGTTGGACTATAAAAATGGTAGGATTTTCACATTCTCACGTAAATATGATCATTTGATCAAAAGGATTGAACCCCCACTGAACTATGAAGCGGGCTCTTCATCCTCACTAAACAGTGTATTCACCAATAACAGTGGTTCACCTCTCACCATGGCATAGTCGGTGTTACTTCGTTCTCTTATACACAGAGACCCGTTCGGTTTCATATCGATATATAATTTGTCTTCGTAATTGAACATTCAGACATTTAAGATGGCGCCCGTTTTGAGAGTTTTTAGTCCCCTTTCCATTTCAGCAACTAACGCGGGCACGCCTTAAATGGACGTTTTTACCGGTCGGTCTGTTGCGACGCTGTTCGGTGTTACTGGGACGCTGCGGGGTGAATTGGACCGCGCTGTTGGTTCCCCACGTTAACTTTAATAGACATTATCTGAGAGGTGAGTGACATGAAGCATAGTGAGACCTTGACATCCCCGTTTAGTTTATTTTCGGCATTTAGGCTATTGTTTTTCGAGTCTACGCGGTGGGGCTTACCGCATTATTGTTTATATATTTTTCAATTTACTTTAGATACGAATTGAGACTACCTCGAATCACTATTGTTTTGGATTGAATATATGATATAAAGGTCAGTTGAGGCTCATTCGCCTTTTTTTCATTTGGTTACTTGGTGGTGGCTCTATATCCCGTACTCGATAGGGAGTTTGGATAAAGTATAGTGTTTTTCTTTTTGTTCTCTACAGGTATTACATCTAGCATTTGAGAATTTTTCCACTTAACATTATAAATTGAAATCAAGGTATGTCCTGGATAAGTTCTTGATTGGGTTCACTACTGGCTATTGTAGGACTTTCCCTCGACTCTAATTTTGTGCATTCTAAAACTTTAAATACAAAGCTTCACACGAACCTGGGTCCCATTTTGTTATACTCACATGGAGTTTTGCGTAATTCTGGCTCTCCGTTGGTGACGTGCACATTCTTACTGTATGAACCTTGGGCACTTATAGTCATTGCACATGGTGTTCTTATGTTTAGACTCCATTATTTTACTGACTTGGGCATTCCTTTTTGTACTGTAAAAATTGTTGGTTTGTACTATGTTTAGTTTGGTCAGTTGGTTGTATTTTGATTAATATCACATTAGTCACAATATTTCATGTCTTTACTTATCGCACTATTGTCACTTTTGTATTTGGTCCGGTGTTTTGCTCTGACCTTTGTTATGTACCACATATGTAGACATTGCTCTCATTTATTTTCAGCCCTGATGAAGTCCTTAAGAGAGCAACTTCTCATAGGATGAAACACGTGTTGGCTGTGCTTGTGGAGGATATTAGAACATTATGAATAAAACTGGACTCTGAGATTAACACGACTTTGTTGTCAATCTACAAAGAAGACTGGATACATTAGTAACTTCTAATTGTGATATCATGAGTGGTCTGACATCTGTTTTCTCACTGTAGCTGCAGATACACATGCTGTGCATAGACTAGTAAGCAGTTATCTCCCCAAAAGCGGTGGTTCAGCCTGTAGGAGTTGAAGTAGTTTGAAATAATGTTCTTAATACAGCTTGACCTACTGTTGCTTGTTGTGCAGTTAGCACATCTACACAGTAGTGCTTGGTAAATGTATGAGGCGTAGACCATGTTGCTGCCTTACATATTTCGTTCATTGGAATATTTCCTAGAAAGGCCATGGTAGCACCTTTCTTTCTGGTTGAGTGTGCCTTTGGTGTAATAGGCAGTTCTCTTTTAGCTTTAAGATAGCAGGTTTGAATGCACTTAACTATCCATCTAGCAATGCCTTGTTTTGAAATTGGATTTCCTGTATGAGGTTTTTGAAAGGCGATAAATAGTTGTTTTGTCTTTCGAATTAGTTTTGTTCTGTCAATGTAGTACATTAGTGCTCTTTTGATGTCTAATGTATGTAGTGCTCTTTCGGCTACAGAATCTGGCTGTGGGAAGAACACTGGTAATTCTACCGTTTGATTTAAGTGGAACGGTGAGATTACTTTTGGTAAAAATTTAGGATTGGTCCGTAGAACAACTTTATTTTTGTGTATTTGAATAAATGGTTCTTGAATGGTAAATGCTTGAATTTCACTCACTCTTCTTAGAGATGTGATGGCAATTAAAAATGCAACTTTCCACGTTAAGTATTGCATTTCACAAGAGTGCATGGGCTCAAAAGGTGGACCCATGAGTCGTGTTAGGACAATGTTGAGGTTCCATGAAGGAACTGGTGGTGTTCTTGGTGGTATAATTCTCTTTAGGCCTTCCATAAACGCCTTTATGACTGGTATCCTAAACAATGAAATTGAGTGCGTAATTTGTAGGTAAGCAGAAATTGCCGTAAGATGTATTTTAATGGAAGAGAAAGCTAGGTTAGATTTTTGCAAATGTAGTAAGTATCCTAATATTTCTTTTGCAGATGCGTGTAAAGGTTGAATTTGATTATTATGGCAGTAATAAACAAATCTTTTCCACTTATTTGCATAGCAGTGTCTAGTGGTAGGTTTTCTAGCTTGTTTTATGACCTCCATACATTCCTGTGTGAGGTCTAAGTGCCCGAATTCTAGGATTTCAGGAGCCAAATTGCTAGATTCAACGATGCTGGATTTGGATGTCTGATCTGTTGTTTGTGTTGTGTTAACAGATCTGGTCTGTTGGGTAGTTTGACATGAGGTACTACTGAAAGGTCTAGTAGTGTTGTGCACCAAGGTTGCCTTGCCCATGTTGGTGCTATTAGTATGAGTTTGAGTTTGTTTTGACTCAACCTGTTTACTAGATATGGAAGGAGAGGGAGAGGGGGAAAAGCGTACGCAAATATCCCTGACCAGTTCATCCATAGAGCATTGCCTTGGGATTGATCTTGTGGGTACCTGGATGCGAAGTTTTGGCATTTTGAGTTTTCCTTTGTTGCAAATAGATCTATTTGAGGTGTTCCCCAAATTTGAAAGTAATTGTTTAGTATTTGGGGGTGAATTTCCCATTCGTGGGTTTGTTGGTGATCACGAGAGAGATTGTCTGCCAACTGGTTCTGAATCCCTGGAATAAATTGTGCTATTAGGCGAATGTGGTTGTGAATCGCCCAATGCCATATTTTTTGTGTTAGGAGGCACAACTGTGTCGAGTGTGTCCCTCCTTGTTTGTTTAGATAATACATTGTTGTCATGTTGTCTGTTTTGACAAGAATGTATTTTTGGGTTATTATGGGTTGAAATGCTTTCAGCGCTAGAAATACTGCTAACAGTTCTAAGTGATTTATGTGAAACTGCCTCTGATGTATGTCCCATTGTCCTTGGATGCTGTGTTGATTGAGGTGTGCTCCCCACCCTGTCATGGAAGCATCCGTCGTTATGACGTATTGTGGCACTGGGTCTTGGAAAGGCCGCCCTCGGTTTAAATTTGTACTGTTCCACCATAGAAGCGAGATGTATGTTTGGCGGTCTATCAACACCAGATCTAGAAGTTGACCCTGTGCTTGTGACCATTGTGATGCTAGGCACTGTTGTAAGGGCCGCATGTGCAATCTTGCGTTTGGGACAATGGCTATGCATGAAGAAATCATGCCTAGGAGTTTCATTACCATCTTGACATGTATCTTTTGTGTTGGATACAAGGCCTGTATTACCTTGTGAAATGTTTGAACCCTTTGTGGACTTGGAGTGGCAATCCCTTTTGCTGTGTTGATTGTCGCTCCTAAGTATTGCTGTGTTTGACACGGCAAAAGGTGTGACTTCGCGTAGTTGATGGAGAAACCTAGCCTGTGAAGGGTCTGTATGACATATTTTGTGTGCTGTGAACACTGTCTTAGCGTGTTGGTTTTGATTAACCAGTCGTCTAAGTACGGGAACACATGTATTTGCTGCCTTCTGATATGTGCAGCTACTACTGCCAGGCATTTTGTAAAAACTCTTGGCGCAGTTGTTATTCCGAATGGCAACACTTTGAATTGGTAATGTATTCCTTGGAATACGAACCTTAGGTATTTCCTGTGTGAAGGATGTATTGGTATATGGAAATACGCATCTTTTAGGTCTAATGTTGTCATGTAATCTTGCTGTTTGAGCAGTGGGATTACGTCTTGTAACGTGACCATGTGAAAGTGGTCTGATTTGATGTAGGTATTTAGTGTTCTGAGATCTAGTATTGGTCTCAGAGTTTTGTCCTTTTTGGGTATTAGAAAGTACAGTGAGTAAACTCCTGTGTTTTTTTGTAGATTTGGTACTAATTCTATTGCGTCCTTTTGTAGCAATGCTTGAACTTCTAGTCCTAGAAGATCTATATGTTGTTTTGACATATTGTGTGTTTTCGGTGGGACGTTTGGAGGGAATTGGAGAAATTCTATGCAATAACCATGCTGGATAATTGCTAAGACCCAAGTGTCTGTTGTTATTTCCTCCCAAAGTTTGTAAAATTGGCTTAGTCTTCCCCCCACAGGTGTTATGTGATGGGGTTGTGTGACTTGTGAGTCACTGTTTATTTTGAGGAGTTTTGGGTCCTTGGAATTTTCCTCGATTTCTTGGGAATTGGCCCCCTCTATATTGCCCCCGAAAACCTCCCCTCTGATATTGACCCTGGTAAGTAGGCCTTGTTTGTGAGGTTGTGGTTTCTGTGGGTTGACCTCGAAACCCTCCCCTAAAAGGTGTTTTTCGAAATGTGCCTCTGCTCTGCGGGGAGTAGTGTGCGCCCATGGCTTTGGCTGTATCGGTGTCTTTTTTGAGTTTCTCAATGGCAGTGTCTACCTCCGGCCCAAACAATTGCTGTTCATTAAATGGCATATTGAGCACAGCTTGTTGGATTTCCGGCTTGAACCCTGAAGTGCGCAGCCATGCGTGCCTTCGTATCGTGATTGCAGTGTTTATTGTCCTTGCAGTTGTATCTGCTGCATCCATGGAAGACCGTATCTGATTATTTGAGATACTTTGTCCCTCTTCTACCACCTGTTGCGCTCTTTTTTGGAACTCCTTGGGTAAGCGTTTGATGAAATGTTGCATTTCATCCCAATGAGCTCTGTCGTATCTTGCCAAAAGTGCTTGTGAATTGGCAATACGCCATTGATTTGCTGCTTGTGCTGCAACCCTTTTTCCCGCAGCATCAAATTTGCGGCTCTCTTTGTCTGGAGGTGGTGCGTCTCCTGAGGTATGAGAGTTGGCTCTCTTACGAGCTGCCCCGACAACTACTGAGTCTGGTGTTAGTTGTGTTGTAATATACATTGGATCTGTTGGCGGTGGCTTGTACTTTTTCTCCACCCTTGGAGTTATGGCTCTGCCTTTAACTGGATCCTGAAATATTTGTTTTGAATGTCTTAGCATTCCTGGGAGCATGGGAAGGCTTTGGTACTGGCTATGGGTGGAGGATAGGGTGTTAAACAGAAAGTCATCCTCAATTGGTTCAGAATGTAAGGTGACGTTGTGAAATTCGGCTGCCCTTGCGACCACCTGTGTGTAGGATGTACTGTCCTCAGGTGGTGACGGTTTTGTAGGATAGGAGTCTGGGCTGTTGTCAGACACTGGAGCATCGTAAAGGTCCCATGCATCGGGATCATCCTGACTCATTGTAGTATGAGCTGGTGAGTGCATCAGTGGTGGAGTTGTTGCTGGTGATGCATGTATTGATGGTGGTGGAGACGGTGGTGGGGTTGTTTTCCTTGCCACCTTTGCCTGTGGTTGCTTGTCCTTTTGTTGAAAGGCAAGTTTCCTTTTTATTTTGATTGGGGGAAGAGTGGTTATCTTCCCTGTGTCCTCATGAATATGAAGCCTTCTTTGCGTGTAGTCAGGCTCTACAGCTTGAAGCTCCTCTCCAAATCTATGTAATTGGGAGGTTAATCCTTGTTCCTCTGTATAGGAACTAGTTTTCGGCTCCGAGGCTGGATGTTTCGGAACCGAAACCTTTTCGGAAGTCTTTTTAGGCTCCGAAGAAACCTTCTTTGTTTTCGGCGTGGTGTCTCGGTGCCGAAATTCTTCGGTGCCGCTGTCTCTGTGCCGAAGTTTCTCGGAGCCGCTGTCTCGGCTCCGAGGTTGCTGTGTGGCGGTATCTCGACCGGAGTCGGATGACTTCGTCACCAGCATGCGCTTTTTCGGTGCCTTGGATCGGTCACCTAGTTTTCGGGTTAAGCCATGGCCTGTTGGAGGTGGTGTCCCCTGGGCTTTTGTGGACTTCTCGTGAGTCTTGATTTTCGACGTCTTACTCACGGTTTTGGGTGTTTCTTCGGCGTCGAGTTCTTCAGAATCCGACTCGTGGACGGAGAAAGCTTCTTCTTCCTCCTCGAAACGTTCTTGACCTGTCGGCGGGGACGCCATTTGTAGTCTCCTGGCTCTTCGGTCTCTCAGCGTCTTCCTCGACCGAAACGCTCGACAGGCTTCACAAGTATCCTCCTTGTGCTCGGGGGACAAGCACAAGTTACAGACCAGATGCTGATCCGTATACGGATACTTGTTATGGCATTTTGGGCAGAAGCGGAATGGGGTCCGTTCCATCAGCCTTGAAGTCGCACGTGGCCGGGCCGACCAGGCCCCGACGGGGGATCGAAAAAACCCCAAAGGGCCACCGGAGCTCTTCAAAATTCGGTGTTGATTTGTTCTAACTAACCCGATACCGAACGCAAACAATACCGATGATTTTTTCCGAAATTCTAACTAACTTTCCGACCCGAAACACGGAGCGAAAAGGAACACGTCCGAACCCGATGGCGGAAAAAAAACAATCTAAGATGGAGTCGACGCCCATGCGCAATGGAGTCGAAATGGGAGGAGTGCCTCGGTCTCGTGACTCGAAAAGACTTCTTCGAAGAAAAACAACTTGTAACACTCCGAGCCCAACACCAGATGGCGGACTGTGCACAGCATGTGTATCTGCAGCTACACATGCCATCGAACACACACATATATATATATATATATATATATATACACACTAATAAACAGTAAGAGGCAGAAAAAGGTTAGAAAACAGTGTAAAATAGCATTAAGGGGGAGCCCAAACCATATACTAATAAAGTGGAATGTGAACACAAGGCCCCCACCTAGGTAAGTCAATCATGTAGACGGGAGCTGGGAGTACTAAGAAACCACACAGGTAAGTAATACAGTACCCCCCAGCGACCAGGAATGCAGGAGTAACACACTGGATTTACCCAAAACCTCTCCAAATGATGAAAAGAAGAAGAAGACACCCAGAACAGACTGCAAGAACCCAGCAGTGGATTACCGAAGAGGACGACCTGTGGAGAGAGGGAACCAAGTCCAGAAGTGTCTATGGAGTGCAGGAGGAGTAGGAGATCCTACCCATCCAGAAGTACTTGATGGAGTTGGTCGACAAAGAAGGAAGACAGGTCAGCACTGCAGCCCCGAAGCCGGTGAAGAGTTCCTGGTGAGTGCAGAAGCTGTCCCACGCTGGAAGCTGGATTGTAGACGGGTGTCGGTGAAGGATTTCCACCAACAAGCCTTGGCAAAAATGCTCCCACGTTGCAGGAGGACCACACAAAGGCCCAGGAGTTGCAGGTGGGAGTGCTGGGGGCTGGAGCTACACGTAGCCTGAAGTTCAGCTTGGAGGTGAAGCAAACAAGCCTTGGCGGCTGCAAAGGACGCAGTGCATGGGGTACTGTCTTGCGTGGAGTGGAAAGGACTTACTACTAACAGAGTGTGACAGCTGGTAGGAAGGATCAAGGGGACCACTCCGGACCGCCCCCCATGATCCAGGATCCACGCCACTCACGATGAGGGGAGACCCCATGCAGCCAGTCTTGGTTGCAACCAGGTGCCTGCAAATGCAGGGGAGTGATGCCTTCAGTCCAAGGGAGATTACTTGTTCTTCTTGTGCAGGTTGAAGAGTTGCAGTCTTCTAAGGATGCACAGCTGGTGACATGTTTCAAAGCTGGCAGGAGCCAGAGAAACAAAGTTGCAGAAGCGTCTTCTTCCAAGTTCGCAGTGATGTCGGTTCCTGGAGGATCCAGACGCAGTTCCAGAAGCCAGAAGTTGAAGTGGAGGTTGCACAGGAATGCTGCAAGCCTAATCTGAGGACCCACCCCGGAGGAAGACCCTATATAGCTCAAAGAGGGGGCTTGGTCACCTAACCAGGTAACTATCAGAGGGTGCCTCTGACGTCCCCTTCCTGGCCACTCAGATGCTCCCAGAGTTCCCTGCCAACCTTGGAATTAAGATGGCAGAGCCCAGCGAACCTCTGGAGGAGCTCTCGGCACCCCCCCCTTGGTTGCTGGACAGGGGAGTGGTCACTCTCCCTTCCATTGTCCAGTTTCGCGCCAGAGCAAGGACTGGGGGGTCCATAAACCGGTGTGGACTGGTTTATGCATGGAGGACACCAAATGTGACCTTCAAAGTAAAACCAGTAGCTGTAGAGACTACCCCTCCCACGCCAGTCACACCTATTTCCAAAGGGAGAGGGTGTTACCTCTCTCTCCCGAAGGAAATCCTTTGTTCTGTCTTCCTGAGCTTGATCAGATAAAGCAGCAGGAGGGCAGAAAACTGTCTGAGGGGTGGCAGCAGCTGGGCTGCCCCGAAAACCCTGAAAGGCTGGTGGTAGCAATTCTGGGGGGTCCTCAAAGGAGCTCCCAGAGTGCATGGAATCATACTTCCAATACTTGCAACAGTATTGGGGTATGATTCCGACATGTTTGATACCAAACATGCCTAGGTTCAGAGTTACCATTATGAAGCTGGACATAGGTAGTAACCTTTGTCCAAGTACACACGTAAAATGTCATCCCCGCAATCACGAAGTCCAGTAAAATGGAGCTGGAGTTTTGGTGGCACCTCAGCTAGTGCAGGGGTGCCCTCACATACATGTGTCTGCACCCTGCCCTCTGGGTTGAGAGAGCCTACTATAGGGGTGACTTACAGTAACCTGGTGCAGTGACCTGTAGTGAGACCGGGTGTGTGCACGAGGATCACGCAGATTGCAATGGCAGGCCTGCAGAACCCTTTGCATCGGCCCCCTTCGGGTGGCAGAATAACTGCTGCAGCCCATAGGGATCCACTGGAACCCCAATGCCCTGGGTACCTAGGTACCATATACTAGGGGCTTACATTGGGGGGGGAGTGGGGGGAATCAGTATGCCGATTGTGGGAAGAAAAGTTTTAGTAGCAACCAAATTTAGAGGAAAGAGCATAATCACTAGGGTCCTGGTTAGCAGGATCCCAGTGAACACAGTCAAACACACTGACAACAGGAAGAAAATGGGGGTATCCATGCCAAGAAAGAGTGCACTTTCCTACATACAATATTAAGATTTTAGGTCGGAGCTGATGGCACCTTAGGAGGAATGACTCTTACGACCTTCCAAGAAGGCTTTGATGACTGGAATTCTGAATAGGGGAGTGTGTTGCCTATATAGTAGTATGCGGCTACTGCTTCTAGGTGTAGCCCTATAGATGTAAAAGCTTGTGTATGCAAATGAGATAAGAAGCAGACAATGTCTTGCACCTTGGCTCCTAAGGGACCAATGTGTTTGGAATGACAATAGTGAACAAATCTTTTCCATTTAGCAGCACAACAGGGCCAAGTGGTCTGTGTGCTTCTTTGAGAATGTCCATACACTGTTGTGGGAGATTGAGGCAACTGAATTCTCGGACTTCAGGAGCAAAATTGCAAGGTGGAGGAATCTGGGGTCCAGGTTTCTGATTTCTCCAAGGTTCTGCATGAGAAGGTCCTCCCTACTCAGCAGTGCTTCGTAGGGACCTACTGACAGTTGGAGGAGAGTGGTGAACTATGCCTGACGTGTCCATGTGGGAGCCACCAGGATGCGGGTAAAAGAGGTCTGCAGAAGTTTGCGAACCACAAACGGAAGCAGTGGGAGAGGTGAAAAAGCATAAGCAAATATCCCGGACCAACTCATCCAGGGTGTGTTGCCCTTGGACTGTGGGTGTAGAAACCTGGAGGAGGAGTTTGAGCATTTGGCATTTGCTGCTGTGGTGAAGAGGTCTATTTGCGGTTGTCTCCAAAGTTGGTAGTAATGGAGGACGACATGAGGGTGGAGTTCCCACTTGTGGATTTGTTGGTGCCTTCTGCTGAGGAGATCTGGAAAGTCACTGTTCACTCCCTGTAGGTACTCCGCTTACAGACAGCCCACCTCCAAGTGGTCCGAGCTGAATGGGAAAGCTGTGGGGACTTGGTATCCTCTTGCTTTTGGAGATAAAATATAACTGTTGTGTTGTCTATTTTGACGAGGACCACCTTGTCAATTAGGTGAGGAAAGAAGGCTTTCAGAGCTAGATAAACAGCTAGCAACTCCAGGTGATTTATGTGGAGATGTCGCTGAATGGGTGTCCAGTGGCCCTGGACAGTTAGATCTTGTGAGTGCGCTCATTGCTATGGTCCTATATGGAAATAGGTCTAGAAAAGACTGTCCTTGTAACAGGTTGTTGGCGTTCCACCATCGCAGACGGTGGTAAGCTTGACAGCCAACACTGTATGTTCCAACTGACTCTTGAGTCCATTAGTATGCTAAGCACTCCTGCAACAGACACATAAGACATTATGCAGCATTATGCAGCACATTTGATGAACAATGTGGCAAATGGGGCTAATCTACAATTATGAGCAAAATCGCACAATCACATAATTCCAGTGGCCCTGGTAAAGGGCACAATGTATAGTTGTGTTAGAGATTAATTATCTTTCAGAGGCTATTTGATAGGCCTGTTTCCTGTGTACTTCTGGGAGGTATTGGATGAATTCCTCCATCTCGCTCCAGTAGGCTCCATCATACCTAGAAAGGAGGTCAATCAAGTTTGTGATATGCAAGTGATTGGTGAATTGTGCGGCCGGCTGCGTCTATTTTACTCCATTCCTCATCTGGTGGAGGGGCTTCACCAGATGTTTGGGAATTGGCTCTTTTACGTGAAGTTGCCAGTATTAAAGAGTTTTGTGGAAGTTGACCTTTAATGTATAACGGTTCATTAGGGGACGCCTTATACTTTTTATCTACTCTTGGAGTTATCACCCTAGATCTTACCGGGTCATTAAACATGTCAGGGATGTGACAGAGCACACCCTTTAAAATATGTAAGCACTGTGCGGAACATGGTATGGACGAAAATGCTTCAAATAAGAAGTCTTCCTCTAAGGCTCAGTATGTAGTTGCACCTTACTGAAGATGGTGGCAGCCCTACCAATCAACGCAAGGTATGTAGTGGTGTTGCATGGGGAGATGGTTTCGTAGAGTACAGATCAGGGTCTATATCAGCTGGTGGGTCAGGTTTGTAAGTATCCCAAGGGTCATCCTGTGGTGGGATATCAAAAGTATCCCTATCCTCTCCTCCTCCTAGGTAAGACTGTATTGACCCTTCAGGTGAATATGATGCAGGGCATCTGGTGAAGCAGGTGGTGAGGGTGAACAGTATGCAGCAGTATAGGTGTTCGGCTAACGTGAAAAGGACTTGTAGTCTTCTTTATCTTTTTCTTGGACAGAATTGGAAACTCCAAAGCTGCTTCAAGAGACAGCTGCTTTTTGGAGAGTTTAGCACCAGTTTGGGGGGCGGGGTGAGGGTGTGTGGGGGTTGTCTAGTGACGATCCGGCATGTGTCTGGATAGATCACAATATGATTCTGCCCAGTGTCTATTTCTTCCTGCATTCTTTTAAATATGGGTTCCTTGGACACCGATACAAGGGCTGTTTTGTTGGGTGCCAAAGTACTCGGTTCTAATACTGATGTTTTGGGCTCCAAAGTTCTCAGCTCGATGAGTCACATTTCGGTGCCGATAGTGTCTGGTGCTTCAAAGCCGGAACTTCGTCTCTGAAGCTTGACTCGAGTCAGAGATGAGAGTGCTTGCTTCCAAAGCATGCAGCTGTTTTAGGTTTTTCAGTGCTGAGCTGGGGTTGGGCATGTCGAAAGAGAGTGGTCGGTGTTGACCATGGCCCGAAGGCAGTGGCAGACCAGCAATAACTTTAGATCAGTCTTGGATGGGCAGCCTACCCTTTGTGATAGTTTCCTGGGGGTCGAAGTTGGGGTGGTGGGGCACAGTACTCATGAATGGTTAAGCAGGAGGCAGATCTTACATTTTGATTTCAGAGCCATCATCGTGGGAGAAGGTCCCTTCATCCGCAGCTGACAACTGCGGGTGTTGTTCCTCTTGGTTGTCCTCAGATCCGAACAGGTCTGGAGTATCATTTGTGCTCCTTCGAGGCGATGAGCCTGACTGCTGCTTAGAGTATTTTTCGATCTAAAGGAGCGCCAAGCCTCACAGCTAGCCTTGTGTTCGGTGAAGAGGCACAGATTACAGACCAGGTGGAGACAGAAATAAGGATACTTGACATGACACCAAGGACAGACTCGAAAGGGCGTCCGTTCCATCACAGAGTGGACACGGTGGAGTGGGGGGGGGGTTTGGGGGGGGTTGAGGACACCTAAAGATGGAAGTAGAGCCCCGAAGGCCCATACAGGGCTGCAGTCAATGAGTCACCCCATTGAAGCTGATGTTGGTGAACCGAACAGGTTACCAACGGAAAGCAGGTAAGAACAGAGACAGAGCAGTACAAAAGTGTCAAACCGGAGCAGAAGAGCACATGTCCAAACCAAACGGCAGAAGAAAACATTCTAACAATGGAGTCAATGGCCATGTGCATTACCAGCAAGAGGATGAGTCATACTACCTCATGACTCAAAATACTTTCTTAGAATAAAAACATCTTGCTCACATTTGAGCCCAACACTAGGAGGCAGGTTTATGGTAAGCATGTGTATCTGCAGCTACACATGCCTCGAACAGACCGTTAACTAAGGTAAGTAACTTGTTCTACTGATGGATACTTCTAATAGCAGATTACACACCCTGGTAATGGATATCATAACAGTACCACCCAAGGAGGTCCCGATCAAAAACAGTCCTGCAGGACAAAGCGGGCAACATCTTCCTCTTGACAGATGTAATTTTTGAGACAGCTAGTGCTTTGTGAAGGTGTGCATCAAAGCCCAGGTGGCAATAAGGCCAATGCCCAAGACAGACACTGTGTGCTAGAGTAGTGGTAGCAGCTGTGGCCCTGGTAGAATAAGCCTAGATGTCCTCAAAAGACTGCTTTTTCCCCAGTGCGTGGCAAATCTTAAGGCAAGTGCAATCCATCGGAAGATGGTCCTTTTTGCACTGCCTTACTCTTCTTTGCTCTGGAAAACCCTACGAAGAGCTGATCGTCCACTCAGTGTTCCTTAGTATAGTCAAAATAAAAACTCAAACCTCTTTTAGGTTCCAAATGATGGAGTCTCTTTTCTACTTTAGGGAAATGAGAAGGAGCTTGGGTCCTCAAAACAAACTATTACTGAATAAGGTGGTGCATGGCAGACTTACACAAAGAGCCTGATGCTCACTCACATGTCTAGCCAATGTTATGGCAATGAGAAAGACTGTCTTCGGGGTCAGAAGTCTCAACAGACAACTGTGCAGTGGATCAAAAAGAGGAGCACATCACAAAATTGAGGACTATATTAAGGTTCCACTGAGACATCACAATGGGTTTTGGCTGAAACAGGTTTTACAAACATTTCAAAAACCTCATCACAATTGGTGATTTAAATAAAGAAGGCTGATCTGGCATCAGCCAAGAAGGCCAAAAAGACCTGATAAGCATCCCTTAACCGCTCGAGTGCCTGTTCCCAGGTGCCTTGGACGAGATCACCTCGCCCTGCACCCGGGAACTGGGGGGTGCGCTAGCGCTCCCCCCCCCCCCTCCTCCCCACACCCACGGTCATGGATGGAAGGGGAAGCCCTTCCCCTTCCACCCCCGACCCCCCTCCTGTGACGGGAATTTCCTTCCCTTTGAAGTCTCTCTGAGCGTTTCAAAAGCCGGATTTTGCAAGCAATCCGGCTTTTGAAACGCCCTCTAGACACCAGGGATTTTTTTATTTTATTTTTTAAATTGGCATAAGGGAGCGACCCCTTGGGCAAAGGTCGCTCCGAGGCGGGGCATTTTTTTGGAAGGCCTTTTCTGCCCCCCCTGGGGGCAGATCGTCCTATTATTACACCAATCTGCCCCCGGGGGGGGCAGAAACCTCTAGGCACCTGGGATCATTTTTTTTTTGTTTGTTTTTTTCACAGGTGGGGAGCGACCCCTTAGACAAGGGTTGCTCCCCTAGGGGGCAAATTACACTTAGGCAAGGGTCGCTCCCCTTGGGGGCAAATTATACTTAGGCCATTTCTGCCCCCCCCCTTATTGTTACTATGCTGATCTGACCCCGGGGGGGGGGGGGGGGGGGGGGGGGGGGGGCAGAAATCTCTAGGCGCCAGGGCTATTTTTTGTGTGTGTTTTTTTTGTTTGTTTGATTTTTTAGAGATGGGGAGCGACCCATTAGGCAAGGGTCGCTCCCCTGGGGGGCAAATTGTATTTAGACCATTTCTGCCCTGCTTGGGGGCAGATCGGCCGATTTTAGGTCAGAAAACAACTAGGCACCGGGGAATTTTTTTTTGTGCCAATGTCACGCAAGGGGAGTGACCCTGTAGGCAAGGGTCGCTCCCTGGGGGGGCATATTTATTTTAGGCCATTTCTGCCCCCCCTGGGGCCCGCGGAGCTAGAGGCCAAAATCCACAGGTAGGCACTGTAGGAAAGTACCATCTTGCCTGGCATGTTACCCCCATTTTTCACTGTATATATGTTGTTTTAGTTGAAGGTGTCACTGGGACCCTGGTAACCCAGGGCCCCAGTGCTCATAAGTGTGCCTGAATGTGTTACCTGTGTAGTGACTAACTGTCTCACTGAGGCTCTGCTAATCAGAACCTCAGTGGTTATGCTCTCTCATTTCTTTCCAAATTGTCACTAACAGGCTAGTGACCAATTTTACCAATTTACATTGGCTTACTGGAACACCCTTATAATTCCCTAGTATATGGTACTGACGTACCCAGGGTATTGGGGTTCCAGGAGATCCCTATGGGCTGCAGCATTTCTTTTGCCACCCATAGGGAGCTCTGACAATTCTTACACAGGCCTGCCACTGCAGCCTGAGTGAAATAACGTCCACGTTATTTCACAGCCATTTTACACTGCACTTAAGTAACTTATAAGTCACCTATATGTCTAACCTTTACCTGGTAAAGGTTAGGTGCAAAGTTACTTAGTGTGAGGGCACCCTGGCACTAGCCAAGGTGCCCCCACATTGTTCAGGGCCAATTCCCCGGACTTTGTGAGTGTGGGGACACCATTACACGCGTGCACTACATATAGGTCACTACCTATATGTAGCTTCACAATGGTAACTCCGAATATGGCCATGTAACATGTCTATGATCATGGAATTGCCCCCTCTATACCATCCTGGCATAGTTGGCACAATCCCATGATCCCAGTGGTCTGTAGCACAGACCCTGGTACTACCAAACTGCCCTTCCTGTGGTTTCACTGCAGCTGCTGCTGCTGCCAACCCCTCAGACAGGCAGCTGCCCTCCTGGGGTCCAGCCAGGCCTGGCCCAGGGTGGCAGAACAAAGGACTTCCTCTGAGAGAGGGTGTTACACCCTCTCCCTTTGGAAAATGGTGTGAAGGCAGGGGAGGAGTAGCCTCCCCCAGCCTCTGGAAATGCTTTCTTGGGCACAAATGTGCCCAATTCTGCATAAGCCAGTCTACACCGGTTCAGGGGACCCCTTAGCCCTGCTCTGGCGCGAAACTGGACAAAGGAAAGGGGAGTGACCACTCCCCTGACCTGCACCTCCCCTGGGAGGTGTCCAGAGCTCCTCCAGTGTGCTCCAGACCTCTGCCATCTTGGAAACAGAGGTGCTGCTGGCACACTGGACTGCTCTGAGTGGCCAGTGCCACCAGGTGACGTCAGAGACTCCTTCTGATAGGCTCCTTCAGGTGTTAGTAGCCTATCCTCTCTCCTAGGTAGCCAAACCCTCTTTTCTGGCTATTTAGGGTCTCTGTCTCTGGGGAAACTTTAGATAACGAATGCAAGAGCTCAGCCGAGTTCCTCTGCATCTCTATCTTCACCTTCTACCAAGGAATCGACTGCTGACCGCGCTGGAAGCCTGCAAAACTGCAACATAGTAGCAAAGACGACTACTGCAACTCTGTAACGCTGATCCTGCCGCCTTCTCGACTGTTTTCCTGGTGGTGCATGCTGTGGGGGTAGTCTGCCTCCTCTCTGCACTAGAAGCTCCGAAGAAATCTCCCGTGGGTCGACGGAATCTTCCCCCTGCAACCGCAGGCACCAAAAAGCTGCATTACCGGTCCCTTGGGTCTCCTCTCAGCACGACGAGCGAGGTCCCTCGAATCCAGCAACTCTGTCCAAGTGACCCCCACAGTCCAGTGACTCTTCAGTCCAAGTTTGGTGGAGGTAAGTCCTTGCCTCACCTCGCTAGACTGCATTGCTGGGAACCGTGACTTTTGCAGCTACTCCGGCCCCTGTGCACTTCCGGCGGAAATCCTTTGTGCACAGCCAAGCCTGGGTCCACGGCACTCTAACCTGCATTGCACGACTTTCTAAGTTGGTCTCCGGCGACGTGGGACTCCTTTGTGTAACTTCGGGTGAGCACCGTTTCACGCATCCTCGTAGTGCTTGTTTCTGGCACTTCTCCGGGTGCTACCTGCTGCTGAGAGGGCTCCTTGTCTTGCTCAACGTCCCCTCTACCTCCTGGTCCAATTTGCGACCTCCTGGGCAACAGCAGCGTCCAAAAACGCTAACCGCACGATTTGCAGCTAGCAAGGCTTGTTGGCGTTCTTTCGGCGGGAAAACACTTCTGCACGACTCTCCACGGCGAGAGGGATCCGTCCACCAAAGGGGAAGTCTCTAGCCCTTTTCGTTCCTGCAGAAACCTTAGCTTCTTCTGTCCAGTAGAAGCTTCTTTGCACCCACAGCTGGCATTTCCTGGCCATCTGCCCATCTCCGACTTGCTTGTGACTTTTGAACTTGGTCCCCTTGTTCCACAGGTACCCAAGATTGGAAATCCATTGTTGTTGCATTTATTGGTTTGTGTCTTTCCTGCATTATTCCTCTAACACGACTTCTTTATCCTTAGGGGAACTTTAGTGCACTTTGCACTCACTTTTCAGGGTCTTGGGGAGGGTTATTTTCCTAACTCTCACTATTTTCTAATAGTCCCAGCGACCCTCTACAAGGTCACATAGGTTTGGGGTCCATTCGTGGTTCGCATTCCACTTTTGGAGTATATGGTTTGTGTTGCCCCTATCCTATGTGTCCCCATTGCATCCTATTGTTACTATACATTGTTTGCACTGTTTTCTAAGACTATACTGCATATTTTTGGTATTGTGTATATATATATCTTGTGTATATTTCTTATCCTCTCACTGAGGGTACACTCTGAGATACTTTGGCATATTGTCATAAAAATAAAGTACCTTTATTTTTAGTATAACTGTGTATTGTGTTTTCTTATGATATTGTGCATATGACACTAAGTGGTACTGTAGTAGCTTCACACGTCTCCTAGTTCAGCCTAAGCTGCTCTGCTAAGCTACCATTATCTATCAGCCTAAGCTGCTAGACACCCTATACACTAATAAGGGATAACTGGGCCTGGTGCAAGGTGCAAGTACCCCTTGGTACTCACTATAAGCCAGTCCAGCCTCCTACATTGGTTGTGCAGTGGTGGGATAAGTGCTTTGAGACTACTTACCACTCTTGTCATTGTATGTTTCATAAGAGAAAAATATACAAAACAAGTTCATTGTATATACACATAGCCAAAAAGTTTTGCATTTCCTCTTTTCACTCTTTTCTAAGTGCTGAAAAGTACTTCTAACTTTCTAAAAAGTTCTAAAAAGTTTTAAAAGTTTTTTTTTCTCTGTCTTTCTAAAAGCTCTGACAAACTTTTTTCTCTTTTTCTATCACTTTAACTCTCTCTAAAAATGTCTGGCACAGGCCAAAATGTTGATCTGTCCAAACTTGCATATGATCACCTTAGCTGGAAAGGAGCAAGGAGTCTCTGCATAGAGAGAGGTTTGAGTGTAGGGAAGAATCCTTCCTTGGAATTGTTACTTAACATGCTTAGAGAACAGGATAAGGCTAGAAGTGCCCCATCTGTTGAAAAAGTAGCTAATGGTTCCCAATCTGATCCAGGGACTCCCCCAGGAAAAGATTCAGGAAATAAACTTCCTAGCCTACCCATTACTAGACAGTCTAGCATAGTTGGTAATGATGAAGAGCCACACCATACAAATAGTGTTGTCTCACATCATAGCAAAAGCATTTATTCACACCACAGTGGTACTGATGTTTCTGTTAGCCAAGCTGTTAGGGTGTCCTCTGTAAGGGACAGGTCTCCTTCTGTCCATTCTCACCATACTTCTGTTTCAAGGCATGTCCCTCCCACCCACCCTGATGACAGATTGTTAGAAAGGGAGCTCAATAGATTGAGAGTGGAACAAACCAGACTGAAGCTCAAGAAGCAACAGCTGGATTTGGATAGACAGACTTTAGAAGTAGAGAAGGAGAGACAGAAACTGGGTTTAGAAACCCATGGTGGCAGCAGCAGTATTCCCCATAGTCATCCTGCAAAAGAGCATGATTCCAGGAATCTGCATAAGATAGTTCCCCCTTATAAGGAGGGGGATGACATTAACAAGTGGTTTGCTGCACTTGAGAGGGCCTGTGTTGTACAGGATGTCCCTCAAAGGCAGTGGGCTGCTATCCTATGGCTTTCATTTAGTGGAAAAGGTAGGGATAGGCTCCTTACTGTGAAAGAAAGGGATGCCAATAATTTTACAGTTCCTAAGAATGCACTCCTGGATGGTTATGGCTTAACCACTGAACAATACAGGATAAAGTTCAGAGAGACCAAAAAGGAGTCTTCACAAGACTGGGTTGATTTCATTGACCATTCAGTGAAGGCCTTGGAGGGGTGGTTACATGGCAGTAAAGTTACTGATTATGACAGCCTCTATAACTTGATCCTGAGAGAGCATATTCTTAATAATTGTGTGTCTGATTTGTTGCACCAGTACTTGGTGGACTCTGATCTGACCTCTCCCCAAGAATTGGGAAAGAAGGCAGACAAATGGGTCAGAACAAGGGTGAACAGAAAAGTTCATACAGGGGGTGACAAAGATGGCAACAAAAAGAAGGATGGTAAGTCTTCTGACAAGGGTGGGGACAAATCTAAAAATGAGTCTTCATCAGGCCCACAAAAACACTCTGGTGGGGGTGGTGGGTCCAAATCCTCCTTTAATCAAAACAAAGAAAATAAACCATGGTGCTATTTATGTAAAGTAAAAGGCCATTGGACAACAGATCCCAGTTGTCCAAAGAAAAGCACCAAGCCTCCTACCACTACAACCCCTACTGCTACACCTAGTGTCCCTACTATTAGCAGTGGTGGTGGGAGCAAACCTACTAATAGCCAATCCAAGGGAGTAGCTGGGCTCACTATTGGTAACTTAGTTGGGGTTGGCCTGGTTAGGGAGGCCACAGAGGCTGTGTTAGTCTCTGAGGGGGCTATTGATTTAGCCACCTTAGTTGCTTGTCCCCTTAATATGGATAAGTACAAGCAGCTACCCCTAATAAATGGTGTTGAGGTTCAGGCATACAGGGACACTGGAGCCAGTGTGACTATGGTCATAGAGAAACTGGTCCACCCTGAACAACACCTACATGGTCACCAGTACCAAGTAACCGATGCTCACAACAACACACTTAGCCACCCCATGGCTGTTGTTAATCTCAACTGGGGGGGTGGGGGTTACTGGTCCAAAGAAAGTTGTGGTAGCCACAGATTTACCTGTAGACTGTCTACTAGGAAATGATTTGGAGACATCAGCTTGGTCAGATGTGGAGTTGGAGGCCCATGCAGCAATGCTGGGCATCCCAGGGCATATTTTTGCTTTAACCAGGCCTCAGGCCAAAAAGCAAAAAGGACAGGGAAGCTTGGATCCTGGAACAATGGACCAAGTGCTCCCTAAAGCTAGGGCTAGTAGAAGCAAACCACTTCCTACTATCCCTCCCTCTACAGTGGATTCAACTTCTGAGGAAGAAGAATTCCCTCCCTGTGCAGAACCTACACCAGAGGAGCTTGAAGCAGACACTGCTGAGCTTTTGGGTGAAGGGGGGCCTGCCAGGGAGGAGCTGAGTGTGGCACAGCAAACCTGTCCCACATTAGAGGGTCTAAGACAGCAAGCTGTCAAACAGGCTAATGGGGATTTCAGTGACTCTCAGAGTTTACTGGGAGGACAACCTCTTGTACACTGAGCATAGGGATCCTAAACCTGGAGCTGCCAGGAGATTAGTGATTCCTCAGGAGTACAGAAAGTTCCTCCTAACTCTAGCCCACGACATTCCCCTAGCTGGACACCTGGGACAAATGAAAACTTGGGACAGACTTGTCCCCTTGTTTCATTGGCCTAGGATGTCTGAGGACACAAAGGAATTTTGTAAGTCCTGTGAAACCTGTTAAGCCAGTGGCAAAACAGGTGGCACTCCAAAGGCACCCCTTATTCCACTGCCTGTGGTTGGGGTTCCCTTTGAAAGGGTAGGGGTTGACATAGTTGGCCCCCTTGACCCTCCTACTGCTCCAGGCAATAGGTTTATCTTAGTGGTAGTGGACCATGCCACAAGATATCCTGAAGCAATTCCTTTAAGGACCACTACAGCACCTGCAGTGGCAAAGGCCCTCCTAGGAATATTTTCTAGGGTGGGCTTCCCAAAGGAAGTAGTATCAGACAGGGGAAGCAATTTCATGTCTGCATACTTAAAGGCCATGTGGAAGGAGTGTGGTGTGACTTACAAGTTCACTACACCCTATCATCCACAAACAAATGGACTGGTGGAGAGGTTTAATAAAACTCTCAAAGGCATGATTATGGGTCTCCCTGAAAAACTCCGCAGGAGATGGGATATCCTGTTACCATGCCTCCTTTTTGCCTACAGGGAGGTAACCCCAGAAAGGAGTGGGCTTCAGCCCCTTTGAACTTCTTTTTGGACACCCTGTTAAGGGTCCACTCACACTTGTAAAGGAGGGTTGGGAACAACCTTTAAAAGCTCCTAAGCAGGATATTGTGGATTATGTACTTGGCCTCAGATCAAGGATGGCTGAGTACATGAAAAAGGCCAGCAAAAACCTTCAGGCCAGCCAAGAGCTCCAGAAGCAATGGCATGATCAGAAGGCTGTTTTGGTTCAATACCAACCAGGGCAGAAAGTGTGGGTCTTGGAGCCTGTGGCCCCAAGAGCACTCCAAGATAAATGGAGTGGTCCCCACACAATTGTTGAGAAAAAGGGTGAAGTCACCTATTTAGTTGACTTAGGCACTGCAAGGAGTCCCCTTAGGGTACTCCATGTAAACCGCCTGAAACCCTACTATGACAGGGCTGATCTCACCCTGCTCCTGGCAACTGATGAGGGACAGGAAGAAGACAGTGATCCTCTACCTGATCTCTTCTCTTCCACAGAACAAGATGCTCTTGTGGAAGGTGTAGTTTTGGCTGATTGTCTTACTGCTGAGCAGAAAGACCATTGCATAAATCTCCTAGATCAATTCTCTGAACTCTTCTCTACTGTGCCAGGTACCACTTCTTGGTGTGAGCACACTATAGATACTGGAGACAGTTTACCTGTCAAAAGTAAGATCTATAGGCAGCCTGACCATGTCAGGGACTGCATAAAGCAAGAGGTGCAGAAAATGTTAGAACTAGGAGTGGTTGAGCACTCTGAAAGTCCATGGGCTTCTCCTGTGGTACTGGTACCAAAACCCCATTCCAAAGATGGAAAGAAGGAAATGCGGTTTTGTGTAGACTATAGAGGTCTCAACCTGGTAACCAAAACTGATGCTCACCCTATACCCAGGGCAGATGAGCTCATAGATACACTGGCATCTGCCAAGTATCTGAGCACTTTTGATTTGACTGCAGGGTATTGGCAGATCAAATTGTCAGAAGATGCTAAACCTAAAACTGCATTTTCAACCATTGGAGGCCATTACCAATTTACAGTAATGCCTTTTGGTTTGAAAAATGCACCTGCCACTTTTCAAAGGTTGGTGAACACAGTCCTGCAAGGGCTGGAAGCTTTCAGTGCAGCATATTTGGACGATATAGCTGTATTTAGCTCCAGCTGAGATGATCACCTGGTCCACCTATGGAAAGTTTTGGAGCCCCTGCAAAAGGCAGGCCTCACTGTCAAGGCTTCAAAGTGCCAGATAGGGCAGGGTAAGGTGGTTTATCTGGGACACCTTGTTGGTGGGGAACAGATTGCACCACTTCAGGGGAAAATCCAAACAATTATTTATTGGGTTCCCCCTACCACTCAGACTCAGGTGAGAGCCTTCCTAGGCCTCACTGGGTATTACAGGAGGTTCATTAAGAACTATGGCTCCATTGCAGCCCCTCTTAATGACCTCACATCCAAGAAAATGCCTAAAAAGGTATTATGGACAGCAAACTGTCAGAAAGCTTTTGAGGAGCTGAAGCAGGCCATGTGCTCTGCACCTGTCCTGAAAAGCCCTTGTTACTCTAAAAAATTCTATGTCCAAACTGATGCATCTGAATTAGGAGTAGGGGCAGTCCTATCACAACTTAATTCTGAGGGCCAGGATCAACCTGTTGCTTTTATTAGTAGGAGGTTGACCCCTAGAGAAAAGCGTTGGTCTGCCATAGAGAGGGAGGCCTTTGCTGTGGTCTGGGCTCTGAAAAAGTTGAGGCCATACCTGTTTGGCACTCACTTCATTGTTCAGACAGACCACAAACCTCTACTTTGGCTAAAACAAATGAAAGGTGAAAATCCTAAATTGTTGAGGTGGTCCATATCCCTACAGGGAATGGACTATACAGTGGAACATAGACCTGGGAGTAGCCACTCCAATGCAGATGGACTCTCCAGATATTTCCACTTAGACAATGAAGACTCATCAGGTCATGGCTAGTCTTATTGTCCTTCGTTTGGGGGGGGGGGGGGTTGTGTAGGAAAGTACCATCTTGCCTGGCATGTTACCCCCATTTTTCACTGTATATATGTTGTTTTAGTTGTAGGTGTCACTGGGACCCTGGTAACCCAGGGCCCCAGTGCTCATAAGTGTGCCTAAATGTGTTACCTGTGTAGTGACTAACTGTCTCACTGAGGCTCTGCTAATCAGAACCTCAGTGGTTATGCTCTCTCATTTCTTTCCAAATTGTCACTAACAGGCTAGTGACCAATTTTACCAATTTACATTGGCTTACTGGAACACCCTTATAATTCCCTAGTATATGGTACTGAGGTACCCAGGGTATTGGGGTTCCAGGAGATCCCTATGGGCTGCAGCATTTCTTTTGCCACCCATAGGGAGCTCTGACAATTCTTACACAGGCCTGCCACTGCAGCCTGAGTGAAATAACGTCCACGTTATTTCACAGCCATTTTACACTGCACTTAAGTAACTTATAAGTCACCTATATGTCTAACCTTTACCTGGTAAAGGTGAGGTGCAAAGTTACTTAGTGTGAGGGCACCCTGGCACTAGCCAAGGTGCCCCCACATTGTTCAGGGCCAATTCCCCGGACTTTGTGAGTGCAGGGACACCATTACACGCGTGCACTACATATAGGTCACTACCTATATGTAGCTTCACAATGGTAACTCCGAATATGGCCATGTAACATGTCTATGATCATGGAATTGCCCCCTCTATACCATCCTGGCATAGTTGGCACAATCCCATGATCCCAGTGGTCTGTAGCACAGACCCTGGTACTACCAAACTGCCCTTCCTGGGGTTTCACTGCAGCTGCTGCTGCTGCCAACCCCTCAGACAGGCAGCTGCCCTCCTGGGGTCCAGCCAGGCCTGGCCCAGGATGGCAGAACAAAGGACTTCCTCTGAGAGAGGGTGTTATACCCTCTCCCTTTGGAAAATGGTGTGAAGGCAGGGGAGGAGTAGCCTCCCCCAGCCTCTGGAAATGCTTTCTTGGGCACAAATGTGCCCAATTCTGCATAAGCCAGTCTACACCGGTTCAGGGGACCCCTTAGCCCTGCTCTGGCGCGAAACTGGACAAAGGAAAGGGGAGTGACCACTCCCCTGACCTGCACCTCCCCTGGGAGGTGTCCAGAGCTCCTCCAGTGTGCTCCAGACCTCTGCCATCTTGGAAACAGAGGTGCTGCTGGCACACTGGACTGCTCTGAGTGGCCAGTGCCACCAGGTGACGTCAGAGGCTCCTTCTGATAGGCTCCTTCAGGTGTTAGTAGCCTATCCTCTCTCCTAGGTAGCCAAACCCTCTTTTCTGGCTATTTAGGGTCTCTGTCTCTGGGGAAACTTTAGATAACGAATGCAAGAGCTCAGCCGAGTTCCTCTGCATCTCTCTCTTCACCTTCTACCAAGGAATCGACTGCTGACCGCGCTGGAAGCTTGCAAAACTGCAACATAGTAGCAAAGACGACTACTGCAACTCTGTAACGCTGATCCTGCCACCTTCGCGACTGTTTTCCTGGTGGTGCATGCTGTGGGGGTAGTCTGCCTCCTCTCTGCACTAGAAGCTCCGAAGAAATCTCCCGTGGGTCGACGGAATCTTCCCCCTGCAACCGCAGGCACCAAAAAGCTGCATTACCGGTCCCTTGGGTCTCCTCTCAGCACGACGAGCGAGGTCCCTCGAATCCAGCAACTCTGTCCAAGTGACCCCCACAGTCCAGTGACTCTTCAGTCCAAGTTTGGTGGAGGTAAGTCCTTGCCTCACCTCGCTAGACTGCATTGCTGGGAACCGCGACTTTTGCAGCTACTCCGGCCCCCGTGCACTTCCGGCGGAAATCCTTTGTGCACAGCCAAGCCTGGGTCCACGGCACTCTAACCTGCATTGCACGACTTTCTAAGTTGGTCTCCGGCGACGTGGGACTCCTTTGTGTAACTTCGGGTGAGCACCGTTTCACGCATCCTCGTAGTGCCTGTTTCTGGCACTTCTACAGGTGCTACCTGCTGCTGAGAGGGCTCCTTGTCTTGCTCGACATCCCCTCTACCTCCTGGTCCAATTTGCGACCTCCTGGTCCCTCTTGGGCCACAGCAGCGTCCAAAAACGCTAACCGCACGATTTGCAGCTAGCAAGGCTTGTTGGCGTTCTTTCAGCGGGAAAACACTTCTGCACGACTCTCCACGACGAGAGGGATCCGTCCACCAAAGGGGAAGTCTCTAGCCCTTTTCGTTCCTGCAGAAACCTTAGCTTCTTCTGTCCAGTAGAAGCTTCTTTGCACCCACAGCTGGCATTTCCTGGGCATCTGCCCATCTCCGACTTGCTTGTGACTTTTGGACTTGGTCCCCTTGTTCCACAGGTACCCAAGATTGGAAATCCATCGTTGTTGCATTGTTGGTTTGGGTCTTTCCTGCATTATTCCTCTAACACGACTTCTTTATCCTTAGGGGAACTTTAGTGCACTTTGCACTCACTTTTCAGGGTCTTGGGGAGGGTTATTTTCCTAACTCTCACTATTTTCTAATAGTCCCAGCGACCCTCTACAAGGTCACATAGGTTTGGGGTCCATTCGTGGTTCGCATTCCACTTTTGGAGTATATGGTTTGTGTTGCCCCTATCCTAGGTGTCCCCATTGCATCCTATTGTAACTATACATTGTTTGCACTGTTTTCTAAGACTATACTGCATATTTTTGGTATTGTGTATATATATATCTTGTGTATATTTCCTATCCTCTCACTGAGGGTACACTCTAAGATACTTTGGCATATTGTCATAAAAATAAAGTACCTTTATTTTTAGTATAACTGTGTATTGTGTTTTCTTATGATATTGTGCATATGACACTAAGTGGTACTGTGGTAGCTTCACACGTCTCCTAGTTCAGCCTAAGCTGCTCTGCTAAGCTACCATTATCTATCAGCCTAAGCTGCTAGACACCCTATACACTAATAAGGGATAACTGGGCCTGGTGCAAGGTGCAAGTACCCCTTGGTACTCACTACAAGCCAGTCCAGCCTCCTACAGGCACTTTGTAAAAAACACCTCTGTTTTCTGTGAAAAAATGTGATGTGTCCACATTGTGTTTTGGGCCATTTCATTTCATGGGCGCTAGGCCTACCCACACAAGTGAGGTACCATTTTTATCGGGAGACTTGGGGGAACACTGGGTGGAAGGAAATTTGTGGCTCCTCTCAGATTCCAGAACTTTTGGTCACTGAAATGTGAGGAAAACGTGTTTTGTTAGCCACATTTTGAGGTTTGCAAAGGATTCTGGGTAACAGAACCTGGTCAGAGCCCCACAAGTCACCCCATCTTGGACTCCCCTAGGTCTCTAGTCTTCAAAAATGCACAGGTTTGGTAGGTTTCCCTAGGTGCCGGCCGAGGCCAAAATCTACAGGTAGGCACTTTGCAAAAAACACCTCTGTTTTCTGTCAAAAATTGTGATGTGTCCACGTTGTGTTTTGGGGCATTTCCTGTTGCGGGCGCTAGGCACAAGTGAGGTACCATTTTTATCGGGAAACTTGGGGGAACATAGAGTAGCAAAACAAGTGTTATTGCCCCTTGTCTATTTGAGACATGCCCTGTAATTCACATGCTAGTATGGGCACCCCGGAATTCAGAGATGTGCAAATAACCACTGCTCCTCAACACCTTATTTTGTGCCCATTTTGGAAATACAAAGGTTTTCTTGATACCTATTTTTCACTCTTTATATTTCAGCAAATAAACTGCTGTATACCCAGTATAGAATGAAAACCCACTGCAGGGTGCAACTCATTTATTGGCTCTGGGTACCTAGGGTTCTTGATGAATGTAGGAAGTTGGCTCTGTATGTACTATTTCAAAGTAAGAAATGACATGCACAGAGTCCAAGGGTTCCCCTTAGAGGTAAGATAGTGGCAAAAAGAGAAAATTCTAATGCTCTATTTTGTGGTAGTGTGGTCGAGCAGTAGGCATCGGGTGCAGAGTGGAAAGTCTCACGCTTCCGGCGGGAAATGTGCAGTCCTTTAGAAGTTGTTTCTTTGTTGCAAAGTTGTTTCTTCTTTGGAGCAGAGCCGCCGTACTCTGGAGTTCTTGGTCCTTTTAGATGCAGGGTAGTCCTCTGAGGCTTCAGAGGTCGCTGGAACCTGGGGGACACGTCGCTGTTGCAGTTTTTCTGGAAGTGGGGAGGTAGGCCGGTAGGGCTGGGGCCAAAGCAGTTGGTGTCTCCGTCTTCTCTGAAGGGCTTTCAGGTCAGCAGTCCTTCTTCGTCTTCAGGTTGCAGGAATCTATCTTGCTAGGTTCTGGGAGCCCCTAAATACTCAATTTAGGGGTGTGTTTAGGTCTGGGGGGTTAGTAGCCAATGGCTACTAGCCCTGAGGGTGGCTACACCCTCTTTGTGCCTCCTCCCTGAGGGGAGGGGGGCACATCCCTAATCCTATTGGGGGAATCCTCCATCTGCAAGATGGAGGATTTCTAAAAGCCAGAGTCACCTCAGCTCAGGACACCCTAGGGGCTGTCCTGACTGGCCAATGACTCCTCCTTGTTTTTCTCATTATCTCCTCCGGCCTTGCCTTCAAAAGTGGGGCCGTGGACGGAAGGGGCGGGCATCTCCACTAGCTGGAGTGCCCTGGGGCGCTGTAACAAAGGGGGTGAGCCTTTGAGGCTCACCGCCAGGTGTTACAGTTCCTGCAGGGGGAGGTGAGAAGCACCTCCACCCAGTATAGGCTTTGTTACTAGCCATAGAGTGACAAAGGCACTCTCTCCATGTGGCCAGCAACATGTCCGGTGTGTGGCAGGCTGGTAAAACTACTCAGCCCACACTGGAAGTCGGGTATGTTTTCAGGAGGCATCTCTGAGATGCCCTCTGGGGTGTATTTCACAATAAAATGTACACTGGCATCAGTGTGCATTTATTGTGCTGAGAAGTTTGATACCAAACTTCCCAGTTTTCAGTGTAGCCATTATGGTGCTGTGGAGTTCGTGTATGACAGACTCCCAGACCATATACTCTTATGGCTACCCTGGACTTACAATGTCTAAGGGTTTGCTTAGACACTGTAGGGGCATAGTGCTCATGCACCTATGCCCTCACCTATGGTATAGTGCACCCTGCCTTAGGGCTGTAAGGCCTGCAAGAGGGGTGACTTATCTATGCCATAGGCAGTGTGAGGTTGGCATGGCACCCTGATGGGAGTGCCATGTCGACTTAGTAATTTTCTCCCCACCAGCACACACACGCTGGCAAGCAGTGTGTCTGTGCTGAGTGAGGGGTCCCCAGGGTGGCATAAGACATGCTGCATCCCTTAGAGACCTTCCCTGGCATCAGGGCCCTTGGTACCAGGGGTACCAGTTAAAAGGGACTTACCTGGATGCCAGGGTGTGCCAATTGTGGAAACAAAGGTACAGGTTAGGGAAAGAACACTGGTGCCGGGGCCTGGTTAGCAGGCCTCAGCACACTTTCAAATCATAACTTGGCATCAGCAAAGGCAAAAAGTCAGGGGGTAACCATGCCAAGGATGCATTTCCTTACAATGAACCTACAAGCCCTATATATACCCGCAACCAGAAGAGTCCAGCAGACGTAACGGTATATTGCTTTCAAAAATCTGACATTGCAGGAAAAAGTTACAGAGTAAAACGTAGAGAAAAATTGCAGCTTTTTAACCTCAATTTCAATATTTTTTTTTCAGTTGTTATTTTCTGTAGGAAACCCTTGTAGGACCAACACAAATTACCCCTTGCTGAATTCAGAATGTTGTCTACTTTTCAGAAATGTTTACGTTTCTGGGATCCAGCATTGGTTTCATGCCCATTTCTGTCAATGGCTGAAAGAACAAAAAAATCGTAAAAATGGGGTATGTCCCAGTAAAATGCCAAATTTGTGTCGAAAAATTGGGTTTTCTGATTCAAGTCTGCCTGCCCCTGAAAGCTGGGAAGCTGGTGATTTTAGCACCGCAAACCCTTTGTTGATGCCATTTTCAGGGGAAAAAAACAACAAGCCTTCTTCTGCAGCCCCTTTTTCCCATTTGTTTTTAAAAAATCTATATTTTCACTGTATTTTGGCTAATTTCTTGGCCTCCTTCAGGGGAACCCACAAAGTCTGGGTACCTCTAGAATCCCTAGGATGTTGGAAAAAAAGGACGCAAATTTGGCGTGGCTAGCTTATGTGGACAAAAAGTTATGAGGGCCTAAGCGCGAACTGCCCCAAATAGCCAAAAAAAGGTCATTGCTGGGTGAAGGACAAAACAAACAGCAAAACTTCAGACAACTTTGCCTGTAATGGATCAATTCATCACGTGCTGCCCCAATCCACAGATTTGCCCCAACAGCTGGCATACACAGATTTAGTGAAGCGACTCCTTGCCGCCAGGATAACATCAACGACCTTAGGGTGCTAGTTGATCAGCTGTCACTACTCAATCTCCAAGCATGGAGATGCAAATTGAGCAGGACTGGGTGAAAAACCCTGCCCTGCTGCTGTGATAGAAAACCCTCCCGAAGTGTCAGCATGATCAGGTGGTAAATGCTCAAGCCCAAGAGTTCCAGGTACTCTACTCTCCTGGCCCAATCCGGTGCCTCCAAGAAACTCCAGCATGCAGAAGTGCTCGTTCTTGGCAGCTGCAAAATGATAGAGCCAGGGTTCTCCTCATTGCTGAAAGACGACCTCTGCCAACTCTAGGTGTAACTGCCATTTGTGATCAGCTCACCACCTGCACAGGAGTTTGCCCACACTGGCATTTAATGATCCGACCAGGTAGTTAATTACTAGGGAAATCCCTTGGTGGTCCAGCCATTTCCAGGGACACAAGGCCTTGTGGCACACGGTCCAGTACCCCAGCCTGCCCTGTTTATTGCAATGCCACATGGCGGTGGTGTCATCCATGAGTACCTACATCAGCTGTCCTTTGATGGTAGGCATAAACGCTTTCAGTGCAAATCGAATCCCTCTCAACTCCAGCAAGTTGATGTAGAGCTGAGTCTGCAACAAGACCAGAGTTCTCTGATTTCCACTTCTCTGAGATGGCCTCCTCAACTCTGTAGTGATACATTGATGACCACCTTCAGTTCTGGGTAGGTTAAGAAGAGAGACCTGCTACTGACCCAATCACAGTCCAGTAGTCACCACTGCAGATATTTTGCAGTCTCCTCTGAAATCTGAATACAATCGGACAGATTTCTCTGGTGTTGCACCCTCTAGAATTTAGGTCCCACTGCAGAACCCACGTGACAAGCAGGATGAAGGAACCCAACAACCCTAGCAGCCTCATAGTCATTTGCAGAGAAATACAGGATAGAGTCTGAACAACAAGGCACACAACTGTGCAGTATACAGAACCACTTCACTGAAAGGGAGCTTCTGTGAAGGACTCATGCGTGACTTCAGCTCATTAATAGTGAACACCAACGATGTCAGGAGGTTCGCCATCATCTGGAGGTGGCTGACGACTGCCTGGGCAAATTCACCTTCAGCAGTCAGGCATTGATAAGAGTGGAAGATTGGTACCCCCGACCTGAGTAGTTGTCCTGGGACCACCACCATCATTTCTGTGATTACCCAAGAGGGACTGGTGAGGCCAAACAGGAGCAGTGCAAACTGAAAATGCCCTTGGCTCACTGAGAATCAGAGGTAGTGCCTGTGGGCCTGCATGATGGGGATGAGAAAATAAGCATCCTGCAGGTCTAATGCCACCATCTAGTCTCCAGGGTCAAGGGCAGATACACAACCTAGGCATCCTGAATTTGTCCTTCTGGAGGAAGACTATTAGGGGGGTGATTTAAAACAAGATGAAGGCTTCCATCCTTCTTCAGAACAAGGAAAAAGGAAGAGTAACATCCACTCCCAACTTTCGAGGAGGCAGGAACCATCTTGATGACCACTTTGACCAAAAGGTCCTGCACTTGCTGCTGCAAGATTGACAGATGGCCCAGCGTCAACGGTCCTGACGACGGTAGAAGGTGCAATGGGGTAATAAATAAAAAAAGGGAAGGCGTAGCCCTGGTAGACAATCTAAAAGACCCATTTGTTAGTTGTAACAGGCTCCCACCACTGGAGAAAAAACTAGATTTTGCCTCCGACAGGGGGGCTGTGTGCTGGTAAGGATACACTAAAGCAGTTTTGCAGTTGCAAACGCTGGGGGTAGGGAGACTGAGCTGCACATTGCCCATGCTGACCTAGTTGTCTCTTGGAACCAAGACCATGATAAGTCTGAATCATGAAAAGTCTGAAAGAGAAGTCTGGCACTGATGGGCGTGAAAACCTCTACTGCAGTCACAACAACGTCTACATTGCTGGTGGAATTGCCCTGTGGGACCAGACACGCTCACAGAGCATGCTGTGACTGTGCTCACTTTAAAGCACTCCAAAAATGAGGGCCACTTTATCCCCAAAGAGGTGCCATCCGTCGAATGTCATGTTCATTAAAGATGCCTGTGTTTCCCCAGAGAAAACTGAGGATATCATTCAGGTGTGGAGACTGAGAGCCACACTGGTTCTAATTGCAAGTTCCAAGCCATCAGTCATACCCAGTCCTGAGTGTATTACAAACACTGAAGGTCATCCGGAACAGCTGGTAAACCCGAACCACTACATCCCAAAGGGCATGGGATTTAAGGGCCAAGGAGACAGCTGCCATTGACCAATCTTACAGCAATGCTCGCTGAGGTGGAATCCTTTTGCCAAAAGTTTCAATTCACTTGAATTTAGGACCGGGAGGAGAGGAAGGGAAAGCATTTGGATTGACCTTGCTGGTGGAAGCTTTGACCACCAAACTCTGTGTTAAAGAGGCATGATGCTGAGTTAGGGAGGGAGGGTAGCCAGGTGCAAAGTGATGGAGATGGGCAACCTGTTAACTGATGGGCGGCCCAATAAGGGAATGGCTTTAGTTCCCAAAAATGTGTCAGTAAGCACCTCATTTAAGGGCAACAGTGGCTCAGTGGGCGCCTGACCATGCTGCAATTCTTTGGTTAGGAAATTGACATTTATTGTGGGTAGATGTAAGTCTAGTACTTCACTTTCCCTTCGCAACATGACAGTCAAAGAAGCACTTCTATAGCAGGACCTGGGGGGAACAGGACAAAACTATCAGGTGAAGTGACAAGCCCACTGGCATTATATAGCTCCTCATACTTGTTGCCAAAATCATACTGGGGCGGTAACTGTCCCCCTCCTCATAGTTGTTCTCTGAATTCAAGCCAAAAATGTTATGTAAATCGGGACACTTCCATGAGATAAGGGCAAAGTGTCAGAGTCAGAGGGATTGGCAAAAGTTTGTATCCTGGATGGCAAGACAATACTTTCGTCAAGGCTGTTACAGATTCATTTTGGAGTCAGATAGAACTATAGTCTGTACATTTGCTGCCAAAGTCGATGGAAACGGGAGCTGGTGCAGTTGGTGGATGCAGATCCAAAGCAGTCGCCACAGTCAGTGCAGGACCCAATGTGGATCCATGAGGCACAGACTGCACCAAGGTCAGACCTGCAGATGAAAGTTCAACTGGAGGCTTCTGCGATTCCTTGGGGCCCGTAGGCATACCAGAGGGAGTCAGTAAAGTACCGAAGATCCACAGCATACCCTCTCTGAAGCTGATTTCTTGCTTTCACCGACAGAACTGGGAAGTCACAGTGCATTAGGATCAGAGACAGAATCCACTCTGAAGGAGATCATTAGCAAGACAGCCAGCCATGTTGACGCTCATACACCTTCTCTGGAGTTATATAGTTGTGGGATGGGTCTGCTTCCTGTCTCGATTTATTTATGTTTCTTCTTTGACTTCCCTCAAGACTTCAACTGCAACGATGACCAGATGTGGAAGCGAGACTGGGCCTAGGATCTTTCATCTTACTTCAACCAGTCAAAATGCAGAGTCTTGGCGATGTATAGTTTGCTTTTGAATTCCTAAATAGCATTCAGGTTCATCTGGGCGCATTTGCCACAAGCCCTGGGAGTCATGGTTCGAACCGGGCACCAAAAACAGACTTTGTGCGGGTCCGTCAAAGACACTTATTTGAGACAGTCCCTGCTGTCCTCCTGTAGTTTTAGGAGGTAACACTCCCTTGTACACTGGAATATTTGTTAGTAGAACTCGGGTCAAAAGACCACAGAGAAGCTCCGGATCGGTGTCTGAATTTGCAGAAAAAAAAGGAACAGACATCACTTCCAGGGTGGACGACATAGACGAACAGCCATTCACCACCACCTATCGGTGCTCAGAAGAACTGCTGAGAAGTTTATGGATTTAGTCTGATGCACAAGGAGAGGAATCTGCAGTTAGAAATAGCCACTAGAAATCGGTCTTTGAACAATATGAACACAGCAAACCAAAGGAAGATCTCCTCAGCAAATTTATTTTATCTATAAAAACTATGAATTAAGTTTTTCTTGAAAAAATTTGCTACGAAAAGTAGAAAATCTAGAATAATAAAAGTCCTCTTATGAACCAAGGTTCTTGATTAAGAATAATTCAGTAGCATGTAAATCCACAAAAGATCTACTGGTGAAAAAAGAAGGAATGAAAACAGCAATGACTACACAACCAATCAAAGAATGGGTTGCATGTGTACATACAACCACCGAAAAGACCCACATATGTTGAAGTCCATTCCACTATGAGAAGGGGGGCATGACCAACAACTCTTGTCCTTCTTACCTCCATCCTCCGTATGTCTATGGACAATACAGTTGTGAAAAAGAGCATCTGCAGGAAGAAGTCTGATACAAGCCCGACCACAGCAAAGAGGCAGAACTCCTGCAACAGAGAACAGAGGCACGGTCAAAGGCAAAAATGTGACAGGGCAAGGCAAACTGGCTGGTGCCTGACAGGGCCACATGGCACATGCAGTAGTGCAATGGTGACTAACAGCAAACATGGTTAACATAACGTTACAATAAAATAGAGATAAACTGTTTTAAAATGTATACAATACACCAAGGATTTGTGAAAAACAATGTGTCAACTGGAAGTTAGCACATGGAAAGAAACACAGAAGACAGTGGAGATAATGCAAAAAGCTACTTTGAGTTTAAAATGCCAGTGTACTCAACTTTGAAAAGACTTGGCACCAACTTAAAATTCATAAAATTTGCATTGTGATGTGTTGTGGCTGGCAGTTTATACATTGTAAAGCCTTGCAAGTTGAAAGGAGGGGGCAAAAAGGAGTTCCTAAAAGCAGCCGCTTTCTGAATAAGGCTCTTTATCTTTCACAGTTTGCAATTAGAGATAAAAAATAAATTAGACACCAGTTAGCCATCAAATTTTGAGGGGTGATGCTAAGGGTTCCCCTTCAAAGTACCAATAAATTGATCTTGAAAGGGACTATCAGGCTATTAGAGTCTGTCCAAAAAATACATTCTATATAGTTTCTAAATAGTTTCCAGCTTTACTTTCAGTCACCAAACTCCGTTACTATTGTTCCCATCTAGACAAAGAGAGGCCTTCAAAAATCTATTTTATTATCCCTTGAACAGGGTGGGGCATTTAAACAATTCAGAGCACTCCTTTACACCCCAGCCTGTGTCGCAAACAGTCCTGGATAATGTACATGTTATTTTTACGGTACATTCAGGGATAGAGATTATTGCAAACACAAAATAGCAAACCACTGCTAACTTTATGAAACATCATTATTTTTCACTGAAACGCAATGAATCTCGAAGCCATAATAACAATCAACCAAATTAAGCTTAGAACTGATACTGCTTCTTTTCTACTCCCAAAGAAAGCAAAAGGGAAAAAATAAGAAAATAGGAAAAGAAACATACTCAGTATATCACCATCCATTAGTCCCTACTTGTAGACTGTAAACCTCCTCCTGGCCAGTAGCCTCTGGAAGGAAGACTTGAATTGAATTAGGCAGTCACAATTGGATTACTTTGGTGTCAGTGTGAAAGCTTCATATACCTCCGCTATATACAACACTACTCTCGATATCACAACCATTATCTCCTTCTAATTACCACATCTCTACATCAACAGGTATTGGCCTCCGCTCCGCAAAATCCTCTGCTTAGACATCAGCACACCACTCACCCTAAGCACTCCTTTTCCCAATGGTCTATTTTCTTTCCTGGTAACTTCTGTCCCTGTAGGTTACTTCTGCTAGTCATCTCCATATTAGTTGTTCCTGTCGTGTTAAGGAGAGGGACGGATTCCTGGAATCAGAACCCTGTGGTTATCAGGCAAGCCTCACCTTTTAGTACAACCACATCACACTTCTTTAATGTACAGGTCCCGTCGTGTACGCTATCTTAATCTAGTGCTTACCCGCTGCACCTAATAAAGGCAGAACCCATTGCCTTACTTCGAAATATTCCCCTAGATGACATATGTAAAGCAGCTACACAAGCTTTACTGTGTGGATATCTTAGCTAGACAGCATGCAATGGTTGACCAAACGGTGCCAAGGACCTTAGTTCAGATATCTGCTTCATCCACACGCTAGCTACAGCTTAGGAAAGGGCCCAGTTTTACAGTCTATGTAGAACATGTCTATCCTACAACAACACATGCTATGAATGGAAAATGTTATTTACCCTTTAAGGATCTGTCCATAGCACTCAAAGCTTTAGATTCATGTGCACCCACCATCCTTCATCAGAAGCATCTGGCTTCACAGATCACTTCCATTATTAACTTCCTTTCACAATACATACGTGCTCTATACTGAGTTCACTCACCATTTAATACTACTCTCATTTGCTGTGCGAAAACTATTTAACATGGAGTCGGAGTCCATGCGCATTGCCAATTAAGGGAGAAGTCATGCTATGTCTGGTGACTAAAAAGACTTCAAGGAAAAACAACCTGCAAAAGTCCAAGCACCAACACCAGATGGCGGGAGTATGTAGAGCATGGGTTTCTAATGTAGTTAAAACTACAAACAGTTATTTATCTTCAGTAAGGATTTTTTTAGGTAGGGGTGTGTGGCCAGGATGGCGGCCATGTTGGATGGATTGTAGAGAGCTTCGTGGACAGCCCGTGCATTATCCTGCTTTAATCCTCCCCATCCAGCATTAATTTGCTACGGAATGCTGCCTAAACTACCCGTACAGTAAGAAAGCACCATCTGTTGCAGCTTCCCCCAAGCAGTACTTCCGATTTTGAGCAGCCACGGAATCGAAACACAGACCCCCGAAAAGGGAGGCCTCATGTAGGAACTGGGATCGCTTGACCCAACATCCCCGCAGGGACTGCGCGCCTGAAGTATCGATGGTGGTGGCTGAGCGCACTTAAGGGGTGTAGAGAGTCAATGTCCCCCGCAGCCGTCTGGATGCACTGAGGAGTGGCATTTGTTGCCCGCACATGGACCCCTCTGCATTACCCGAGCCCAAGTTCGATGCGGCAGCGTGGGGATGTGCAGGAATGAGTGGTAGCCTCTAAACTACCAGCCGGGAGCTGAGAGAGCATGTTGGTGGGGGAGCAGCAGAGGGCCTGGTGGATCTGTCCTAGGACCTGCGTCCTACCTTTCATATGCCCTGAGATAGTGGCACTTGGGACTGCCGGCACCTGAGCTGCAGCTGGACTGTGCCGAAGAATGGTCTCCCGGTGGTACATATACTTTGCCCCTCTCCTGCGGCTCCTTGGAGTAGCGACTTCTCTTTTCTGCAGAGTGTCCGCGCTTTGCTCGGCCAGGGGGCACGAGCTGTGGCAGAGGAGCGCATTGTGCTGTGTGCCAGTCTTCAGTGTGACCTTCCACCCGACACACGGTTACACAGACTGAGCTGCGCCCCGTGAGAGCAGCTCAAGACACAAGCGGTAACCTACTTGGGCCACACGCACAGTGCCGGGACACACTGCTACAGGTTCCCCACACAGCAGAGCTCCATCCACTTCTCAGCTTGAGGCGGCAATTTTTTAATTTTTTTTTTTTTTTTTAACACCACTTGAAGGCGGAACACCGAACAGCAAGGAATTGTACCATAAATGGGGTGAGTTCATGAACATTATATGCCCGCGCCTGGCCACTAAAAGACGCTAAGTTTACAGACTGCCACTGTACTACACCCCTCCCATTCGCATGCCCAATTGGCCTCACAGTTATCCAGAACTGTTCGTAGTGCGGCCTTCCTGCCCCCTGTTGCTCTGGATGGGCACTACACATGGATAATCCTGCATTAACTGTGGGTGTTACCCAGTGTTTTTCCCCCTTGGACCACCAGTTTATCTAAAGTGAGGAGCATTTACAATCTTACATTGGGCTGCCATGACAAGGCTGCCACGATATTCAGGTCTACATTTCTGCCCTATCTCTGCTGCCTTGGATGGGTCTGGTAGCACCTTGATAGACCTGGACACTGGGCGGACTGTTCCTTGTTTTGCACACTGCGTCTTCCACCTGCAATTGCATGAGCCCTCGCTGGGGGAGGACACACTGACCGAACATAAACATCATCACCTCTAAGGAGGTGCGCCTGATTTGAACGGCGGTGCACCAATATGTGCCATGCCCAGGTCTGGAGATCGGGCATCTTTGGGGCACCTATCGGAGACTGTTGTGCTTCCAGCTGCTCAAACACCCCCCCCCCCCAAACCCCTCTCCCTATAGCTCGCCCAGACCCACTTATAATGATGGGACATTCTCTGTAACCCACTGACAAGACCCTTGACAGCCTCCAACACCTTGAAGCAACTTAACAACCCCATTCTACTCAGTTTGACAAAGTGCTCCAGACCATTATGGACACAAAAAACCTCCCTGGAAGCTCGCACCAACACTGTATAACTAGACGTTGACTTGTTACAAACTGACCACCGCAAGCTAGAGAACAGAGTGGAGGAAACTGAATCCACCTTAGCTACGGTGAGGCCGACAGTGCAGGACCTGCAGGAGTGGCTGGAACGCATGCAAGAGGAGGTTGCCAACTTACACTGCAGAGTGAAAGACCTTGAGGGGTGCTCCAGATGAAACATCTGCTTTCTGGCCTTCCCCAAGTGCTCAGAGAGTCCTAGTGTGGAATTAATCCTTGAGGAATGGCTGACGAAGAATATCCTGGAAGACTGGGTGCCAAGGTTCTTCTCCATTGAGCGAGCACACCACATGCTGGGTCGGCCTCCCCTCCCGGACACCCCACTGCGTCCCATCATAGCACATCTGATCAAATACTGAGACTGTGAGCTGCTGCTGCAGCAGTTCTGCACCAAGGGCCCTTGGCAATATGAAAATGTATTGATCACAGCATAGCCCAAATTTACAATGGAGGTGCAACGTCGCAGGAGTTCCTATTTCAAAGTTAGGGAGCATCTTCTTGAGTTGGATCTTAAATACGCACTTTTGTATCCAGCGAAGCTCAGAGTGGCCGATGGCGACACGGTTAACATATTCCACTTACCGGATCTCGATGGTGCAAATGCAGATCCCTTAAGTCAAAACCAACCAAAGACCAAGTGGCAGCTGAGCAGGCCTGTGCAGCACTGGAGGCCTCTCTTAACAGATTTACCTCCTTCGTCCCTCTGTGCATACAGTTTGCACTCATGGACACTACTCTTAATGTTTTACCTTGGAATATTCTTGGAATGGCAACCCCCACCAGGAGACACAGGATATATGCTTATCTTCAGAGCTGGCGTGTACACTTTGATTGTCTCCAAGAGACTCACCTGACCACGGGGAAGCTTGACAGAGTGAACAGGTGACGGAGTGGGCAGGTATACGGAACTGGATATTCAACTTAGGCCCAAGGGGTTCTTTTTTGGGTCACTCCAGAGGTAACATTTGCAAAAATGTAGGGCCCTGATAAGGAGGGCCATTACGTGGGCCCGGAGGGTGCCTTGGATGGGTGCCCCTTCTCCATGGTGTTCCTTTATGCATCCAATACCTCTCAAGGTGCATTTTTATACACACTTTCCCCAAGCATGTTATTGGACCCTTAGGCCCCGGGGCTGTGGGGAGGAGATTTTAATTGCATATATGACACTGGTCTGGACCACTCGGTACCCCGGCTTCCAGGGACCACGGGTGTACAAGCAAGAAAGTACTCCGAGCAGTGGTCTAGGTTTTCCAATTTACTTGATGTCTGGTGTTTGGGAGACCAAGTATTCTTACTACGCACCAAGACATCCGGTCCACACTAGGTTGGGTTACCTCTTTTGTAATACTGACTGCTGGCCCCCTCATATGTAGTTCTAAGTACCTGGGTAGAGCCCTTTCAGATCATAATCCACTCCTGGTTACGTTCTAAGTGGGGGAAAGGTGGGGATATTCGATTACTACCCCAACATGGCGGCTCTGGACAGAAGCCTTGCAGGACATGGTTTACAGAGACACAATAGCCACATACATCACCAGGTATTTTGAAGAAAATACAAGGACAGTGGGGGGGTGTGGGGGTCTAGGGATTGGAGTGGGACACCATGAAGGTGGTCATGAGAGGCCACTGCATCGCCACAACATTTGGAGTTAAAGCCCTTTTTCACTAGTAGTGTGCTGGATTTAGAAAGACACCTGCAGACCAAGGAGCTCGAGGTGGTGATGACACCTGATGGATGCCCCCCAACTGGCAGCCTTGTGTCGCCAATAATGGGAGGAGGTGAAGCGGCTCTGATTTTCACTGTAAGTCTTTTCTAGCCGCCGGCATGCAGATGGTGATAAACCAAAGTGCAAGTTGCCATGGTTACAGCGATCTGAGACCCCCTCAGGACTCTGGTGGGCGCCATACATGATAGCGAGGGTTATGTGAGGAATACCCAAGCAGACATTAATGAAGTGTTCGCTCAGTATTACGAGCAGTTGTATTCTCCCCCCACCAGGAACCCTCTACAGCACACGTGGGGGATAACCTGCAGGCGGTGGCACTTTCGCGCCTGACCCCGTTACATTTGTTGGGCCATTGAGTATAATGCAGCTTTTAGGGCCACTCTTGCTCCTCGCATGCTAGAGGTCTTACCGAGCTCGCTATATTAGGCTCTCATAGTGGTGTTTCAGAAGCTGCGTAGAAACCCCCTTGAAGTGAGCTCTTATCGACCCCTGTCAATGTTGAACACTGACTACAAGATCTTAAGTAAGGCACTTGCGCATAGGTTGCTTCCAATGCTTAGCTTCGTTGTTCACTCATACCAATGTGGTTCATACCTCAAAGGCTGACACATTCCAACATTCAACGCCTGTGCCACATTATGGATGCAATGTTGGGTGGGGAGAGGGACCTCCTGGAAGCGATCTCCCTGGACTTCATAAAACCGTTTGACACGCTGAGTTAGTCCTCCTTGCAACAGATGCTGGGGATGTTTGTGATGGGTTTTAATTTCCTAGGTTGGGTCCAGATACTTTATACCATCCCACAAGCGCAGGTATGCACCAACCATCACATCTCGCTCTCCTTTCCTATTAGCAGAGGGACCAGCCAGGGGTGCTCTTTGTCACCAGTCATTTTTTGCATTAGCTATGGAACCGCTTGAGTCTATGCTGTGCACCAGGAGCCATGCCTGGGGCATCAGGGTTCTATAGAGAGATGACAGGTCTCAAGGTGAACTGGGGTAAACCCTGTGTCTTCCCTCTATGCTGGACTGAACAGGAGCATTGAGAGGTGCCAGAGGTACGGCGCCTACCCTGGAATTTCGAGACTTTTTGCTATCTAGGCGTTAATGTCCACCACACAGTCCGAGACCTGCTTGATGGTAATCACGATAGGGCCTTGACCTTGATTCATCAATTCATATACTTCTGGACTTGGCTACCACTTTCATCTATGGGCAGGGCATTGGTGGAAAAGATGCTGGTTCTTCTGAGGTTCCTTTATTTCTGTGCTGCTTTGCCAGTGATACCAACTAGATCCTTTTTCAGGACCCGAGGAGTCTGGCATCTCAGCTAGTTTGGGGACCTGCTTGGAAGAGGGTTTTGATTCCCATACTTCAGCTCCCCACGCTTGAGGGGTACTTGGGGTCCCATACCTGGAGCTTTACTTTGCAATTGCTCAATTGGAGTGCCTTTTGCGCTGGCTGGCAGGGGACAGAACGACAGAAGGTGTCCTGGTCCAAGCAGACCTGAGGGGCATGGACATATTGAGATGGCTGCTCTCATCAGGTAGACCGGCTAGGGGACTGGGCAGACTCGCACAAGTAGCCAAGCTCATTTGGACTCATTATATCCAACCCAGACAGGCACAGACCCCATATGGAACGTGAGGGTCACGAAAAATGTGCTAGGGTTCATGACTCTTCTCTATGGTAAGAGGCCAGGCTCACCTAAATGGGTGATTTGTATAGCGACGGTGCTTTGCTCTCCTTTACTCTCCTTCTAGGGGCTGCAGGAATTATACGAGCTTGGGGCAGGTATTTTTCTTGCACACACTGCAATTAAGACAGAAATTGGGGACATATGGACTCCAGTGCCAGCACAGTTACCATTACACATGGGTTTTCAGTGTTTCTTAACACATAACTAGGCTGTTGCGTGGTTTCAGTATTATATGTGGTACTACAGGGGGGTGCACTTAACTTTTGACCCGGGGAAAGCTCAAATGGGATGAATGCTCGGGCACGGATATTGACCACCAAGCAGTGGACCATGGCCTTAGAGCAGGTGAAGTGAGTCTCATGCAATGCCCGTTTAAAATTCACGTAATTTAATTACTTGCATAAAAATTACCTTACACCACACCGCCTGCACAAAATGTTTCAGACAGTGTCCCCGGCATGCCCAAGATGTGGTCACAGCGACTTTACATTTATTCATATTGTCTGAGAATGCCCGCCACTGTTGAACACATGGACCCGGGAGTTAGAACATGTGCGGACGGCGATCGATGTCCAGTTGCCACTAGACCCTTTCTTTGTCTTTTGGGGATCACAGAGCGAACTAAATTTACCAAACACTATCGGAAGCTAATAGACCTGCCATTGGTTTCCTTTAAACGATTAATCGTCATGGCCTGGAAGGCCCCTGAACCTCCCACGATCGAGTGCTGAATGCGGGTAACCCACAAATGGGATCTGGCAGAAGCGGACACCATGACACATGATCGTAAATTAAGAGGGGGAGTGGCCACAAGGTTGGACACTTATGTTCTTAAATTGTTTGATAAACTGAATCTGCCCCTTCCCTATGTTACAGAGCCTTCCACGATGAGTCAGGCAGCTCACCAGATTGCACGATAGGATGACCCAATACACACATTTGCTTGCTGGACATTAACTAGAGTTCCTGCGTGCTCGGGGGGGGAGGGGCTGCAATAGAGGTTCACCCCACCCCTTTTCACCCTTTTGTGCCACCACTAACCTGCATTTTCCATGCTGGAATTATCCTCCTACCATTCATGTTACCGCACTCCTAAGTAGCTGCAACTGGCAGCACCAGCCAGAGGGTTTCACAAGTTACTATTTTGCTTTTTTTTTTATTTTGTAATATATAATTTGGCTAATTTTCTACGTGACAGGGCACACTAAGTTGAACTGGATTGATATCCGATTACCTTTCTCTCACTATACCTGCTATCCCTTCCATATTATTGTATGACCTGCCACCAAAATATTGTTAAAATTGAAATGATGAGATGTCTGTTCGTCCACTTAATGACCATGTTGATTCTTGTATCCTATACATACAATGTGTGGTGACTCTTAACTGAAATGCCAATAAGAAATGTAAAAAAAATTAAAAATATATATATATGGAAAATGTCACTTACCCAGTGTACATCTGTTAGTGGCATGTAGTGCTGCAGATTCATATGCTATGCATAGCTCTTCCGACATCTAGTGCATAGCCATTCTGACATCTAGAGTTGGGCTCAGAGAGTTACAAGTTGTTTTTCTTCAAAGAAGTCTTTTCGGAGTCACGGGATCGAGTGACTCCTCCTCTCAGTTCCATTGTGCATGGGCATCGACTCCCTTGTTAGATTGTTTTCCCGCAGAGGGTGACGGAAGTAGTGATAGAGTACATAAATACAAAGAGATGTCCATGCTAATGTAAATGTATATACATAAATACAAATGTTAAAAACTTAAACTACTACATGTTTCCGGGGAGGAGGGAGGGTGCATGTGAATCTGCAGCACTACATGCCACAAACAGATGTACACTGGGTAAGTGACATTTTCCGTTCAATGACATGTGTAGCTGCAGATACACATGCTATGCATAGACTACAAAGCAGTTATTCCTCCCAAAAAGCGGTGGCTAGCCTGTAGGAGTTGAAGTTGTTTGAAATAATGTCTTTAAGACAGCCCAGCCTACCGTGGCTTGTTGCTGTGAGAAAACATCAACACAGTAGTGTTTTGTAAATGTATGGGAAGCTGACCATGTAGCTGCCTTACCTATATCAACTATTGGTATGTTTCCTGAAAATGCCATTGACACGCCTTTCTTTCTTGCAGAATGTGCTTTAGGAGTGATCAAAAGTTGTCTTTTTGCTTTGATATAACATGTGTGTATGCATCTAACACTCCATCTTGCTAAACCTTGTTTTGATATAGGATTGTGGTTGTTGGAAAGCCACAAAAAGTTGCTTTCTTTTCCTAAAATCTTTAGTTCTGTCTTTATAGTACATAAGAGCTCTTTTGAGATCTAGGGTATGAAGAGCTCTTTCTGCCACAGAGTCTGGCTGTGGAAAGAAGACTGGCAATTCCACTGTTTGGTTGATGTGAAATGGAGATACTACTTTTGGTAGAAATTTTGGATTTGTTCTAAGTACAATCTTATGTTTGTGCAAAGGTTTTTCATGAGTGAATGTTTGTATTTCACAATTTCTTCTTAAAGAAGTAATAGCTACAAGGAAGGCAAGCTTCCATGTTAAAAATTGAGTTTGACAAGAGTTCATGGGTTCAAAAGGTGGTCCCATGAGTCTGGTAAGTACGATATCAAAATTCCACGATGGAACAGGTGGTGTTCTATGTGGAATAATGCATTTTAATCCTTCCATGAAGGCTTTAATAACAGGAACTCTAAATAGAGAAGTATGTTGAATAGTCTGTAAGTATGCAGATATTGCAGTAAGGTGTATCTTGATAGATGAGAAAGCCAAATGTGATTTCTGCAATTAAGGTAAATAGCATACAATATCTTGTATAGATGCTGTAAGTGGATCTGTGTTTTTAGATTGACAGTAGGAGACAAGTCTTTTCCACTTGTTTGTGTAGCATTGTCTAATAGTAGGTTTACGTGCTTGTTTAATTACTTCCATACATTCTGGTGGAAGATTTAGGTAACCAAATTCTATGACTTCAGGAGCCAAATCGCTAAATTGAGAGCATTGGGGTTTGGATGCTGGATCTGACCTTTGTTTTGTGTTAACAAATCTGGTCTGTTTGGGAGTTTGGAATGAGGTACTACAGACAGATCTAGTAGTGTTATGTACCAATGCTGGCGTGCCCATGTTGGTGCTATGAGTATCATGGTGAATGATGTTTGACGTAGTTTGATGACTAGAAAGGGAAGGAGTGGGAGAGGGGGAAAAGTATAAGCAAATATCCCTGATCAATTGATCCATAGAGCATTGCACTTGGACAGGGGATGTGGGTGTCTGGATGCGAAGTTTCGGCATTTTGTGTTTTCGCTTGTTGCTAATAGATCTATGTCTGGTGTTCCCCACTTTTGAAAGCACTTTTGAATTACTTGGGAGTGAATCTCCCATTTGTGTGTTTGTTGGTGAGTTCTGCTGAGGAGATCAGCCAACTGAGTGTCTATCCCTAGAATATATTGGGCAAAATAAATGAACTTGATTGTGAACTCCCCATTTCCAAATTGTTTGTGCTAGAAGGGACAGCTGAGATTAATGTGTCCCTCCCTGCCTGTTGAGATAATACATGGTTGTCATTTTGTCTGTTTTTATTAGAACATTCTTCTGTTTGTGAAGAGGTTGAAACGCTTTTAGGGCAAGAAACACTGCTAATAATTCTAAGTGGTTTATGTGTAGCTGTTTCTGTATGACACCCCCTTGCCCTTGAATGGTCGGATTGTTTAGGTGAGCTACCCAACCGATCATTGATGCATCTGTTGTAATTATAGTCTGAGGCACAGGTTCTTGAAACGACCGCCCCTTCATTAGATTGTTGTGATTCCACCACTGAAGGACATATGTCCATCAACACTAGATATTGAAGTTGACCATGTGCTTGTGACCATTGTTGTCCAAGGCACTGCCGTAAGGGCCTCATGTTTAGTCTTGCATGTGGGACTATTGCTATGCAAGATGCCATCATTTCTAGAATCTTCATGATAAATCTTACTGTGTATTGTTGATTTGGCTGTATGATTGGTATTAGATTTTGGAAAGCTTGTTTCCTTTGTATATTTGGATAAGCTAGGGCTAGTTGGGTATTTAGGATAGCACCTAGGTACGGTTGTATTTGTGCTGGTTGAAGGTGTGACTTTTGGTAGTTTAGAGAGAACCCCAGGGTGTGCAGGGTTTCTATCACATAAGTGTGTTTTTGGCACTGTGTACGATTGCTTGATTTTATTAGCCAATCGTCTAGATATGGAAAGACATGGATGTGTTGTATTCTTAAGTAGGCCGCTACTACTGCTAGACACTTTGTGAACTCTCTTGAAGCGGTTATGCCAAATGGTAACACCTTGAACTGGAAGTGTTTTCCTGCTATGACAAACCTGAGGTATTTTCTGTGAGTATGATGGATGGGCATGTGGAAATACGCATCTTTGAGATCTAGAGCAGTCATGTAATGTTGTTTTTGCAGTAGTAGAATAACATCTTGCAGAGTTACAGTGTGAAAATGCTCTGACAGGATGTATAGGTTGAGGGGCCTGAGGTCTAATATGGGCCTGAGGGTGCCGTCTTTTTTGGGAATTAGGAAGTATAGTGATGATACTCCTGTTCCTTGTGGAGAAGTGGAACTAATTCTATTGCTAGTTTTAATAGTAGAGATTGTACCTCTTGTTGTAACAGAACAGTGTGTTCTGGTGAATGTTTGGAGGGGTGGAGATTAATTCTAGGCAACAGCCATTGCGGATAATTGATAATACCCAATTGTCTGTGGTGATATTTTGCCAATGAGAGTGGAATTGCTGTAGTCTTCCCTCCACAGGAGATGTGTGGAGTGGAAGGGAGGGAAAGAAGTCACTGTTTAGGTTGTGTTGTTGTCTGTTTAGAGGTTTGGAATTTACCTCTATTTCAGAAATATTGACCTCTACAGGATCCTCTAAACCCACCTCGTTGATACTGGGTTTGTTGTCCTTGCTTTGTTTGGGAGGTGAAAGCCTCTGAGGATTGTGGTTTAAAACCTCCTTGAAACTGTGGTCTGCGAAATCTGAGTCCTTCCTCAGTTTTTCAATAGTGGTGTCCACTTCTGGGTCAAAGAGGTGCTGTTTATCGAAAGGCATATTAAGTACTGCCTGTCGAATTTCTGGTTTAAAACCAGAGGAGCGCAGCCATGCATGTCTTCTGATTGTGATGGCAGGGTTTACACTCCTTGAAGCTGTATCAGCAGCATCGAAGGCAGATCATATCTGATTATTGCTGATCGCTTGCCCCTCTTCTCTACTTGCTGTGCCCTTTTCTGGTGCCCTTTTGGGAGATGCTGTATAATATCTTGCATTTCATCCCAATGGGCCCTATCACACCTGGCTAGAAGTGCCTGAGAATTTGCAATTCTCCACTGGTTTGCTGCTTGTGTAGGAACTCTTTTCCCTGCTGCATCAAATGTATTACTCTCCTTATCAGGTGGTGGTGCGTCTCATGAAAACTGGCTATTTGCCCTCTTTCTTCCTGCACTGACTACCACTGAGTCTGGAGGGACCTGGTGAGTGATGTAATCTGGGTCAGAAGGTGCAGGCTCATACTTCTTATCAATTCTAGGGGTGATAATCCTAGCTTTTACAGGCTCGCTAAACAAATGGTCTGGTAAGCTGCTGCCCAGGATATTACTTGGGTGTATGCAGTGGTGTCTTCTGGAGGAGAAGGTTTTGATGGGTAAATGTCTGGGTCATTGTCCGGGATGGGATCAGGGTCACAGAGATCCCATGGGTCTGCCTTACCTCCCTGTGAATATAAAGAATGTGCTGGAGAAGGCAGTGGTGGTGGGCTGTTCTGAGGTGAGAAAGAGCTGTGGAGATTGAGGAGGAGAAGTATGGAGAGGTAGTGGCTTCTTTTGTTTTTGCTCCTTCGCTGGTGGCTGTACAGAGTCTAGTTCCTCTTGGAAAGCCAGGTTTCTTTTGGTCTTTAGAGGAGGTGTAGGGATGATTCTTCCTGTCTCCTTCTGAATATGGATTCTGGACTGTCTCTAATCCATAACTTGTAAAATTGGTTCAATCTCACGCTCTTCCTCAGAAGTCTTATGAGATTCCATGATTGGTCTTGTAATCTGTCTTAATTTTTTGGAAAGTCCTTGATTCTCTGTATAGGAGGATTTTTTCAGCTCTGAAGTGTGTAGTTTTTTCGGTCCCGAAAAGGTAGTCGAAGGTCGCGGCTCGGAAGCAGATTGCCAAATTTTCGACTCCGAGGAATTGGCTCTTTTACTGGAACTATGCCTTTAACAGATTTGCTCGACTCTGAAGTGGACGGAGGAGTGGCCTTTTTCGCCACCGACCCCGAAGGACGATCGCCAACAGTCTTTTTTTGGGCTGAACCATGGCCTTCCGGCAGTGGTGTACCCAAGGCCTTTAAATATTTTTTGTGCAGGGGTGTAGGGGCAGACGTAATCACATGCTGGCAAGCTGTGATGGGTCTATCGTCTTCCGATTCCTGTTCGGAGTCTGTGTCTCAGATGGAGACTGCTGTCTGCGCCTGCTCTTCTTCCATGATGTCGAAATGTTTGCTGCTTTTCGATGCCATTTCGAGTCTTTGGGCTCCGCGATCTCAGAGGGTCTTCTTTGATCGAAAAGATCGGCAGGCCTCGAAATCTTCCTCCCGATGGTCTGGAGAAAGGCACAAATTACAAACCAGGTGTTGGTCTGTAAAAGGGTACTTCGCGTGGCACCAAGGGCAGAATCGGAATGGAGTCCAATCCATCAGGCTTTTCCCGCGGTAGGCCTGAACAGGCCCGAGTCGCGCACGCGCCCCGAAGGGCAGAAAATAAAGGTTCCGACGGTACCATTCAATGCTAGATGGGGAACGCGATCGAAACAATACCGACGAATAAGGTTTTCTGTGGTTTTCAGAATCAAAATCTCAGAGCGAGAAAAAACACGTCCGAACCCGACCGTGGAAAGAAAACAATCTAACAATGAAGTCGATGCCCATGCGCAATTGAACCGAGAGGAGGAGTCACTCGATCCTGTGACTCTGAAAAGACTTCTTCGAAGAAAAACAACTTTTAACACTCCGAGCCCAACACTAGATGTCGGAAGACCTATGTACTAGATGTCGGAAGAGCTATGCATAGCATGTGTATCTGCAGCTACACATGCCATCGAACATATACATATACACACACACACACACACACACACACACGCACACGCACGCAACCTCACATGTCAAAGGAAAGCTCGGACATCTTCGATGAATTGCAAAAACTATCTTTACTTATTACAAGAGTCTTCCTCCCAACGCGTTTTAGCCATAGCCTTGATTATGGATGGGATGGCCGTAAAATTTACATATTAAATACTAAACATGAAAAAGGACTAACACCCTAGTACAAGCATGTCACATTGAAAAGCTGCCGCCATAATAGAATGTCAAACCTACTAAATTAATTATTACTTTATAATCTATTCTTTAACAACGGGAAGCACATGTGCCGTACAAAATATGTTAAAGGATCATAATATAAAATAGTTCTTAATGCAAATAGGCCCCAACAGGTATGTGCAAATATTTTACCAAATCAATGCATTTTTGTTCAGAAATCATGAACTTACAAATCTTTATAAAGGAAATAGTTTTTCTATAACCAAAAATTGAGATACAGAAACATCTTGAGTGTGCCATATTCAAATCGTATAAACGTAATGAATTGCAGATGAATCTGTACTTACAAGTGCATTGATTTGGTAATATATTTGCACATACCTGTTGGTCCCTATATGCATTAGGAACTATTTTATATTGTGTAACAAGTAACAAGTAAAGATAGTTTTTGCAATTCACCGAAGGTGTCCGAGCTTTCCTTTGACATATGATGATGCATTGATGTATAATTTTGATTTCCAGATCAATGCTCGGACTGCCACACAGTAAGCTTCCATATTCCGGGACATTTTGCAGTTTGGAATATGAATATATATATGCAAAATGTCACTTACCCAGTGTACATCTGTTCGTGGCATTAGTCGCGGCAGATTCACATGCTGTGCACATCCCGCCATCTGGTGTTGGGCTCGGAGTGTTACAAGTTGTTTTTCTTCAAAGAAGTCTTTTCGAGTCACGAGATCGAGGGACTCCTCCCATTTCAGCTCCATTGCGCATGGGCGTCGACTCCATCTTAGATTGTTTTCCCCGCAGAGGGTGAGGTAGGAGTTGTGTATGCTAGTAATAGTGCCCATGCAATGGAGTGAATACGTATGTACATAACGTAGTTTAAAGTAATATATTTACAAATGTTCAAGATCAACTTCTAAACGGCTACAGGCTCCCGGGGAGGCGGGTGGGCGCATTTGAATCTGCAGCGACTAATGCCATGAACAGATGTACACTGGGTAAGTGACATTTTCCGTTCGATGGCATGTGTAGTTGCAGATACACATGCTGTGCATAGACTAGTAAGCAGTTATCTCCCCAAAAGCGGTGGATCAGCCTGTAGGAGTTGAAGTTGTTTGAAACAATGTTCGTAGTACTGCTTGACCTACTGTGGCTTGTTGTGCCGTTAACACATCTACACAGTAGTGGTTGGTAAATGTATGAGGCGTAGACCATGTAGCTGCCTTACATATTTCGGTCATTGGAATATTTCCTAGAAAGGCCATGGTAGCACCCTTCTTTCTAGTTGAGTGTGCCTTTGGTGTAATAGGCAGTTCTCTTTTTGCTTTAAGATAACAGGTTTGAATGCACTTAACTATCCATCTAGCAATGCCTTGTTTAGAAATTGGATTTCCTGTATGAGGTTTTTGGAAAGCAATAAATAATGGTTTTGTTTTTCGAATTAGTTTTGTTCTGTCAATGTAGTACATTAACGCTCTTTTGATGTCTAATGTATGTAGTGCTCTTTCAGCTACAGAATCTGGCTGTGGGAAGAACACTGGTAATTCTACTGTTTGATTCAAGTGGAACGGTGATATGACTTTTGGTAAAAATTTAGGATTTGTCCGTAGAACTAGTTTATGCTTGTGTATTTGAATAAATGGTTCTTGTATGGTAAATGCTTGAATCTCGCTTACTCTTCTTAGAGATGTGATGGCAATTAAAAATGCAACTTTCCATGTTAAGTATTGCATTTCACAAGAGTGCATGGGCTCAAAAGGTGGACCCATGAGTCGTGTTAAGACAATGTTGAGGTTCCATGAAGGAACTGGTGGTGTTCTTGGTGGTATAATTCTCTTTAGGCCTTCCATAAACGCTTTTATGACTGGTATCCTAAATAGTGAAGTTGAGTGCGTAATTTGCAGGTAAGCTGAAATTGCGGTAAGATGTATCTTTATGGAAGAAAAGGCTAGCTTTGACTTTTGCAAATGTAGTAAGTATCTTACGATGTCTTTGGCAGATGCGTGTAAGGGTTGAATTTGATTATTATGGCAGTAATAAACAAATCTTTTCCACTTATTTGCATAGCAATGTCTAGTGGTAGGTTTTCTAGCTTGTTTTATGACCTCCATACATTCATGTGTAAGGTCTAAGTGTCCGAACTCTAGGACTTCAGGAGCCAAATTGCTAGATTCAGCGATGCTGGATTTGGGTGTCTGATCTGTTGTTTGTGTTGCGTTAACAGATCTGAGAGGTCTAGTAGTGTTGTGTACCAAGGTTGTCTTGCCCATGTTGGCGCTATTAGTATGAGTCTGAGTTTGTTTTGACTCAACTTGTTTACCAGATATGGAAGGAGTGGGAGAGGGGGAAAAGCGTAAGCAAATATCCCTGACCAACTCATCCATAACGCATTGCCCTGAGACTGATCTTGTGGGTACCTGGATGCGAAGTTTCGGCATTTTGCGTTTTCCTTTGTTGCAAATAGATCTATTTGTGGTGTTCCCCAACTCTGGAAGTAAGTGTTCAGTATTTGGGGGTGAATCTCCCATTCGTGGATCTGTTGGTGATCCCGAGAGAGATTGTCTGCTAACTGATTCTGAATTCCTGGAATAAATTGTGCTATTAGGTGAATGTGGTTGTGAATCGCCCAATGCCATATTCTCTGTGCCAGGAGACACAACTGTGTTGAGTGTGTCCCTCCCTATTTGTTTAGGTAATACATCGTTGTCATGTTGTCTGTTTTGACAAGAATGTGTTTGTGGCTTATTATGGGTTGAAATGCTTTCAGCGCTAGAAATACTGCCAATAGTTCTAAGTGATTTATGTGAAACTGTTTTTGCTGAGTGTCCCATTGTCCTTGGATGCTGTGTTGATTGAGGTGTGCTCCCCACCCTATCATGGAGGCATCTGTCGCTATTACATATTGTGGCACTGGGTCTTGGAAAGGCCGCCCTTGGTTTAAATTTATACTGTTCCACCATTGAAGCGAGGTGTATGTTTGGCGGTCTACCAACACCAGATCTAGAAGTTGACCCTGTGCCTGTGACCACTGTGATGCTAGGCACTGTTGTAAGGGCTGCATGTGCAACCTTGCGTTTGAGACAATGGCTATGCATGAGGACATCATGCCTAGGAGATTCATCACCATTTTGACTTGTATTTTGTGTTTTGGATACATGGCCTGTATTACATTGTGAAATGCCTGAACCCTTTGTGGGCTTGGAGTGGCAATCCCTTTTGCTGTGTTGATTGTCGCCCCTAAGTATTGCTGTGTTTGACACGGCAGAAGGTGTGACTTTGTGTAGTTGATTGAGAAACCTAGTTTGTGGAGAGTTTCTATGACATACTTTGTGTGTTGTGAACACTGTTCTAGCGTGTTGGTTTTGATTAACCAATCGTCTAGGTACGGGAACACATGTATTTGCTGCCTTCTGATATGTGCAGCTACGACTGCCAGGCATTTTGTAAAAACTCTTGGCGCAGTTGTTATTCCAAATGGCAACACCTTGAATTGGTAATGTACCCCTTGGAATACAAACCTTAAGTACTTTCTGTGTGAAGGATGTATCGGTATATGGAAATATGCATACTTTAGGTCTAGTGTTGTCATGTAGTCGTCTTGTTTGAGCAGTGGGATTACGTCCTGTAATGTCACCATGTGAAAGTGATCTGATTTGATGTAGGTATTTAATGTTCTGAGATCTAATATAGGTCTCAGTGTTTTGTCCTTTTTGGGTATGAGAAAGTACAGAGAGTAAACTCCTGTTCCTTTCTGTTGGTTTGGTACTAATTTTATTGCTTCTTTCTTTAGCAATGCCTGAACTTCTAGTCCTAGAAGATCTATATGTTGTTTCGACATATTGTGTGTTTTCGGTGGGACGTTTGGAGGGAATTTGAGAAATTCTATGCAATAACCATGCTGGATAATTGCCAGTACCCACGTGTCTGTTGTTATCTCCTCCCAATGTTTGTAAAATTTGCTTATTTTCCCTCCACAGGTGTTATGTGTTGGGGATGTGTGACTTGGAAGTCACTGCTTGTTTTGAGGAGTTTTGGGGCTTTGGAACTTCCCTCTATTCTTTTGGAATTGTCCCCCTCTATATTGCCCCCGAAAACTTCCCCGCTGATATTGGCTTTGATAAGTGGGCCTTGCTTGTGAGGTTGTGGCCTCTGTAGGTTGACCTCGAAACCCTCCCCTAAATTGTGTTTTGCGAAATGTGCCTCTGCTCTGTAGGGAGTAGAGTGCGCCCATGGCTTTTGCCGTATCAGTATCTTTTTTGAGTTTCTCAATAGCAGTGTCGACTTCCGGCCCAAACAACTGCTGTTCATTAAAGGGCATATTCAGCACAGCTTGTTGTATTTCCGGCCTGAATCCTGACGTACGCAACCATGCGTGTCTCCTTATCGTTATTGCAGTATTTACTGTCCTTGCAGCCGTATCTGCTGCATCCATTGCTGACCGTATCTGATTATTGGAGATACTTTGTCCTTCTTCCACCACTTGTTGTGCCCTTTTCTGGAACTCTTTGGGTAAGTGTTCTATGAAATGCTGCATTTCGTCCCAAGGAGCTCTATCGTATCTTGCCAAAAGTGCTTGTGAGTTGGCAATGCGCCATTGGTTTGCTGCTTGTGCTGCAACCCTTTTACCCGCAGCATCGAATTTGCGACTCTCCTTGTCTGGAGGTGGTGCGTCTCCCGAGGTATGAGAGTTTGCTCTCTTGCGAGCTGCCCCGACAACCACAGAGTCTGGTGTTCATTGCTGCGTAATAAACAGGGTCTGTTGGCGGTGGTTTGTACTTCTTCCCCACCCATGGAGTTATGGCTCTGCCTTTTACAGGATCCTGAAATATTTGTTTGGAATGTTTTAGCATTCCCGGGAGCATAGGTAAGCTTTGGTATTGGCTATGTGTGGAGGATAGTGTATTAAACAAAAAGTCATCCTCAATTGGTTCTGCATGAAAGGTGACGTTATGAAAAGCAGCTGCCCTCGAGACCACCTGCATGTAGGATGTACTGTCTTCAGGTGGCGACGGCCTCGCAGGGTAACAGTCTGGGCTGTTATCTGATACAGGAGCATCATAAAGGTCCCATGCGTCGGGATCATCTTGACTCATTGCAGTATGAGTCGGGGATTGCATCAGTGGTGGAGTGGCTACCGGTGATGTGTGTATTGATGGTGGTGGAGATGGTGGTGGAGTTGTTTGTCTTGCCACCTTTGCCTGTGGCTGCTTGTCCTTTTCTTGAAAGACAAGTCTTCTTTTCATCTTAATTGGGGGAAGAGTGCTTATCTTCCCTGTGTCTTTTTGAATGTGGAGCCTTCTTTGAGTGTAGTCTGGCTCTACTGATTCAAGTTCTTCTCCGAACTTATGTCCTTGCATCTGGGAGGACAATCCCTGTTCCTCTGTGTAGGAACCTGTTTTCGGTTCCGAGGCTGGATGTTTCGGAATCGAAACCTTTTCGGTCGCCTTTTTGGGCTCCGAGGAAACCTTCTTTATTTTCGGCGTTGCGGTATCTCGGTGCCGACCCATTTCGGTGCCACTGTCTCGTGCTCAATCTGCTCGGAGCCGCTGTCTCGGGCCCGAGATTGCTGTGTGGCGGTATCTCGACCGGAGTCGGATGACTTCGCCACAAGCGTGCCCTTTTTCGGTGCCGATGATCGTCACCTATTTTTCGGGTTAAGCCATGGCCTGTTGGCGGTGGCGTCCCCTGGGCTTTTGTTGTCTTCTTGTGAGTTTTATGTTTCAACGTCTTACTCACGGTTTTCGGCATTTCTTCGGGATCGAGCTCGTCCGAGTCCTGGATGGATGGAGAAGGTTTCTCCTTCCTCCTCGAAATGCCCTTGTCCTGTCGGCGCCGACGCCATCTGCAGTCTTCTCGCTCTTCGGTCTCTTAATGTCTTCCTCAACCGAAACGCTCGACAGGCTTCACAGGTATCCTCCTTGTGCTCTGGAGACAGACAAGTTACAGACCAGATGCTGATCTGTATACGGATACTTGTTATGACATTTTGGGCAGAAGCGGAATGGGGTCCGTTCCATCAGCCTTGAAGAGACACGTGGCCGGGCCGATCAGGCCCGACGGGGAATCGAAAAAACCCCAAAGGGCCACCGGAGCTCTTCAAAAGTCGGTGTCGATCTGTTGTAACTAACCCGATACTGAATGCAAACAATACCGACGATTTTTCCAAGATTCGAACTAACTTTCCGACCCGAAACATGGAGCAAAAAGGAACACGTCCGAACAAGATGGCGGAAAAAAAACAATCTAAGATGGAGCCGACGCCCATGCGCAATGGAGCCGAAATGGGAGGAGTTCCTCGATCTCGTGACTCGAAAAGACTTCTTCGAAGAAAAACAACTTGTAACACTCCGAGCCCAACACCAGATGGCGGGATGTGCACAGCATGTGTATCTGCAGCTACACATGCCATCGAACATATATATATATATGGAAAATGTCACTTACCCAGTGTACATCTGTTTGTGGCATGAGACGCTGCAGATTCACATGCTGTGCATTATCCTGCCATCTAGTGTTGGACTCGGAGTGTTACAAGTTGTTTTTCTTCGAAGAAGTCTTTTCGAGTCACGAGACCGAGGGACTCCTCCCTTTCGGCTCCATTGCGCATGGGCGTCGACTCCATCTTAGATTGTTTTTCCCGCAGAGGGTGAGGTAGGAGTTGTGTATATAGCAAAGGTACCCATGCAATGGAGTAAGTATGTATGTACATAATGTGTCTAAAAGTGATATATATTTACAAAATTTACAAATGTACAAGTTTCATTAACATAAAATATATAATTTTCATTAACTTAAACGGCTACAGGCTCCCGGGGAGGCGGGAGGGCGCATGTGAATCTGCAGCGTCTCATTCCACGAACAGATGTAAACTGGGTAAGTGACATTTTCCGTTCGATGGCATCTGTAGCTGCAGATACACATGCTGTGCATCGACTAGTAAGCAGTTATCTCCCCAAAAGCGGTGGTTTAGCCTGTAGGAGTTGAAGTTGTTTGAAATAATGTTCGTAATACTGCCTGTCCTACTGTGGCTTGTTGTGTTGTTAACACATCTACACAGTAATGTTTTGTGAATGTATGAGGCATAGACCATGTGGCTGCCTTACAGATCTCTGTCATAGGTATATTTCCTAGAAAGTCCATTGCGGCGCCTTTCTTTCTAGTGGAGTGTGCCTTTGGCATAATAGGCAGGTCTCTCTTTGCTTTAACATAGCACGTTTGAATACATTTTACTATCCACCTGGCAATGCCTTGTTTGGATACTGGATTTCCTGCATGCGGTTTTTGGAAGGCTACAAACAATTGTTTTGTCTTGGGAAATTGTTTTGTCCTATCAATGTAATACATTAGTGCCCTTTTGATGTCTAATGTATGTAATGCTCTTTCGGCTACCGAGTCTGGTTGTGGAAAAAAGACTGTTTGGTTTAGGTGGAAAGGTGATATAACTTTTGGTAAAAATTTGGGATTTGTGCGTAGAACCACTTTATGTTTGTGTATTTGTATAAAGGGCTCTTGTATAGTAAATGCTTGTATTTCACTTACTCTTCTAAGAGATGTGATAGCGATTAGGAAGGCTACTTTCCAGGTTAAGTATTGCATCTCACAAAAGTGTATGGGTTCAAATGGTGGACCCATGAGTCGTGCTAATACAATATTGAGGTTCCATGAGGGAACTGGTGGTGTTCTTGGGGTTATGATTCTCTTTAGACCCTCCATAAATGCTTTGATGACTGGGATTCTAAAGAGTAATGTTGAATGTGTAATCTGCAGACAGGCAGATATTTATGTGAGATTTATTTTAATGGAGGAAAAAGCTAGATTTGATTTTTGTAAGTGTAATAAGTAGCTTATAATATTTTTTGCGGACTCATGTAGTGGTTGAATTTAATTATTATGGCAGTAATAAACAAATCTTTTCCATTTATTTGCATAACAATGTCTTGTAGTAGGTTTTCTCGCTTGTTTAATGACCTCCATACATTCTTGTGTAAGGTCTAAATGTCCAAATTCTAAGACTTCAGGAGCCAGATTGCTAGATTGAGCGATGCTGGACTCGGGTGTCTGATCTGTTGTTTGTGTTGAGTTAACCGATCTGGTCTGTTTGGTAGTTTGATATGAGGTACTACTGACAGATCTAGTAGTGTTGTGTACCATGGATGGCATGTGGCCAGTGGCATGGGCAGTGCAGGGGCCCCCAGGGGCCCCACGACACCCATTCCCGCCATCCTGTTTCTGGCGGTGAAAACCGCCAGAAACAGGCTGGCGGGAAGGGGGTCAGAATCCCCATGGCGGCGCTGCAAGCAGCGCCGCCATGGAGGATTCTCCCAGCCGGGGGAAATCTGGCGGGAAACCGCCGGACCCGGCTGGGCGACCGCGGCTCGGAATAGCAAAGGAAGCACCGCCAGCCTGTTGGCGGTGCTTCCATGGTCGTCGACCCTGGCGGCCGATGACCGCCAGGGTCAGAATGACCCCCTACATCTTGAAGTTGACCCTGTGCTTGTGTCCATTGTGTTGCTAGGCACTGTTGTAAGGGCCGCATGTGTAGTCTTGCGTTTGGGACAATGGCTATGCATGAAGACATCATGCCTAGAAGTTTCATCACAAACCTCACTTGATAGTGTTGGTTTGGGTGCATGTTTAGTATTACATTTTGGAATGCTTGTACCCTTTGTGGACTTGGAGTGGCAATCCCTTTTTGTGTGTTGATTGTTGCTCCTAAGTATTGTTGTATTTGACACGGTTGTAGATGTGGTTTTTGGTAGTTTATTGAGAACCCTAGCTTGTGAAGGGCTTCTATGAGACACTGTTGCTGAGTGCTGGTTTTTATTAACCAATCGTCTAAGTAAGGGAATACGTGCATTCGCTGTCTCCTGATATGTGCCGCTACTACCGCAAGGCATTTTGTGAATACTCTTGGTGCTGTTGTTATCCCGAACGGTAACACTTTGAATTGGTAATGTACGCCTTGGATTACAAACCTTAAGTATTTCCTGTGGGAAGGATGTATGGGTATGTGGAAGCAAGCATCCTTGAGATCTAATGTTGAGATGTAGTCCTGTTTTTTGTGCAAGGGAATCACATCCTCAAGTGTTACCATGTGAAAGTGATCTGATTTGATGTAAAGATTTAGTGTTCTGAGGTCTAATATGGGTCTCAGTGTTTTGTCCTTTTTTGGACTTAGGAAATACTAGTTCTATTGCTTCTTTTTGTAACAACGCTTGGACTTCTAGTTGTAACAGATCTAAGTGCTGTTTGGACATGTTGTGTGCTCTTGGAGGCACATTTGGTGGTAATTGTAGGAATTCTATGCAATAACCATGTTGGATAATGGCTAGGACCCACGAGTCCGTAGTTATGTGTTTCCAATTTTGGTAATAATCTGTGAGTCTCCCCCTCACTGGTGTTGTGTGTTGGGGGTTTGTGACATTGGAGTCACTGTTTAGTTTGTGGGGTTTTTGGGCTTTGGAATTTCCCTCTTGTTTTAGGGAACTGTCCACCCCTATATTGTCCCCGAAAGCCTCCTCTTTGGTATTGGCCCTGGTATGTGGGTCTGGCCTGTGAGGTAGAAGGCTCTGTGCTTTGGGCCCGAAACCCCCCTCTAAAGTGTGGCTTCCTAAAAGTGCCTCTGCTCTGCAGAGAGTAGAGCGCACCCATGGATTTAGCCGTATCAGTGTCTTTCTTTAGTTTGTCTATCGCTGTATCGACCTCCGGGCCAAACAACTGTTGTCCGTTGAAAGGCATATTCAGCACAGCCTGCTGGATCTTTGGCTTAAATCCAGAGGTACGTAGCAACGCGTGTCTCCGAATGGCGACTGCCGTGTTTACTGTTCTGGCAGCCGTGTCTGCTGAGTCCATAGCCGACCTGATCTGATTGTTGGAAATGGTTTGGCCCTCCTCCACAACCTGTTGGGCACGCTTTCGAAACTCTTTGGGAAGGTGTTCAATGAAATGTTGCATTTCGTCCCAATGTGCCCTGTCGTATCTTGCCAATAGAGCCTGCGAACTGGCAATTCGCCATTGATTGGCTGCCTGTGCTGCCACCCTTTTTTTTTCTGCAGCATAGAATTTTCGACTTTCTTTGTCGGGTGGTGGTGCGTCCCCTTAAGTCTGTGAGTTTGCCCTTTTCCAGGCTGCTCCTACTACCACTGAGTCAGGAGTTAGCTGTTGTGTAATGTACACAGGGTCCGTAGGGGGAGGTTTATACTTCTTCTCCACCCTAGGTGGGATGGCTCTGCTTTTGACTGAGTCTTGAAACACCTGTTTAGCATGTTTTAACATGCCTGGTAACATTGGCAAACTTTGGTATTGGCTATGTGTTGATGACAGGGTATTGAACAAGAAGTCATCTTCTATAGGTTCTGAATGCAATGCTACGTTATGAAAGGTAGCTGCCCTGGAAACCACGTGCATGTAAGCAGTACTGTCTTCTGGTGGTGATGGTCTTGCCGGGAAGCAATCCGGACTATTATCAGTGACTGGTGCATCGTGCAGATCCCATGCATCTGGGTCATCTTGGCTCATCCCTGTGTGCGTTGGTGACTGCACCAAAGGGGGTGTCGCTATTGGGGACAGATGTGGTGAGTGCAGGGGCGATGGCTGTGGAGAAAACTGTGGTGGTGTTTTTTCTTTAGCCACTTTTGGTTTTGGCTGCATTTCCGCCTCATGGAATGCGAGCTTCCGCTTCATCTTAATTGGAGGAAGTGTATTTATTTTCCCCGTGTCTTTCTGTATATGGAGCCTCCTCTGGGTATGGTCTGGCTCTCCCATCCCCAGTTCTTGTCCAAACCTGTGGCCTTGTAATTGTGAAGAAAGGCCCTGTTTGTCCGTATAGGAGCTTTGTTTCGGCTCAGAGGCTGGATGTTTCGGCACCGAAACCTTTTCTGCAGTCTTTTTCGCGTCCAAAGAAACCTTTTTGGATTTCGGGGTGCCGATTTCTCGGTGCCGGATCTGTTCGGAGCCGGTATTTCGACCGGAGTCGGATGTCTCCGGCTGCTGTGAGGCCTTTTTCGGTGCCGATGCATGGTCACTGTGCTTTCGGGTAAAGCCATGGCCTGTCGGCGGTGGCGTCCCCTGGGCCTTCATAATTTTGGAGTGAGCTTTTGTCGGGGCTGGTTTACTCACGGTTTGTTGCCTCGCCGGCTGCTCACTCTCGGGCTCGTCCGAGTTCGAATCTGGAATGGAGAATGTCTCCTCTTCTTTGACGTCGGGGTGTCCAGCCGGTGTCGACGCCCTTTGAAGCCTTCGAGCTCTCCGGTCCTGCAGCGTCTTCTTCGACCGAAATGCCCGACAAGCCTCACACGTATCCTCTTTGTGTTCGGGGGACAAACACAAATTACAGACCAACATTTGGTCATTATAAGGATACTTAGAGTGGCATTTGGGGCAGAAGCGGAATGGGGTCCGTTCCATGAGCCTTGAAGACGCACGCGGTCGGGCTGACCAGGCCCAGCCGAGGAGTCGAAGCCCCGAAGGGCTGCCGGAGCTCTTTGTTTCTTCGGTGTCGATGTGCTATTACTAACCCGATACCGAGCGCAAACAATACCGTTGAATTTTCAGATTGTTAACTAACTTTTCCGAACCGAAACAGGGAGCGAAGAGGAACACGTCCGAACCCGATGGCGGGAAAAAAACAATCTAAGATGGAGTCGACGCCCATGCGCAATGGAGCTGAAAGGGAGGAGTCCCTCGGTCTCGTGACTCGAAAAGACTTCTTCGAAGAAAAACAACTTGTAACACTCCGAGCCCAAGACTAGATGGCAGGATAATGCACAGCATGTGTATCTGCAGCTACACATGCCATCAAACATATATATATATATATATGTATATATATATATATATATATTTTTTTTTTCGGTGGATACATAATCATCCCGCAGATTTCACAGTTTATCACTACTCCTTCCAAGAATCCAAGTAGTCTGGAAAACCTTGCAGAAACAAACCAAGATGGCTATGACGACAAATACATCACACAACAAGACTTCAAACTTTGGGATCCAACTGATCACAGCAATAGCTCATCAAGGTAGGGAAAGGGCGGCGAAGATCTGAGGGAAAATAATCTATCTACTAGAATCATTATTTGCGAAGATAAGTCATTTTTTGCTTCTGATGGATACAAATTTCTACAATTTATTCACCCTATAAAGTCCGAAAGCAGTACCTTTTCAGAATGGGGGAATGAGCATGATAGTTAACCAAGCAAATCATGCAAAACAGCCCTGTCAAACTACTCATTTTCTGTGGGACATGTGAGGCAACAGTACTTTGCAACCACATGCAAGGAGAACCATGAAGCAGCTGGGCAGATCACAGTTTACAACCATTTAGTTGTACGTAGTTAATAAAGCACTTAGTGTGTGTAAAATTATATGTAAAACCAAACGTAGAATCACAATCATTACCTTTCACCACATCTATATAAAAAGAAAATAAACCAATTCATTTAAGTTTTGCAGAGTTCAGAAGTAGATAAGACGACAAAAGTGCATCAACAGAACTCCATAAATTTAACAAGGTTACAGTTCAGCTGAGTATTCTGTCCATTTAGGCTCTGTACCAGAGATCTGCCTACAAGTTCCTATTTGGAGCTGATATAAACTCTTTCACAATAACTTTCTACGACCATTTGACAGAACTGGACATATGCATAAAATATGTAAAATAGTCTCTTTGTGGCTATAAAGCCTTGCATTGGACCATGTTACTTTAGACTGACAAAAGTTGAACACTACAAAGAAATAACCTGCAAATAATATTTAAGAGTATGAAAAGGAAGCATTAATGCAGTGGACTATTGTACTTGTGATATGAAAATAATCTTTTGCTGTTACTCTCAAGACTAATTATGATATGTGAAGGATTTTTTTTTTATTTGATGAGAAGTAGGGAAAGTATATTATGTGCATGGGTATGGATTAGAGAAGTATTATGACTATTTTTTTAAACTTAAGTGGAGAGCAGTTGAATTGAATAAGTGTATTATTATTGAATATCCGATGAATATGTATTTTTGAATGATCAATAAATAGAATGAAGAAGTGAAAATGTCTGAGCCGCTAGAATTATATACAAGAGAGAAGTTTCCAGAACATTGAAATAAAAGGTAGGCTTGGGTTTTGTATTCAAATTTGCAGTTTGGCCCTGTTCCAGCAGCCATACTTATACGGGGGGTTGCTTTACAATACCTTTGCACGTGGAAACAGTTATTTGAAGGAAAATGTCCCATCCTGTACAGCAGAAACTTCAACTTGAAATTAAGTGAAAATTCAACTTTAAGATATTGCTGGCATGTTGACTACACATACAAATGTTAGCACCATTCAAGCATGCAACTTTTAAGCAATGATTTCTTTATCACAGAGTGGTGAGATTCTTTTTACAATTCTATTAACTAAGGTCTTGAAAACCACATGCGAGTTTGGCGCTTCCCACAAATCCTTAAGGTTTAGTGCAGTTATGGAATTATCTAAATGCATGCACCATGATTATTAGCTCTACGGTGCATAAATTCTCACCATACCCGATAATTTAGTGTATTCCCTGAGGCATCTTTTATTTGCTTACAGGTATTTATACGCTAAGCTAATTGTTGGGAAACTAAGCCAAACTCACCTGAGCTTACATGGCATTATTCAGTAATATAAACGGCTGTCTAAGTGGAAGCTGGTACAACATCCAATAACACTGCATCATTCTCCCTCTAATAAATTTCAGATCCATATTTTAAAGTGGGGAATAATTTGCTGTTCATCACTATAAGGATTGGATCCAGAGATGGACCAAGTTATTTTGTACAGCTTTATAACAAAATAGCAACAATCTGGGTTTTGACCTTGATACTTGCAGGAGCATCTAGAAATTGTCAGACTAATAAATATTACAACTAGGTATGTATATAGCACTGAGATTTCCAGTTTCTCTTCAAGGTAGCATATTGCAGTCTTTTTTAAACAATTTTTCAAAGTTTAAGATCTTATTCTTTTTCATGTTTATCTCCATATTATTTGTTTTGATTAAAGCCGCAAAGGGAGTAATTATTTTCTGTAAGCAAACTGAAGTCTGTTTTAAAATCACAATTATCATCTGATTATATTAAAGACTTGCAACAGGTTTACAATTTAGCCAAGGGGGTTAAAACTTTGTTAGGTGAGCAAGAGGCTCAAGACAGCAATATACAAGTTAAATAGCAATGGGGACAACACATACTCTTCTTTAATGCCATGATTTGTGACCATTGTCTTAGTTAAAGTGGCTCCATCGCTCAACTTAAGAGCAACCCAAGTGTCTGTTTGTAACATATTAATTACACAGTAAAGTGGTGTTGGTACATTCTACTCTTTAAGCTTTGGCCACAATAGCAGAAATCAGATATTAAATCTACAGAACAGGCACGGAAAGAGTTTCTATTGAGTAAGGAACTTCTCAATTAAAATTGCTAAAGCCATCAGATTCGAGACGGTACTAACTTCTGATAAACATCCCAGCTGATTCAGTGGTATAATACCAAGCTGCTCAGCCCACATCTTCAAGCGCTTCAGTAGTAGTGATGCAAGAAATTTAGCTTCTGTGTTTATCAAGGCAACTAGCATAACATTAGCTCGACTACCTGGGCATCTGCTCTTAAAAACTGGGTGCAGAATGGTACCTCATCAGAGTCTGGAATGAAAATCAAACATAGATATTGGTTAAACAGAGAAGTGGGGTCTTTTTGAAGAGTGATGCAGGTAGGTTGTTTAGACCTGGGGTGACATCTTGTTTTGATTTGGTAATGACCATTCACAGTTGCATATCATCAAAATAGATGTTACAAACATCACACAAAACTGAATCATTTTTTTTTCCTGTAATTGCTGCTGTTCCACCTTATTCATACAGTTTAGCCACATGGGTAATCCAATCGTCCTCTCTGATGCTCGTATTGTTTTCTTGCTGGTTCTCAATGATTAGATTACTCACGAAGTCCCAGAATTGCTTAGTATTGTTGGTTCTACAATAATTATATAGACAATTTTTCCTTTTCCTCTAGATTCCCTTTTTATATGAAGATCTTAATTCATGCTCTTGGTGGTGTTGAGTCAATCTCAAAGTTGGAAGCAATTTCCTTTTCTCTACATTTAACGTACTTTTTTTTTGCTGTGCCTAGATTTTAGAATACCACAAATTTTGCTGTCAGTGTGGTACCATACTCAAGGCTCTCGCACAGTGTGCTGTACCGAACAGTTCCAAAAGTACAGTTACAAGCTGGGAATGTTTGCAGGATTTATTGAACCGTCCGTGTTCATTTGCTTCTTCCCCAGGTATACACCCTGTGTTTAGAAAGCTGGTTGACTACTGCATTATTTGATCTAGGACAGGACCTTACCATTTTAACCTTTTTTTTATTTTATTACATGCACATGAATGTCCAATAAAGGTTTACGTCTCTTGAAGTATAGACCTATCATTTATTATGGTAATCAAATGTGGGAAGTGATCACTTTCCATTAGTGCTTCAATTCTAACAGATTTTACTTCATTAAACATATTTGCAGTTCTTAAAGTATAATCTACAAGAGATTTTTTCAGAGTAGTAGTGCGGCTTAGAACTGTAGGTTGATTGTCTATAAATAGACCATTTGAAATTCTCATATCATCTGAATGATACAATTCACCAAATAATTCACCCAAGTCATCTCTTTTTTTTTTATTTGTCAAGGGATATTCAGCAGTAGGTATATTCCATAAATAATTTTTGGAATATTTCTTACTCTGAGTCTTCAAGCTCAGGTATTAGATGTAGATTAAAATCACCGCTTAGGAGTCAGTATGCTGCATTTTTAAATAAATAAAAATATCTATTCTAGTTTACTAATTGGCATTTTTTATTGCTTGCTGGGGGTTAATGTAAATATCTGGAAGCACTTACATTGCCTTAATTCGAGAAAGAGCCCAATTCTTTTTCTCATAATCCCAAGTAATCAAGGTGCATTTACGGTAAATTCAGAGAAACAATTTCAACTGCAAATCTACAGCTATGTAAATAGACAGGCTGCCTTTCAGCCAGCCTTTATTATGTACTCTTGTTGCTGAAAGATGATATTTGATGTATCCTACTGCAGGGCATTAAGATTTGCACGAAGTTTCTTGAAAGGGTAATATGTCGAACTTTTGCTAAAATGTTATTACATCGTCATCTAGACGTGCGCTAGTCAGCGCTCCTCTGTTCCACAAACAAATCTATTATTATAATTATAGATGTCTTGGAACAGGGTTTCTGTAACATTAATTCTTTTATGTAATACGGACAGGAGCCAGCTCCAAACTGATTGCTCTTGCAGCTTACCTACATAAACCTTGCATTGTCGCTTCCAATTATTTCCCACATAGATTTTTAGGCCTATAGGTTCTGTGTTTTTTTTATTTTCTGGGACTAAGAATAGAGAGGTATGTGGCATGACTGTATAACCCCAAGTCTGAATGATTCCAGTTCTCTATGTTTCACAGGTAGGAGAATATCTGGGTAATGGGATTATCAAATAGTAACTTTTGTGCATATATTTCATTTGCAAAGGTGCTCGCAGTCCAAGTAACAAAAGGAATTTCATTAAAATACGGATGAGTAGGAGGCTAAAAAAATTATATTCTTTATAAACGTAACTTTATGAGTGCTAGAGCGTTAGTTGATTGTAAGAGTTTTAACATGTTGCCCCTGTTTAATATATTGAAGTTACCTTTGGATTTAAAGTTGGGTAGAGTAATAATATATTTGAAACGTTGGAATTTTGATTCATAAACTCCTCTTTTGGTGGACTCTGATCATCCACTATATTCGAATTCGCAGAACAGGTTTGTGCTTCAAAATTCTTACCCAGTTGTGAAAATGTTTTCAACAAAATAGTTTGGATGCTATCTACTTCCATTTTTTTAGCTGTTGTAATTTTCTCTTTTCTATTAGATACAGTATTCAGTGTCTTACAATTTCCAATAAGATCTTCAGTGAAAGATTGAAAGTTTATAGGATCTATTTTTAGAGAAAGGGTGGTGCTCTTTGTTTTCTTGAGTGTATTGTTTTAGCAAATCTTCAACTTTTGTTTTTCAACTGACTATTACCAATTTAAAATATTCACTTTGGATTTAAAAATTGGAAACAATTTGAGCTTTTTGGAGGGCTGATATGGAATACAAGGGCGGATACCTTTTTGTTAAGAGACTTTCAACGTCTTTTCCTTTCGGTCACTGGCATGTAAGAATCCACCAAATTTGGGTTGGTACCCACTTTTACTTTTCCTTCACATTTCTCCTTGGTCCATTCTCTCATGAATGTTTTGATATGGCAATGTAATCGACATCCAATGTGTAATGTACCAGCACAGTAGAAATGCTAACTAAATCAGAATGCAACTTTTGGGTACTTGAGTAGTTTTGGGCACTTGTATCTTTAGCAATTTCAAATTATAATTAATCATTTAGTGTTGCTGTTATGTTGAGTTTAGTAGACTGATGTGGGGTGCAGACTTTGGGCCTGATTACAAATTTGGCGGCAGTATTTGCTGACCACCAAACCTGTGGTGAGGAGACAGCCATCACAGTGACAGTCTCCCCACCGGCCCGATTACGACTTCCTCACTGGGCTGATGGGAGGGAACTCAGTGGGAAAGGTGCGCCAGCATTGCCGCCGGCTCATAATAGAGCCGACAGCAATGATGCTGCATGCAGGGGGCACCAACAGACTTGAAATGTGTACTGTCAGTACAGCAGACAGTGCGCATTACGAGGGTGCGGGACAGGAGGGCACCTGCACTGCCCATACCATAGGCAGTGCAGACCCCCCCCGCTTTCAGCACCACCCTTGCTGATTACAACATGCACCGCCATCATCTCATCGGGGATCAGAGATCCTAGTGGGGACAGCGGTAAATTGGCGGGTCTGCCCGCCAACCTCATAATGTGGCAGTCGGACTGCCACAACCACGGTGGTCCGACCTCCACTGCGAGTCTGGCAGTCTGTGGACCGTCAGACTCGTAATAAGGCTCTAAGTTTCTAGAAATGCTTTTGTTGAATACATATTAATCTCTTTGTTGCAATAAGTTATTATTTTTATTTCTTGAACCAAAGATTTTAGGATACTTGGAAGAGTTTCTAGTGTATTTATTATAGGTCAGCGTGCACAAGAGTTAGAGTGCATTGTCTCAGTCTTTGCCCTATGTATTAGTTCATACAGACATTCAATCCCTGCTAGATTATGGAGAATGTCAATTTGTAGTTCTAATTTATCAGATTGGATATTAAGAGTTTTCACTATGACATCAAAGTAACCAAGTAGGGATTTCCAAATCGGAGAGTTAATCAGGTTTATAGTCTCAGTATCCAGTAAATTAAAAACTTTAGACTTAAAAAAAGAAGCTACATCTTTCATAGGAGTAGTGCAGGAAATCAAGCTTAAAGGAGGACATTTTTTCCCCCTCTTTGTCCACTTGCACACTAGTAGTATTGATCGACTCATGAGGGCTAATAACAAGAAATTGCCTGTCAATTGCTGATCCTTGTTGGTGTGGGCCTCATCTGGAATAATATTGTATAATATGCTGAGAATTTTGGAAATCTGTTATCAACCCCTCTTGTTGAATAATTGAAAGGATTGATTTCTCCTCTTTAAAGGTTGTATTTATAGATTGGGGAGAGGGTGTGTTGGGTTGATGATTGTAAGTGTGATTGTCTGTATCAGATGCTATTATTGTTTGCTTAAAGTATTCATGTAATGCCTTAGAAGAATCTGATGTACATGCTTTACCACCCAGGACCTTTTTGTGTATGTTGAGAGGGACAGCAAGTTTGTCCTTCGTCTTTTCTCCTTTTTATATTTTGTCAGTGGGGCTGCAACCATTCTAAGATGGCCAGACCACATCTTAGGTTGTCCCCAAGACAAATCAGTGGAAAATTCACATGAAATGTTTTGATTGTAACACCTTTCTAGGTACACCACCGTAGACCAATCTTTAAATAGAGCACAGAGACACAGCATACAATGCTCTGGGGGCTGGGTACAGTGGTGAGACTCCATCTGTCTCTACATGCCTCTCCTTCACTCTACACTAAAATATTAAGGGGAACACAGTGACATAAATAGGGACTTAATTAGATGCAGCAAAAGTGCTAGTTAAAGTTTATACTTTGGAAGACGCTTCTTTCCAACTCCAGAAACTCTGGGATCCAAACCTTATTCTACTACATCCACAGTCTAAACTGGGTTTTAATTTTATCTCCATACAACTGTGTCACTGGATCTGTCAGAAATCTGAACGGTAATGAGTATTTTTTTGTTCAGTCGACAGTTGCAGCAAATTCTGTTTTTCTATTAATCAAGATGATATGACTGTAAATGTAGAGACATCCACAGGACATTCTGAACATGGGTTAACAATCTCAATAAAATAGTATGCCAGGTTCCTTCTGCTAAGAATACTACAATTTGGTAAATGAGCTTTGTAAAAAGCAAAGTCACAAATCACGATTAGTGTGACCAAATCAAAATAACACTAGTCTTATACAATGCACGTTCACTTTCCAGGTCAATGTTCAGGAGTAAATTGGATAACTCAATCCAAATACTTGTTGCGGTTTCATTTTGCTCAATTACACCCTAGCTTCAGCTTGCTCAATTCGACCCCAAAAGGGCATCAAGTAGCACCGGGGGCTACCTTCATGTGGAACACCTACGGAGCACGAGCAACCCCCATGCCCGAACAACAGCTACCACCACGAACTGTCAGCCCACTCACCTGAAAGCCCTCCACCAGTGAAATATGTAGTAGCAGCAGCTCCTGTCTCAAAAGCAAGCCTGCTAACTGCCGGAGTTGAAGAGGTTGCCAATAGATCAGCACACCAAATCCTCCCCTCCCAGTCTGGAGCAACTAGACGTCTGCATTTTGGGCCTTCTGGAGTCGTCTGTTATGGGGCGCATGGAGGAGTTCGTCAAGACTATGCTATCTGGATTATTTCCTGGGGAGCTCTACCGGATGCTGGTGGTGAAGGCCCACAGATCTCTGGGGCCGTGACCTCCATCGGGGTCCCCGCGCCCCCCATTATTGTACGATTACTCAACTACAGAGACAGAGACAGAGGCACTATACTTCGACTAGCCAGCGAGCACAGGCCGGTGGTATACAATAACGTGGGACTGAACTTTTTCCCTGATTACACTCCTGGGGTGCAGGCTGCCACCAAGACCTTCCTCGCGGTTAAACGCGTTTTAAGCCAGACGGAAGCGAAATATTCCCTCATTAACCCTGCAAAGCTGCAAGTCCAAAATAAGGGCAAGTTGCATTTTTTTTTTTTTTTTTTTTTTACAGACCCGAAACTGGCTGCAAGGTTTGCTAAATCTGTCCCCAAGAGGGCGTAGTCGGTCAGCCCGCGTTCCGCTGATGATTCCGGAGGTTCTCTAAGTGATAATGACTAAATATACACTTCTACTTAAGCCTCATTTGACCCTATCCGGAGCCGTGCAGCCTGCAACTTTGTGGCTGATTTGACTAATGGGGCGGGCTGCTTTGCAATATTCCCCTTCATTGTTGGTCCCCCTGCCACTCCATCCGCCTGGGATGGGTTTCGGACGGCCTTGTTGACGTCCCGCTGGTTGAGTCCATTTCAAATGTTTGCCGTCATGTTGTGGGAACTGCATTTGGGGATGGGTGGGCTTATCGCACTGACCCTTTTGGGGGGAGTCTGCGTGTGTGGGGGGGGTGGGAATGTTCTGTGTTAGGTTTGTACCCTCTCTTTCATTCCTTCTGCATCGGTCCCCTTCCCTGCATGCCGTGGACGCTGCTTCTGCGATGTCATGGGGAGATGTATGGTTAGATAGGTAGACGCTATGGCGCAAGATAGTGTGAAGCCTGTGCGCTGCCTCGCTTAGAATGTCCGTGGGCTGAATGGTGAGCGCAAAATGCGGTTGATATCAGCGTATGTTCAGCGACATGCGGTAGACATTTGCATGTTACAGGAGACCCATCTGGTGGATGCCTCCAAGCATCGGCTGAAGGCTGGTTGGATTGGCGAATGGCATGCTGCGAAGTACTTGCGTTACGCGCGAGGTGTGGCGATTTTGATTCGGAAGGGGCTGCAGTGGCACACTAAGAAGGTGCTTGTTGTTCCTAATGGTCGCTATGTTATACTGCAGGGAACACTGCTTGACAGACCGTGCAGATTGGTGCGCTGCGTGGGCCAAATTCTGATGACCCTGAATTCTTTGGAGAAGTAGCGAGATTAATTGATTCGATGGGTCCCAGGCCCTTGCTTTGGGGGGCGATTTCAACGTGATGCTGGATTTTGAGGCGGATCGCAAAAGCCGGGCCAGACTACAGCATGTGGCGGCTGCCCGGGCCCTGTCCTGGGTGATGGCTGATGGGGCCGTGGTGGATTTATGGAGAGAAAAACATGGTACTGATAGGGAGGCACTTAATTATGTGCACCGCAGTTGGTCCCGTATAGACCACTGGCTTGGTATTAGGGATGTGACGCTCTAGGTGTGGTCCATTGAGCATAAGGCCCGCACTGTCAGATCATTCTCCATTCATGTTGGAACTGGCTGTTCCGGGTGGCCCGGGTCGCGCCTTTATATGGAAGCTTCCCTCCTGGTGTGCTGAAGGACCAGGTATTCAGAGATGAGGTCTGTAACGCTATTGTACACTACTTTGCGGAGAACCGGGGGTCGGTGGCCTCTGCCGGTACTGTGTGGGAAGCCTTTAAGGTGGTGATCCGGGGGATTTGCCTCTCTAAACATCATGGTGTGTTGAAGGTGCTGCGGAGGAAGCTAGCGGAGTTGGAGGCCCAGATTGCTGGTCTTGAAAGACGCTTGGTTTCAAACTGGTCGGCAGACCTGTTGGCGGCTTTGAGCGGGAAGATGACACAGTTTGAGGAGGCTGCCCTCTGCGAGTTCTGCTTTTTAGGGAGAAACGCTATGGCGAGGAGATAAGGCGAAGGTGTTAGAGCTGGCTGCACACTAGCCGCAATGCTCCGCAAGCCGTGGGCAAGTAACTATATTGTCGAGCTGACTGACTCGTCTGGTGCAAGACGCACTGGCACTGATGAGATCAAGAGTATCCTCACTGACTTCTATTCAAACCGATATGCTGAGACCCCTGGGACGAACACAGTATCAATCGCTAGCTATTTTGAAGATATTAGCCTTTTGTGGTTTGAGAGTGTGCACCGACAATATTTAGATACCCCCTTTTTGGTAGATGATGTAGTTCAGGCAATACGCGGTTTACCTGGGGATAAAGCCCCTGGACTTGACGGTCTGACGCCGCCCTTTTATAAGGAGTATGCTGATATATTGGATCCTCACCTCCTGGAGGTGTACGCGGAGGCTCTTGAGACTGGGATCCTTCCATTCTCGCTGTGCAAGGCTCTTATCGTGATCATTTTAAAACCTGGGAAGGACCCATGCTCCTGTGATTCCTATAGGCCTCTCTTGTTAAAAAATATTGACACTAAGATCCTGGCAAAACTGATTGCAGCACTTTTGCAGCCCCTCCTTCCTACTCTGGTGCTGCCGGACATGTCGGGTTTTGTGCCGGGCCGCTCCACCCTAGGATTGATCCTGAAGATTGTATGGCGGCGGTGTTCCTGGATGCAGCTAAGGCCTTTGACTCTCTGGCATGGCAATATATGTTTGCCTTGCTGGCTCGGTGGGACTGAGCTCAAGATTCATTCAGCTGATTTGCCTGCTATACAGGCAGCCTCCGCGTGGCTGAGAGTTAATGGTACCATATCTGATCCATTCCCTATTGCCAGAGGCACTCGCCAGGGATGCCGACTCTCTCCGTTACTTTTTGCTGTTCTGATGGAGCCGCTTGCGTCAACATCATAATCACATGGGCTTGGCCTTCCGGCAGCACCCGGTGCTAATATCCACGTACGCAGGCGATGTTGCTCTGTATGTTCGTGATCCTCAGCGGCACCTAGATGCCTTGCTGGATGACATAGCTGTATTTGGATGGATATCCGGGATCACCATTAACTGGTTTAAATCGGTGGTGATGCACCTCTCTGCGGATATGGTACAGTTCTCCTCTCTATACCCCCTCTGTTGGGCTGAGGGACCAGTGAGATACCTGGGTATGTGGCTGAGCAGGGACACAGACATGCTCTGGTCAGCTAACAGGGCCATTACGTGGTTGGAAGAGAAGACAGAGAGGTGGCGCTCTCTGCCGCTTTAGCTGGCGGATCACATTGCTATAGCGAAAATGGTTGTGCTGGACAGGTTTCTGTACCTCTTTATCAACATAACTCTGGTTCTCACTGCTAGCTTTTTTTTTTAACGGCTTCGAACTGCTCTTGTAACCTTGGCCTGGGCTGGGATGGCCGATGCCCCAGAATATCACTGGAAAAATGTATGCTTCCGTTTGAACAGGGTGGGCTGGCGGCATCGGACTTGGCACTATACTACCACTGTGCTCAAGCCTACTTTGCACATTTTTGGATAAACCCTATCACAAACTTACCCCACTTGGCGCCTGAAAGTGATGCTGTGTGGCCAGATAGACTACCGAGGGTGCTGGTTGGGCGGCCTAGGCCCAGACAGTGGGGGGTTGACACAGTGGCTTGCACGGCGAGAGCTTGGACGGCACTACTGAAACGCACAGCTGTGGGGGAGACCTTTGATCCCTCTATACCAGTTCTGGACGTGGGCTGCACCGACTATATTTCCTTAGGGTTCATGCTATGCTACATGTGCGCTACCCCTGCTTCCCTGCAATGCCCGCGGCATGTGGGGCGCTGGAGCTTCTGTATCAAACGCAATACCCGCACAGGCTCATTACCAGGTTATATGTCTGCATCCAGCGTGAGGTGCAAGGGACAGAAGCTAAAGCCAAAGCCCATTGGGAGATGGACATAAAGGAAACCATTTCCGATGAAGAGTGGCGACGCTGCTGTGTGCCTATGCGAGTGCTGTCCCCCAATTACAGATTGCGCCTTATACATTTTAATTCCTACATCGCTTATATTACACTCCTCTTAGGCTGAAGGATATGGGCCTCCGGACTGAAGCGCATTGCGTGGGATGCATGGCCCCTGATGCAGACTTCTTGCATCTGGCGTGGAGCTGCCTGGCGCTGTGTGTGTATTGGGCGGAGGTGTTGCAGGCGATTGAGGGGATGACGGAGACCCAGCTGACGCACATCCCTAAGCTTGCCCTTCTGGGATACATTGAGGAACTCCCGGTTGCGCACAGGTCATTGATGGGACTGTTATTGCTGTTGGCCAAGCACAGAGTTGCGATGTGCTGGAGGAGACGTCGAATTCCCCGCTGTGCTGAATGATTAAGTGATGCCTCTTATTGTCAGGAACAGCTGCTGGTATACTGGGACCTCATGCCGGAGGTATCCCGACCGCAGGATATATGGGCCCCCCTGCGCTCCTTCTTGCAGAATTGTTCACTGACCAACATGCAGTAATTTCACACCCCAAGTGATTGCGCAACAATCATGCTGCCCTGATATAGTATTGTATGTTGTGGTATCACTGGCTGTATTCATGTCGACGTCTTGGCGGCTGCAATGATGTTCTTATTTCCTTCCCTCCTCCCTCTGTTGCATACTACTCTTTTCTTCTCTACCTTTGGTTGCTTCCTTCCCTGCTTCTTGTTTTTTATATGTGCTGGTCTCTTTGGCTTGCTTTTATTACATATTTGGAGGTCTCATTGATGCGAATTGGACACCATTGCGGTTGATAGAGACTATTTGCCTTTATGCTGAGCTCAACGTCTTTTGGGTACTAGACCTTAATGCTCCTTATCTTATATTGTACCTATAGAGCGAATTGATGACCTCACCGTTTTGTATGTTTGTTGCTGTTCTTAATAAATGCTAATAAAAAAATCTAAGAAGTTAGTAGTGAGACAGCAATGAGTAGCAGAAAACCAGAAACTGACGGCAGCGCACCTAACATAACTTGGCGATATCACATCCAGAAACATTTGAAGTTAAAGCTGTGTGGCACTACCTGGTGGTGCTGGAAAGTCACTGCTAGTGGAGGGAGGCGAGGGGGTGTTAAACTTTCCAGACTACTCTAAAGCCTTTGAGGATTATTCATAAGGTGAGGTATCTGTCGGAAGATTTATCCATCAAAAATAAATATTTACCAACTACTCAACTGAAAATTGATGCAAATTTATGTTATGTGGGGCCAGATGAAGGAAACTAGCAAATTGCGACTTGCAATTTGCGAGTCTGTGCGACTCGCAAATTGCAAGTCGCAATTTGCTATGCAGAAAGGTGTCTCAGACACCTTCTGCGAGTCGCTATGGGGTCGCAAAGACCCACCTCATTAATATTAATGAGGTGGGTCGCAATTTGCGCCCCCATAGCGACTCTGGGCACTCACGGGGATGGAGGCCTGCTGGGAACAGCAGACCTACATGTTCGTGACTGCTTTTAAATAAAGCAGTTTTTTTTTTTTCCAAGTAGAGCTGCACTTAGAAAAAAAAACGAAACCTTTAGTTTCGGATTTTTTCAGGGCAGGTAGTGGTCCCTTGGACCACTGCCTGCTCTGAAAAAATAATTTTGGGTCCAGTCACAAAGGGGAAGGGGTCGCATGGGGACCCCTTCCCGTTTGCGAGTGGGTTACCATCCACTTCAAGTGGATGGTAACTGTGACTCCATTTGCGACCGCATACGCGGTCGCAAATGGAATTGCATACCACTGCGACTCGCAAATAGGAAGGGAACACCCCTTCCTATTTGCGACTCGGAAATGCATTTTGCGAGTCGGTTCCGACTCGCAAAATGCATTTCTGCATAGCAAACACGCATTTGCGAGTCGCAAACGGCGATTTTCGCCATTTGCGAGTCGCAAACAGTTTGCTACATCTGGCCCGTGGTGTCTTATACTACTGCTAAATTTGTAGAAAGGATAACCGCAGGTACCCTAAGTTCCTCGGAGATCGTGACTGCTGGTGTTCCTGATCAGGTTTCCGAACACCAAGGATGCCTACTCTTAATTTCACCGCTTATTATATTACACACAGAATCTCAGCCTCAGTTCCAATCTATTATTTTCTCATGAATGAAACAACAAACCACTGATAATAGTAAAAGTGAGTGGGAGGAGTTGTTTTGGGGTGAACGACAGCAAGACAAAGGCTGCGTAATCTGATAATGTTTTGAAGAGAATTCTTAGTAGTGTTTGCTTCTCCTACTGTTACTAAATTATTAAGGCCAAAACAGTGTGGCAAAACTGTAACTGTATAATCAAGTAATTAATAGTAATAATAGCAAACCAATTCTCCTACAAATGCACAGAGCTTAAAGCTTGCCCCTTCATCTTTCAAGAAATCACCAAGCTCACCCACACTTGTTTTCCTCAATGCCACCATTAAGGTAATGAAAGTCATAATCTCAGTTGAAAACATACACCCGCACCCCTCACACACACACACACACCCACCTACCCCTCTGTTAACCTTAATGGTGATAAAATATGCAAGAAATAGCCTGGCTCCGAAAGTAGGCTGTACATAAACATCATACATCTCACTGCCACTAGCATACAGTGAAGACAACACTCATACATACCTGAATAGCAGGCACCAGAGTGAAGTAACCAATTAGTATGATTCCAAGCTCGGTGGCCATGTTCTTCATAATGGACCAGCTCTCATTGCTAAGACCTGGAAGACAGAAGGAGAACATTAAAAAAAATAAAGACAGAGTGTATAATAGGAAAAATCTAGGATTCACTGGTTTCATATAGTGTGCAGTATAAAATGGCCTTATTCAAACAACTGGGAACTGAAATCAACTAGTGTAAGGATGTCCACATAATTCCGGGATGGACCGTTCCATGCCATGTTGACAGGCTAACCACTAGCTACGTAAATTCATTTTATATACATATATCTTTTGTGATTATTCTGTGCAGCCCTACCTCTGATGTAAAACATGGCAAGCATGTTATTAGAACTGCTTTCCCCCACAATAGTGGAGGGAATTCTTGCAGTACTGGTCTGATAGCTTGAAGCTACTGGTAGTTTATGTGGCATCCCTGATGCTGAAGGGTCTATGTCCCTTGGACAGCCATCTCGCAGTTTGGAGCCCTGCAACCCATGGGAGACCAATCAGAGGTGATAAACTTGAAGAACGAGGTCTAGAAACAGCCTGCCAAAGAGCAGATTGTTGCTGTTTCAGCAGACAATGCAAGACCCTGATTGTTACCAACACTAGACCCCCCCCCCCAATGTTCTACTGCTTAAGCTCACTGCCTTGTGAGGCATTTCTGCAGATGGGCACATGTGCAACAAGGGGCACTGTAAAACTGCTATGATAGAAGCCATTATCCTCAAATGTTTCATGACAGTTCTGACAGTAATTGGATGGTGTGCCTGTAAAAAACAAGGCAGCAGCTGTTGGAATGCCATCATCCTCTGGTTATTGGGATATGCATAGCCTATCACTGCAATTAGGATGGATCCCAGAAGGGACTGACCCTGCTGCAGATGGAGAAGTATTTTTTTCATAATGATGTGAAACTATGCTGTGAAGTAGGGACACACATTATGAGTGTGCTAGACATCATCGCTTAATGCTGCTCTTGATCAGCCAGTGCATGGCGTTTCTCTGTAGGTGCACTGCAACCAGCACTAACTCTGTAAACACCACTGGAGCTGTAGTGACTCTGAACACCTTGAACTGGTAGTGTCATCCACTTACCACAAATCTATGGCACTGCAATACACCAGTTGGATTGGGATGTGAAAATATGTCTTTCAGATCAAGGGCTGAGATAAGTCCCCACGGTGAAACAGTGAGGTGACGTCTTGTGAAGTGACCATATGTAAGTGTTCGGAGAGGATGAATCTGTTTAATGGCCAAATGTAAAGGATTGGCTGTAGGGAGCTGTCCTTTTTGGGATTAAAAAGTACAAGGAATACACCACCCTGCTATGTTGGGGGTGTAGGTATGGTTCTAGTGCACCCTTTTGTAATAGCACCTGAATCTCTTCCACTAAAGGAGAAGGTGGTCTGTACACAGTATGTTGTGGCTGGGTAGGACTTGGTAGGGGTTGAGTGAAATTCAAAACAGTATCCTTCTCATACAATCAAGAGTGCCCACTGATCTGAGGTGAAGTTTTCAGACTGAACCAGGAAATGCCTCGGTCTTCTCACAAAAGAGGTGATGTGGTCAGGGGGAAGAGTCCCTTAGAGTGCCAACTCTGCCTATGCACCTCCATTTCTACTCCAGGCCCCTCCCTGGAAAGTCTTAGGTTGCTGGGAGTCCTGAAATGGCAGTTGGTACTGATGGCATGGAGATCTCTGACCTGAGCCCGCCAGTTTACCATTTCCACTGCTTTGGTGCTTCTGAGAGGCAGATCTGGGTCAGTGGAACTGTAAGGCACAAATAGATTCGTAGATGTTGGTGTATTTTGTAATATTTCTGAGCAGCTGGTGAACCTGGGTGTTATAATTATAAAGTGTGTTCACTTCTAGGTTTTCCCGTTCTCTAATTATATTGCAATTTATTTAGGTATAGGTTTCAGATATAAATGCACATATATTCATGTAGTCATATATTGCAATTTTTTATGGACTGAATGGTAATTTTCCAGTGGTGGTTTTTTTTAATTAATGAACAAGGTTTCATAGAAGCTGCTAACTTCAATTCCTGTTTTTTTTTAAACAGGAAAGTTTTCGCCCCATAAGTATCACTGCCACTATTTTGCTTGTTTCTAATCACATTTAATGCACTAGGATAGGGTTTTGATTTTACATGAATATTGAAATAGTATTTCTGGTTTCCTAGTGTACTTGACTGACTTTCCATGAGGAAAAAGTTAAGGCTCCACTAACTGTCCATGTGATCTGTCACAGGACGGATCGTTACTTGGAACGCATCTTGCTTAAATAATACTCAAGTGGGTCAGTGGGCTGCAGGGTGGATGCAGTCCATCTGGCATTCTGTCTCAGGTTGGCACATTGAGAAGTCCCAAAAGGTCTAGAAAGCCTATTAATGGAATGTGTTCTGGTAAGAAATCCGGAAGATGTATCCTGGGGCCAAGCAGATGCTCGCTTTCAAAAGGGAGTTCAAGAGCTGTTGTAAACCCTACAATCTAAACCCTGACACACTAAGCCAAACATGCCAATAGAGGAGAATGTTGGTATTAATACCCCTCACTGCGATATTTGCCACATCCAGTGTGTACGTTATAATGGCACTGCTGACAGTTTCCCCTCATTAAAGAACTCTTGTGCTGTCCAAAGCACTGCTGATATGTATTTTACCAGCTCCTCTATCTCCATCTAGTGGTAACGGACTTACCTGGAGATAAGGTCCATCCTATCGGCAATACACCAGTGTGTGACCAACTGCTTTCATGTGACATCAGTTTGCTTAGACTCCTTGTCCGGCGGACGAGTATCTCCTGTGACTTGTTCAGAAGCCCTCTTATAGTCTGTGGGCACAACTAAGGAGTCGGGACAATCAGTCCACGGATATAAGCTGGATCATCTGGGGCAGGCCTGTATTTTTTCTCTGCATCGAGAGTAACTAACCTGATTTAACTGGCTCCTTAAAATTACTGCTGGCTGACTTGAGAATTCCCTTGAGCATGGACAGGTAGTGGACCGCACACTCTTCCTTGGACACAGTTTCAACTAAGCAGATGTCCTCGTCTTTCACGGTCTGGAGTATGACCGGTGATGTGCAGCACTTTGTATTACTGCATGGTATCCAGTAGGAATGGATGATGGAATAACGAATGCTGGAACCACGCATGCCTAAACAACGCGGTCGGAACAACAACCACGTTGTTACCACGCATTTCTTTACAACGATTTTTCATTGTAAAAGCACGGCTAGTAAAGGCATGTGTGGGAATGGCATGCATGTTTCTAGCATGTGACCCCCCACCTGTTTTATGTCCCAGAAGTACCCCACCCCTAATACTAAAACTACCCCAACTCCCATCCCTAAAACAAAACTACTCCGGATACCTCCCAACCAACCTGAGCCCTAAACCCTTCCCAAACCTTACTCACTGCCCTAAAAACAACCAACCCCCCCCACACCCTGCCCCCCCCCAAAGAAAAACTACACCGACCTCCCACCGCCAAAAACCAATCTACCCGACCCCTACACTCCCAAAAACCAAACTACCCCATCCCCCACCCCCAAAAACCAAACTACCCCGACTCCCTACCCCCAAAAAACAAACTACCCCGACCCCCAAAAAAACAAACTACCCTAATCCCCCAAAAACAAAAGTAACCCGATCCCGCACCCCCACAAAAGTACCCCTCACCCCCAAAAACAAAACTATCCCCATCCACCCACCCCTAAAAACAGAACTGTCCCGATCCCCCGCCCCTAAATAATAAAAATAAAAAATAAAAAAACTACCGACCCCCCACACCCCAAGCCCTTAATCCACCCTCTCACCCCTAAAAACTACCCCCGAACCCTGCTCTAGCCCCACTTCCCTGACCACATCCTCCTCTCGCGAAGCACTCTCCCCTTTTCTCAGCTTTAACCATTCATGTGCATTGTTCAGCACATGCGGGGTTAAGGCAGAGAAAAAGGGAGTCGTCGTTAACACAAGCGTGGTTCCGCTTGCGTTAACAACGTATGTCATTGTTCCACAGTCGTTGTTACGGATGTTCCCCATGCAGCAGTATCAACTGGGGACAATGGCTTGGAGGGGTAGGGCTCTATATCTGGATCCTCTTGGAGGCCTACTTCATAGTCTTCCAAAGGGTCATCTCACTCCTGGGGTGTAGGAAAGTGGCTCCCCGTTGCAGTTATCCCCCACTTTTTGCCCAATATTGATGCTGACTTGACTAAGAAGTGTGCTGGGACCCGGCTAACCAGGCCCCAGCACCAGTGTTCTTTCAATAAAAATGTAACATGGTTTCCACAACCGGCACACCCCTGGCACACAGATATGTCCCTGGTAACAGGTACCAGTGGTACCAAGGGCCTGTGACCAGGGATGGTCCCTAAAGGCTGCAGCATGTGTTGTGCCACCCTATGGGACCCCTCACCTAACACATGCACACTGACATTGCAGATTGTGTGTGTTGGTGGGGAGAAAAAAGCAAAGTCGACATGGCATCCCCCTCAGGATGCCATGCACACAAAACATTGCCTGTGGCAAAGGTAAGTCACCCCTCTAGCAGCTCTTATAGCCCTAAGGCAGGGTGCACTATACCACAGGTGAGGGCATAGCTGCATGAGCAATATGCCCCTACAGTGTCTAAGTCTATTCTTAGACATTGCAAGTACAGTGTGGCCATATTAAGTATATGGTCGGGGAGTTTGTCAAAACGAACCCCACAGCTCCATAATGGCAACACTGAATACTGGGAAGTTTGGTATGAAACTTCTCAGAATAATAAACCCACACTGATGCCAGTGTTGGAATTATTACAAAATGCACACAGAGGGCATCTTAGAAGATGCCCCCTGTATTTTACCCAATCCCCTTCAGTTCAGGACTGACTGGTCTGTGCCAGCCTGCCACAGAGACAGGTTTCTGCCCCCCTGAGGTGAGAGCCTTTGTGCTCTCTGAGGCCAGAAACAAACCCTACAATGGGTGGAGGTGTTTAATACCCCCCCCACACCCCTTGCAGGAACTGTAACACCTAGCAGTGGGCCTTAAAGGCTCAGGCTTAGTGTGTAGGAAGTTGGCTCTGTACATACTATCTCAAAGTGAGAGATAGTGTGCAGAGTCCAAGGGTTTCCCTTAGAGGTTGGTAGTGGCAAAATTAGATAATTCGAATGCTCTATTTTGTGGTAGTATGGTTGAGCAGTAGGCGTATCAGAGGGTAGGGTTAAGCATTTTTGTTGTACACACACACAGGCAATAAATGAGGAACACACACTCAAAGACTAAACTCCAGGTCAATAGTTTTTATATAGAAAAATATATTTTCTTCCACAAGATTCAAGAATTGAAGTAAATACATAAAATGCAAGGTACTCCACACAGGTAAGTAAGGAACTTTGAATTATAGCAGTAATATGCACAGTACAGTCCTGGGCATAGGCAGCCCACCGTTGGGGGTTCAAGGTAGCCCCAAAGTCACCGGACCAGCAACACAGGGACGATCAGGTGCAGAGGTCAAAGGAGGGCCCAAAACACATGGGTGCCTATGGAGAACAGGGGTGCTCGGTTCCAGTCTGCTAGCAGATGAGTACCTGCGTCCTCGGGGAGCAGACGTGGGGGGGGGGGGGGGTGGGGGGTCACAAACAGGCACACAAAACACACCCTCAGCGGCACAGGGGTGGCCGGGTGCAGTGTGCAAAGTTGGCATCAGGTTTGCTATAGAAAGCAATGGAGGGACCTGGGGGTCACTTAGGTGATGCAGGCAGGGCACAGGGGGGCTTCTCGGGCCAGCCACCGACTGGGCTAGGCATAGGGCTGCCTGCCGGTCACTGCTGCACTGGAGGTTGGTTCCTTTCGGTCCTGGGGGCTGCTGGTGCAGTGCTTTGTCCAGGCGGTCAGGGGGAGCCTCTGGATCCTCTCTGCAGGCGTCGCTGTGAGGGTGCAGGGGGGTCATCTCAGGTTACTCACGAAGTCACAGTCGCCTGGGAGTCCTCTCTGCGGTGTTAGTTCTCTGGAGCTCGAGCCAGGGGCTTTGGGTGCAGAGTGTGAAGTCTCACGCTTCCGGCGGGAAGAGTGAGTTCTTTAGAAGTTGCTTCTTTGTTGCAAAGATGTTGCTGAACAGTGCTGCTGTTCTCTGGAGTTTCTTGGTCCTTTGGGTGCAGGGCAGTCCTCTGAATTTTCAGAGGTCGCTGGTCCCTGTCGGATGCGTCGCTGTGCAGGTTCTTTGAGTCTAGAGACAGGCCGGTAGGGCTGGGGCCAAGTTAGTTGTCTCCGCAGGGCTTTCAGGTCAGCAGTCCTTCTTTGTGTAGGTTGCAGGAATCTGATTTCCTGGGTTTAGGGTCGCCCCTAAATACTGAATTAAGGGGTGGGTTTAGGTCAGGAGGGCAGTAGCCAAGGGCTGCTGTCCTAGATTGTTGCTACACCCGCTTAGTGCCTCCTCCCTGAGGGGAGGGGGGCACATCCCTAATCCTATTCGGGGAATCCTCCAATCTCAAGATGGAGGATTTCTAAAGGCAGGGTTCACCTCAGCGCAGGACACCTTAGGGGCTGTCCTGACTGGTGGGTGACTCCTCCTTGTTTTTCTCATTATCCTCTCCTGCCTTGCCGCCAAAAGTGGGGGCAGTGGCCAGAGTGGCAGGCATCTCCACTAGCTGGGATGCCCTGGGGTGCCGTAACAAAAGGCATGCGTCTTTGAGGCTCACCTCCAGGTGTTACGGTTCCTGCAGAGGGCGGATGAGAAGCACCTCCACCCAGTACAGGCTTTGTTCCTGGTCACAGAGTGACAACGGCAGTCACCCCATGTGGCCAGAAACTCGTCTGGTTGTGGCAGGCTGGCAGAAACTTGTCAGCCCAGCACTAGGAGTTGGACTGGTATTCAGGGGCATCTCTAAGATGCCCTCTGGGTGCATTTTACAATAAATCCCACACTGGCATCAGTGTGCATTTATTGTGCTGAGAAGATTGATACCAAACTCCCCAGATTTCAGTGTAGCCATTATGGAACTGTGGAGTTCGTGTTTGACAAACTCCCAGACCATATACTCAATATGGCCACACTGCACTTACAATGCCTAAGAATGGACTAGAGACACTGTAGAGGCATATTGATCATGCAGCTATGCCCTCACCTGTAGTATAGTGCACCCTGCCTTAGGGCTGTAAGACCTGCTAGAGGGGTGACATACCTATACCACAGGCAGTGTGAGGTGGGCATGGCACTCTGAGGGGAGTGTCATGTCGACTTAGTCCTTTTCTCCCCATCAGCACACACAAGCTGTGAGGCAGTGTGCATGTGCTGAGTGAGGGGTCCGCAGGGTGGCATAAGACATGCTGCAGCCCTTAGAGACCTTCCCTGGCCACAGGGCCCTTGGTACCCGGGGAACCATTTACAAGGGACTTTTCTGTGTGCCAGGGTTGTGCCAATTGTGTGAACAATGGTACAGTTTAGGGAAAGAACACCGGTGCTGGAGCCTGGTTAGCAGAGTCCCAGCACAATTTCAATCATAACTGCCATCAACAAAAGGCAAAAAGTCAGGGGGTAACCATGCCAAGGAAAGCATTACCTTACACAACCTTCCCCCCCCACCCCCCAAAACGAAAGAGGATAAGACTAACCTTACCCAAGAGAGTCTTCATCTTCTAAGTGCAAGAACCTGGAAAGGCCATAAGCATTGGCATGGGCAGTCCCAGGCCCGTGTCCCATTACAAAGTCTATTCCATGTAGGGATATGGACCTCCTCCACAGTTTAGGGTTTTCTCATTTCATTTGCATCAGCCATCTGAGAGGTCTGTGGTCAGTTTGAACTATGAAGTGAGTACCAAAAAGGTATGGTCTCAACTTCTTCAGGGACCAAAATACAGCAAAGGCCTCCCTCTCAATGGCACTCCAAAGATGCTCCCTGGGGAGTAACCTCTTGCTAATAAAAGCAACAGGCTGGTCAAGGCTATCATCATTTGTTTGGGACAGGACTGCTCCTATCCCATGCTCAGAGGCATCAGTCTGCACAATGAAATGCTTAGAATAATCTGGAGCTTTCGAAACTGGTGCTGTACACATAGCTTGCTTCAGGGTGTCACAGGCCTTTTGACAGTCCACGGTCCAGTTGACTTTCTTGGGCATTTTCTTGGAGGTCAGGTCTGTGAGGGGTGTCACTATTGATCAATATCCCTTCACAAACCTCCTATAGTACCCAGTCAACCAAGGAATGCCCTGACTTGAGTCTGGGTTTTTGGAGCTACCCAGTCCAGAATAGTCTGGATCTTGGGTTGGAGTGGCTGAACTCGGCCTCCACCTACAAGGTGTCCCAAGTATAGTACCCTGCCCTATCTGACATTTGGATGCCTTGATAGAGAGGCCTGCTGCTTGCAGGGCCTACAAAACCTTCTTCAGGTGGACCAGGTAATCCTGCCAGTTGAAGCTAAAGACAGCAATATCATCAAGATAAGCTGCACTAAAGGACTCCAAACCAGCAAGGACTTGATTCACCAACCTTTGGAAGGTGGCAGGGGCATTCTTTAAGCCAAAGGGCATCACAGTAAACTGGCAGTGCCCATTAGGTGTAGAGAATGCTGTTTTCTCTTTTGCTCTAGGAGCCATTTTTTTTGCCAGTATCCTGTTGTCAAGTCAAAGGTACTTAAGAATTTGGCTGCACCTAATTTGTCTATTAGCTCATCTGCCCTTGGGATGGGGTGAGCATCTGTCTTGGTGACAAAGTTGAGCCATCTGAAGGCCACACAAAACCTCATCTCTTTCTTGCCATCTTTGCTGTGAGGTTTGGGGACCAAGACCACTGGGCTAGCCCATGGAGGGTTTGTCAAGAGTGCTCAATCACTACCAACTCCAGCATCTTGTGGACTTCCACTCTGATGCTTTCTTTGACTTGGTCAGACTGTCTCAGGCATACTGTCTCCTGTGTCCACATCATGGGTACACAGGTGTGTCTGACCAGGGGTCAAAGAAAAGAGCTCAGCAAACTGCTGGAGGACTTGTCTGCAGTCAGCCTACTGTTGGCCACAGAGGGTGTCTGAATAGATCACTCCATCTACTGAGCCATCTTTAGGGTCAGTGGAGAGGAGATCAGGGAGAGGTTCACTCTCTGCTTCCTGGTCCTCATCTGTAACCATTAACAGGTTTATATCATCTGCCCTGTCATGAAAGAGTTTGAGGCGGTTCACATGGATCACCCTTCTTGGGGGTCCTGCTAGTGCCTAGGTCCAACAGGTAGGTTGCCTGACTCTTTCTTAAGAACTGGGTAAGGGCCACTCCATCTGTCCTGAAGTGCCCTGGGAGCCACAGGCTCCAGAACCCAGACTTTCTGCCCTATAACCATAGCAGCCTTTTGGTCATTCCACAACTTATGGAGTTGTTGGCTGGCCTCAAGGTTTTTGCTTGCCTTTTCCATGTTCTCTGCCATCCTGCAATGTAGGCCTAATACATAGTCCACCACATCTTGTTTAGGCTCATGGAGGTCTCTCCCAGCCTTCTTCTACAAGTGCTAGTGGTCCCCTAACAGGATGGCCAAACAGAAGCTCAAAGGGGGGAAACCCTACTCAATTCTGTGGCAACTCTCTGTAGGGGAAAAGCAGACATGGCAAGAGGTCATCCCATCTCCTTTTGCGTTTTTCAGGGAGCCCCATGATCATGCCCTTCAATGTCTTGTTAATCTCTCCACAATACCATTGGTTTGAGGATGGTATAGTGTAGTGAATTTATAAGTCACCCCACACTTATTCCACATGTGCTTTAGGTAAGCTGACATGAACTTGGTATCTCTGTCAGAAACCACCTCCTTAGGAAATCCCACTCTGGTAAAAACACCTATGAGTGCTTTTCCTACTGTAGGGGCAGTAGTGGACCTAAGGGGAATTGCTTCAGGGTACCTAGTAGCGTGATCCACTACTATTAGGATATACTGGTTCCCTGATGCTGTGGGAGGTTCCAGTGGACCCACTATGTCCACTTCCAATCTCTCAAAGGGGACCCCCACCACTGGAAGTGGAATGAGGGGGGCCTTTTGATGACCACCTTTCTCACCACTGGTTTGACAGGTGAAACAGGATGTGCAAAACTCCTTTACCTTCTGGGACATATTGGGCCAGTAGAAATGGTTGACTAATCTCTCCCATGGCTTGGTTTGTCTTAAATGCCCAGCAAGGGGAAAGTCATGGGCTAAGGTCAGAATGAACTCCCTAAACTCCTGTGGCAATACCACTCTCCTAGTGGCACCAGGTTTGGGATCTCTTGCCTGAGTGTAAAGGAGTCCATCTTCCCAATAGACCCTGTGGGTTCCACTGACATTTCATTTTTCTTGCTCAGCTGCTTGCTGTTTTAGGCCTTCAAGAGAGGGACAAGTTTATTGCCCCTTACACAGCTGTTCCCCTGAGAGTCCCCCTGGGCCCAAGATCTCAACCTGGGAAGGCTCCAGCTCCATGGACTCAGTTCCCTCAGGGGATAGAACATCTTCCTGGGAAGAGAGCTTCTGTTTCTTGTGCTGTGTCGAAGCTGCTTCCCCAGTCTTCTTTCCTTTTCTCTTGGAAGGTTGGGCCATTATTCCAGGCTCCAACACTTCTTTTTCACCCTGAGCCCTGCTTTGTGCCCTTGTCTTGACACACACCAGTTCAGGGATACCCAGCATGGCAGCATGGGTCTTGAGCTCCACCTCAGCCGATGCTGAGGACTACAGATCATTCCCTGGCAGACATTCTACTGGAATTGCAGAGGAGACTACTACCTGTTTCATGCCAGTGACCCCTCCCCATTCTAAAGTTACCATTGCCATGGGATGGACTTTAATTTGATTGTCGCCATTTGTGACAGGATATGTCTGTCCAGCCAGGTATTGTCCTGGGGAAACCAGTTTGTCACCATTGTGACACTGGGACCTGTATCCCTCAGGGCTTCTACTCTAGTCCCATTGATTAAGAGCTGCTGCCTCTATTTTTGCATGTTAGGCAGCAAGTGTGGCTAGGTCCACCCCACCCTCAGAGACTAATGTAGCTTCAGTGTAAACCCTGATTACCTCTGGGCACACTGTTGATTCCACCTGGAGACTGGCTATTCCAGTGCTAATTGGAGTAGTATTTGTTTTGGGACTTTTCTTGGGACAGGCCTTGTCTCCAGTTTGGTGTCAATGCTGACTACAGATTTTACACCAGGCCTTCTTTGGATCAAAGTTTTTACCCTTATACCCATTTGAGGAATGTGAAGAGGCTCGGGCCCACACCTGAGCAGGTTTTTGGGGCCCTGTAGAAGACTCTTTACTTTTTCCTTGGAAGTTTCACCTCTCTTCCCCTGGGGAGGCTTTGTGACCCCTTTCTTTTGGTCACCCCCTGTGGAAGTCTTGGTCACCCTAGTCTTGACCCAATGGTCTGCCTTCTTTCCCAATTCTTGGGGAGTAATTGGACCTAGGTCTACCAAATGTTGATGCAGCTTGACATTGAAACAATTACTTAACAGATGTTCTTTCATAAACACGTTATACAGCCCATCATAATCATTTACACCACTGCCAGTTATCTAACCATCTAGTGTTTTGACTGAGAAGTCAACAAAATCAACCCAGGTCTGGCTCGAGGATTTTTGAGCCACCCTAAATCTAATCCTGTACTCCTCAGTTGAGAATCCAAAGCGCTCAATCAGGGTAGCCTTCATGAGGTCATAGGATTCTGCATCTTTACCAGAGAGTGTGAGGAGTCTATCCCTACACTTTCCAGTGAACATTTCCCAAAGGAGAGTATCCCAGTGAGATCCGTTTACTTTTCTGGCTGCACAAGCCCTCTCAAAAGCTGTGAACCATTTGGCTATATCATCACCATCTTAATATTGTGTTACAATCCCTTTGGGAATTTGTAGGATGTCAGTCTTCTCTCTGACCCTAGTTATGTTGCTGCCACCATTAATGGGAGCTAAACCCATCCTCTGTCTTACCCTTTCTATGACTTGGATCTGTTTCTCCAAAGCCAATCTTTTAGCCATCCTGGTTAACAGGAGGTCATCTTCATTGAGGCTGCCCTCAATGCTTCCAGAGGTACTGGTCTCCCCTGTGGAAGAACCAGTCTCTCGGACTATGATTTCTGGAGTCAGGGTTTGAGGAACCCTGTTCTCCCTGGTTAGGACAGGAGGGGGGAAACCATCCTCCTGTTCACTAACTTCCCCATCTGTAGCAATATCCTCAGAGAGGTGGTCCCTTGTAAACTCTGTCAAAAAGCTCCTGGAGCCTTAGTTTGGTAGGGTTGGACCCAGTTTGTATCTTTTTAATTTTACAGAGAAACCTTAACTCTGACATCCCTAGATGCAGGTAAGGGGTGAGGTTGAGTTCCACCACCATCGCTTCTGTATTAGACATTATCACTCTAAAAGTTGGGATTACATTTTAAGAATCTAAAAACTACTCTAAGAACTTAAATCCAAACTTTTACAAACTTTTAAACTCTAAAAGAAATGCCAACAGTGACTTACACAAGGCCCTCGCAGGACTTTTTTTAAATTTAGAAAAATAGTTCAAATTGCAAAAATCAGTTTCTAATGAAATTTTTTGGAATTTATTTGTGTGATCAGGTATTGACTGAGCAGTCCAGCAAATGCAAAGTCTTAGACCCCACCGCTGATCCACCAATGTAGGAAGGTGGCTCTGTATATACTATCTCAAAGCGAGAGATAGTGTGCACAGAGTCCAAGGGTTCCCCTTAGAGGTTGATAGTGGCACAATTAGAAAATTCCAATGCTATATTTTGTGGTAGTGTGGTCGAGCAGTAGGCTTATCAGAGGGTAGTGTTAAGCATTTGTTGTACACACCCAGGCAATAAATGAGGAACACACACTCAAAGACTTAACTCAAGGCCAATAGTTTTTACATAGAAAAATATATTTTCTTAATTTATTTTAGAACCACAAGATTCAAGAATTGAAGTAAATACATAAAATGCAAGGTTCTCCACACGGGTAAGTAAGGAACTTTGAATTACAGCAGACTGATCTTTGGGCACGGGCAAGGGGCATCAACATGGTCTTTGGTCCAGATGCTGATGCATGCTGTACCGCTGGTTTGAGGAATTCAAACGCCTTCATGACATAAGAGTCCTCATAAAAGATGGCCTCCAGACGTTCTTCTCCTTGAGCTGCGGGAATGCCTAGCTTACTCCTCCTCAATGCCTGGAATGTCTTCAGCTCCATACCTTTTAACATAGCAAGGTAATGTGTAGTGCATTGCTTGGAGGAGAGTGTCTCAAATAAAAAAAATTATCATCTTATGACAAGCTGTTGCTCTGGCACGTAGCTTTTGGTAAGGGAAGGAATTATCTGGAGGTGATGGATGAGCTTGGTACAGGTCAGGGTAGGTGTCTGCTGGGGGCTCAGCATCATAAGTGTCCCCGGGGATAGCTGTGGTGATTGGGGGAGTGTGGGGGGTTTGGAGGTTTCTTCACCCTCTAATTCCTTGTGGAGTGGAAGTGGTGTCCCCTATGAGAAGTATGAAAGAAGAGCTCCATGTGAGGAGTATGAAGAATGCAGTTCAAGCATAGGCTGGGCGATGGAGTTGCAGGTAATGGGCTGGTGGCCTTGTCCGCTTTCTTCCTTGCTTTAGGAACTGAGACTTCATCCAAAACTTCCTGAAAGGAAGGCTGTCTTTTTGGTGGAAGTGTGGCAGCTTTAAGTGGTGGGGTTGTGATTTTCTGCATCTGGGGATGAATTGCCAAATGTCATTGACAGGCAACGATTTCTTCTTAGAGCCAATGGAGGAGTGACTTGACAGTTTCGGCAACGATTGGTGGCTGCTGTCTTCGGCGCCGAAGTTGGTTTCTGTGCCGGTGGGGTCGGTGGCGATATATGGTTTGGTGCCAACAATTTCCTTGAAGTCAAGCTTGTTGCGGTTGGAGCTGAGCTGACTGACTTGGTAGGTTGTTTCGGCATGGGGTTGGGCATTACATCCAAAATTGATACTCAGTGCCTACCATGGCTCAAAGGCAGTGGTGACCCACTTGATTGTTTCTGATGTTCTTGGGCCACTGTGTGGCCATTCATGGAGGTCTGCTCGGATTGGGATCTGAATCGAGGAGGAGGAGGAGGTTGTGTACTCATGACCTTCTGTGCAGCTGGAAAGTCCTTAATTTCCAGGTCGGAGCTCTTGCTGTCCTCTGGTGAGAACGCCTCATCATCATCTGCAGACTCCTCAGCATGATGTTCCGGATTCTCTTCAGTGCCAAAGAGGTCCCCAAAACCTTCACTGCCTCTCCTGATCATCTCCAAAGGTCAGACCTCACGGTCACAGAGTCTTTTTAAATCTGAAGAAACGTAAGGTGGTGCACTCCAGCTCGTCGTGTTCAGGAGAAAGATAAAAATTACACACCAGATAAAGGCCGGGCCTTGCATATTTGGAATGGCAACAAGGACAAATTAGTTCCATCACCCTTGAAACACCGCATCAATAGATTTGAAGGCCCAGGAAACAAAGGCCCCAAAGGGCGAGGCCCAAGTATGGTGAGACAGATCCGAGAATCACCCAGCAGAGATTGATTCTTCGATCTAATACAGAATGAAGAAAGAGATAGACATTCAAAACAACAATACCAACGGTCAGGAGTACAGTGGGAACCGAACGAGTACCGGCAATGGTCTTGACCTGAAGCATGGAGGCATACGTCCAACCCTAACGGCAGAAAGATTACCAGCAAGAGGAGGAGTCACACAACCTTGTGACTCAAAAGACTAATTTGAAGAAAAACAGCCTGCACACATCTGGACCCAACAGTAGGTGGCAGAAGTATACACAGCATGTGTATCTACAATCACACATGCCTCAAACATAAGGTTCTTCAAACTAAACCAAGGACTAAGTAAAGACTCCTGACTTACCTGGAAAGTAGTATTTGGTGAACGTGTGTCGTGTTGACCATGTAGCAGCTTTGCAGATGTCTGTGACTAAAATGTTTCCTAAAAAGGCCACAGTACCTATCATCATGTTAGTAGAATGTGCACCAGACACTACATGCACTGTATGCTTATTTTTAGTTTAACATGCTTGGGTATACTGACCAATCCATCTGGCAATCCCTCCATGGAAATGGTCTTTCTTTGTGGATTTTTGCAAAGGCAACAAAGATATGTATTGGGGATGGGTTTTGTTCTGTCAAAAAACATCAGCGTCTTTTTGAAATCAGATGCATGTAATGCCCTTTCTGCTACAGACTCTGGGTGTGGGAAGTAAAAAACAAGTTTTATCTGGAAATGCCCTATCTGGAAGACACTATCTAGCCACAAGTTCCTTACCTTAGAATATTGCCCAGGCGTCAGACTGGATCCACAAAATCTTGAGCAGTAACTCGGCACACTAGTAAATGGCACTGATCGGCTCCATGTCTGCGTCATATGCGCCGGAAGCAGCGTGCCCAGTGCCTACATAGGAGCCACCTCAGCGTAGGTGAAATTTTCTTTACGGGACTCTTTCCACACCTGAAGCACGGAGCCATGTCAGAAGGTCCATTTTAGCATTGTACCAGGGACATTTTAGGTACGAAGACCGGTTCGCAGAAATGAGGAGGCTCAGTAAGGAATCTTTGACTAGAGTCTCTACAAGGTAAGATATTACTAAAGGTAAGAAACTTGGTATCTAATAAAGACCTTCTAGCCACAGTTTTCTTACCTTAGAATAGAATAGATACAAAAGCAATACCTCCCCAGCGGTGTGTCCGAACCAGTTCAGACTATGAAGTCTTGGAGGACCTAATGTGCCAAGTGTCTCTCATGACGGACCTGATTGTCAAGGTAATAGTGTTTAATAAATGCGTGAAGAAAAGACCACATGGCAGCCTGACAGTTGTCAAGGACAGGGATTCTGCGAACTAATGCAGAGGTGTCACAGCCTTGGCTCTGGTGGAATGAGCACACAAGCCTTGAGGGGATTGCTTTTTGGCCAATGCCTGGCAAATCTTAATGCAGAGTACAATCCATCTGGCGATCGTTTGTTCCTGCACTCCTTTGCCCTTTTCGCTCCAGTGAAGAGCTGGTGTTTTTTGGTGCAATATGTGTAGAACAACAGCACTCTTTTCAGGTGCAAGTGGTGGAGTTTCTCCAGCTTCTTGGAGAGGTAAGGCAAAGCTAAGAAGACAGGCACTATAATGCTTTGGCCGACATAGAAAGATGTCACTACTTTGAGCAAGGAGGAGGCATGGATGTGGTGAACCAGTTTACCAGGGAAGAAGTTTGTGCACAGAGGGGTAACAAAGCGCCTGCAGCTCGCTGACCCTTCTGGTGGATGGTATGCCACAAAGAAGACTGCTGTGATCGTAAGAAGTCTGAGGAGGCAACTATGCATGAGTTCAATGGGTGAACACACTAAGAAAGCCAAAAACAAATGAAGGTCCTACTGGAGCATATCAAAAGGTTTTGTTGGAAACATATGTTGGAAGCCCTTCACAAAATGTGTCACTTCAGGTGATTTGAACAGGCAGGGTTGATCTGGCAACTGCAAAAAAGCAGAGATGGCCAAAAGATATCCTGTAACTGTTCCCACAGTGAGGCCTTGCAGGGCTAAAGACAAAACATACAGCAAAACTTCTGACAAGGGTGCGGATAGAAGGTCAGCATGTTTGTCAGTGCACCAACTCAAAATGTTTCCCAACTGCAGGTATATACGGTCGTTGTGAAGGGACGCCTGGCTACCAAGATGACCTCACAGACTTCATGGAAGAGACAAAAGAATCAACTGTTATCACTCAATCTCCATGCATAAAGGCAGAGCGTGCGCAGGTTGGGGTGCAGAACCTTGCCCTGTTGCTGTGACAGGAGATCCTCTCCAAGAGGCAGCCTGATCAGAAGACTGATGCTCATACTCAGGAGTTTGAGATACCATAATGTCCATGCTAACTCAGGAGCCACAAAGATGACCTAAGCCCAGTCCGTCCTGATCTTCTTCAGAACTCAGGACTGGAGTGGTACTGGCAGGAAGGAGTACAGGAAACATGAGCCCCACTCAAGTCAAATTGTGTCTAAGTGAGAACCGCCTTGAAAACTACAACGGACAGAACTGCTTTCACTGTGTATTCTTGGTTGTGGCACACAGGCCTTACCTATGTTCTCCACAGTCGCAGAAAAGACCTCGCACCACCTCCGAACGTAGGCAGCATTCACAGTCTGAAGCATTGGTGGCTGAGGTAGTTCATCCTTTAATGCCAAACAAATGACTCTTGATTCCAGCAGGTTGATGTGGGGCTGAGTCTCTGCTGCACACAAGAGATTTCTGAGCACCACCTCTCCTAGATGGCCACTCAAACCCAGGAGAGAGACATCTGTCACCACTATGAAATCTTGGTGGGAAAGGGAAAGGGGTTTGGCACTGACCCAATCTTGGTTTGTGTGACACCACTGCAGGTCCCCTGATGCTGCACCCAATGGGACTTCATGTCCCACTGCAGTCTGCATATGCCAGCTGGTATGTTGTAGCAAAATGATGCAGGAGGCCAGAAGGCTCAGCACCCTCAGTCAGTCTCACTGAAATTCAGGCGAGAGGCTGAAACATCAGAATCATAGCTTAAATATTTTGGACTCACCGCAACAGGGGATAGGCACTGTACTGCACTGTTTCCAGAATGCCTCTAATGAAAGGGAGTCCTGAGAGTGGAGCCCACCTTCAACAGCCAGTTCTTGAGGTAGGGGAAGACTGGTACACCTGACCTCTGCAGATGGTTTGCAACCACTGCCATCTCTTTTGTGAACACCCAAGGGGCGCTGGTAAGGCCAAAGAGGAGCACATTGAACTGAAAGTGCTCATGGCCAATACGAACAGCAGGTAACGTCTGTGGGCTGGTAGGACAGATGTATGGAAATATACATACTGCAAGTCCAACGCTAACATCAAGTCTCTAGGGTCCAGGGCAGGGAGTACCTAAGCCAATGTGGTCATCTTCCCTTTCTGGAAGTAGTTGAGAGGGCACAGGTCTAGTACAGGGCGGAGGCCTCCATCCTTCTTGCGCACCAGAGTACTTGGAATAGTAACCCCAACAAACCTCTGATGTTACTCTGGATTGTTCCTTTGGCCGAGACAGCCTGAACGTCCTGACATACTAGGGAGAAGTGATCCTCCATCATCCAGTCTGATGATGGTTTCATGGGTGGTGAGGTTTCCATGAATAGAAGGGTGCAACCCTGCTTAACAATTTGAAGTACCCGTTTTCCGAAGTGATGGACAGCCAGCGGTACAGATGATGCTTAATCTAGTCATTAAACGGCTGTTTGTGATATTGTGAAGGAATATTAAAGGGGTTCGGAGGACAAGTAGCCAGTGTTGTCACTTCCAATCTTGACACTGAGGTCTCCCATCAGTATGGTGATGCCTCTCTCCAGTCACTTCTCCAAGATAGATCGGAGTCTGTTGTGAAACAGTTCTTTTCCCTCTTCGTCTCTGTCATTTGTAGGTGCATAGCACTGGATAACCTTCCGGTTGATCGTATTCTTCTTTGTGTGGAAGGTCACTGTGATGATTCTGGGACTGTGGGCTTCCTATCCAATCAGAGCTGTGTTGGCTGCTGGTATTAGCATTCCGTGAGTATGTGGGGCATCCTCTTCCTCCTGTCCAGACAATTGGAATTAACAAAACTGGGTATGAACAAGTCATAGGCTGCAATGAATGAGAATGGTGAGAGGCTTGCAGATCTTCGTGCCCTAAACAGCCTGGCGATAGGCAGTAGATTATTTCCACACAAAAGAATACCCAAGACGTGGGTGTCACCAGACCATTCAATGGATGACAGAGACCCAGTTCGAAGTCAGTGGGAGAAGATCAAAGAAACAGTGACATTAACCTGTCAGGAGATTCGGGGTCTCAAGAAACACCACTATAAAGCATGGAACTCTACAAGACTCTCAGCAAAATCCAGCAGAGAAAGGAAAAGGAAAAGAAAGCTGCAGTCAACACCAGCTGAACAAGAGTAGAAAGAGCAAAAGCTCAAAGCAAATGCACCAAAACCAACAAGGAAGCAAAGAGAAGCGTAAGAGTAGACAAGCGAAAATTCACTGATGGTTTTGCCAAGGAAGCCTAGGAAGCACCAAGCCATGGAAACGTGAAATAACTTGATGACATAACTAGGAAACTCTCCGGCAGAGGTGCAATCAGACTGGAAGGAGGGATAGCTCATAAAGATCCCCCAAAAAAAGTGGCCTGAGAACTGTACAAACTACAGAGGGATAACTCTTCTATCAACCCCAGGAAAAGTGTTCAACAGAGTCATCCCAAATAGAATGAAGGAAAAATTTGACGCTCATTTGCGAAACCAGTAAGCTGAGCTCCACAAAGATAGATCCTACATACACTAGTATGCAACACTTTGCATCATCAATGAGCAGTGGATGGAATGAAACTCCACGCTCTATGTCAGTTTAATAGACTATGGGAAGGCATTGAACGGTGTGGACAGAGAGACCCTCAGAAAACTCCTCCGCCACTTCGGTACGCCCGATAAACCTGTAAGAATCATCAGGAACTCTTATGAGGGAATGACCTGCAAGAGCGTCCATGGAGGACAACGCAAGGAGAAGAAAGGGGATCCAGTGGACACCTTGGACACAGCTAGACGACCTGGACTTCCAGACAATCTGGCCCTACTTTCCCACACCCATCTGCAGATACAAGGGAAGACTGACAATGTGGTAGCCACATCTGCACAACTTGGCCTCAACATCCACAGCGAAAAAAACAAGATCCTGAAGGTTAACACGAAAAAGCACAACTGTAGTCACTCTTGCAGGCAATGCACTGGGAGAGGTTGAGGTCTTCACCTACCCGGGCAGTGTCAGAAAAGCAGAGTGGCACAGATGTTGAAGTCAAGGCAAGAATCAGCAAAGCAACGGTCGCCTTCTTTCAGCTAAAAAAGATCTGGAGCTCCAAGGACCTAATGCTACAAAGCAAGATCAGACTTTTTAACTCAAATGTAAAAATTGCTCCTTCTGTATGTAGCGGAAACTTGGAGGACAACAGTAACCACCAACAACAAAGACCATACCTTCAACATGATTCTGGGGAAAATCATCCACATTTGCTGGCCAAACATCATCAGCAATAAGGACCTATGGCAGCAGGCTTTCCAACTCCCTGGCTCATGAAGTAATCATGAAAAGATGCTGGGGCTGGCAAGGTCACGCCCTCCACAAGCCCACATCAAATACCTCCAGGCCAGCCCTGACCTGGAACACTGCAGGAAAACGTAAAAGAGGAGGCCAACAAAAACCTGGCGCAGAAGCCTCGATGCTCACTGCATGTAGATGGGTTACACCTTGAGTGAGACTGAAAGAAAGGCCCATGAGAGAGATGGCTGGAGAATCCTGGTTGATGGCCTATAAGTAAGTAAGTTGTAGGCCAAACGGAGAGCAACATCCGAATCACAATGGGACATATATGCTATGATGTGCTATAAGAGAATGAGACGTGAGTTAGTATGGTAATGAATCTATCACACATGAATAATGAACTTAGGTTTAAAATAATTAACAGAACTTTTGAGCGATGGTAAATGTATTCGTGCTTCATGCATTTAAAGTATAATATTATCCAGTGATCTAGACATTATTAAAAGTCTGGGCTCTTCTGAGGAAATGGCTGCACATTAATGGCAAGTATCTTGTTCTTCTGATGGATTTTTTGAACCACATATTCTTGTCCATGTGAATAGATACCTCAGCAGCACCTCCCCAGGTGGAGGGCCTGTTAGACAGCTCAGACCAAAAAGAACTTCAAGACAAAGTGGGCAAAATTCCCCCTCAATGGATCTGACTGACAAGACAGTAATGCTTCATTGACATATGAATGGACACCCACGCAGCCACCTCACAAATGTGCAGAACCAGCTTTTTGCAGGCCAATGCAGAGGTAGGAGTTTTGGGCCTGGTGGAATGAGCCCATATGACTTCTGGGGGCTGCTTTTAGCCAGTGCGTTGCAGACCTATAGGCAGAGAACAATCCTTTGAGAGGTGGTCCATTTTTGCACCGCCTTGCCCTTCTTTGCTCCAGAGAACTCTTACAAAGAGATGCTGGTCCATCCAGTGTTCTTTGGCATTGTCAATACAACAGCTTAGCGACATTTTAGGGTCATAACAATGGAGTCTCTCTTCCTCCTTAGATGGATGAGGTGGGGCATAGAATGCCGGAAGGATGACAGCATGCCTGGCATGAAACAGAGCAACCACTTTCAGCAGAAAGGATATTTAGGTTCTCATACCAACTTATCTAGGAAGAATGCTGTTTACTGTGGATTGATGGAAAGAGCCTAAAGCGTGCACATGCACCCCACTCCCCCCACCCTCCCCTCCTCCATATCATCTTCAAAATCACAAGACTTAATGAACTGTGTAGCAGATGAAAAGGGATGGAGCTCAAAAATGGGAGAGTCTCACTAAGGCATTATAAAAGGTTTTGGAAGAATAACTCTAACAAACCTTTCAAACACCTTATCACAACTGGTGATTTAAATAAACACTGATATAGCAAACTCAAGAAGGACAAAGGAGCTGATAAGCTACCCTTAACATAAATTTAAAAGTATAATCAAATTGTTTGTACAGGCAAAATTAATTCATTTTGGGAACCATAGGATTGATTTTGAGATTAAGGAATTACGAAAGAAAGGTTGGTTTAAAACATTTGTTCTAGAGAAAAATTTGTAATGACCTTTTTCCTTGTTCAATCTTGTATCTCCACTGTACTATTACAATATCAGTCTATTTCTAAAGATTAAAGGCCTTAGAAGAATCAAAGGCCTAAACAGATGGTTAAGGTGAGCTAATAAGTGTACTGTCACAGTAACACAGTTTACTAAGAAAGCTACAAAGTGTCTGTTTCAAATAACGGCTTTATATATAGTTGATTCACTCAAGGGAACAGTCACATAACATACAAGTCAGGGCCTAGGAATAATACATTAAATCTATATTGGCGTTGGTATAATAACCGGCTAGGAGAAATCAAGTAGGTTATAATGTATGCATAAAAACAAACAAAATATGTTGCTGAAATAGTTACAGTTCCAACCTAAGAAATATGTTGGACTTTAAAACGGACACAATAATAACAAGAAAAAACTTTTTGGTGTGGGACTGTGAATTCTGACTAAATACTGGGGCCTGGAGTATTAAAGCATACCCCTTTTCAGATGTCTGCGCTTTTATAAATCCAGGCTGGTTTTGTTTTAAGATGGCCGCCACGTACGGGGAAAGGAAGGTATAAACCCCTTTCGAAAATGGCCGTCGTAATTAATCTTTTTCTACACCATCGTGAGGCAGTATTATAAGAACTGCGACGCTAATAGGAGTACTTTGGTATATTCACACCTTTATGATAAGGACTAGTAAGTCATTTTCACAGCGCAGTGGCTATTTCTATAGAAGACGATCTTTCTTGAAACCGGGCCGGTTGTAGTTAAGACGGCCGCCAAGCATGTGCAAAGGAAGGTATAAATTCCTTTCCAAAATGGCTGCCGTAACTTTTACGAACCGGCAACAGATGCTCACAATACAAGCGAGGCAGCATTATCAGCACTGCGGTAGCAGAAAGAAGTACCTGGGAACATCTACATCTTTATAAAAGGACTAGTAAGTCGTTTTGATTGTGTATAAAAGACGGTTATAATGTAATTTACTTTGTATATAGATGTTGATCACTACATATTACATCTAAATTTCAGATAAGTAAAACCAACGTTTTGGCGCCAGTCAAGGGTAAAAAAAAAAGTACAGGTACTTACTAGGGCTATACCCTGAAGGATAACTTGATTCTTTTTAGATAATTTTCAGGGGTGTGGAATTTATTAAAATATCTACTTGTCCAGGGGACAGGTTGCTTCTCAAATCTACCTGTCCTGTAAAAAGATCTACTTGTCCCTTTGGTGCCATGTAGTGTGGCGACAAATTATGGCAGCAATCTCATTATGTAAGAGCTCTGATAATAGCCTCTCTGATTATGCCAGGGCTACTACCATAGTAGGGCTTGAATACTTGCAGTTTCAATCCCTACTGTAGCAATTTCCTTATTTTGCCACCTTTCTTCAGATCTGCATACTGGGGCTGGAGGAAGCAGTAAGCAATAGTTCCAGGGCTGGAATGCCTTTGAGTCTGCAAACCTATTAACCTGCATGTTTTAAAGATTTTCTCCAGCTTCTCTCTAATATTTTCCCATAATAAGAAAGGTTGGACACTTACTCCTGACAATGGCAGAATTAGAACTTCTTCCAGGGTTGGGAAGAAAGTGGCCGGAGGGAAAATGAAGTTGCAAATGCTCAATAGATTTTCACATGAGCAAATCTACACATGCGTATTTACCCATGCTAAAATACAGTTCACAAATATTTTATAGGGGTACAACATATACCATGGGTGCACTTTTGTGACTTTCTTTAAGAATTTGGGGCCACATGTAAGTAGGTTCAGAGCGACTTGCAATTTGCAAGTCGCAAATCCGAATGTAGGATGGTGTCCCTGACACCATCTGTGATTCGCAAGGGCTTCGCAAATGCCCACCTAGTGAATAATCATGAGGTGGGTCGCAATTTGCGACCCCCTTGCAAATAGCGGCCCTCACAGGGATGGTGGCCTGCTGGAGACAGCAGACCACCATGTCTGTGACTGCTTCCATAAAGGAAAACGAGATGCATTACAAAAACGAAAAATTAAACGTTTTCGTTTCATTTTTTCAGAGCAGGCAGTGGTCCGCAGGACCACTGCCTGCTCTGAAAAAATGTTTACAGTGACATTCACAATGGGGAAGGGGTCCCATGGGGACCCCTTCCCTTTTGCGAAAGTGTTAGCACCCATTTGAAATGGGTGCAAACTGCGATTGGTTTGCGCCCGCGTTCGCGGTCACAAAACAATCCTACATTGCACTGCGAGTCGCAATTAAGAAGGGAACACCCCTTCCTAATTGCGAGTCGCAAACCCGTTTTTTGATTCAGTAACCAGGTTACTGAATCGCAAAACTGGGTTTGTGCATCGCAATGTGCTTTTTGCACGTCGCAAACAGCGAAAGTCGCTGTTTGCGACATGCAAAAAGCTACCTACATGTGGGTCTTGGTCCCTAATTAGGTCTGGTGTTAACAAAGACATTTTGTTTTTATTAAACTTCTATTTCTCTCTCTTTCGGTTAGCTTTACTGTGAGTGATCGCATTCTGCTCTTCCACAAGGAGCATATTGGCACACAAAGTAGTTTTGTTCAGTGTCAGGAACTACAGTGGCAATCAGTGACGTAATGAAACTGGAGGGTGCCCCTTTGTAAAGAACATGGAGGAGCCCCCTCTCCAGACTCACTCAGGGCAGGTGCTGTGCTGATGGGGCCCCCCTGGAGGGCAGCTGCGGGGCCTTTGTTATGCCACTGGTGGCAACATGTGCATTTAGAGTTTAAAAACTTTTTGGGGGGGTTTTGCCAGTGTTTGTTACAATGTTGAGGGCCTGGGCGCTCCCACAACAATAAAGTGTTACAAAAGCCCTGTCAAAACAAGACACGTATTGATGAAACTAAAAGACTTATACAAATATGTAAGACCAGTTGGCTTTGTCAGTGTTTGTTTATTTTCATGCTTCCCATATTCGTGTTGAAAATGGTTACACTAATTTTCCATTAGAAATATTTTTGGGAAATACTAGCATGCATCAAAAACATTTTACTAAATGACACTTCATTTGCATCTAATCAGAGAGCATTCTGGGAGCATTATACTTAGCCTCATAGCCTAAACTTTTCAAACATGTGTATACACATTTTTTTTTTTGTACTGGAACCAATGTCAGTAGTGAAGTGTGACCTTAAAACATTTATTTACAGCACTCACCCTAATAATGAAGGCTTTCAAATAATGAACCATAAATACAAGTTCGAACAGCATTATCTTTCGGAAACACATTACCTCAACTGCAGAGAGTTCCACTCTCTGTAAACAGGCAGCCAAAGGGTTTGTGCTGCAGACGGTTGGGCCTACTTGTCCCAAGGACAAAGTAAACATAAAAACTTGTTGCCCTTGACCCCAAACAAGATGTCCCGGGCGTCGGGCTATAGGAATTCCACATCCCTGTAATTTTGATACATTTGTTTAAATCACATTATAAGTCACAGGATATAACACACAACTAATGGACTGCACTAATTTTACACATTTAGGTGTTATTCCACAGCATGCTGACCATTGAGATCGAAACAAGATGGGGTTCAGAGACACTATAATATATCTAATTCTTTTTGGGATAATTTTTCACGGTGAAGGGAGTTAAAAAAAGTATTTCACCAAATAATTCTTTATTTTTTCTTGGTTTTAGTTAAATAATGCACACTGTTTATATATTTATTAGGTTTTTAATCTCTCCATTGGTCCTGAAGAGGCCCAAAAAGGGAAAGGGCTGAAACGCGTCAACCTCGGATTGTGTAGAGGGGTTGCAAAGAAAAGAAAGTTGACCTATAAGGACTTTGGAAAGACATCTCGGTATTATTAAGGTTAACAAACAAAGAAGAGTAGAGATGTGAAAGCAACCATCTCTTTTATGTGGCTCTTTGTTATTTACAATGGAGTTGACCACAATAAACATAATTGAGGAGATGAGGAAAAAACCTTGTGCATACTGCTATTTTCAAAAGTCGGTTCTTATTTTATAAAATCCGGTGTAAAGTAAAGCAGTAATTTTTTTTTGAATTAGATATAAATGTATTTGATGTTTCTTGGAGTTGGCTAAGTAAATATGAATGAAGTTAGGATGCAATTAAATTACATGTCCAATGACTGATTGATGGTTTCATGGTTTCTGAATAAGATTTAGATATTTTCCTACTATTTGACCATGCTCTATTTTCATTGTGGATTCTTTACCCAGGTTTAGTAGGGTTATTTGGGTAAAACCCCCCTTTTTAGACACAAACCACTGTATGGCATAGGTTAACTCACCCCTCTAGCAGGCCTTACAGCCCTAAGGCAGGGTGCACTATACCACAGATGAGGGCATAGCTGCATGAGCAATATCCCCACTAGTGTCTCAAGTCCATTCTTAGACACTGTAAGTGCAGTGTGGCCCGACTGAGTAGATAGTCTGGGAGTTTGTTATTACAAACGCCACAGCTCCATAATGGCTTCACTGAATACTGGGAAGTTTGGTATCAAACTTCTCAGCCCAATAAACCCACACTGATGCCAGTGTTAGATTTATTGAGAAATACACCCAGAAGGCATATTTGAGATGCCCCTGTATATTAGCCAAACTGCTAGTGCAGGACTGACTAGTCTGTGCCAGCCTGCCACTTTCAGATGAGTTTCTAACCACATGGGGTGAGAGCCTTTGTGCTCTTGGTGGCCAGAAACAAAGCCTGTCCTCGGTGGGGCTGCTTCACACCTCCCCACTACAGGACTAACACCTGGCGGTGAGCCTCAAAGGCTCAGGCCTTCTGTTACAGTGCCACAGGGCACACCAGCTAGTGGAAATGCCCGCCTCCCCAGACAAAACCTCACTTTTGTTGGCAAGTCCAGCGGGTAAATTAGGTAAAGCAGGGAGAGACCACCTCAGCTGGGACCACCCCTGCGGTGTCCAAAGCTGAGGTGACCCCCCTCCTTGCAAAATCCTCCATCTTAGTTTGGAGGGCAGAGACTAATAGGGTTCGGTCTGTTTCTCCCTCCCCAAAGGGAGTGGACACAGGAAGGGTTTAGCCACTCTAAGGGACAGCAGCCATTGGCTAATGCCCTCTGACCCCTGTAACGCCTCTAAATCCCAGATTTGAGGGGTCCCTGAACCCAGTTCCTCAGATTCCTGGCGACCTCACAAGAAGAAAGTAGAAAGAAGGACTGCTAAGCTGAACCCAGGCAGAGAAGATTGAAGATGCCAACTGACTTGGCCCCAGCCCTACCGGCCTGTCTCCAGCTTCAAAAGCCCTGCAAAAGGAAAGCGACACATCCTGCAGGACCAGGGACCTCTGAAAAGGCCCCAGAGGACTGCCTGCATCACAGACGACCAAGAACTCCCATGGACAGCAGCTCTGTCCAGGAAGAAGCTTTATCTAAGGACTCCAGAACCATCCCGGATCCACGAGTCTTGCCCACTCTGCAACCGACACCCACAGCCTGAGCCAAGGTGGCCCAACTGAGTAGAGCTGGCCCCAGGCGATTCCGAGCAAGTGCCCACCCTGGGTTGACCCCCTCCTGTCCAACAAGTCGCCGCCAGCAGTGTTGCTGGTGGTGGGTGTTTGAGGTTAACTTGAACCCCGACCAGTAGACTTCCTAACTCCTAGAGACTGGAACTATAAGTAGTGTACTTACCTTGAAACTGTGCTAACTTTTCTATCCCACAGGGACTGTTTCTGACAACTGCACTGTCACCTTTTAAAAGAGATTATTGCCATTTATTAAAAAAACCTGTATAATTTGCCAATTCTAACCAAATTGGTATTGATACATATGCTGGATACTTACTTACTCATGAACTTACCTTCAATAGGGAATAGGGGATTCTGCCACCGACACAACTGTTGTGCAATAGCCACCACTGCAGATCTTTTACAGTCTCCTCTGAAATCTGGATACAATTCAACAAATTTCCCTTGTGCTGTGCCCAGTGAAACTTGAACCAATGCAAAGGCCTTATGTGTCGCACTGTGCCACTGGAACCAAGTTATAGCGACTGATGAGCCCTAACACTGGCAAAACCAGTCTTGGGTTGCTTGTGTTCTGGTTCAGGCTGAACTGTTCCTACTAGAGTAGGGTCAAGACTGATTTGCATATGGCTGGGACCAAACTGAGGTGGCACGGTGTGCAAAATAACAGTCTGGGATGTGGTCCTCAGTAATTACCAGTGGTTGAGATTAATTCAAGCATTCCATTCATCACTTTTTTGCATCCCTGGTTTGTCTGATCAGCAGGATGCACGGATAACCTCAAGGCTGAAACACTGGGAGCATAGCGCAAATGTTTTGGACTCTCTGCTCCGCCGGAAAGTCACAGAACCATACCGTCCAAAATAGCAACGATGAACAAGATTGTTTGCAAAGTGGGGCGTGACTAAGAGCCAGACAATAAGGCCACAACTTAGAGCTCCGTAGTCATTAACTGAATCCCCGCTAATTTGAATTCCCGACCAAATATCTGTATGCGACACCTGGACCGGTGGGGCTTGAGTTGCTGGAGTGGCCCGGACATGAATGGTGTGTTTCCCAATAGCTGGGCCTCCCCCGAAGTTGCAGCAGCAGCAGCAGTGGGAGCGGCCTAGAGCGTGCAAGGTGGCCGCTCGAAAAGGGGCAAGTTAAGAACAGGAGTGGAGAGACTATTGCTGCCCTGCATTGCCTGCCTAGATATCCGACAGAGGCGATGGCAGAGGAACATCCACCTGCCTACAGCGGGAAATGTGTGCCTTCCAGGGGACTGTCGCAGTCCCGGGTGAAAAGTACTGCGCAGCTGGAGAGGGAGAGACCGCCGGGAGGTCTGAGATCCACCCCATTCCGTGATTCTGAGTTTGGGGTGTGGTGCAGCAGTGGAAGCTGACACCGTGAACCCTGGTGCTGGGGACTGTGGCGAGGGCTTAACAGCACACAGACTGGAGTACAGGTGCTGAACAACATGTGGTGCGGCGCAGGCCTAGGAGGAGCGGCCTGTGGAGCATGCACAAGACTGCACCATTAACAAAGAAGTGACTACGGGCCCTGGTTGGATGGGCCTGAGGAGCTGCAAGGAGGCCATGAGGAGGCTTGGAAATTAGCCCTCCTGCGAAGACAACGTGCAATGTGCAGCGGTGAGGCTTGTGTGTTGCTCACTAGAAGTATGTGCTATTAGCCCCTCCTCCTACCCCCCTCCACACTCACACACACACACACATACACACCCGCCAAGGCCAAAGAAGAGGTGACTGCCAGTTAACTCAAAGCATTAGCCATTTGAGTGATAAAGGTACCCTGGAGCCTGAGGCCCGAGTCAGGCTGCATCTGCAGTGACACATCTAGAGAGAGGCCTGATAGTGAGGTGGATGTGGACTGGCACTCTGGGGATACAGAAGCAGGAGACGAGTGATCATAGGAAGCCCAGGGGCGAGCACGTGTGCGGACCCAGAGGTTGAGTAGTGGACAGAGCGGAATGCCAGGGGCCGAGAGACTGTTAGGCGCATTTGAGAAGGAGACTGGCTTGGTCCCTTGGGTGTTTTCAGGGGGTCACTCATTCAATATGGTGAGAAACAAGGGGCAGCCCCTCCAAAAGTGAATAAAATGGACAAACATGAAGTCCCGAGACCGGCTGAGGGGACTGTAGTGGGAGAAAGATGCAGGGAGGGGTCAGAGTGCAGAACAGAACTCCCAGGCGGAACCATCATTGAGTGCAATAATGGCAGCCATGCAAGACCGCAAAGGCTCACTGGAACCCAAATGGGATGCTGTAGGAAGCTGGCTCTGTATATACTATATCAAAATGAGATATAGTGTGCACAGAGTCCAGGGTTTCCCCAAGAGGCTTGACAGAGGCAATAATAGATAATACTAATGCTCTATTTGTGGTAGTGTGGTTGAGCAGTTAGGCTTATCAGAGGGTAGTGTTAAGCATTTGTGTACACACTCAAACATCAGAAGAAACACACACTCAGTGACTTAACTCCAGACCAATAGGATGTTATATAGAAAAATATTTTTTTTTTTCCTTTATTACTAGATCCACAGGACTCACTCAGTTCAGAAGTAAATATTGTTGCAGGTAAGTACTTAGCATAGACATCAATAACTTTGTTTCACTTTGGACAAGTAAACAGTTTTTACGAAAACAGAGAATATCTATTTTAAAAGTGGACACAGTGCATTTTCAGAACAGTTCCTGGGGGAAGAAAAAAAAGTAAAATTTTAGAGGTAATACACCACTTAGATTTCCAGTCTCTGGGTTATAGGTAGTCCACCTTTGGGGGTTCATGTCAACCCCAAACACCCACCACCAGCAACAAGAGGCCGGCCGGGTGCAGAGGTCAAAGTTGAGCAATTTTAACGTAGGCTCCTATGGAGTCGGGGGTACTGGGAATTCGGTCTGCCTGCAGGTAAGTACCCGCGGCTCGGAGGGCAGACCAGGGGGGATTAGAGGAGCACTGGAGGGTCCCCAAGTAGGCACCAATCCCACACCCTCAGCGGTACTGGGGAGGCCGGGTGCAGGGTGCAAACAGGGCATTGGGTTTCCAATGAAACTCTATGAAGGGACCCTGTGGGTCACTCAGGTGCTGCAGGGGAGGTCCAGGGGGGTGTCTCTGGCACACCACTGGTCGGACAGGGAAGAGGGCCGCCTGTTGATCGTTGCTGCACCAGGTGTTGATTTCTCCAAGGCCTGGGGGCTGTGGGTGCAGTGGATCCTTTGGCGTTGCTTATCTTCGTCCAGGACAGTCAGGGGGGTTCTCAGGATTCCCACCTCGTGGAGAGGTCAACCCAGGGTGGGCTCTTGTTAGCAGTCGCCTGGGGGTCCTGTCTGGTCGGTTGGGCCAACTGGACTCGGGCCATGGGCGTCAGGTGCAGAGTGGTTAGGACTCGTGCTTCTTGAGTGAGGTGGGAGTCCTTCAGAAGAGGTTTCTTCTTCTGTTCTTCTTTGGACAGGGCCACTGTCCACAGGAGTTCTTGTTCCTCTGTGATACAGGCAGTCCTCTGGAGGTTTTTCAGAAGTCGCTGGACCTGCAGGACGTGTAGCTTTTCTTCTGCAGGTTCTTTGAAGCAGGAGACAGGCCTGTTGGGCTGGGGCCAAGTCAGCTGTTGTCTCCTTTCCTTCTCTGCTGGGGTTTCCGCTAAGCAGTCCTCCTTCTTGTAAGGTCATCAGGAATCTGACTAGCTTGGTTCAGGGAGCCCTTAAATATAAGATTTAGGGGCGTTTTTAGGGGTCAAAGGGCAGTAGCCAATAGCTACTGTCTCTGAGGGTGGCTACACCCTTCCTGGGCCCACTCCCTTTGGGGCGGGGGGGGGCACATTCCCAACCCTATTGGTCCCTGTCCTCCAAACCAAGATGGAGGATTCTGCAAGGAGGGGGTCACTTCAGCTCTGGACACCTTAGGGGTGGTCCTGGCTGAGGTGATGACTTCCTCCTTGTTATTCCTAATTATCCATCTGGACTTGCCGCCAAAAGTGGGGCTTTGTCCAGGGGCTGGGCATCTCCACTAGATGGAGTGCCCTGGGGCATTGGAACACGAAGCCTGGGCCTTTGAGGCTCACCGCTGGGTGTTACAGTTCCTGCAGGGGGGAGGTGTAAAGCACCTCAACCCAGTGCAGGCTTTGTTTCTGGCCTTAGAGAGCACAAAGGCTCTCAACACAGGTGGTCGGAAACTCGTCTCTCAGTGGCAGGCTGGCACTGACCAGCCAGTCCTGCACTGAAGGATGGGTAAAATACAGGGGGCATCTCTAAGATGCCCTCCGTGTCCATTTTTTAATAATAAACCCACACTGATGCCAGTGTTGGATTTATTCTGAGAAGTTTGATACCAAACTTTCCAGTATTCAGTGTAGCCATTATTGAACTGCGGAGTTCGTTTTGACAAACTCCAAGACAATATACTTAATATGGCCGCACTGTACTTACAATGTCTAAGAATGGACTTAGACACTGTAGGGGCAAATTGCTCATGCAGCTATGCCCTCACCTGTGGTATAGTGCACCCTGCCTCAGGGATTTAAGGCCTGCTAGAGGGGTGACTTACTTGTGCCACAGGCAGTGTTTTGTGTGCACAGCACCCTGAGGGGGATGCCATGTCGACTTTGCCTTTTTTTCCCTACCAACACACACAATCTGAAATCGCAGTGTGTATGTGTTAGGTGAGGGGTCCCTTAGGGTGGCACAACACATGCTGCAGCCCTTAGTTACCTTCCCTGGTCACCGGGCCCTTGGTACCACTGGTACCTTTTACAAGGGACTTATCTGTGTGCCATGGGTATGCCAATTGTTGAAACAATGGTAAATTTTTAGTGAATGAACACTGGTTCGCAGGGTTAGGCCTGGTTAGCAGGGTCCCAGCACACTCTCAGTCAAGTAAGCATCAATATCAGGCAAAACATGGGGGGGGGGGGCAACCTGGGGTCCCTTCCAGAGGGATCATTGCGAAGGTCTTTAACTTCCGTGACAGGGATGCGATCCTGCAGGTGGCCAGATCTCGAGGTGACCTCCAATTTGAAAACACCACAATCTGGTTCTTCCCGAACTTCACGCTCCAAGTGCAGTGAAAAAGACAACGTTTTTAAGAAGTCAAAAAGGCAAGGTGTGTCAGTGTGAACTCAAGTATATGATGCTCTTCCAGCACACCTGCGAATGATCACAGAGGGCAAGACCCGGCATTTTCACTTCACAAGAGGAGGCATGGGAGTGGCTAGACGGTTAGTGCATCCCGGGCCGTAGAAACAAGCGTGACGATAGAGGATGGGCCTCGAGGATGAGAAAAGGAAGGCGAACACACAAACAATCATGACCACAGGCAAACTACAGAGCTGTCAACACCATCAAAAACTGATGACAAGATGAGCCTTGGGTTTGTTTCACCTGTGGTGAGCGGGTAACGAGTCTTCAAACATTTGGGGAAGGGTACATAACGAAGCACGATATAGGTTTTCAGTCCAGTAAGCACGAAACAAGAAACCTGGGGATTCAGGGCAACTGTTTCACTAAATTTATGCTGCAGGCCACTGTGGGTAGCGCTAGCTAACCCATGGAAGTGAATCTTTTACTATGGGCGACAGGCACTCTGCAGGTTTTGGGGGCGGGAGTTGTAGGGGAGGGGGAGAGTTCAAAGCCTGCTTTGTGGGGTAGCGGGGGGGAGTTTATTACAGGAGGATCATTGCTTTCAGTTTGCTTGTTTATTATCTTATTTTTTGTCATTGGTCAGATATAGAGCAGCTGTCCTTGTATGTCAGATGGGACTCAAAACACTGACCAGGAAAGAAGGGGCAGGACACCAGACAAACATGGGGTCCTCTTAAGCATATACACTTCAGTACGGCAACAGTATCAGTGCATCAGAAAAAACAGTCCCTTTTATTATAACTCACACCTTGTAGGACCCACTGGGCCAATATGTGGCGATTTCTGGAGTCTGGGTGGGCCAAAAGCTCAACATCTGCTTGGTCTACGCTCCACCGTAGCTACAGGAACCTACAATCACAGTCATTGGGGCCTTATTGTTGGATATGCCATACAGAATCTTCATACTAGGTGACCTAAAGTTGGTAGTAGACTCTGGGGTAGAAATGGAATCACAAGCTAAAACATTGGCTGCAAACAGTTCTTGACGCATTGGGTCTGGCAGACCTGTGGAGTGACCACAATCCTGGGGTGAAACAATACAACTACTACTTAGCACTTTATGGTAACTATTCTCGCTTGGATTACTTGCTCATCTTACATGCCCATGTAGGGAAATTCAAGGGGGGGGGGGGGAGCATCCCCTGAAGGATTTCAGAACACTCACCTGTGTGGGGGACACTATTGGGCCCAGCAAAGACACACACAGGTCTGGCAGACCTGTGGAGTGACCACAATCCTGGGGTGAAACAATACACCTACTACTTAGCACTTCATGGTAACTATTCTCGCTTGGATTACTTGCTAAATCTTACAGGCCCATGCAGGGAAATTCAAGGAGGGGGCATCCCCTGAAGGATTTCAAAACACTCACCTGTGGGGGTGACACTATTGGCCCAGCAAAGACACACACGTTGCCTGCCAGGCTAAACCCACGACACCTCAAAGACAAGACTTTCAGGGATAAGTTGAGAGAGAGAGAGCAGAAAAATGTTTTAAAGGAAACACAGGTTCAGTGAACTCAGTCTGCCATCTTGTGGGATGCCTTCAAGACATTCAGGAACTTGCGCACGGCCCACTGGGGGGGCTGGGTGGTGGGGCAGGTGGAGCGCAAACTGCAATGCGAAGCGCTCAGGAGACACATTGACATCTTGGATGCCAGGTGTCAGTGGGAAGAGGGGGAGGGAAGTAGACTCGGGCATCAGCAGCGGTTTAAGAGACAGGAGCTCAGGGATCTGGGGGAATAACATGCACAGTCCATACACTAGCTTTCCAATGGCGATTGTATGATGTTGGAGCCAAGGCCAATAAACTGTTGGCGTGCCTCAAACGGGATCAAGGGCGGTCCTGGGTCAGAAAGATAAGAAAATGCTAAGGGGTTCCCTTGTGTGTCAAATGACGCTATTGTGGAGGCTTTTACAACCTATTATGAGGAGATATATGCTTCAGTGTCTCGGGAAACTGAGGCAGACTGTGCAGACCTGAAAGATATCCAGCTGTCCGGTGGTCAGAGGAGGACAACGAAAATCTGGAAGGGGGACGGACCGAGGAAGAAGTTGCTTTAGCATTGCAAGGACTGCAGTCAGGTAAAGCAGTGGGACCTAACGGTCTTCCGGAGGAGCTCTTTAAATGCTTAATGGACAAAGTGGCAAAACATATGTTGGCCATGTTTCAGGAGACAAAAAAGGAATGGATACTGCCAGCCGACCAGAGGGCTGCAACCAAAGTGGTGATTCAGAAAAAAGATAAACCCCAGGTGGAATGTGTCTGCTATAGACCCATCTCACTGTTAAACACGGAGGTCAAAGTTTTGGCAAAGATCTTAGTGAACCATTTACGGACATTAATCACTAAAATGATACATCAGGACTAATATAATTTCATGCCACTCAGGAGTATGCGCCTTAATTTGAGGCTCCTATACAGGGTTCTCCACATGATGAATATGCCAGATGGGGAACAAGCGGCACTCCTTTTTCTTGATGTCAGGATAGCCTTTGACAGTGTGGAATGGCCTTATATCTTTGCTACTCTTAAGAGGTTTGGGTTTCATCCGTAGTTCTGTGGCTGGATTTCACTCTTGTATCGGGAGCCACAGGCTCATGTGCTAGTCAATGCTATGCTCTCCAGAGCTTTTGCCCTACATAGGGGCACTCGGCAGGGGTGCCCGCTCTCCCCAAGCTATTTGCACTAGCACTTGAGCCTCTGGCAGCCCGGATCTATCAGGACCCCTTGATAAGGGGCACTGGAACCAGTGGAACGTGGGAAGAGAATATTCCGCTATACGCTATACGCTAATGAGATATTGCTCTCTGTCATAAATCATGGTGTTCCATTGCCAGGATATTGCAGATTTTCTGCATTTTTAGGGAACACTCTAGATACCAAATAAACTGGAACAGATCCTTGGTCTTTCCACTGCCAAGAGATCCCCCAGTGCTGTCCCCACACTGCACAACATCAATCGTTAGAGAGGGCTTTATGAACCTGGGTCTATGTCACCAGGAATGACTCCTGCAAGTGAACCTCCTACCACAACTGAGTAGACTGCATAGGGAGGTGGAATAATGGAGGGCCCTTTCACTATTGTTATTCATTTTTTTAAAACACTCCCGCCTGCGGTGTTCCACAGAATCGCATAGGAAGTCAGACTAATACTGCAGGATGGAGGTAGTTCTGGCACAGCATTGCAGAAGTGCCAGTGGGAGGGTGAACAAAGGGAGCCTGGCTGTTCTGGATCTCCTTTGGTACTACAGGACGGCACAACTGGTGACTGTTAATGACTGGGCACTTGCAAACCAGACTGAACCGTTGTTTCAAGTGTCTAGAGACGTGCAGGGGAGTGGAGGCTATGTGTTTGCATTTTGTACACAGTTGAGCTTGAGGGTCTTGCCGATACACATCAGTACTGTAGTGAGGGCGTGGAATAATGTGTTGCGCTATTTGGGATGGGGGACTACCCTGACTCCCAGAACTCCCCTCTGGAGCAGTGATCTCCTGAATGAGGTCGGAGCATCGAGTGGATTTAAGAAATGAGCACTTCTGGGCATTGACCACATAGGGGATGTTTGGAGGGCGCAGGCTTTGTTGACATTTGACATTCTCCGACGAGTATGGCATGGCGGAGACTGAACGCTCAAGATATGTACAGATGAGACAAGCACTGCGTTGTCATATGATTGAGGGCGACCAGCTGCCAGAATCGTTCCCATTGGAGGACCGCCTCCTCTCAGCTCCACTAGAGACTAAGGCTATCTCAGTGATCTATAAGAAACTGGTGAATAATTCCCCTGACCCACTGACCACCGGACGCAATGGGTGGGATGAAGATGTAGGTGTGTTAGAAGACCAAGACTTGGTGGAGGCGAAGCAGAGTCCCAAGTAGATGGCATTATGGTCTTGATTCAGGTTGCTCCAATCGCAGATACTGCACAGGCCTTACTACTCCGGGGTACTCCTGCATAGGATGGATGAGCGAGGGAAAGGTGTGGCTCTCCGCTGTGTCTGAGGCAGTGGGCAGATTGGCACCTCTTACTATATAATGTGGACCTGCCCCAAGATACAGTGCTTTTGGCAGGGAGTTCTGGATGAATGAACAGAAGAGAGGGAGAGTAGGTGTGGGTGGGAGGGTAGAGGAGCAGCCCATCCCAGAACTTTCACTGCTATGGTTCTCAACAGTGACAATGCATACTTACTGTGTGGGTGTAATTGTTGCAAACTATTTCTGCATGCACGATGGATGCTGTACCAAATGCTGCCAGTTGTCCATTCTGAGCAATAGTTGTTGCACATTGATTAATAAAAAGATTTTTTTTAAAAATGTTTGTAAAGAGTCATTTGTTATTTCAGCAAGTTAATCGTGAACCCCAACAATTTTAAGAGGTCTGCTTTCAGTAGCCAGTCATCAAGGTAGGAGAAACCTAAACCACTAATGGCAAGCTGCAAACCACTGTAAGGAAATGCCTCCTTGGCATGGTTATCCCCTGACTTTTTGACTTTTGTTGATGCCAGTTATGATTGAAAGCGTGCTGGGACCCTGCTAACAAGGGCCTAGCACCAGTGTTCTTTCCCTAACTGTACCCTTATTCCCACAATTTGCACAGCCCTGGCACCCAGATAAGTCCCTTGTAAATGGTACCCTGGGTACCAAGGGCCCTGATGCCAGGGAAGGTCTCTAAGGGATGCAGCATGTCTTATGCCACCCTGGGGACCCCTCACTCAACACATGCACACTGCCTCACAGCTTGTGTGTGCTGGTGGGGAGAAAATGACTAAATTGACATGGCACTCCCCTCAGAGTGTCATGCCCGCCTCACACTGCCTGTGGCATAGGTAAGTGACCCCTCCAGCAGGCCTTCCAGCCCTAAGGCAGGGTGCACTATGCCACAGGTGAGGGCATATGTGCATGAGTACTATGCCCCTACAGTGTCTAAGCAAAACCTTAGACATTGTAAGTGCAGGGTAGCCATAGAGAGTATATGGTCTGGGAATTTGTCAAATACAAACTCCACAGTTCCATAATGGCTACACTGAAATCTGGGAAATTTGATATCAAACTTCTCAGCACAATAAATGCACACTGATGCCAGTGTGGGATTTATTTTAAAATGCACCCGGAGGGCATCTTAGAGATGGCCCCTGAATACCAGTCCGACTCCTAGTGCTAGGCTGACCAGTTTCTGCCAGCCTGCCACAACCAGACAAGGTTCTAGCCACATGGGAAGAGTGTCTTTGTCACTCTGCGGCCAGGAACAAAGCCTGTACTTGGTGGAGGTGCTTCTCACCTCCCCCTGCAGGAACTGCAACACCTGGCCGTGAGCCTCAAAGGCTCATGCCTTTTGTTACAGCACCACAAGGCATCCCAGCTAGTGGAGATGCCCGCCCCTCTGGCCACTGCCCCCACTTTTGGCGGTAAGGCTGGAGGAGATAATGAGAAAAACAAGGAGGAGTCACCCACCAGTCAGGACTGCCCCTAAGGTGCCCTGAGCTGAGGTGACCCCTGACTTTAGAAATCCTCCATCTTGAGATTGGAGGATTCCCCCAACAAGATTAGGGATGTGCCCCCCTCCCCTCAGGGAGGAGGCACAAAGAGGGTGTAGCCACCCTCCAGGACCAGTAGCCATTAGCTACTGCCCTTCTGACCTAAACACACCCCTAAATGTAGTATTTAGGGGAGACCAAGAACCCAGGAAATCAGATTCCTGCAACAAGAAGGAGGACTGCTGACCTGAAAGCCCCGCAGAGACGACAACTGACTTGGCCCCAGCCCTACCGGCCTGTCCCCAGACTCTAAGAACCTGCACAGCGACGCATCCGACAGGGACCAGCGACCTCTGAAGCCTCAGAGGACTGCCATGAACCGAAGGACCAAGAAACTCCTGAGAACAGCAGCACTGTTCAAAAACAGTAACAACTTTGCAACTTTCTTGCAGACTTCATTCTTCCCGCCTGAAGCATGAGACTTCACACTCTGCACCCAACGCCCCTGGCTCGAGCTCCAGAGAACCAACACTGCAGGGAGGTCCCCCAGGCGACTGACTTCGTGAGTAACCTAAGACGCAGAGAGGATTCAGAGGCTCCCCCTGACCATGACTGCCTAGAACAATGAACCAGATGCCTGGACCAAGTACTGCACCCGCAGCCCCCAGGACCAGAAGAAACTGAACTCCACTGCAGGAGTGACCATCAGGTGACCCTCTGCCTAGCCCAGTCGGTGGCTGGCCCGAGAAGCCCCCCTGTGCCCTGCCTCCACCGCTAGAGTGACCCCCGGGTCCCTCCATGGATTCCTAATGAAAACCCGACGCCTGCTAAGCACACAACACCCTGCCACCCCTGTGCCGCTAAGGGTGTGTTTTGTTTGCCTACTTGTGTCCCCCCCCCAGTGCTCTACAAAACCCCATGTCTGCCCTCCGAAGACGCAGGTACTTACCTGTTGGCAGACTGGAACCAGAGCACCCCTGTTCTCCATAGGCACCTAGATGTTTTGGGCCCTCCTTTGACCTCTGCACTTGACCGACCTTGTGCTGCTGGTGCGGTGACTTTGGGGTTGCCTTGAACCCCCAACGATGGGCTGCCTATGCCCAGGAGACTGAACTTGTGAGTGTTTTACTTACCTCAGAAACTTAACCTTACTTACCTCCCCCAGGAACTGTTGATTTTTGCACTGTCAACTTTAAAAAAAGCTTATTGCCATTTTAACTAATACTGTGTATGTTACTGCTCTAATTCAAAGTTCCTAACTTACCTGTGTGGAGTACCTTGCATTGTATGTATTTACTTCAAATCTTGAATCTTGTGGTTCTAAAATAAATAAAGAAAATATATTTTTCTAGACAAAAACTATTGGCCTAGAGTTAAGTCTTTGAGTGTGTGTTCCTCATTTATTGCCTGTGTGTGTACTACAAATGCTTAACGCTATCCCTGTGCCACTATCAACCTCTAAGGGGAACCCTTGGACTCTGTGCATACTATCTCTCACTTTGAGATAGTATATAAAGAGTCAACTTCCTGCAACCACTGTCATTACTTTTGTGAACATCCAAGGGACACTGGTGAGACTGATAGGGATACCAGAAAAATGAAAATGCTACTGGCCCACTGTGAACCGCAAGTAGCATGTGTGTGCCTTCATGAAAGTAATATGGAAATAGGCAACCTGAAGGTCCAACTCCATCATCCAGTTTCCAAAGTCTAGGGCAGAAAGGACCTGGGTTATCATAAGCATCTTGAATTTGTCCTTTTGCAAGAATATGTTGAAAAAACAAAGATGTAAAATAGGACTGAGGCCTCCGTCCTTCTGCACAAGGAAGTAGCAAGATTAACACCCACTTTTTACTTCCGAGGCCGGGAGCCTCTCTATGGTTCCTTTGGCCATAAGGGCCTACACTTCCTGCTGCAAGACATACAGGTGGTCCTCCATTTACTGCTCTTATGTTGGTGGAAGGTGCGGCAGGGTGGAAAGAAATAGGACAGTGTAGCCCTGATGTACAATTTAGGGTAACTCATGTGTCAGGAATGATGGGTAGCCACACTTGGAGGAAATATTGCATCAAGTCTCCAACAGGGTGGCTGTGTGATTGCAAGGACACACTAAAGCAGGTTTTATGGCTGCTGAGGCAGAAGAGATTGGGGGACTTAGCTACATTTTTGTCCTTGATGACTTGAGCCTGTCCTTGAGAACTGCAGCCTTGGCTATGAAGGGGCTGAAAAGCCTGCTAAGGCTGGTGGAGGGTAATGCCTCCTTTTGCCTCATCACCCCCAAAGGTTTGGACTGATGCTGCTGGTTTTTCGACTCCAAGTGCACTGAAGAGGGTAACTAGAACTCAGTGCTAGTGCCCTGATCCCTAAACATGTATGTTTGATTGGCCTAAACCCAATTGGTATAAGCTAACTTACTTCTAAATCCCTCGTATAAGGCACCAGGGGGATCCAGGGCCAGTAACTTAAGATGTCCTCTCAGAGACTGCAACATTTGTTATGCCATCCTCAGTGGGACAAGGTAAAACATGTCTCCCAGCCTGCCCCTGCAGACTGGAAAGAGCAGTTTAAAAACTGCTAACTCGATTTTGTATTTTAAGCAATAACAAAGCCCCAAACTTCCTTTTTAACATGTGCAAGTCACTCCTACAGCAGGGTACAACATATTGAAAACCAGAACATGTGTTTCATATGGTCTACCGGTAAAAACTCACAATTGTCGTTTTTACTGTGAGAAAGACTAGTAGCCCCTTTGGTGAGTACAGGGTTACACACTGACAACTCAGCTGTGCTAACTTCTGAACTGAACTACTAAAGTTGGTACTTGAAGGTATCAAACAGCTTGTTAAGGTGGACTTGATACCCAAGTCAAAATTAATGTCACATTGTTATTGTTGCTATGAGCAACTCTTAGAAAGTTGTCACTCTGTTGCCCAAATCTCTCAATGGCCTTTGCAGATGCTGGTCGCGATACAGCATTCTTCCCATCTGGGGAGACATGAAATGAACTCCAATGACAGGCCTGTTGCTGAAGGAGGTGGTGCCGTCTCCTGGCAGAAGGCTGTGGGAAACTCACTCTTTTTGGCATAGTTACCCCCTCTTTTTGCCTGTTTTCAGTATGCTTTGACTGTTTTCACTGGAATCCATTCTAACAAGAACCCCTATGATTGTGCTCTCTCCTTCTAAATGTGGTTGCCAAGGACTTTGCACAATTGACATACTGGTGTATGGTAGCTAGGTACCCAGGGCATAGGGGCACCATGGGTTCCCCAGGGGCTGCAGCATGTATTGTGCTACCCATGGGAATCCATCCAAAATGTGCCCGCAGACCTGCCATTGCAGCCTGCGTGAAAAGGTGCATGCACCCTTTCACTACAGGTCACTACACCAGGTCACTGTAAGTCACTCCTATGGTAGGCCCCCCTAGTCCAGAGGATAGGGTGCAGGTCCCTGTGTGTGTTGGCACCCCTGCATGAGCAGAGGTGCCCCTACGAACGCCAGCTCCTTTACACCAGACTTCATATGTGGTGGGAAGCCATTTTATCCATGTACAGGACACAGGTCACTACCTGGGTCCCGCTACATAATGGTAACTCTGAACCTGGGCATGTTTGGTATAAAACATGTCAGAATCATACCCCAATACTGTTGCCAGTACTGGTTGTATGATTCAATATGCACTCTGGGGGTTCCTTAGAGGACCCCCGACTGAGCATTGCTCCTGCCTGTCTTCTAGGGTTTTCCAGGCAGCCTCCGCTACTGCCACTCCTCAGACATGTTTCTGCCCTCCTGCTGTTTGATCAGCTCAAGCAGAGAAAGGCAGAACAAAGGTTGTCCTTTGGGAGAGGGAAGCAACACCCTCTCCCTTTGGAAATAGGTGTTACATGGCTTGGGAAGGGTAGTCTCCCCTAGCCATCGGTATGTTTTGAAGGGCACATTTGGTGCTCTCCGGCATAAACCAGTTTGCACCAGTCCAGGGACCCCCAATCCTTGCTCTGGCGCACAACTGGACAAAGGAAAGGGGAGTGACCACTCCCCTGCCCATCATCACCCCAGGTGTGGTGCCCAGAGCTCCTCCAGATTGCCGCTGGACTTTGCCACCTTGAAATCAAGATGTGCAGAGGTCCCTGGGCGCATATGAGTGGCCAGTTTAGGTAGGTGACATCACAGCCCCCTCCTGATAGGTGGTCACCCTGCTAGGTAACCAAACCCCCTTCCTGGGCTATTTAGGGTGTCCCCCTTGGGTGGGTCCTCAGATTCGATGTGCAAGATGCCAGCAGGACTCCTCTGCAACATTTACTTCATCTTCTGACCACTGGAACAGCAACTGGACTCTTCAGGAACCTACAATCTGCAACTCCAGCAATGACTCTGCTTTGCAACATTGTTTCTCCAGCTCCTTCCAGCAACTGCAATATTTCCCTGGCTGTGCAGCCTCTGAGGGTGGCAAGTCTTTAGTCTGCACCAAGAAGCAAGAAGAAATCTCCCTTGGAGTGAAGGAGTCACTCCCCTACATCCCCAGGCACCAACGGGAATGACGACTGGCTGCATGGGTTCTCTCTCCTGCAACTCTGCATGGATCCTGCAACACAGGTGGTGGTCACTGTAAGTCACTCCTATAGTAGGTCCAGAGGATAGGGTGCAGGTCCCCAGGTGGTGGTCTTGAGTGGTTCCCTTGGTCCCCTCTACCAGCTATCCAGCTTTGGAGGTGGTGAGTCTTTGCCTTTCCCCGCAGGAAGTACCCCTTTGCACTGCGACTCTTTCAGCTACCAAGGCTTGTTGGTGTTTGTGCCACGGGATCTTCAGGCTCCGTGTAGCCCCGGCCTCTCACACTCTCTTCCTGCTTGTTGCTCAAAAACGATGTGGGATTTCTATCCAAGTGTGCTGAGTGGGCCTCACTGCGATTCCTGTGCCTGCTGCCTGTGAGTTGCCTTTGGCGGCTGCATCCTCGACTTTTGGCTCTCCTTTCTGCTGAGGGCCGCCAGGGACTCCCCTCCTTGGGTTGAGTCCCCCTCGGACCTTCCTAGCCCCAGCAGCTCTGCAACGTCTCTTCTGCGACTCTTGCCTTTGCCAAGGGTTGTTGGTGGTTTTTCCACACCACTGACGGACACAACTCTCCTTCCGACATGGGACATTGACTGCATCACTCCTGGAACTCTTCCTCTGCTCCTGTGCTGCATAGTCGACTCCTGGTCTTCACCGTCGACCTTGTCTTCCATCTCCAGAAGGGTGGGTAGTGGCTCCTGCCCCAAGCGGACACTCCAACTGGAGCTGGACTTGGTCCCCTTCATTTGCAGGTCCTTTTCTGTCTGGGTCCATCTTCTGTTTCTTTCAGTCTTGCTTGGGTCTTGCACAGTCATTTTACAAAGTTTCTCTGTGGGTTTGGGAAAAATCAGGTACTTACCTATTCTCTCCTAGTTGCTGGGGGGCATTTTGGTACTTACCTTTTGAGGTTCCTAGTTCCTCCAGCTCCCCTCTACAGATTCTGCTTACCTGGGTGCGGGTCTGACTTTCACATTCCGTTTTTTTAGTATAATGGTTTGTTCTGCCCCCTAGAGTCTCTATTGTTTACTGTTATTTCACTGTTTTCTATGCCCATTCCGGATTACCAAGGTGTATATAATAGTGTGTTTACTCACCTGCTAGTAGAATGTTGCCTATATAGTATTCTAATATTTGTTTCACTAAAATAAAGTAGCTTTATTTTTGTAACACTGCTTGGTTCTTTCATGTGTTTAAGTGCTGTGCGACTATAAGAGCTTTGCGTATCTCCTAGATAAGCCTTGGCTGCTCATTGACAGGTACCTCTAGAGACCCTGGCTTCCGAGACATTGACTACACCTCACTTATAGGGGATACCTGGTATAGGTTGATAACACCCTAGGTGCTCACCACACACCAGGCCAGCTTCGTACACCAAGGCTCAGTGACCTTTGCTGGAGGCTTTGCTAGAGCGGAGGATTGGTGCGGGGTCTCTTGAGATCGAGGCATCATTGAGCCTGGAATCAAACCCCGAAGGTCAGAGCCTTCTGTGCCGGTGTTGGGCTAGATGCCAAAATCCCTTACAAGCAAGTGCCCCGACTGCTGTTGAGACCATTTTCGAGGCCCGAGTTGAGATTTGGTTTCAGGCCTGACAGCCTCCTGCTTTTCTCTTCGGTCTCCTTGACGGTCAGCAAATCGGTGTTGTTGAGGAGCTGCACGCTGTGACATGGTCAGCAGCAATCCTATCTGTACTGATGGTTCTTTTTTAAATCCCAGACAATTTGTACAGGATGAGTCCTCGTTTGATGGAGACAGGCACAGGTTACATACCCCCTACAATAATGGTCGTACCAGGAGTACTTTGTATTTTAATTTGAGCAAACCTGGAATGGATTTTTCTCCATACCTCCCCTCCTCCAATATGCAGCTTGACTTCTGGAGAAACCAGGCTGGATGGTTCGGAGCTGAAAACTGCCAGTGTTAAATGGAGATGCTTCGCCCTGTGCTGACCAGAAGCCTGAAGGACAGGAGCTAAAAGGAACAGAAATTCCTCTGTAGTCCTGGAGCTCGAGATGAACAACAGAACCAGATGTCGGAAAAAAAACAATCTGAGGTAAAGTATTAACCCTAGTGCATTGTGGACTAACAAAGAGGTCACTGGAGGTCTTATGGGCAAAAACTCTTCGAAGCGTGCCAATTTCCGTACCCAACACTAGATGGCAGGAGTGTGTAGAGAATGTGTATCTATTGCCACATATGCTATGTACACATGCTCTTTGATCCTGTTCACAGTCAAGACTATTGTTTGGGAATATGAATTGGGATCCGTTGAAGCAAAAACTACATTTCCCAGATTTTCAACCTCTTTAAGACTTTGTAACTGAAGCCATCCCCCCGTACCGTGAATGTAATAAGTACATATATTGATTTCCATTTTATTTTAGGATCTCAAATTACAGTATGGGACTACAAGTAGGTTGCCGACTAAACGCTGCACCCCTAAAACTGATCCGTAAAGAGTAAACATGTGAAAAGCTTCCTTCCAGCAGGGGCACAGTACCAAAATCGAGGGCTTAATTGAGAGGAAAAATCTCCTAGGCTATCGGGAGAAAAGAAAAACATACCTCCATTGCCTCGTTTACTTACCACAGAAAACAGACAAATTGAAGGCCAGCAATTTAGCTGTGCGAGCATAACATCCCCTTTTGCTGGATGCTGTAGATATCATCTACAAGTACCCGAGTTTGCATCACATGCTTCCCACTTGCAGGCTCACCACTCCCCCAAGCAGTTGAGAAACTGATCTCGCGCACCGTGGAACTGACACTTTGCACCACTAAATACAGAAAGATCATCTAAAAATAATATGCTTTTTGAAAAGAAAACAAAAGAACCTATGTAGACAAGTTTTGGCAAAGCCAAAAAGGTCTGGCTTTAGCTGCCAACAGTTTGGCTTTGGCAACTTGTTTTGCTTGGTGGTTTGAAAAAAAAGACATTACTGCCAAGGGAGCTGCCAGGTCACTGACAATATAAAAACATTTGTTAAAGGCAGAAATATGGTTTTGCCCCAAAAAGGACATATTGCCATAGTAGTCCCCGGCAATGTTGAGAACTACTTTGCGTATGGACGTGCTCCTGGTGCAAGAGAAAGCCATCGCTTACACTGATTCGCCAATGGTTGTAGTGGGCTGCACAAAAGCCCCCTGCTGTAGTAGGCAGAATACATTTGGGAATAACGCAACAACAAGAACAATGAATGAAGAGGGTTGGTTGAAAGCCCTGTAATGAAGTATATTATATAAGTATATATAATGTTAGTAAAATCAAAACATATTGGATAATGCCAGACCTAAAACAACAGATATTAGCAATTCACTATTCAATCTTTGTTGTTTCCCACTTGTTTTGAACATTTTGGACATGACATTACATTACCTTGTGCGATTCGAAGCTTCACTTCCAGGTCAGCTGGGGTTGACACAACAGACTTTGTAAGAACTAGGACATTCTCCAGCCCTATAACCACGACCAGATATGGAAATATCTCACTGGGGAAAGAAAGAAGAAAAACGTGTGCTTCAGGACTATGTGCCCTTCAGAACAAACAGACAGAATAAAAAAAAAAAAGCAAAATACTAAAAAATAAGGCCCTAGATCACGGAAGCCCCACATGAGATATTAGAAGGTCTTTGCACTGGTCTATTATCAATTGCCTGTGTTATAAACAAATCACCTATTTGTGGGAATGAATCAAAATATCAATGTGAGAGCACACAGCTCCCGATCTTTGCAGCTGGGCTGCGATCATCGCCATCACCTTTGTGAACACCCGAGGGGCGCTGGTGGAGCCAAAGTGGAGCACAGTGAACTGAAAGTGCTCATGGCCTACTGTGACCCACAAGTGATGGCTGTGGGCAGGCAGGGCAGGGATATGAAAATAAGCATCCTGCAAGTCCAACGCCACCATACAGTCTTCCAGGGTCCAGGGCAGACAAGATGTGAGCATCCTGAACTACTCCTTGAGGAAAGGAGATTGAGAGATCTAAGGTCTAGGATAGGGCAAAGACCATTGTCCTTTTTGGGGACCAGAAAGTAGCAGGAATAGCAACCACAGCCTACTTCTGGCACTCAAGCCCTTTGTATGGGTACCTTTGCCAAGGAAGACTTAACTTCCTCACGGAGAAGGGACAAATTATCCTTTGTCATTCGATCGTTGGATAGTGGCATGGATGAACAGGTAGTCCAGAAGGGGAAGGCGTAGCCCCTTCGGGCTATCTGCAAAATCCTGAAGCCTGAAGTGATAGATTTCCAGTGGGGCAGGTGATAGCGGATCTTGCTGCCAACTGGTCTTTGGTGGGGGGGAGGCAGACTAAGTGGGTTTAAAGGGTGCTATGGGGAGGCGGACTGACCAGATCATGGCCACCTGTCTCACGAGGTCAGTGAATCCCGCGCCCTCAGCATACGCAGCACAGTAGCTGGCTAGGAATTGGCAAGGATGAAGACCCCTTCCGTAGCAACAAAAGGCAGACTGAGGGGGGATGAGAGGCCTCCACAAGTACCATGCGCCTGGCCACAGCCCGAGATCCCTTGAAGTGCTGAAGAGTATTCTACCTTTTCTCCGAAGAGACGGGTGCCATCAAAGGGCATGTCCATCAAAGAAGCCCAGGACAGCCTCTGAAAATCCAGATGTCCTCAGCTAGGCGTGGTGCCTCAGGGCCTCTGTAGAAGAAACCGGTCTACCTAGCGTGTTGGTTGTGTCAAGTATGGAACAAATTGTGAACTTTGCTGCATCTCTCCCATCAGCAACAGCCCGAGAGAGTACAGCCCGGGCCTCCTCCAGGACCTGTGGCAGCACTTGTGAAACTGTATCCCACAGCAAGTGGTAATAATGGCCCAAAAGGTATGCGGTGTTCACAGACCAAAACAAGGCTGGCGGAAAAAAATATCTTCTTCCCAACAGAGTCCAACCTTTTGGATTCCCTATCCGAGGGAGCGGAAGGGAACGTGCCATGGGAGGAAGAGGCTCGGACCATCAAGCTCTCAGGGATGGGTTTTGCATCAAGAAACTCAGGTCCTCGGGTACGGGGGTCGGTGGGATGGTGGAGGGCAATCGTCCTTTTCACAGGAGCTACTATGCTGGGTTTGGACCAGGTATCCTGTAGGACGTCAGTCAGGGGATTACTGAACAGGATCCGAGGTTCTGAGGTGGAAGCTCCCCGTTGCAGCACCTCTGTAAAGAGGTTAGTCTTGACGGTCAGTGAGGGCAGTTAAAGCTCTTCACCATCAAGCTTCCTCCTCCGTAGCCACAGTACGGGCAGAAAACATGCCAACATCTGGAGAAGTGCCCAGTCTGATGGCCTCACCAAGTCTTCACGCCAGTCCATTTCTTCACATGGCTAGAATTCTAAGGGGTCCAGTGACCACTCCCATTCCTTCCCAAAACCTAGCAAGGCTCCTGCCGGCACCAGAGTTATACGATGCCCATCTGTCTCCATGTCAGAGTCTGGAATTACAACGGGGGCAGCACCATCCATGGGCACGTTCCGGATCCAGGACAGGAACCTCGAGAGCCACTCAGCGCCAGAGCTGCCTGTGGGGAACCTGAAGAGGCACCCTCCAACCCTGCGGGGCCCGAAGGTGCTACAGGCTCCCGGAAACTTGGGGGAGGCATGGAGTCTGTCCACGTTCGTCAGAATGAAGCCTAGAGTACCGACGCTCCCTAGTCTCATCAGCCGATGGACGAGGAGAAACCAACTTCAACTTCTTGGATTTCTTCTTATGCCTAGACTTACCTGATCATCCCGAAGGGTTGGAGTGGGACCACAATGACTTCGGACTCCGTGACAGATCTCAGGACCATCCTCTGAACCAAGACCTCGACTTGTGGAGTTGTTGTGTGCCGGGCTGCTATCAGCTTTATGCATCGCTCCCTCAAAGCCTTTGGATGCATGGCCCGGCACTTGGAGCACGACACCAAAGAAACATGAGGTGCAGATCCATCATGGACATCGCCAATGACAGAATCCGCAGGGCTTGAATCCTGTCTTCCTAGAAGACATCCTTGACACACCAGGAAAGTAATCTCTCAAAAAGACTTGACAAAAAGTTGAAAAAGGCCAGTAAAAATGTGACTGAGGGGTAACTCTTCATACCACCACTGGCTGGCACAAAAAGAAAATAACTGCTGTTGGTACACCTAGGTGGGGCCTATATAGGACCCCCATCACTTCCAGCACAGATGACACAGACGACAGACACAGAGCTGATTGACGCAACCTACTGGCGTTCAGGGGTACTGCTCTCAAAAATCTTAGGGGTCCAGTCAGACGCCTGGGGAGAATTTGAAGGTAAGGAATTTGAAGCAAGAAGTATCTGTCATATAAACCTAACACCACTTCCCATCAACAACTCATTTCTTCAATGACATACTGCTTTAATACACCCACATTACTTGACTGACTGTGATTCAGTTACAGTAAATCTCTATATTACTGCAACAATAATGCAACCATTTCTCTGCTACTTACCCCCCATTGAGAGTAGGTGTTAGTCCGAAGAGGGTGCACAGCCCCACCGACATTAGTAAGGAACTCAGCACTGTCACCACGGCAGCCAGCGCCAGGCCCCATTTGGACTTAACCAAGTCAATTTTACCTAGAGAAAAAAAAAAAAAAAGCATTTTTAGCCGTGAGCGGTCTATCTTTCACCTCTTCTCCCTGTCCACAGACGATAACAGGGTCTGAAGCCAAAATGGGCTTTTTGTGTCAATTTGCAGGCTGCCTTATTTGGTCATGGAGTAAAGTTGCATACTGCTGCACCACAAGACAAGACATCTGACCTGGGAATCAACAATGAACACACAGGCTGACCCTTCACAAATCTCTTGATCTATCAACCCTATCGCCTGCTCAAACATTGGTGTCGCCGCAAAACAAACAAAATGGATCTGATATAGACTGTGTAAATATGCCAGAATTATAGCTTATAAAAGAGGCTTGAGTTATGGTACTGAGGTGCAGCTTAGGGTACAATAGATGTAGTTCCTATACAACAGCAAACAAAGGCAGGCTGACATCACAGCTGAACCACATGGATGAAGCAGTACAGCTCTGTTTGTTACTTAACACTGTCAACATTTCTGAGCAGGAAGTATAACACAAAAGCGGACACTATGCAGGACTTATTATTAAATGCTCTTGCTGCAATCTTGGGACACACCAAGACCGTTTACATGCAATGTAATAAATAAGGTATATATATATATATATATATATATATATATATCACTTTAACAACTTTGAACGAGCCAAACAATTGAGTTACAAACATACAAATGGATACTAGAACCTGGTGATGGAGAACCTCGTGATGGAGAATCTCAATACCTTCATATCCAGTGTCAGGTGACTGATTTATACTTCCATCAGATGGAAGTTCTGCATCTCTGAGGACATTTATCACACTGAAACTCAGTGTTTCCAGATTATGATGCAAGGGGCAACAATATCACAGCTAACATTTCCAAAAAGTAAGACTTACGAGTGGAGAAATAGATATAGGCGAAGAGGATGATGTAGGTAGTGACCAGAGGGATCAGTTCAGCAATGCCAATTTCCTCTTTGAAGTGCACATGTGTGATGTGCTCAGCCTTCAGGGTACAGTTGGTTCCAGGGTAAAGGTGCTTCAGTCGAGACCGGAGGCTACCGAGGAACCTAGTTGCAAACACAGAAGACAAAGCACAAACTTGGACATCTTGACTTGGTGCAAGGAAAGGGAACATGACTAGGGAGAAAAGTCTCTCTCTCAGGCTGTTAAAAAATAGCATGTCATCCCCACACCTAAGTGTCTTTAGAATCCCTCAAGGATAACTGTGAAGTTTGCCTACCTGAAACTCAAATGCCCCACAGGAGTGCACGTTTTTATTTTGCAAAGTACTTGTTTGTGATGTATTGCAACTTCGGAGCACTGATAATCAGTTTAAATTGCAGTTCGTGGTGACTATGCCCCTGTACTGTCTGGAACATTGACAGAAGTGTATTGGGGTGGGTGTTCAAGCAAGCGGACCTTTCAGATTCAGTGGAGGGGAAAAACTAAGCAGAGTGGCAGCCATTCCCAGAGGTGTGGCTGTACTGCCGACCAAGATAACTGCATAGCGGGGAGCTCCGTGTGGCAGGGGAGATCCTTTTGTTGGAGGGCCGACTAGCTCTCCTTGCATCTGCTTCAAATTGTTGGGAGGAGTGCTGCTGAATCCTGAAGACACCCAGGGGGCAACCGCAGCTGCCTCAGTGGAGTTTTGCCACTGCCGGCTGCAGTCTAATTGGTCCTGGCCCAGCTGAGAGCACAGTTCTCAGATGCCCGCAGCAACAGTGGCTGCTGGTGAGCCTGAGACTGCTCTCCCTGTCTATCCACCATGCCAAGCAGGCTCACAGTGACTCCATTGGCAACTCCAGTGCACCCACCAGTGGCACCCGCTGTACTGGCCATGAGTGGGTGGACTGAGCTGAGCCGGTGATGGATGTGGCACTGCCTACCTCTGGCACCCTCTTCCAGAGGGGGGTGATCTCTTCAGTCTGAAGGCGCTGTGACTGCTGCAACAAAGTGGTGGTGAGTGTATCAGATGAGGTCCCCTACTCCCTAAGGGACTGTGAGATGGGAATCTGCCTCATGCTTGGGAGGCCCCTATAACCAGCTACAGGACTTACTAGCTTATGCTGTGCTCTGTTTCTGGGTATTGGGCTTTAGCTAACCTACTGTAGTACCTCTGATCGGGACTTGAGGGTGGCGCATCACCTCAGCAGCTGACTTTGCTCATCCTTTGCCGGAGCACACACTGGGTTTCTGTCGTGGGATTTGCATTTTGAGGCCAGCTCTACTGCAAAATATTGCACTGCCTGATCAGTGGGCCAGAGTGTGTTCAATCCCCACACATGCCTTCCCACTGAGCTCCTGCACCTTCCCCAGCGACTGGAATGGCACCTTGTACTGTCGGACCCCAGCCACAGGCAAAGGTTAACCACGGCCAGGAAAACACTCTTTTTGACACTAAGATGACCCCGCAACAGACAACCTAAGGCTTCCCCCTCCCCCGCTTCTGACCTGTCGTGGGAAGGTGCGCATGATAAACCCTCCGATTCCACATCGGCTATTCTTATAGATTTTCATACTGGCCTGCATTCCATCAATAGCAAGATTGATTCAATGGATGCCCATCTGGACCAGCTCATGGAGCACCTGAAGAGGCATGCAATGCACATCAACGGTGCTGAGCAGCTATTTCAGACCTAAAGGACGATGGAGTGGATATGCAAGTCAAGGTGGTCAAATCTGAAAAGCTGGTCCTGGACCCTGCAGTGAAGGAGGACCTAGAGGCTTGTCTCAATAATATCCAGCCTTGTGGGTATTGCGGAATTGACCAATATCGGTGGCGTGGCAGCATAGGTACAGATCTTACTGACCTCACTCTCAGGTTTTCGCTGCACCGTTCCTTGTGGCGTGGGCCTACAGGACTCTGTTGATGCCTGCCCTTGCCTTGACTCGTCCGTCCCCCCCCACCCCCACCCCCACCCCCACCACGCAACACCCCCAGCCCTTCCCCCACTTCTCAGATCCATAATCAGCCAGGCTACTCAAATCAGCAGGATCGGGACACTGTCCTTCACCTGGCCTCGGAGAAGGACATGCTTCACCATCAGGGAGCGATCATCTCTATACTCCCGGGTCGCTGTGGTGAAGGCCATATGCAAGTTCACTGAGGTGCGTCGCTTTCTCAGAGAGTGAAGTATTGATTACTCCATGCTGTATCCTGCAAAGCTCAAGGTGGACCTCAATGGTAAGGTCTGCATCTTCCAGCACGCTCCTGAGGCCCATAAATTTGTCAGATCTCTACCAGCTTCACGTTCTGTGCCTGTATCTCCTGTGAGTCATGCCGCGAACGGTTGCTCAGCATTCTACGGCTGGTACTCCAGAGGCCTAGCAGACTGAGTCTATGCAATTATTTCTGGATTGACCCCGCTTTCAGTTTGTACTGTACGGTTTCCTCAATGTTTGTACACACAGCTGCCTTTGTGTTATTTATCAGACTGGTACACCTGACCTTTAATAAGGAAACTGTGGGACAATTTGAGTTGGGGGGGAGGGGGGGGAGGGCTCTCCCCTTCGGCAAACTTGGATTGTCCTTCATATACCTTGTCAACTGAACACTGCCATGTTTCATGGTGTGTATCACCTGTAATATGATGACTCTTCTGTACCAGGGTTTCGTACATAGGGGTTGGGAGGGCTGCAGGTGGGGTGTTAGTATGTATTTGTTGTTGCATAGTCATGCATTTTGGAGAATGTTGGCCGTTTGTTAGTCCGACATATTGTACTACTCCTCAGTCTGCAATTATTTTTGTTTATCCACAAGGGTGACCATACACAAATCTTGACATAGTTAAGTTGGAATGTGCGTGACCTCAATGACCGCTGCAAGGTCAACAGGGTGCTAGCTGATTTGGAACGCCAGGGAGTGGATATGGACTTTTGCAGGAGACACATTCCTCCACACACACCCGAGCTCCTTTGCTCCCAAGTGGTCCCCACACCACAATTTCTCCTCCAATGGTAAATAATCGAGGGAAGTATGCATAATTATGCATCCACAGGGTCCCTTCCAGTTTCACAGTCAGCATATCGATCGCCCAAGTCGATCTATCATCCTAGAAGGCATACTCAACATGGCTACCATAGTCCTAATTAACACCTATGCCCGGAATGCATATGATCCCCAGTTCTTCTTGGATATCTGTGCCAAATTACGAGATTCACATTTGCCCACGGTCATATGGGGCACAGACGTGAACCTCACTTTAGATGTAGCCCTGGACACCTCGGGCAGTTCATACTCAATGCACTCAGGCAACACATATCTTCCTCCATGATCTCCATGGAATGTGGACCTCTGGCGAGTTGTCTTTCTGCATGCTTAGGAATTCACTTTTTATTCTGCACCACATTTTCACTAGGCTGGATTACTGCTGGTGGCCTGTGATCTCACCCCTTTGGTAAGAGTGGTGAAGTTTTTGCTTTGTACGGTCTTTGATCATTCTTTAAATGGGGCATGCAGACATCACAATACCGTAGGTCACATTGGTGGCTCCAGCCTCACTCATTATTGGATCAGGTATTCAAGGATGAGATCTGGAGTGCAATACCAGAATTCTTTCAACTTAACACCGGGACGGCTGCAAAGTACCCCACCTTATGGGAGGCATTCAAGGAATACATCCCAGGACAGGTTATATCCAAGCATGCTGGGGTGTTCAGACATGTGTTGGAAGATTACTCAGGTGGAGTATGCACTGCAGGCCCTCAACGCCCACTCAGTGTGGAGACCAACTGATACCCCACTGCAAGAGCAGAGTGAGCTCCTCTAGCACTTTTGGGACCTGGCTGACAGAGAGGTGTGTCACCTTGGGAAATATGCACTGGCCGGGCAATATGGGAATGGAGAGCACCCTGGCAAATGCTGTCCTGTTTTCTTCACTATGAGAGACCTAGAGTGCAAGTTGCCACACTTTTAGGCCGGGACAGGACGACTCTTGTAGCAGATGACAATATCCTTTGAGCTTGTAGAATACTATTCCCAACTGTATGTTTCCCAGACAGCTCATAGTAAGGTTAATGGCGTGACGTCTGATCCCTTTCCAATAAAGCAGGGAACAAGGTAGGGTTGTCCTCTTTCCCCATTGATACTTATATGAGCTATGAACCACCTGGCCAGGCAGTTGCTGGATAAACCTATCCCCAGATGCCTCATCTATCAAGGGTGTGTTTGCTATTGTCCATGTATACTGAAAAAAATGCTGCTCTTCATGAAAGATTTGGAGGTTATTCTGAGCCTGCTGACCCAGAAGATTATCTGATTCAGCATCTTCTCCGTTGTTTCCATCAACTGGTTGAAATCTGACCTCCTTCCTCTCACTGATGGTAAGATCCCAGTAGCTCTCGACTACCCTGTAAACTGGGTAGCTGTTTCAGTTAAATATTCTGGCATATATTTACATAGATTGCCAGAGGAAGTAGCCTGGCTTAATCATGGGCCGGTGCTGGATGGTTTCACTGGCCGGGTGGATCAGTGGCTTGGCTTCCTCTCTCGCTGGCTGGCAGGATGGCCCTGATTACAATGGTGGTCCTTACGAAGCTTCTCTACTTATTGACAAACATCCCCATGCCCCAGAATAAACTGTGTTTCATTACACTCTGTGCTCTCTTCCTCAGACTGCTCTGGGCAAAAAAACTAGCAGAGAAGCCTGGGATATACTGGTCTTGCCGTTTAATAATGGGAAGTTTGAGATCCCAGATCCTGAGGTCTGCTAGCTGGTGGCGCAAAGTCAGTTTACAAAGCTCTGGTACCATCCTGATGTGCATCTCACACTTGAATCCAGAGCGGGCTCAGACTCACTGACTTCCACGGGGCTCACTACTGCACAAAGGCCCACCCAGGCAACACAGGGAACTACACGCATTGGCCATGACTTGCTGAGCCTGGAAGGCCCTATGCTGAGTCAAAACTGGCTCTGGTGGACCTGGGTCACATGTACATTGATGGCAATTTTCTCGCTCTAGACCAGTTTTGTTCCCAAAGAAATACAATCACCCTAGACATTTTCATATATGCGCACCTACGGGACACAGTAGAAGCCACGTGGCCAGGAATCCCTAAAGAGCCTGTTGACTTTTTACTCCTCACAGTTTCTTACATCTATAGACCCTACACGATAGGTCACTAGATTGTACAGCCTGGTATTGTAAAACCAGATGGTCAAGACTGACGTTGTACAAGAGGCCTGGGAGCGGGAGCTTGGCAAGTCACTATACGCAGAGTGTACTGCTGTTAACAGTCTAGTACTGTATCTATGAACTACGGGCATAAGCTGTTCCATTATAAATTGCTTCATAGGGCTTATATTATCCACCAGAAGCAGCAAAGGTTTGACCCTACACTTCCACACAGCTGCCGGCAGATGCTGTTTTTTGTGGGATTTTTTTTTTTTTTTTTAACATATGGCCTGGGAATGCCCTGCCATTGTAATATATTGGTGTGAGGTTTAGGGGATGGTATCAGACATAATGGAACACACACTACAGGCGGATCCACTGATGGCCCTATGAGGATATGTTAATGAGGGTCCAGCCAGAGTTTGGTGCCTCACAGCATCGGCCCTGCTATTGGCAAAGCGCAGGGTGGCCACTTTGGAACATGCTGGAATACCTACTGCTGCTCAGTGATTAAAAGACATGGTGATTTGTAATGACAGGATTGAAAATTCTGCATGACAGCAACCGCCAATGTCTTGCCCTCGAGACATATGGGCATTGTTTTGTACCTATTTTCTTCATGTAAAAGCCAGGGGCTCAATTGACCCAGTTGCAACATAGCTCAGATCGAGAAACTGTGTCCACGGCTATCTAATTTCCCTGCAAAAGCGATCCGGCCCATTGACCTACATGATTTGGACTGCAATGTTGATGCCACCTTGCTTTTCATTTGGTATGCGTAGGCTTGCGTTGTATGTTCCTCTACTTCATCTCCTGGGTGGAAACTGTGACAGAGTATTGTTATACAATGTGGGATTGATAATCAAAATTAAATTAAAAAAATGAGGGTTCAATGCATTAATATTAAGATGTGAAAGCCTCTTTCAAAAAGGTTTGTTTTAAGATGATTTTAAAAATAGCTAAATTAGGGCGATTTATAATATTTGAGCACTTTAAGTTCCTAAGTGTGGTGCATATACTCTATTCTTGCGTCTCTACTACTTCAATTTTAACTATGTCAAAGACGGAGTACATCTTCCCCCTAGACGGCACTCACAGATTTTTTCGCCAGAAATAGTAAATGGCTTGAACGTCCATCTGGTGAAAAAAATCTAAATTCCCAGGTTCACAAACAACCGTGCCTCCTCTAAAAAGTCAGCCATTTTTGTAGTCAATTTACTGGGGCAGACCCCATTGTCTCTCTTCTGTTGTGACCATGTTTGTAGAAAGTCTGAACATCCACTATCTGGCAATTTGCTTCCTAGGATGTGGTCTGTGTGTGCAGAGATGAGTTAAGAGAGACATTTAACTAAATTCTTCACTAAACAGAGACTGCCCTCAAATGAATTGGCCATGAATCAAAATGGCCTTGACCTCGCCACGACCTCGACATATCACTCACTGTTGATTAATTTGCTACATCAGAAGTAACGATGGTAAATCCTTGAGCTCAATATCAAAGGGAGGTCAAATTAGCAGCCAATTTTTCTTATATCTGTGGATCATGAGGCGTCAAGACGGCTATGTTTGTTGCTGACATCTGGCATCATGTCCACATCATGAATTTAGGTAAGGAAGCTCGATTTCAGCTAGGCATGGTCTTGTTGCACTCTTCTTGCTCAAACATAATATGCAACACTCTTTTTCTTAAATGCCTTTGACTATCTTGTCAGCTGGCTTTTAGCCTCCATAAAAATGCTCATGTTATCTGAACTAAGAGTTAAACGCCCGCAGTGGAATTACTCCAGGCAGCAAAGATCAGGGATTGAAGGTCTTGATGATGAACACTACTGTTTATGATGTAGAGCCACCCTGCAAGACAAAGTCTTGAGAGGCGCCTACTTTAAGTACAGCAGGAAAGGAAGGAGAGGCAATGACAAAAACTGAGTCAATTGAAGGGCATGCCCCATGAAGTTCAACTCCAAATACATGCATTCAAAGAGATCAGTTTCCCACAGAACTAGTCATTGACAATCCATTGGTGATCCTGTGAAATATTTCTTTAGGGTGTCGGTTACAATTTCCAAACCTCAAAAATGGATCATAAACAGACTAAGCCAGGAGCCAATGTAATATCATGGAACCTCTTTTGGGAGGGCCCTAGATCTCAAACCTCTGTGATGCTATTAATTGTGTTTCACCACTGCGCTTATTAGTTGCTCAATGTTCACCAGTTGCACATTACATGTTGTGTTCAGTTTAGCTGCCTATTGGCTTTAACGTGGCATTAGACATTACATTTGCTATTTGGGTTAGCTGCCTATTGGCTTTAACATGGCATTAGCCATTACATTCTATATTCAGTTTAGCTGCCTATTGGCTTTGACATGGCATTAGACATTACATTTGGTATTTAGGTTAGCTGCCTATTGGCTTTAACGTGGAGTTAGACATTGCAGTTGAGACATTGCAGATGAGCTGTTTTTTTCCAAGCTGTGTTTTTCCACATGACAGACCAAGCTGTGTTTTTCACACCAGACCCTAGCTGATAAGAGCGCGTAGATTTTGTGTTTACCTCTCAATCCAGTCTGAGAACGAGTGAGGCTCGGAGAATTGGCCACCTCCAAGTGTCTTCGGTTCTCACACTGAGTTTGCTTTTAAGGATGTCTCTGGACAACAGCAGAGTTAGATATAGAACTATCTTGGCTTCAGACAGGAACGGACGTCAGTTGCCTGTCCCCGTTTGGGTACAAAATCTCTTTCTCGCAGTTGAACCGGAGTCATCAACTTGAAGCCCCAGAAAGATGAAGCTGAGTTATAGGCCCTACAGCCCTGCCCTACGGTGATGCAATTTTTACTTTTATGCTTTGCTTTGAAGTTATGCTATAATACAATCACATGAATTTGCTGTGTGCATTGCAACTGAGAAGTACTTTGATATATTTTGCTTTAATTGCTGCGACTACTTTTGAACGTGTGCTTCTAATCTACTAATTTCGTCTTTCAGGAACCTCGTGGTGAAGTAATAATAACAATAAATGTCTTCTTTAAACTCAGAAGTGCATTCCAGAGAGGTTTTGTAAGCTTGGTCATAAGATAAGAGAAGGAAAGTAGAACAACCTCCTATTTTGTTGAGGCGGTATATGATAGGCAGGTTGTCTGACTCCACCAGCATGGTTTTTGAGGTTATGGAGTAACGAAACACATTAAGTCTACCACCTTGGTCCTAGAATGCTGGTATTTCATTTTCAACCAGACTCCTTGGACGGGCAATCGACCTATTCGTGCTCCCCATCCACTCATGTATGTATCTGTCATTACTGATTTTAAAGGATTTCTTTCTGAAAAGAAACCTCCATGAACCGTTCTTTTTCTGAAGCACCAATGAAAAGACGGGGGATTTAAAAAGTTAACATTAATCATGACATATAAATGTCAGATTTTGGCAAAACTGGTCTTCAAGACAGTTCTAAAGAGGACTTAGATACAGCCCCACAAGGTACTATGAAAATGCAGGATACCATGATTTCCAGAAAAGCAGAGATCGAACTGCCTGTCAAACGAGGACTGTATAGATGCAATGAACAGTTACGTTTGAAAGATACAACATGGTTTCCCCTATGAAGGTATTTACACTAAGTTTCCATACATTCCTTTTTCTTCTTCTCCAGCGCAAGGACTTAAGCCTCTCAGTTTGCATTTACTTGCATGACCTTACTGGCTGAGTTAGAGTCAAATAAAATATAGGGCACAAGAACGGTACTATGAGTCACCCATTGGTGTTCAAGTCTTTACATTTTGTGGAAGATCGTGGAAATTCCATGACAGCATCTACTGATAGATAAGTTTGCAACCTTCTTTAACATGCAGATTTATCTAGTTAGTCAATACAGTTCCATGTGCAAGTCTTTTGCCAGATGGTCCAGGAGTGTTGTGTGGACATGTCTCTGATACCAAACAGCACAGTAGAATTTGCAGCTTGCAAGTAAACAGCTAAGGTGATGCAAACTTTCTTCTATATGGAAACCACCTTCCAGCTCTCTTATGTGGCACTATGAAAGTTAGTAAGAATGGGTTACTCCTACGCAACCAAAACAATTGGCAATGAGGTTTAAGGGTGTTCCTAAGTATAATCTGATTCTGAAGCCTGTGTAAGCTTTTGATGTTTTGCAGGAATCAGTAAAATGCCATTTGGGGTTCCAGTGGTCCAGGAACCAAATGCACCAGCAGTGGGGGTTCAAGTGACTACTGGGTCTCTGATATGATACTGTTCTCTGTTGAGGAGCAGACATAGGGCCACTGAGCATGACAGCACCTCTGGTATGACTGTAAAAGCAGTGAAAGAGAGGCACTCTGAGGATTTGAACCAGGCAAAGTTGCTCTCCTCTACTAAAGAAACCATGAAGATAGTTATGAAGCCTGCATGGATGTTGTCTTAGCATTCAAGGACATATGGTGAAATTCTTCTGGTCCTGAAATGTGACCTCATTGCTTGAGACTGACTAACATCTGGCATCTGCGTTTCAAGCCTAGAACATCATCTGGGCCCAGCAGGAGAATTCTTCTCCTGAGACTCAGTATGTGCTGGAAAAAGCCATAGATCATTCGAGGATGGTCTGGGACAAATGCAACCTCGGACACTTTCTGCAATGTTGAAAGGTGGTTCAGGGTGATGTCCTTGATGACAAGTAAACTCTCAATATTAAAAATGTCAGTCTTCTTCTCTATAGTGGGAGTGGGAAGGCAATACTAGACTGTAGAAAAAATACACATTCCAGGATCCAGAGAACGTTTCTTTGAAGAACTACTGTTACATTTATTTGATTGTTCCTTATGTACCTCATTGTACTGCAGGATGTTGTAGTGCATAGATATTCAAGAACACATTTTAACAATCTACATAGGTATGCAAACAAGTTACTGACATAAGAGTCAACCAAGCAAAACTAGCCAAACTGTGAAGCTCAAATCCTATACTGTTGCCACAAATTCTTTCTTCAGACATATGTTTTAATGTGAAGGGTTGTTTGCCAAAATTTCACACTAAAACGTTTGGTGCTTAACATGATGTCCTCACTTGCATAATATTCTTGCCTCCCGTTAGTAGTATGAAAGTCTCAGAAGTCCAGTATCTCTGTAGTCTTTATGTATAGGGTTCTTAAAAAATATAGCAGGACGTCTTTTAGCGCCAGATGCATGAATCCATGACAGATTTGTGTGGGATAACTTCTGTGACTACAGCTTGCAATATTCATTGGAAAACAACAATTTAAACAGGCTAGTAAACTGCACGGGACACCTGCTGGGAGCTCCTTGATACAAAGAGAAATCCCAACCTTGAAATCCCGGATTATACCTTACGGCATCCAGAAGAAAACTTACTTGGAGTCATAGTGCCATAGTCCTATGGTGACTGTGTAGGAAACAATCCGTTTGCGGTTGTACAGACTCACACCACTTTGCTTCCCTGGTACACCAAAGAGTAGGTCTGAAAATACAAAGAACAGAAAAAGGCTTAACCCAGGCCTCCAGACTGAATTCCACTAAGGAACCTAAAATATTTGAGCCTGAGCCTAGTTTTCGGCTCAAAACGCAAATCTGCAATTGTCCATATTTTTTTTTACATTGATCAGAGCACTAAATGGTTAAGAAGAGGTTTTGCCAACAGCTAAATCTATTAATTATTAGGGAACACTTTTGGAGAAATAAACTCCAGACAGTGAAATATGGGGCCTCATGTACTAAGGTTGTAGCATTCGCAAACCCTCTGACTCAGTAAATCAGAAGGTTTGCAAAGACTAAAACCCTTTTTGAAATGTACTAAGCTCATTTAATGATTTGGAAAAGGTTTTCCAAATTTTCGTTAAAGGGGGTTTAAAAAACCATTACAAATGGGTATCTGGAAGGGATTTGTTAAAGGGGCCCCTTCCAAATACAGATTCGTTAGGATATGCATTAATGTACTGAAATCTGGTAGCAAAATATTCGTATTTTACCACCACCTCAATGAGGTGGAATCCCATTTGCAAATGTAATGAGGTTCCCAAGAGATTTATTTCCCTCTCAAAAACGTTTTTTTTAGGAGCAGACAGTGGTCCATGAGACCACTGCCTACTCCTAAAAAGTTTGCTGAACTTTTATTTTTGTTTCTAAACACATCTCTATTTTCATTTTAGGAAAACTGTCTGAATAAGTCTTTAAAAAGATAGCTTTATTTAAAATCAATCACCGACTTGGTGGTCTGCTGGCCTCAGCAGGCCACAATCCATGCCACTGTAGCCAATCACAGTGGGTCACAATTTGTAACCCAGTTGAATAACATTAATGAAGAAGGTCAAATTGTGCCAACTACAATTCTGGATTTTGTGAACCGACTTATAAGTAGTCCATTACATAGTTGGTTCACAAAATACAAATGGTTTAAAAAAAAGGTGGTGCACAATTTGCAAACACTTTTACGGAATGCGTTTTCAGTACATGAGGCTTTTGGTCTTAATGAGACTGATGAATGTACCAGTATCACCCTGACATTATTGCACATGCAACACCTGACCTAACAAACATTATTTTTGAAGAAATTGTCATACTAAGAAGCTGCAATTTCATTCGTTAGTGGGTGTTATGAAATGAATTCAAGAATTCAGAGTTGACAGGATAACATTCAGTTGCAAGGTCCACCTGTGTTAAACTAAGATCGTTCCCTGAGTTCTGTAAGGGTTTTCAAACTGGTTATGAATACTGCATTATGAAATCCTGACACAGCAAATGCACAGATTCCGTCATTTGTTATAACTAATGTATTACTCCACAAGGTCTGTATAATCATCATGACACATGGAATAATGTATAACATAATGAAATTGTAAAGTAATAAGCCCCTCCATGTCCCGTCAGAAGTCTCTAAGATGCTTGTTTGTATACCATGGCTATAACTGATGTTTTTCTATTGCACCCTTGTGAGTGTTTATCATTGATCTGTGGTTTACCATCAAATAGTACTTATTTCTAAAAAAGTGTAGTGCATGGAACCTCTGTGATTCATTTGAAAGGGCTTTAAAGTGATTTCATGGGAACCAATGTTCTTGAACATCAGAGTAACCCATGTTCTGTGTTAAGACTGTGGGTTTTGCACCACTGTCTTTTAATCCAGTTTGTGTGTGGCAGCAGGTGAGGAACACAAAAGGATGATGGACGGAGTGCTCAACAATGCAAACACTCATCCCCAGTCACAGATCTGGGTTTAATCCATCGTTTTTTTGCTCACCATGCAACCCCAGTTTGGACCCAGCCATATGCAAATCAGTCTCGTCCCTGTTCCTCATGGGAACAGTCCAGCCTGAACTGCCAGGCCAGATCCTCCCTGGACAGGAAACAAGCATCCTGGGACCGGTTTCAGAGTATCAACCTTCATTAGCCAGGCTAGCTTGAATCCAGTGGCACAGTAAACAAGGGAGGTGCTCTACGGGTTACGTGGATATTTGTGGGTCCTCCAGGCAGTCTGCCAGGGAAGGTCTGTAATGCATATGTGTAGGAAAGTGCCCCTTTTTGACATGGTCACCCCAACTTTTTGTATTCAATGCAATTTTGAATGAAAGTGCACTGGGTCCCTGCTAACCAGGTCCTCAGTTCCAGACTAAAACTGTGCAATTGCTTCCCAGTTGACAATAACTTTGGTCCCCCAGTAAGCCCTTAGTAAGTAGTACCCCTGGTACCTGAGGCTGTGGCACCAAAGAGGGTCCTCAAGGGCTGCAGCATGTATTCTGCCACGCTCAGGGACCCCTGACTTGGTACATGCAGACTGTCATTGCAGGCTGCGTGTCTTGGTGCAGCCAAAAGTGAAAACACAACAGCCTGTGTGCCCTGTCCCCTAACACTGTGTGCAACATATGTAACGTAACCCTCTTAGTAGGCCTCACAGCCCTAAGGCAGGTTGCAGTATATTACATGTGAGGACATATCTGCAAGAGTAGACGTCCCTGCTAGGTCTGTCAATTTATAGACATAGTGAGTGAACAGGGAAGCTATTTTGTTTTAAAATATGCGTGTGTCGGACACTGGTCACTAGGAGTTCCCTAGCTACATGATGGCTTCACTGAAAATAGGGATGCTTGATATTAAACATCTCGTATTAATAAACCTTCACTGATGCAAGTGATGGAATTATTAATACATGCACCCAGAGGCCACCTTAGAGATGCCCCCTGAAAACCTATCAACTACCAGTGTGCAGACTGGCTAGTTTTAGCCAGTCTGCCACCACCAGATACAATTCTGACCACCAAGGGTGAAAGCTTTTGCTCTTGGGCAGTCGGAAACAAAGTCTGCTCTGGGAGAGGTGTTTACAGACCCCACCCAACAGGATGACTTGTAAAGCTGCATTCCAAGGCAAGGCGCTTCAAAGAAGCTCACTGCCCTTGATATGCAGATCTGGCTTCATTCAAAGTAGAGATGCAGACCCCCTGCCCCAGGGTCCATTTGGCACCTGGACAGTTGGGAAATTTAGTATAGAGAGGTGTGTCCAGCCCCTCAGGTCAGCTCCACCCCTAAGGTGCGGTGCCTGAAGTGGACACGTCATTTAGAACCCTGCCATCTTGGTGTTGGCAAATTTCAGAACTCTGGGACAGGGTTATGTGCACTTCCCACAGGAAGTGGTCATATAGGGGGAACTGTGACCCCAGCTGTAAATAGCCCATTGGCTACTACCCTATACACCCCGAAACACCCCTAAATTCAGTATTTAGGGGATTCCCAATGCCACAAAATCAGATTCCTGCTGACCTATGAAGGACACCCAAGAGTCATAAAAGAAAAGCAAGAGGAAGAAGCACCTGACTTTTTCCCAGCCGTGCAGGCTTGTCTGCTTTTCCTGCCAATTTGTACTGCAGGCTGCTGTTCCTCCAAAAGTCTGGGAGGACTACCTGCCTTCAACAAAGACCCTGGAACTGTCATGGAGCAGCGGAGTTGCTTGCCTGCATCTTGCAGGCACCCCAAGATACCTGAGAGGACTCCAGACTGCAAAAACCCAACGCCGGAAAGAACCACTGCACCTGTGGTGCCTTGCCAAAGCTTCAGTGGGCCAATGGTGCTAACATGGTCCCCCAGCCCTCCAGAGACAAAGCCCACTTTGTACCTGTCCACTGTGCACTCACTGACGCCACTTGCAGCCTGTGTCCACAGGTCCCCTCAATCACGAGTGCTCCCTGTGGAGAAAACCTTACGCCTTAGGGCACCTCTGCACCCGTCGCCCCAGCCCGTGGAGAAGAGAACCAAAGGTGTTCCTCCGTCTCTGAGTTTATCAAGACTTGAACCCATCTGTTGGTTCTCCTCAACTGGACTCCCTATCAAAACCTGTAGCCTCTTTTCAACTGGACGATCCCCATTGACTAACACTAGGCACCCAATGCTGTAATACACCTCTGAACCCGGCCGCCTGGTGTGATCTGATGGTGTGGTACTGGCCTTTGCCAAAACTTACCTTTAGTCCAGTTGATTGGTCCCATTTCTGTACTATACCTCAATGCAGTAAGGGTTTTTCACTCCATAGAATAACATTGCTACTTCTGAAAAATGCACTGTCAACTTTTGAAACCAGAAAGTATTTTTCTTGCAAAACATACTTAACTGATCATATTGATTCTGGTGCCTAAAAATATAAAAAGAGTGAGAGAGGTGTGAGTGAGTGTGAGTGAGAGAGTGTGTGTGTGTGTGTGTGTGTGTGTGTAAATGTCCAACACTCCCCTGTGATAATCCTAAGGCTGCTCAATCACATTACCCCCTAAAACAGCACCATAGGAATGCTAGAGCAAGCCTCTGTCCACTTGTAAGTGAACCCCTGTACTCTTTGCACAATATATCTCGTTTTGATATATCATATGAAGAGCCAACTTCCTACAATATGCTAAAAACTAGGGGCATCCTGCAAAGAGATAGATAGCTCAGGATGCTGTAGAGCAAAAGCAGGGATTCTGTGAACAATGGAGAAGCAGGTAATGGACTGAATAAAACGTAGTTGAGGAGATTCAATCACAAAGGAGATCTTTAGGCAAGAGCAAGTAGTTTGGTGGGATATTAAGAAACAGCCAGAGATTGCTAAGCATAGAAACAGGTAGTGATTACTTCTGTAGATTAGAAACAGCTAATTGAGGCGCTCTGTGGACTAAAGGAAGACTGTTGGGACATTAGGAGCAGGAACAGCAGTTAGGAGCATGGCTATGGGTGAAAAACAGAAGCAAGAGCCCAATGGGAGTGGGTAGGAGCAAGGAGCACTGTAGGGTAGAAACAGACCTTGACTAAGGGGTGTAACATTGGATGCCCATTTACCTTTCAGCCATAACAGATTGTGCAGACTCCAATTTCCCCTTGGTATTAAGAATAGAGCAGGTGTGCACTGGTTGGACAAGGTAATAGCCATAATCAAAAAGAAGAGATCAGAAGCAAAGACTATTGTCATGAATCTATTAGTCTACCCAAAATCCCATTGGGTAAATTAATGAATGTAAATAGTGCATAGTCAAGTGTATGGATCAGGACGTTGTGGGTATATTAAAGGGAGGGAATCCCCTGCATATACTGGCTCAAACCAACGTAAACCAGAATATGTAAGAAATGGCAAGTCTGTGTGCAGTAATATTACTTCATACCAGGGAACATCATCATTGAGGCCCTTATGTGGGTCCTTAATCTATGCACCCAACGTTGTTCTTTCTCAAAAGGTTTGTTAGTGCATTCTCTGTTGTCCATAATACTCTCTAGAACGACCCATTTCATGTCATCCGGACAGTGCTTATGCTCAATAAAATGTATTGTTAGTTTAGTTGAGGCTCGTTGACATCTTATTGTGCTCCTGTGTTTGTTTATTCGTGTTTTAACCATCCTAGTAGTTATTCCTATATACCGGAGATTGCAAGGACATATAATCATATAGATGCAGTTCTTAGTGCGACAGTTCGTATGTTTAATCAACTGCCACTTGAAAGTTTGCTTGAATGTGAGGAGGGTAAAAGCCTGAGCATAGTTTACCAGAACTGTGAGGATTAGGTATGATTCTATTTTTTTGATATAGCTTCATGCACGTTAGTTTAACATACTAGGCTGCTGTGCACTCTGCCCTAGATATATTTTTTTCAGCCTCGCACTGTTATTTTACAATAACCAGTTTTACGGTCTTGTTTTAATTTCTTCTATCACACTGTTTAGCTTAGTTCAGCACTGTGTTCTCCAATAATGCATTCTTGATCGCCATGTGCTTCAGTCAAGGCTACAGTCTGGTACATTGCCAGTAAACGTGGTAGAAGTTTAGTCTCCAGTATTCGTAGAAAATACACATCCTTACGCAGGGACATTTTCTTAGAACATCTGCGTGTTAGTTATAAAAACACTTCCTAGTCCTAGTATACGTCAAGAGGGAGATTCCAGCCAGGGACTGACAACTAGATGCTGAATGCCCCGTTGCAGATGCTGATGCAGATTACAGGCCTTTGCTCAGGTATGAGGGTTGATGTCCTCCCAGGGGAACGTGAAAGGGAGGCTTAGAGCCTCACATGCTATGCTCGAAATATAACTTAGAGAGAAAATAATCTAGCGGCACTATGATAGCCTTATTCTTGTGCTTCACTCTCATTGTTACTATTTTAAATTTTACTGTGTTGTATAGTTCTGGTTATTGCAGCTCACGCTTTGCTATCTAAAATGCAGTCGTTTTATTAAACCAATCTTTAAAACTTCAACTGCCTTTGTCATTTATATATGAGACCGTACTGTGTATGAGAGAACCGGTTGTGACCTGAGTGACCACGACTTCCCTGAGAAGTACTAAGATGTCATGCGCTCGGCTGCCCAATTGTCTCTACCATTTGGGAGAGATGAGGCACTGCTAGTTAGCCGGAGCAAAACCCGGATTTAGAGTGACAAGTGTCATCCACAGTGGATCAGACTTAGTCCCCCACACTGTGAACGATCTTGCCGCTCAAAATCCAGTAGTCTCATTAGGATAATGAGAGCCTACGCGACATGGCGTCCAACGTTTGGTCAGGCTCTTATTTTCGGGTCCACCGGCATATCTCGGTCTCATTTTTATATAATGACCCCTCAGATCTGTATACGGAGACGTCCGTGGTACTGAGGATTTCCACCACCACCAAACAGGAAATCCTATTTTTCAGCTGGTGGTTGTTCAAGCTTAAACCTTAAAAGAAAAAAAAAACATCTTGGTGTGCCTTCTCTGAACTCTTAGTGCTTTTATAATGGTGAATCCCCAGGTTGTACAAATAGCTCTTAACATGAGACAACCGCTCACAGCACATTAGCTAGCACATGGCCTTATGGCCCAGGACGGTCCAGTCACGTTTGTGGTGGACACCCACGCAGCCTATAGAACAGAACTTTTTTACTCTTGGGTCACATTTCCAGCAGTTGATGGGAAAACAAATACATTTCATCCATATACAGTAGTGAACGCGCCTGGGCAATACAGGGCGTACGCATATTTAGAGATACCTCTATCTTATCAAGAACATAATAATTGGCTTGATGGCGCCCTACCCCATACAATATTACCAGTAAGGTTACGGCCACTAAGTAATGATGGTCCTACCTGCCCTTTATTGGCCACATATACACCTCATCCTGCGGCTGCGAATATAGCGGTAGCTGAGGTTCGACGCTTATATATTGAGTTAACAGAGATATACAGACGATTAGTACAATTTGTGATGCAGACACTAAATACAAACCCAGTGCATGCCGCTCCAGCACAACAACATGCAGTAACACCAGGTATAAATCCGGTGACTGTACACTCTATTATGGGTAAAGTCCCAGCCAAACGAGAGGAGACTCCGTGTTGGCTGGCACAAAAAATTAATACGCTGGAGGCAGTATTTCCCCATATGGGACCTCAGGATAAACATAGAATATTAACTATGTGCTTGCCCTTTGGGATGGTTCCTACAGTTGAATACTGTAATACATGGGGCACGGTATTTGCCGCGTTCTATACAACGGCACACGGTACACCGACGCTAGCCAACCTACCGGAAGTGCTTAAACAAATTCAAGATGAATACGGGGCTGCCCCGGCCCTAGATTTGGGAATGTAACTGACGGGCAACTTTGCCACAGTTTCTTCAATTATCCTAAGTAACCTTAAAGGGGAAGCAGTTGCACTTGCAGTGCTCCGTGACGTCCCGCAATAAGATCAGGAGCGAGAACTGCCTAAAATAATAGCGGAAACATATTCCAGTATCGGTAGAGATAGCCTTGAGGCTAGACCACAAAAACCTCAATTTCAGGGTAAAATTAATAAAGACAATATTAAACAACAACCTGAGGGTAATAAGAAATGCTGGGAGAAAAAACAACAAACACCTAAGAAGGAAAGGGGAGAATCTCCACGAGTGGAGACCCCACAGAATAGATATAATCTCAGGAATAGAGAGAATATTAAAAACACCTGATAGATATCAATATACTGATACACGCCAATCTCGTTCCTTTCAGGACTCATCGGAAAAGAGAAATGAGAGAGGTGGGCGATCAGAGCGGAGAACACAGTACGTGAAACCGAGACAGGAATCACAACGCTCTTCGGAGGTTTCAGTTAAGAAGGAAGAGAAACCAGTACAACAAAAATAACAATTTAAAAAGAAAAAAGTGGCAGCTGTCTCAGTCAGACATGCCACTCAGGAAGAGGGTTCTCTTGAAGAACAAGAACTGGGCTCTAGCACTAATAGACAGCGCAGCAGAGGGCACAATAGTTTGCCGGAATCTTCTAGAGCATCTGGAGGTGAAAGCAACTGATGACTTTATACAAGCAGAAACAGCGGACACGTGTGTCTCCGAACCCGATAGGGTGTATAAAGTAACTCTACAGTTGGAAGGAGATTTGAACGCACAATACACGCAATCTTTTGGGACCGTGTAGTAAAAATATATGACATTTTGTTGGCTGAACAAGATTGTCCGCTTGATTTTGTCCGCACCTGCCCATATGGAGAAGAGGTTATTAAACCTTCTTTCTCGCCCCTTGTTCCAGAGGAACTCGTTGAGTCCTATTCTATAGAATGGGCTCTAGCACAAGCACCTGCGTTATATAGAAATCACGTAGGGTGGGATAGGGATTTCTCCATACCATATCATTCCCATTAAAAGTGAACCTCAGCCACAACCGCAGTATCCAATAAAACATGAAGCAAGGGCACTGGTGAAAGAGATGCTTACGCAATTAGAATACCAGAGTGTGATTGAACCCTGTGTCTCAACGATGAATAACCCCTTATTACCTGTAGCTAAGCCAGACCATTCATACAGAATAGTCTTAGACTACAGACATTTAAACGGACATACACCTACATATGCTATACAAAACTCACATAGCACTGCACTAATGAGCAACATTTTGCGGAAAAAATATAAAACAACTTTGGATATCTCAAATGGGTTCTTCTGCCAGAATATAGTGCCTGAAAGCAGAGACATAACAAGTTTTAGCGCACTAGGCTCCCAGAAAAATTATGTTGTTTGCCTCAGGGGTATAAGAACAGCCCAGGACTGTTTTCAGCTTGTGTGACTGCTATTTTACCTGAGATAGACCCTGAAGCTTTGTCATATGTGGACGATATATATCTCACGGATGACGAGTTACTACAACATTTAAGACGGGTAGCCCGCATTGTTGTAGGGTTTGCCGAACTTGGCTACAAATTTAACTTCAAAAAGTCAAAAATTGCCTTCCTCAGAGTCCTGTTCCTGGGATATGAGCCGTCGAATGAAGGGAAGAGCCTAGCGCCACAATTTTTAGAAAAAGTTGCACAACTGCAACCACCAAATACGATTAAAAAACTACAATCATTGTTGAGCTTTCTAAATTTTGGCAGAACATACATTCCTGATTATGCTACACCCATTAAACCTTTTTTTTGTATGAGTTAATACGTCCTGATTTTTCAAGTAAATTCTGGACAATTGAACATACACATACTCTTCGCGAGTTACAGGCAGATATGCTAGCAGCAAAACATTTACACACACGGGACAATAAGACACACTTGGTCATCAGGGTAATAGCTGGGGCCATCGGTTTTACTTATGTCACATTTAATGAAGGTGAGAGTGCTAATAGCATACAAATCACACCTGTATTCCGCTGCTAAACAACGCTTTGCACCCAAAGAGAAAATTCTCACTGCTGTGCAGATGGCTGTATTTAAAAAAAAGACCTCTTGCCCAAGGAAAAAGCATTATTGTTGTTTCTCCTATTCCGGCCCTCGAGGCGGTTACAAAAGCTAGCGTCCCAAACACAAAAGCACTTCATCCACGATGGATACAATGGGCTACGTCTTTAACAGCCACTGATGTAGACTACATTTTCGACCCAAAGTTACAAACTCAAGAATGTCTACAATATGAAGTAGAATATCCAGTTCCCGCTGACACCTTGCCTATTGATCAATATCATGTAGTCATGTACACCGATGGCTCTGCGCAACCAGCGATTGGAACTAAACATCAATATTCTGCTTCATGTGCGGTCGTGAGTGGCTATATGGAGGGGGAGAAATTCTGTCCCCAACATACCTATACACAGACTTTAGGGGATTGTACAGCACAATTGGCTGAGCTAAAAGCTCTACTAATGGCACTAGAAAATACGGATCCGACACAGTTCACACTGATTGTTTGGGATTCATATTATTGCGTCTAGTCTTTTAATGAAAACCTGCGTTACTGGCGCTTGAATGGGTTCAGAGATTCAAAAGGTAACACCATAAAACACAGACTCCTGTGGGGGAAGGTAGCAGACCTGAAAGAAACGCTACCCAAAGTCCATGTTGTGCATACACTTGGACACCAGCGCGTTGGAATACACGTTGCTGGAAATACTTTGGCTGATGAAGCCACAAAGTCGGCAGTGGCAGTCGCCACTGTAGCTGCAGTGACTCGTTCGAGTTCCAAACCAGACACAGACATTAAGGCTGCCATAAAAGCTACGGTTGATGGTACGCCTTATCCTAAAGGATTTCCTAATAAATATCAATACTTGATGGGAAGTATGCTGAACGCTGAAGTTAAAATTCCAGGCGTAGGCGTACGCAACATCCCCAATAAAGATGTAAGACCACAATTGATTAAAGCAGCGCATGAAGGAGTGGCAACTGCACATGCTGGCATGGCGGCTGCAATTTCACTATTGCAGGCCCGTTATTGGTGGCCAGGTCTCTATAAAGAGACTAAGCAGTATGTCCTTTGTTGTGACATCTGTCAACAAATTAAAGTTTCCACGGCTAAGCGCCCGCCGCAGACACCCCTCTTAATCTCAAATAGACCATTACAATGTGTGTACTTGGATCATTGCTGTCAATTAACACCTGATAGTGCATACAAATATATATTAGTCGCTGTTGATTCTTGCTCCAGATTTGAGTGGGTGTGGCCACAACGCTCAGCTGATGCTCGGACTGTTATTAAAGATTTGCGAGTCTTTGTCGGTACATATGCAGTTGCGGCATTCCATTCGGACCAGGGCCCTGCTTTTGCCTCAAGGGCATTCAGGGACACCATGGCTTTGTTGGGGGTCCAGCTCCAGTAGTCGTCTCCATTTCATCCAGGGGGAAATTCTGTCGTGGATCGATTAAACCGTGATTTAAAGCAATCCTTAACGACCAGAGTCTTAGGTACGGGTCATAGTTGGCTAACCCACCTATATGGAGTTCAGAGAGCACTAAATAACCTGCCTAGAAGGTCCCTGGGGGGTTGTACTTCGTATGAGTGCCTGGTCGGAACACAAATGTTTGTTTCCGATCTTGATGGTCCTGGTGTGGAGGCAGCGAAAACACCTTGTGACATAAATGATCGTGTCACTGTTTTACAGGAATTACAGCAGTTCCGTGAAGATAACTCTTCTAAAAGTGCTGCCTCCACAGGAATTAAGGATGTGCTAGTAACACCTACCGGCTGTATTCCCAGAGTTGGGGCTCTTGTGCGTGAAAAGGTTGCAGTGAAAAAAGAATTTGGCCCTTCTTATCGAGCACCAGTCCCTGTGTTGGGGATACACGGTACCAGAACTGTTATTCTACCACCGTTGCCAGCTGTCAAAGAAAATCGCTTTGTTTCCATTGACAATGTCAAGCTACAACATGTGGCCGATTCTACACAGCCGACCAAGAGGAACGTCTAGTAGTTCCCGAATCCCTCTCACTACTGGAGAAGAAGTTCTGCTTCAAGTTGTTTATACCAACACTGATGCCTCTCCGAGCTTTGGGAGGCTGGATGATGACGATCTTGCACTAGTTCCACTAACAAGCAACTTAGAAACATTTGATCAAGTCACTATGACTACAAGCCAGACGGATGGTGCTGTCTACTGTGTACCACCACAGGAAACACCAACTCCTCCATTGACTACGGCAACGCCTTTTGCACGAACTGCCTCTGGTTACTTTGCCAACTACAACGACGGTCTATCGGACTCGTTTGCCTCTTCGACTGCTGACCTGTCAGGTACACGTAAGCTGATATATTGGCTTAAAGAAACATACTTTGTTTTTCCATGGAACTATGTATGGCTTTCCCTGACTGTCCTAGCCTTCCTGCTTTGGATTGGTTTTGTCGTTAATTTTTTCTTGTTAATATATGGTCATTTTCTTCCCGAGAGATCAGCGGTTGAACAGGTGGAGGAGGTTTTGAAACCACACTTTTCTTCACATAAGATTCGAAGAGACTAGTCTTTTGTGAACATTTCTGCAGTGCCAATTCCTGATGGGACTGATCTGATATGTCTTCTTTATATCATGGACAGAGTCAGACCAGGTCCATTATGCAGTTGGGTTGGACACTCCAGACATTGAAGGCGGGTCGCATTCTGTGGCAGCACATCAGTTCCAGGGAAATATTTTTTTCCTTTAATTTGACGCAACAACAACAACTAATGGCTAAAAAGGAGGTGACTTTAATCATGCTTAACATTGAAAAGATAGAAAGATTGCCTTTTACTGTGGCCGAGATTCCTTCAGCAGAGTGGTTGATTCACAGGGTTATTAATCTGCCTATTTCTACATTACAATTCACCTCTTGTTTGAAACATGTTCCGGTAGGCAGATATGAAAAGTTGGGAGATAGTTACATCCATGAGGTGTGGGAGCTTCCCTTCTCGTACAAATGCCTCAATGGCATGAAAGAGGTCTTTCTTAGTGGTATTGAATGCGAGACTTCAGTCAGCCATTCGATGATTTGTAAGCAGTTGTCCTTGCATGGGGCGTGTAATGCCTCTGTTGCGAACTTGGATTGCTATCTGAAGGGAGTTCCAGTCCCCTTGATTAAACGCACATTCCAGGTGCTTTCAAACGGCATCTACGTCCTCCTCAATAGTGAAGACTGTTGTGGCATGCGGACTGGAATAGTTTACGTTGTTTCGGTCTCTAAGGTCGTTACATGCTGCTGGAACGTGTTGTTTCCCCCGACAAATTTAGGGAGGTAGCAGATATCTGGCCTCACATTGCTACTTCCAAGGTGAATTTTGACAAGTTAAGTAGACTGAAGGCTTTATTGTTTCAGAAGCATGTGGCCCTTACATCTGCCCGCGAGACCTACGCACTTCAGGTGGCAAGGTCATCAGCAGAAATACAGTCCCTGTTAAATACAAACTTTCCAAGACACTTTGGAATCGCACCAAGATCTGTATAGACTTATTTCAGCGAGAAACATGTTGGCCTTCCATAATTAAGGCAGTATAGGGAAGTCCAACTCTCCCAGATACATACTTGATCCCTACATTACAGGGTTCTCCGACATTAAACATTACACTGTGTACAGGGTAGGACAGACATTATTCTTACTACCCCTGACCAATTTTTTTTAAATCTTGACAGAGGTCTCCATCGTTAATAAAACACTTTACCATACGGTCCTACTAGTCAATTTTAACATTTCTTCTCACCGATCCCACATTTCTTGCTCTCACATACGGCAACTTTCTTCAAAAGATCTCAGGGAAAGAGCCCCCCACGAGGGGCCCGTCAGATATTGCAGTGCTGGTCTGACGAGGAGCAAAGCCCGATGATGAAGCATGTCACCAATTGGTGGGTGAGGGCTCTTCCTCCTGATATCGGTTACCCACATGGACTATTCTTGATCTCTCCTATATTAGGGAAAGATCTAGATTGACACATTTCCTTTGGAACTGTGCATCCTTTGTTTTATAACTTATATGGGAGTGTTATGCACAGGACCATTTTTCATAAAATCTCCCACCTTATAAGCCCTTCTTTTTGTTTTTGTCATTAAATGCTGGTAACCTCCTACCTTTCAGTGTAGCAGACGTGTGCAGGGTCTTTGGCTCATGCTGGTGTATGGTACGGATGAGGTCAGGATCAGCAGTAAAACGCTCACGGTCATTTTGCCAGAAGTTTCCAGGGGACAGTAGCAAGCAGCCATGCTCTGGCAAGAGGTTACGCAGCTTCTTTAGTCCCGGCAGTAGATCTGTGACCTGCAAGCACACATCTTCCAGACTACGGATCCCGGAGCTGAGGGTGGGTAGAAAATTCAATGTACAGAGATTTAATGATTCTGTGAGTTCTAGTGAGGGATTAGTTAACAACAGAAAAAGTGAAGGATGTAAAATCATCTTTACTGTAAGCTATTCAAACGTTTTGTACAAAGGACATTACCCTGCAGGACCCCTAATGCATCAAAGTCACATACAAGCGGTTACAATCATTTTTACTCCCAAAACCAGCCAGTCAATGTAATTTTCATCTTCAACGTTCTGTATTTGGTACCAGTAGATGAATCCCTACTCCTCTCCTCCCAAGAAGAAGCCAGTACTTTCTTACCATTTTCCAGTAAAGTCAAAACTATACTAATTATCCAGTATAGTATACTTGACAACTATTACAGCATACCAAAATAGCCCAGTTCAGAGACAATTTCATTATTGTAGTTGGACAGAATTTTCTGGACGATTTAAATAAAGTTTTTCCTCCATTTGAGTCAATAAATACAGTTATATTGCAGGATTTGTCTTCCAACAATCTTACTTATATTTATATACAGCGTCAATAAGCTCTAGGTCTTAACTTTAACACAGAGGTCTTCAAACTTTTTTCATTCTGAGACCCCCAAACACAATTTTTGAAATTAGCATCCCCTCCAAACGTTCAAGGCTGGACTTGGGGGAGCAGAAGGAGCATGGCTGAATGCAGGATGCAGGGCTTATGGGATCATTTCAGAGGCAATTTGTCATTAGCTCATAATGAACATCAAATGTGATACATCAAACAAAAACAGAAATTGACCAAAAGCACTCCTCCCCATAATTGCGGTGCCACTCACATTTCTGGTACCAAATACAACTTCTTCTGCTACATTAAAGATTGCAGCAGCTCTGAGTAGCAAGCTGTCTGATGTGCCTATTTCACCCCTTCCCCACAAGGCCTAACCATCACTCCAGTCTTGAAACAGACTCCGTCCCTTTCAGAAAAACCATGATATCCCATGCTATACTTGCCTCTTTGCAGCAAGGGTGTCCTTAGCCCTAATGCTAGTAAGGCAAATGAGCCCCCATGCTGCCTTTGTAAAGTAAGATATTTATAGTTATAATGATGCAGTTCTCCCCTTACACTCCGGGGCCATTGCACCTGCTGAGAGACTGCCTAGCAAGGTTGGAGGTTTCCTCTGCCTCTTATTAAAACCACATGTCCACCTGCCACACCAATTCTACTGAATCTCCCTCCTGCCCATAACACTGGGCATGAGGCCCGAAGCAGGCTGGATGAACCTTTGTATTAAAATAAAAATGGGAAATAAGTCACACATATTGCCCCTGTTGCTTGGGACCAGGTCCTTGCACAGCAAGGGTGACCTGGGTCCTATTCTAACCTTTATGCATTTTAATGGAAATCCAACACAAAAGTGATAGGAGGAATGCTTGCAAATATTTTAAGGCGGCACATGGCTAGGTCTAATCTGATGTGGTACAGTTAAAAATGATGGGCTGGACTGCTACCTTGAACACCTGTTAGTAGTTATGCTATTTGCAAGCATTCTTCCCATCACTTTTTGTGTGTTTGTTGTGATGCCCAAGATTACAAAGGCTATGTCCAAACAAGGGTTCCATGCTCAATGTAATACTGGAGCCAAGCTACACCTGACTGAAGATGCCTAACTTGGCCGAAACCGGACTTGGGTTTCTTGTGTTCTGATTCACCTTGCTTGGCAGTTCGAGCTGAATTGTCCTAAAAAGAGCAGAATCAAGGCTACTTTGCACATGGCTGAGTCTCATCTCAGATGACTTAGTGAACAAAAAAAAACAATGGGTTGGAATGCTACAACAAGTGACTGCCAGTGAATTGGCTATTTGCAAGCATTCCTTCCATCCTACACTGAAGACAAAACGTTACTTGTAATCCTTGTTCTGTATCATAGGTATTTTCTTGGAAGCCATAAGCAGCCCTCTAATCTTCCAACATCTTTTCATGGTGGGTAATACCCAATTTAGTAATATGCACTCTAGTCTAACAAAAGAAACAGAGCCTATGTTGCAACTGCAGCTATAAGGCATGGAGGGATATGGACATAGCTGGATTCTTATAGAAGCGGTGCAATTTTCCAGGTTTCCATGATAGCTGCCAACCTAGCACAAATGTTACATTTTTAGAGGTTTTACCAGCAAAGTTAGAATTTGTACTACTTCAATGTTGTTTAAATCTGCTTTTCTTTTAATTGAAAAAAATAACACTATAAATGAAATATGATAAATGTGGCCTTACGTAGGCCACTATTTCTGAATCTGCATTTACAAAAGGCAGGTTGTCAACATTTAAAATATATTTTTAATTAGAAAAAGTGTTCTGGGATTTGTACATGCCTGTACAAATAGTATGTTTTTTATAGAAACATTTTATTGCTTCTATAGATCATTTGCGTTGTTACACCCAAAATCACAAGTAAGATGATCCATATTAGTAATATGTTCCCAGGAGCAGTTCTAAATCTTGTTCCCCAAGATATTGTAAACATTATAACGAAGACTTATTAACTCATCAGTCCACCATTTCTTCCAATCCTTTCGGAATGTCTTGGAGCACCCTCTTGCTTCGTTTATAGTTTCCTCAAGTTTACCACACCAGTCCATACCCCTTTTCCACACCTCTAGTGAAGGAGCTGTGGTGGATGTCCAATGTCGGGCTATGTCCCTTTTAGCAAGCAGTGTGCACAGGCCAACCTCCATAATGCCCAGGAGAGCAATCCAGGGTTGTAATTCGATGGGGGTCCCTATACCTGCAGAAAGAATCTCTATAGGGGCAGTCCAATAGGATTGTATTACAGGGAGGTCCCACACTACATGAGAGAAATCCCCCAAGGGGTCTTGGCAACTGTAATGTTGTTGAGGTGTGAATGCCCGCCCGCCACAAGCAAATAGGTGTCATGTATGTGGATGAAGATCTGTGACTGGGGTGAATGTTTACATTGTTCAGCATTCCGTAAACCATCTGTTCTTTTTGCTTTTGTTGCCCTAAGTGGGAAGGGAATGCCCAGACATGAGTCCTGTGCTCACTCTGCCACTGCATTCCAGCTAGCTTAGCTGATGAGGGGTGATACCCCAAAACTGACCTCAGGATGCTTGTTTCCGGTTCAGGGAGAACCTGGGCCGGCAGGTCAGGCTGGATGGTTCCCATGTGGAGCACGGTCAAGACTGACTTGCTTATGGTAGGGTCCAAACTGGAATGGCGTGGTGAACAAAAAAAATTTATGGATTAAACCCAGATCTGTGACTGGGGCAAATTTGTGCATTGTTCAGCATTCCATCCATCATCTGTTCTTTTTGCTTTTGTTGCCCTAAGTGGGAATGGTATGCCCAGACATGGGTCCTGTGCTCACTGTGCCTCTGGATTCAAGCTAGCCTGACTGATGAGGGGTGATAGCCCGAAACCGATCCCAGGATACTTGTTTCCGGTCCACGTGGAGCAGGGTCAAGATTCATTTGCTTATAGCTGGGTCCAAACTGGGGTGGGGTGGTGAGCAAAAACACGATGGATTAAATCTAGATCTGTGACTGGGAGTAAACGTTTGCATTGCTCAGCATTCTGTCCATCATATGTTCCTTTAACAAGCGCTAAGGTGTCATGTACACCAGGTGCAGATACTTGAACTGCACCAAACAGAGCCTAGTGGACATTGCCAGTGTTCGGGTGCCACACAAGCGTCCTTCCAGTCAACCTCATCTAACACTTCAACCCAGTTCTTTCACCTCTCCTTCAAAGCATCCACTGTTGTGGGGAAGCGCACTACCAGCGACTGATAAATATGAGACACACCCCCCTCTACCCAAGTGATCCATGAGGAGCTCACAATTTTAAAGGGCTATATTCTGTGGAAAATTACCAAGCGCATCTTGATAAGTAGAGAGGGGTGTGGTGGAGTTACAGATACCAGAAGAATTGGAAGGATGTCATGTTAAATTGTAAGGTCGTGGAAGGGCTTGATATGACCCCGACAATCCCCTCCCTCACCCCTTACCAGGACATCACCAATCTTTGAGAGACCGATACTGTCCCAAACTTAGAATCCCTCTAGAGTAGCTACTTGGGCTAGCTACGTACCTTTCCAAACTAAAGTCTCCAGGTTAAGTATGCGATTCCCCCGTGCCCATCAGAGTGCAGCCCTCTATGCTCTAAACACCACCTGAGTAATCTATGGGAGCTGCAAGGGGATTGGGGCACCATAAAACACACTCATTACTTTGTTGAGCCCCTGTAAGACAAGTTCGCCGTTGTAAGAAGAATCATCTCACCTCAAATGCAGCCAGTCATTAATAGGAAGCTCAGTAGCCCAGTAATATAGCTTTACATGCGCCATAGCTAGCCCTCCATCGTAATTCACGTGAGTACACTTTCTCATGGCCAACCTAGGAGGTCCGCCTGCCCCGCTGAACCCGTGTTCCATGGCCTGTGTGGTATTAAACCACAGGATACATTTTGCAAAACAAATAAAAGTTTCGGGAGAACCATCATTTTTTTACCACTTTATTTTAGATAAAAACTATTTAGAAGCTTCATCCAATGCATAATATGTAAGCACAGCAGACAGAAAAGGGAAGTCGCCACACGGTACCCCCATGGGCTTAATTAACATAACTTCAAATTAACTTTCCATAGAAGTCCAGGAAATCCCCAGCTCCATTTCCTCCTGCCTTCCTTCTGAAAACAGGAGTAAAAACCCTTCAAACGGCTACAACCATCGTATCCTTCATGAATGCCTTTTTATCTCAGATAGTGTGACAGCACAGATGCAGAACGTTCTAAAGATAGGCAAGTCAAGAAGAGTCATCTGCTGAGTCTGAAGAGAAGACCCATATGTCTGAGGCTTTTAGCGTCTTGGACATGGTAAGGTGTGTGCCCTCTGCCCTATTTTGACGTTGAATATGTGTAACAAAGGGGCACCATATGGCCTCAAACTTAGCCACTCTGTCCCAAAGGGATGCAGCCAGCTTTTCCATGGCATACAAGTTCTACTGCTGGCCCCACCACCGTTTTAGAGTGGGAGCAAAGGGCTGCTTTCACAGTTGTGCTATGCATAATTGTGCTACAAGGATGAGATGAGACAAAAAACGTCCCCATGGAGTCGTTGTGGGGAGAGCTCTCTCTGCGCCCAGAAGGATCAGCAAAGGATCTCGAGGAAGTATTAAGTTAGTTATGCTACATTTGTTATGTAGGACCTCCTCCCAAAAAGACTGGATTATTAGGCAAGACCATCAGTTATGCAAGAATGTGGCTCGCTCCCTGCAGCCCTTCCAGAAAGAGCCTTGGCTCCCAAACATTCTGTGTAGCCGTACTGGAGTCCGATACCAACGTGTGACAAGTTTATAGGCATTTTTTTTTTTATGGCAAAGGCAAGCCGAAGAACTAGATGCCTATTGCCATACTGCCCCCTTGTTTCTTAGGAGATTTCAGTTCCTAATTCCCTTTCCCATGGCACCATTTGAAGAATGAAGTTCTGTAAAATTTATCTAGTTCTCTCATGAGGGCCGGCTGGAAGTATCAGGGTGAGTGAAGAAGCACAGTATATTGTCCACGAAGAGAGCTAACTTGTGCTCCCTTCCTCCAAAGCTTATACCCTGAATGTCTGGGTTGCTTTGAATTTTTTGCAACTAAGGCATTTATGGATAATGCAAACATTGAAGAGGATGGGGGCATCACTGACCGGTCCCCCTCGTGATGGAAATAGTTGAGGAAAGAGTTCACTTTATCTTTAGTTTTGCTGCTGGTTTCTGAAAGTTAGCTTGTATATAGGTCATCATTGTGTGGCCCATGAGAATTTTGGTCAAGATTTTAGATGGGGATTTCTGGTCTACTCCGTCAAACACTTTGTCAGCGTCCAGGTAGAGGAGGACTAGGGGTTGGTGGGTGCGTTCTGCTACTTCCAAATGGGCTACAGCTAGGCGGGTGTTATCATTAGCTTGCCTATTAAGGAGAAAGCCCTATTGTTGAGGTGTTATGATTGTTGGTAAGCGTGTCCCATGAACAGATGTAAAGATTTTAGTGTTGCAGTTTAAGAGTGCTATAGGACGGTATGAAGAACATTTGGTCAGGGTTTGTGAGATTTTAGGAGTGATGCAATGTGGGATTCTAACATTGTGTCAGTGCCAGAGCCTGCAGTTAAGAAATAAATAAATACTTATGCTAGGGTATCAGCCAGTAAATGTGCAGATGTTTTGTAAAAGATAGCCAGAAATCCAATTAGACCTGGCGCTTTTCGTATAGGGAGCTTATTGATAATTGTTCTAACCTCGTCCAGTCTAATGTCTGACTCAAGCTGGATCAGCTCTTCTCTGAGATCTGGGGGAGTGTAACCTTCCAGATATGCACCTTGGAGGTGCTCGCCTAGAGTTTGGGCTATATGAAGCGCAGAGTAATAATCATGAAAGACTGATGTTATGTTTGATGTGGTGAGAAAAGAGTGTCCGCTTTGTCTTGGATTTCGTGGATATGATTGCATGTAGAGTGCAAGCGTAGTTTATGGGTCAGCAATCTGTCAGCCTTGTCCCTCATTCGTAGTAGATTTGAACTATGTAAAGGAGTTTCTTGGCCGCCTCTTTCGTCAAGAGATATTCCAATGCCCCCATTTGTGGTGGAGGTCTCTTACAGTCTGCGGTGTGCCTCTTGCTTTATAACGAGATTCGCTTCTGAAAGCTGGGTTTCAAGCTCCTTTCTCCAGAGGTTGGCTGCCCTCTCGAATGTTGCTGTGTACGATATCAATTCCCCCCTGAGGACCACCTTTGCTGCATCACATAAAGTCACTGGGGACACACCACGGGTGTTATTTGTGAAACAGTGTTCTAGAGTATCTTTTATCCGGTCTCGGAGGGACGGGTCGCGGAAAACTACATCATTTAAGCTCCATGGTTTTAGGACTGTATTGAATACGAATAATATAGCATGAAACGTAGATCTTTGGGCATAAAGCAGTGTGTGAGGGGTGAGCACCTACATAGAACTTGGCCTCCCAACCCTCCAAAGTCATATGTGATATCCAGAGATGGTGGGACTAGAATTGTAGGTGCTCAAATAGTTCCCTATTTTCCTTCCATTAGAAATGCTCTGGTTGGGGGGCCCAGCAATAGTTTGCATGATCAAGCGGAATATCGCTGTCAGAGGAAATGTGTCCGAGTTTGTGCATTTGCTTGTGCGCTTTCTTTTTCGTTTTAGTTCATTGAAATCTCCATCCTCCTCTTTGGTCTACTAAGGAAAGGGTTGGTGTGTCCAAAGGCACTTCGGTGTCCAGCACCTAGGGCATCCCAAGAGCCCTATGAGCCTCCTCCAGAGTGCGGCCAACCAATCTTTTATCTTGAAAGGTGAAATGGAGGTGTAACGGGAAGCCCCAATGGTAGGAGATTTTCTGTTCCTGTGGGTAGTGAGTGACAGCTCGGTATTCCTTGTGGCAGGCCAACGTGTAGGCAGAGACATCCTGGTAAATGGAGATGGGGTCACCTCTGTAGGTGTTTGGTTCCTGGTGTCTGGCTGTGTGCTGTAGAAAGCTGGCCTGGTGTGTGGTGAGCACCTATGGCGTTGTCACCTTATACCAGGTCCAGGTATCCCCTATTAGTGAGATGTAGACAATGTCTAGGAAGCCAAAGCTCTCTAGAGGTGGATGAGCAGTCAAGACTTATCTACGAGACATGCAAAACTTATGCAATACCACTAGAGTCACACAGCACTTACACACATGAAAGAACCGTAGAGTGTTACACAACTAAAGGTACTTTATTATAATAACACAACTACTAAAATACTGATTAGGTAATACTCCAATAGGAGGTAAGTAAACACACTATTATGTACACATTAGAAGTCAGTGATTCGCATAGAAAGCAACAGCAAATAGTAAAAACATTAGCAAATAGTGAAGGCCCTAGGGGAAGACCAAATCATATACTAAGTAAGTGGAATGCGAAAGGCAGTTGCCCACCCAAGATAGTGGAATCGATAGCGGGGAGCTGGAGGAACTAGGAACCACAAAAGGTAGGTACCAGGGTGTCCCCCAGGGACTGGGACTGAAGAGGTAAGTAAGTGTTTTTTCTCCAAACCCACAGGAGAACTTTGGAAAAGGACTATGCAAGACCCAGACAAGACTAGAAGAAACCAAAGGTGGATCCTGACAGAAGAGGTCCTGCAAAAGAAGGGGACCAAGTCCAGTTCAAGTTGGAGTGTCCAGCTGTGGCAGGAGTCACTACAACCCTTTTCTGTGGATGAAGGGCCAGGTCGACGGTGGATGAAGAAAGTCAGCAGTAGAGCACAGGTGTAGAAGAGGAGTTCCAGAAGTGAAGTACCACATCGACGGTCGTGATGCAATCAGTCAGTGGTGCTGGAAAACCACTAGCAAGCCTTGGCAAATTCAAGAGTCAGAGACGAAGGTTTTGGAAGGCTGAAGAGGACCAGGAAGACCCAGGGGACTCGACCCAAGGAGGGGTGTCCGAGGTGCTCCTCATCAGCTGTGAGAGTCACAAGAAGAGGAGGCAGCCCCCAGGCACAGCAGTCGCAATGAGGCTCACTCAGGACACCTGGAGAGGTGTCCCATGTCACCTAAGCAGTAGGCAGGAGACTGTGCTTTGCAGGGAAGAATGCTGGAAGCCAGGCTACCTGGAGTTTGAAGATCCCTTGCAGGAGGAACAAACAAGCCTTAGTAGCTGCAAGAGTCACGGTGCACAGGGGTACTTGTCCTGCATGGAAAGGCTAGGGCTTACCGTCGCCCAAATTCGCAAGCTGCTAGAGAGGACCTTGGGGACCACTCCAGACCGCCATCTGTAATGCAGGATCCACGCAGCTCGAGGAGAGAAGATCCACGCAGCCGGTCATTGTTACAGTTGGTGCCTGCAGATGCAGGGGAGTGACTCCTTCACTCCAAGGGAGATTCATTCTTGCTTCTTGTGCAGGCTGAAGACTCGTCACCCTGAGAGGCTCTCCTCAATACCAAAGCCCCACTGTTTTGGCACCACCAGCCACATCAGTGATGCTCCCTTGTGCCCTTCAAGATATCCGCCGCCATCCTGGCCATCGGGAGGCCGCTGCAGGGAGAGTGGCGGAATTGCCTCCAAATGCTGTCTTATTGGAGCCATCATGGTTGTCAGGTGTATGAGGGTTCTCAAATGGGACCACCAAAGATGCATCCCAAGCCTTAAATTAGGGGAGGGAAGGGGGCTGCCAAGCCAGAGCTGAGGGGAGATGCATCTTGCAGGGTCTCCACCTTGGCCACGCACCTTGAAACATCATTTTAAAAAGTGCAACTCTGCCCATAATGTTAAGGGGAAGGTTCATCCAGCATTTCATGTCATTGCAAGCCTTCCGCATCACAGGGCACAGGTGCACTCGTCATGTCAGGCCCAGTTCCCAGAAAATATCAAAGTAATAGAAACTAACATGGTGGATCGGGATTTGAGATTGCCAGTCCTCATCTCAGCGATCACCCTGCAGCGGGACCAACAGGGACTAGTTCCAGTTCACACGTGGTCCCAACGCCTCAAGGAGCTCCAATATCTGGAGAACTCTGGTCCCAGTTTTAGCTGGGCGAGACATGAACAACCAAATGTTGTCCACATAAACAGCAATGCAGTTGTTTGTTGAGAGGCCCAAGTTAAAGCCCCAAAGGTGAGCATCGCATCTCACCCATGTTGTAAGGGGTTCTATAATCAGGGTGACTAAAAGCGGGGATAGGGGGGAATCCCTGTTGAGTGCTTCACTTTATTTGGAATTCATGTGGCAGTATGCAGTTAATGGGCACCCAGGCTTGTGGGCCAGCATATAGGACCCTAGTATAGGTATGGAGCTGCGATCCAAAGCCCATTTCGATCCGTATCCTATAAAGACGACCAGTCGACCGTGTCAAAGGCATTTTCAAAATCAATTAGGAGGAGGGCCGGTGGGCGCCCCAAAGCCTTGATAAGGAATAGGGCCATTTGAACATGTTGAATACAGTGTCTGGTTCCTCGGCAGAGTTAAACCCACATCCAAGATTTTGGCATATATTTTGACTTCGCTATTAATAAGAGAGATACGCTGGAAGGAAGCGCACGTTGTTTAGGGGTGTCCAAGCTTGGGCAGGACCACAATCGTGACTTGATCAACACCAGAGGGAAAGTGGCTTTACTGATTGCTTCATTATAGAACTTAAGCAGGGGTGGGATGACGAAGCTTACAAAGGAACTCCAATGGATTGTCAGTCAGGTCCCAGCTTTTTACTGAGATTTGAATATGACGAAGCCTGTCCTATTTCATCCACTGTGATATCCTGTTCTAAAGCCAGTCTCTGTGGAGTTGAACGGCGGGGCATTTCTGTAACTAAGGGAAACTCCAACTCTCTGGTTGGGAGTGAATTTAAAGCATACAGATCTCAGAATATTGGGCAAATACTTCCGCAATCATTAAGGATTCCTCAATCCACCTCCCAGAATCATCTTGGATGCAGGGGATGACTTGAGACACAGCTTGGTGCGTGGCGAGCCAGTGGAGCAATTTACTGGACTCTGCAATCATACACCCAATGTGTTGAGAGCAGCCAACACTTACGGGCTTCTTCCATACTTAATTGACATAAGGACAGTCTGCCCAGTTTCAATTGGGGCCTATCTCAGTCAGTGAGGGTTTGAAGATCTTTCAGCTCCCTGACTAGAATGGAAGTCTTCACATCAGTAATCCGTCTGTTTGTCATGATCTGAGCCTCTGAGATAAGAGTGGGCCACTCCCCCCTGCATGTAAACCTTGATAGTCTCCCCATGATGTCCACGAGCTCTCGTTGAGTCCTAGAAAGGTTGTGAGTTCAGAACCCAAAAATTAAAAAATGTCTCATCTTAAAGAAACCATGCGTTAAGGCACCATATCGGGTGTTCACCCCGGGAAGTGCGTGAAAACTAACCAGGACAGGGGCATGGTCAGATATCCCACAGAGCAGAATTTATCCCCACATGCTGGGAAGGAGGTTATCAGTAGGCAGGAAAAACCAAAAAGGGACAGGGACCAGTGGACGGCAGAGGCGTTGGTGTATTCAATTGCCTCAGGATACCATATGCGCCAAGTACCAGTGCCCAATTCTCCATGCCTCTACTGCGTCACTGGGTGCCCTCCTGAAATCCAAACCACTCCCTCCTCTCCATAATGTAATTAAAATCCCCTTTCACTATAGTGCTACAACCAACACATTGATAACTTTTAGTGTGGATTGGTGCAAGGTGGGCGGGATATAGACATTCCCAATGTTATAAGCGACAACTTCCACATTGCCCTCTAGCATAATGTACCTCTCTTGGGTTTCACTAACTACAGCCAGCGGTAGGGACTTTTGTAAAAGAAGCACCACCCCTAGGGATACCCTGGTGTGTCTGGTGTGGAAAACTCCATCATATACCTTGTGGGCTAGGAGTTGGTAGTTTTGATGCTGCAGGTGTGTTTCTTGCAGTAAGAGTATACCTGGTGTATGGCACTATATAAACTGGAAAACTGCCCCCATTTAATACAGCTCAATAGGCCTTTAACGTTCCATGTCTTGATTGTTAAGAAAGGAGGGGGGATGCATGGCCTGCCGCGAATGGCGTACGACACGCGCCTGAGAACTCTGGCGGCCCAGGCCCCATCCTGGATAATATTGGCCCCCAAAGTACTAATGCCCTAAAAATAATGACAGGGGGAGCCAACTGGTGGGCAACAACTGCCAATTCGTAGCAGCCTGAGGGAGAAGGACACTTTTGCCGAGGTAGCAACATCCCACCCAAAATGGCGGCTGCATGGAGCGGGAGCAGCGAAAGACTGGCGGACCCTCTGGGTCGAGCAGAGCAGCGTGATTTGTACTTGCTCCTGCCACCCACCGACCCCAAAGGCAGGCCCATACCGATTCAGCACGGCGCAGCACGGGTCCGCAGACTGAGCAGGCCTGGAGGCGGCCTGCTGCGATCGGGGGACATGGACAGGGGCCGTGGCCAACCACGAGAACAAAGACCACCAGAGGAGGACACACACTGGCACAAGAGCAGTGAGTGACACGAACTTGAATTCGGCTAGCAGAAGGGCGAAGGGTAAGAGGTGGTATCAGAGACCCCAGCAGCGAGGGCGACGCTCCCTCCGAGTTGGGTGGCCAGGATGAGGGAAGGGCGAACTGAGGGCCTGGATTGGAGGCGCAGCCGCATTAGAGGATCCGCTTGCGCATGGGGATACTTGAGCAGCTATCGGGGTAAATATGGACGAGTGGCGTCGCTGTGGCACTGGACTTACTGCTTAGAAGCATTAGAGCTGGACTGCGGCACTGGATACACAAATGGAGCCGTGGGGGTCAAAAGAAGTCGAGCCAGGCGCACCTACACACCTAGAGGCCTAGATCATATCAGGGCACTGCGCAATGGCGCCACGCCCTGAACCTCGCCAGTTGTGAAGCAAAGGAAGGAGGATGAGGCGTCCACAAGAGGCCTGATAGTCACGAGGGAGCCTACAGGAGGGCCTTCTGGACAGCAAGCAAAGAGGCCACGTCCATGGGACTAAAGCAGACCTATATCATGGGAATGGAAACCTGCTGAAAGTTTACAGCAGATCCTCGTTAATGATACAAGAGCATGGGCAAGTATTCCCACAGGCACGCAATGGAAACTAACGGCATGTCCTGTAAGGCACTCCCTGGCAGGAAACAACTGGGTGCTACCACTACAGAAAATTTTGACTCCGTGATTCCCACCATCACTACAGGCTTTGAAAACTAAAATAGACTCTCTGAGCTCAGACCTAGGACTGCTGCGAGAGGACCATAGACGTCTGGCTGAAAGAGTTGCCACCAACGGGAGAACTATATCAGAGGTCACCCAGGAGCCGACAGCTGCCCGTGCTCAACTCGCCACGCAGGAAATGCGCATGAAAGCATTGGAGGCCAAAGCTGACAGAGCAGAAAACAGGTCACGACACAACAATATGTGAATAGCTGGAATACCGGAGTGCTTAGAGAGGGCGACATGGTTGCGCTCCTGGAAGGATGGTTGCACACCAAAATAGCACCAACGGGCCAATCTGCCTTTTTTTGCACTAGAAAGGCCACACCGAGTCCCAGCGAGGCCACTGCCCCTGGGGATGCCCCCTAGGCCTGTGATGGCCCCTCTGTTTTACAAGGATCGAGTCCACATTCTGAAACAGGCCAGAGAGTTGGGCACCATCACCCTTGAGAACAGCAGAATTATGATCTTCCCCGATTTCTCACCTGAGGTCCAGCCGCAAAGGGCAGCTTTTATGGACGCAAAGAAGAGGCTGCTGGAAATGGGAATCTCGTATTCCATGCAATTCCCGGCACATTTAAGGGTGATAACTCCGGAGGGGACACGATTCTTTACAACTCCTTGGTCGTGGATCGAACTACAACCGAGAGCAGGGCCCAGTGAGGAGGGCCAGATGCGCACAACACGGACCCATCCCCGGTCTACTCGTGGAAAACCTGTGAGAAAATTGACAGGGGCACCAACGCTCACTGAAAAGCAAAGGGAGAGGAGGAAAGTGGTTGCAATGGTGGTATTGCTGAATGGCTTCAGCGCTGCACTAACTACACCAACCAAGCAGTATGAAGTAAAACTGGAAGAGTCTGATTCAGACCCTGGATCCTAAGGTTTCCATAAACTCAAGCGACATCTTGCCGGTGGTGACTCCTAAGACAGCAGATGATCTGATGTAAGATAATTCCACTATCGCTTTTGGGGGGCTACATCCGGATGAAAGGGTTACTCGTCGCGTACTGCCATACATAGTAGGACAATTCCTAAGACAGTGCACAACATTTAATGCCTTACCACTAAACATAGCACTCGAGCTGAACTGAAGGGCGGATGGGTGCGTCTGAGTGCTTGGCCGAGGGCGCTGTTACATCAAGTCTCCCCTACAAGAAAGTTTTGATCATCTGTCATGTAAAGGTTTGGTTGGGAGGGGATATTCTTCTTATCCAGGGGAAGGGAAGCTGAGAGTTCTTATTAGTTCGGGGGGGAAGGGGTTACTGCATCAATAAGATGGGCTTCACTCTCAAACATACTAGAGGCGTAGGCAGAGAAAGTACCCAAACAGGATAATACATCGACATGGCACCTGAGACTAACTACAAAATAATTTCCTGCAATGTCCGGGAATACACTCCTCAGTAAAAAGATACAAAATGTTCTCGTACCTAAAACACCGCAGAGTCCACGTAGCCCTAATTCAAGAAACATATATGACAGCCAAGGAGGGGGTGGCACTGCAGCTGAGGTGGAGGGGAAAGTGTACTATACCACATACTCGGCCTTTGCTAGGTGGGCACTGATTTGGGTGGGTGCGGGAGTACCATTCCAACATTATGGCTCAGTCGTGCACCCTGAGGGCAGATATGTGGCAGTCATGGGTAAACTCAACGGTCGAGACATATAAATAATAAATATATGGGCCAAATACGAAACAACTCTCATTCCTGGCAAAAGTATCCACCGAGCTGTCTTCCTACCTAATACGTGATGCAATTATCAGGGGAGACTTTAACTGCATAGCAGACCCCCACCTGGTTAGGTCACACCCTCAGCTGGCCAAATCCCCCACACACCATGTGGTTCGAGGGCTAATGGACTGGCAAAAACACTGGGCACTTGCGGATCCCTGGAGACACAGGTCCCCTCATGCCCCGGACTACTCTTATTTCTCTCACATGCATGAAATACTCGTGCGACTTGACACGTTCTTATGTACTACTAATATACTACCTCAGGTTCAGGACAGAGAATTTAGCACTTGACCCTTATCAGACCACATCCCAGTATTAATGCACCTCAGTTGGATCCGGGCAGTGGTCCGAATACCCACTTGGAAACTATTACCTGAGACATTAGAGGAGCCACTCCAGACTGCCCTTATGGAGAAAATTAGCTCCTATTTTGCAGATAATGTGGGGACCGTAACTTCACCACAGGTAGAATGGGATGCATTTAAAGTAGTGCTCAGAGGACACTGCTTATCTGTAGCGCAGGAAATTCGGAAAACATTACTGCAGGAACTTAGGGAAGCACAGAAAAACCTGAGGGGTGTAGAACAAAGGCGTCCTGAACATCCAGAGGTACAGGCAGAGCAGCGGGAAGCCAAAGAGAAGGTGGCAACACAGACTGAGAGGCTTCGCTATTATAATTATAGGGCCTACATTGAAAAAACCCATGCAGAAGGTGACCGTCCCAGCCGCTTACTAGCATAGCTGGCCAACCCAACAAAACGGGGAATGCCCATAGTGGAAGTGCACATTGAGGAGGGGGAACCTCTATATACCCAAGCAGACATTAACAACTGCTTCCTAATACTACACAACACTATATACAAGTAAAGTTCACTTAGACACCACCACAGGGCAGGAGTATCTGGCAGATGTAGCACTCCCCAAGGTGACAAGTGACGAAGCAGAAGATGTGGGCACTGATATTTCTGCGCAGGAAATCAATGCAGCAATTAAAAAGCTTGCAAAAGGCAAGACTCTGGGGTCAGATGGGTCACCAATAGAATTTTATGCTGTATGTGCTACAGAAATAGTTTCCCGACTATTCGACGTCTTCAAGCCGGCTGGACAAACAGGGTATCTCCCAAACACTACACAAGAAGCTATAGTAATACCACTCTCGAAACCAGGGATGCAAGCAATAGATGTGAGGGCATATAGAACGCTCTCTATGCTAAATATGGACTATAAGATACTAAGTAAAATCCTTGCCACCAGACTCCTCCCTCTACTACAAAAAATCATACACCCCGACCAAGTGGGCTTTAGCACTGGTCGTAACACAGCACAAAATATACGTAAAATGCTGAATATATTGGAAGCGAGCGGGCATGGGCTAGAGGACGCAGTCGTATTGGAAGTAGATATAGAGAAAGATTTTGACAGCCTAGAATGTGACTACCTGTACAGAGTTATGCTGCGTATGGGTTTGGGACCAGGATTTGTGAGATGGACGAAACTACTATACACAGACCCAACAGCCCGGGTCCGTACGGGGCACAAATACTCAGAGAGTTATGCGGTACAGAGGGGAACCAGGCAGGGGTGCCCCCTCTCACCCCTTCTGTTTGCCATAGCAATAGAACCACTAGCTAGCCTGCCCTGAGCACGCAATCATTACAGTGGAATCCAGATGGGGAGGTTAGCGCAACGCATAGTGCTATATGTGAATGAGCTCTTATTATTCTTGAGAGAAGCCCATGGCAAATTGGACGGTGCAAAAGCATTGTTGGAGCATTTTGGAAAGGTGTCTGGTCTGAGGGTTAACTGGCAGAAGTCAAGCCTTTTTCCTATTGGGCCTGAGACACATCCACCTGCGGTAATCAACGGACTGCAGTGGGAACCCAGATGCTTAAGCTACCTTAAAATAAATAAAGTAAAAATATATCACGCTATGCCAGACATATTTGAGGGAAACCTAGAGTTGGCAGTGAGAAAACTGAAGAACCACAGAGGAAAATGCTCCCACTAACGGTTCATGGGCGGATAGCGCTGCTGAAGATGGTGGTGCTCCCCCGGTTCCTCAATCTTCTCGGAACACTCCCTCTCTGGATTCAACGTCCTTTTTTGTGGCGCTCAACACCACACTGGGGTCCTTCATATGGGGGAACAGTCGGCACAGAGTGGCCTTGGCTACCTTTGAATGGCCGCCCAGGGAAGGAGGTCAGGCAATGACTGACTTTGAGTCATATTACTTAGCTGCGCAACTCCAATGGTACACTCAGTGGTTAGCGGGCAGGCAAGCAGCAAGTGGGGACATGAGACCATCGGTACCCTCCTTACCACTATTTACGAAAAAATACGGAGAATCGGACAAAGCCTGCGACCTGGCATGACGGAATCTGTAGTCATTCAAAAATGTGGGGCTAGGGTACTACGAAGGTCACACACTAAGACTCCATACTCAATAGACCTTCCAATCCAAATGCTGAAAGAATTACCACACGAAGGGGAGTGGCGAGGGATCCGGGAATGGCCTGCAGCGGACATCACCACAGTGGGATAGCTATTCGGGGATTCATCCCTACTTACGTTTGAAGGGCTCAGGCAGAATACTGTGCTCCCCCGGGTCACACAGATTGATAACAGCAGCTATCCACCGACATTGGAAAAATGGAGCAAGAACACCCCCCCCCCTCCCCACAAAGCGGTGCTGCAGCTACATTGCAACATCTGCTGGGACATACAAAGCTGACACATGCCTGTATACAGCAATACAACCTGATTCCATGGGACACCTGGACAAGTTAAGAGCTTGCTGGGAGGAGGATCTGGGGATTCCTATCACAGAACGGTCATGGGGGATGTTATTAGAGCACATACTCAAACTACCCAGGAATGCTCGGTTTAAATTGACAGAGTTCTATCCTACAAAGGGTCCACCGTACCCCCGAGAAAATTAAGAAGTATTTTGGACTCAATGATGCTGCATGAGCGAGGTGTGGGCGGTGAACGCCAACTTTTTTCACATGTTCTGGACCTGCCCCTCACTCACAACATATTGGGAAGGGGTCATCACAACACTGACGAGGGTGATAGAGAAGAGGGTCCCAGTAACACCTTCCCAATGCCTACTCCACTGATTCCCACACAAAAGTAAAAATAAAACAACTAGTAAATTTCAAGACTTAGCCCTACTGCTGGCGAATCGGGAACTTACTCGTCGCTGGAAGGACCCGAAGGCCCCACAACTGACAGTATGGAACCAAGAACTGGAAAAATGGGAACGCTGTGAGGGATCATTGTTGATACGAGAGGCTCGCAGGGGCATTGGTAAAATGGACAATGCCAGAATCGGAGGGTTTAGTAAATGGTCTAATAGATACGGGCCAGGGATCCCCCAATAGCACTCCCACACATACACACTAACGCACCCCTGTCCAAATCCCCCCCCCAAAGGCTGTAAGTTGAAGAAACAACAGCTTCCCCCCCCCACAAGGAGCATAACCGACTATACTGTACAACCCCAGACTCAAACGATTAACAGATGGCGAGAATGTCGACAAATGGACAGGTATTAGGTGCAAACTAACCATTAGTCCTGTGGGAGCGCCCATCCATGATAGCTGAACACACAATTAGAAGATGCAGAGGGAGGGGTGGGCGGAGGGAAGAGAAGATAGGGGAGCAATTGATTAAACTGTATAACCAAGAACGATTAACAGTGTAAAAATGTATTGCTACCTACCAATCTTCCTTCCCAGGTTGGGAAAGTTATGTTGTCTGAAAAATCAATAAAATATGCTTTAAAAAAAAGATTGTTAAGGAATAAGGCATGGCGGTCAGTACCTCATAAGGTCGTACGTCGCTATGAGCAAGAATGGTCAATCAACATCAATGAAAGCGGCATATTCAAGGTCAAGCCAAGGGGCCAAGCAGTCGAGGGAACAGCCATGTAGGCAGTAGAACAAAGCATTGCATCTCAGGCTGAATAAACAAATGTTCAAAACAATATCCCCTCCCCCCCAAGCCCCTCTTCCTATACTTCACTCCCCAAAGAAGCATCTGTCGCCCATCCCAAATAAAATCATGAAATTATGGGGGGAGTTGTACCCAGGTGGGCTGAAGGGCCCCCTGCCCGCCACTCTCAACCAGAAACAACAAAAAATAGCTTCATAGGATACAGCAGTGCTGAAGTGCTAACAGTATCCAGGCTGTGGTGTGGTATACCATGCAGAGGGCTCCGTGGTGGATGGATCCGGACCCATGCAGACCCCAGGGACAACATCTCAAGTCTGCTCCCTGGATCACTCACAGTTTAGCAGGGAACAGCAGCATGTAGGAAATGTACATGGTACAGAGCTTAGGTCTGATCTAGTCGAAGGATTTACACTGGGGCTGTACCATACGAATAGTCTGGAAAAATCAATGTGTATCCTGACTGGAATAGTAGTTCTTTGGCTAAACGTGCTCCCCAGAGAACCGTATCCCGGTCTTTGTAGTTCAGGAAACAGGATACTAGTGGCCTAGGAGAGGCCCTTGGAGGAGGCCCCTGGGCCAGGGAATGATCCACCCGCTCAATCACAGAACAGGAGATAAGGCTTGTGGGCTCCAGCCAGGACCAGATCCACAGCTCCAGGAAGTCTTCAGGAGTCCAGCCCTCCGTGCCCTCGGGAAAGTCAATAAAGCAAAGGTTATTGCGCCGGCCGTATTTTTTTTATTTTTTTATTTTTTACACTCTGTACGTTACTGAAGGAGCTTCATAGCAAGGGACAGATGGGTTACCTCGTGAGAGATGTTTAACAATATCCTCAAGAGCAGAAATCCTTGTTTCCGCCTTCAAGACTCTTTCAAATGTCTGGCGAAAGTCCTGACGAAGTAGATACACATCCACACCGCCTCTCTAATTTTCGTCTCCAGCAGTGTCTTAGATCGTAGATAGCTGAGAGGATTGTAGATGCATTGTTTTCAGGTGTAGGTATATCCTGCAACCGTGTCCCTTTTGCTCCTCCGATGGGGCTGTGTACTTGCCTATTTTTGCCTGGCTTGGTTGGCCCTTGTTGTGGCCTACGACGCATCAAAGGTAATAATGTGGATATAGTCAGATCATCAGCTGGTAGGTTGCGGAATGGCAGCCCAGAAAGAAACTGAGAAAGTCCGTACAGCGGGACCAGGGCAGGCAGAGGCTGACCCACTTGCACCACGGACCGTTCCTGGGAAGCATGAGCAGTCGGTGACCGTCTCCGAGGCTGTAGAGCAGCACCATTCATTGAAGTCTAGGAAGGTGGTGATCAGTCTCGTGTTCAAGGGGTCTCCCATGTACATGCAAGCAGGACCACACAGATTGCCAACACTCACAAAGCAGAGGATCATACAATTAAGTCCTGGAGCAATGCAGTTCACAGAATGAGTAGGGGCCCAGGTAGGTGTTCAGTTTCTTGGGGCTTAGTCAAGGCAGTAAGTGGTCCTGACAGGCAAGCAAGGTGTCAGGGAGGGACCATACAAGGAGGGGCAGCAACCATTCAGCACTCCCTCCCCCAATACACTGGCACTGACAATCCCCGGGTGGGCAGTGCATGGGCCCGCTGGTTGCCAGTCACAATGAGCTGCTCTTCTCAAATGCATGCACTGGGAGCCCGATCCAGGCCCTCAAGAGACAAATCACTGGAGCCGGCAGTGCCGCAGGGTGGCCAAGCCGAAAGCCAGCAGCCCAGCCCCGATCACACCAATGACCTGGGACGCGAGAACAGCTGGGCCCCAAGTCCTCCATGAGCCCAAGCCACTGTCAGAGACTGCCTGCAGCGGCCCCAGCAGGTACCAGGAGGCCAAATTCCCTTGGGTAGGGTACAACCTACAGCAGAGTGCGGGCCAGGGGAAGTAACAATCAGCCTCAGTCTGCCATCTTAGAGGCTGCGTGCCTCGGCCTCAGACGAGTTCCCAGGCCCCCAAAATCACTACTGGAGCAAGTCAGTGGGTCGCCGCCACTGCCCAGTAAGGAAGCAACGGCCACTCCCTCAAATATGGGCACACCAGCACACTCGAAAGGCAGTGTCGGAGTAGCCTCGGCAGGAGCTCAAGAACTTGCACCTGCCATGTTGGCTGTCCTGGCCACGCCCCCTTAAAATAGTTTAAGGTTTATGACTCTGATGAAGATACTTGCAATGCAGGACTAAGATTAAAAGCAAGTAAATTATCCTTGCCTGGCATAATGAAATTCTGGACACCCAACCAACCTACAACCCTATATCAACAGCTCCCTCTCAGACGGACATCTAAAATCAGCAAATATCCCTCTCCTCTCATAACACATCAGTGGCCAAATATTTACTGAAAGATCCACCCTTCCTCTTTTAGAGACTATCAATATGAAAGATTGCTCATGAAGAACCAAGCATTCAAACTTTCATCCTCTGTAACAAAACCCATATTTGGCCACACTCCTATTGCACCTGCTTCAATTTTATTATTTTCTCTATTACCACCCCAGTAACCAGCACTATGACATGTATCTTCATATATGGTCATGTTATTACTGAGCAATATAATAAATGTCTGTCTCTAAAAAACGTGGCCTCCTCCAAATACATGACATTTCCTCCCAGTGGTAATAGCAAATTAGCTACTAAATTTATAAAGGCTTCAAAAAGACGGAGAGGAATCTAAGCAGTGAAGACTAGGAACTCAGAATGAAAGGGTAATGAGGGACACCAACTATGGTCTGTTGATTGACAACAGACAGAGATGGTCAGGTCAAGAAATTATAGTTGATGCAAAAATCTGCAGCTCACTCTTCCCCTCATGGGTGCAAATGTGAATTACAAAGGTGGGTAGTAAGAGAGGGATCTGGTGTGTGATCAGCAGGAGAAATTGTCAGGGTCAAGCAGAAATACCTCAGAATAGTGTAATATTTTAATTTTCCAATCATCTCAGATGTCTGGACATTTGTAAACAGATGTAATGAAGTTCTGAGGCCACAGAACCCGAGGCAGATTTGAGCATCCTGCATTTAAATTTATCAGTAAGAGAAATATGGTGCTCTTGCCTTAAGTTCACAAGGGGAGCTTGAAAATACTGAAGACTGGAAAGGCTTGTCAGATCACTTAGTTACTCTACTGGAGAGAAGAGTAAAGTACTGCAAGTTTCATGCATGTTTTTCAGTTTTAGGAATAAATGATTCAAGTATTGTCCTGACAGGCTTGAGGTACTCAGGGTCCTATTAAACAGTGTGCTACAGGGCAGTTTAGCAAAGATCTAAGGTTTCTAAGTTTTTCAAACGGGCTAGGATGCAGTCCAAGACAAAATGGAGGGCCATTTTGGGGATCACAATTAAGTCTGTTGCCCAATTGACTGAGACCAGATGTAGGAGTATTTATCATAGTAGCCAACAGTAAACACGCCTACACTGACCTACAAAGCCATTGATTTTAAAAACAAACCTGACCTCTGGCTTGATAAAGCGCAGTGTAATTGCTTTCAACAAACCTTCTGCCTCCCTTATTTTGCACTAACTTGGAGCAAATCAGTTTAGAATTCAATCTCACTAGACAACAATTAACACTTCAAGCCAGATCCCGATCATACTCCACCATTGTAAAGAGGGAGCCTCCTTGCTCCCTGAAGCATCTCATATGGTTGGTAATCATAAGTCGGGTAATGAAGCAGAATAACGGTCTGAAATCACCATTTTAATCACTGCTTAAGCAACCTACAGGCCTTACAAATATTGGGGGGAAGCCTTTCTCCTAAGCAGATTGCAAGACTGCTGTCAAAACAAGTCAAACTCATCTTAGCAGACCTGGAAATAACAGACTAACAAACCACACAAAAATTGGGCAGGTAATCTCTACAAAACACTATGTTTGCCAACTTATTTACCAAACCACTGCCCAAGGCCCTGAAATGCCAAATGATGTGGCGGAGATGTGGCCTAATTGCATTAGAAGACTATTGGTATAGAAGACTGAGCGGGGTCTAGGAAAGCATCTGACAACTGTGTGGCACTGCAATCGCTCAGCCCATCTGGTCTACATCTGTAGGAAGTGGTTACCAAGCAGGAAATTCTGGGTGGACCCATTTTTCAGAATTGTGTACAAACGCACATGTACTGATGCGACTAAAAGGTTGCCTAAAGCTAGAATCAACACAGGTGGCTGTACACTTCTTGAAGTTTTGCGGGGGGTGGGTTTGGGGGGGGGGAGGGGAAACTAAGACAGGTAGTGACACCAGAAAAACTTTGATTGGCTAAGGATTTTTAGTGACATACTTAATAGAGGAAGTTGGCTCTGTATATACTATCTCAAATTAAGCGATAGTGTGTACAGAGTCCAAGGGATCCCCTTAGAGGTAAGATAGGAGCAACCTTAGATAATTCTAATGGTCTATTTTGTGGTAGTGTGGTCGAGCAGTAGGCTTATCAAAGGGTAGTGTGAAGCATTTGTTGTACACACACAGGCAATAAATGAGGAGCACACACTCAAAGACTTAACTCCAGGCCAATAGTTTTTATATAAAAAAAAAAATATTTTCTTAATTTATTTTTAGAACCACAAGTTCAAGATTTGAAGTAAATACATAAAGAACAAGTTACTTACCTTCGGTAACGCCTTTTCTGGTGGATACACTAGCTACCTTTGGATTCCTCACCTAAAGAATTTTCCCCATGCGCCAGCTTTCGATGGAAATTTTCTTCTAGCTCTGCACGTCAACGATGACGGCACAACTGGCCGACTCCCGCGCGACGCCGTATGGCGTCATCCAGGCAATAAGAGGTCAACGTGCAGACGTCAGTTATCACCATTTTTTACGTGCCTTTGAGGCGAACAGGAGAACATTGACACTATAGATGTGATATGAACACATCAATCAAACTTATATACCAACATTTATTTCACTAATATGAAACATAACCAATAGAAATAAACAATACGAAATATGTGCATAAATTTATACATATATACACGTTTTCTCTCTTTTTTCTTTATATATATAAACAACTATATGCATATATATATAAAGCATTGCATCAGTATATACATATGTACAAAATACGGGCACTCACCCAAGGAATTTGTGGTAAGACCAGTCAGGCAACAGGGAGGCGGGTGGGACCATGAGGAATCCACAGGTAGCTAGTGTATCCACCAGAAAAGGCGTTACCGAAGGTAAGTAACTTGTTCTTCTGTTGGATACAACTATCTGTGGATTCCTCACCTAAAGAATAGAGTCCCAAAACAATACCGTCCTCGGAGGTGGGTGCCTGAATGGTCAAACCAAGAAATCCTGCAGCACTGAGCGTGCAAAATGGCCATCCCTCCTAACTTCAGAGTCCAAACCATAATGGTTGGCAAAAGTGTGGATGATGCCCAAGTTGACGCTTTGCAGATGTCAACCACAGGAACACCTCTAGCCAAGGCCGATGAAGCTGCCTTAGCCCTGGTGGAATGGGCTCGGAGTCCCACAGGAGGTTCTTTCTTTGCTAAAGAATAACATAACTTGATGCAAAGAATGACCCACCTGGAAAGCGTTCTCTTGTGGACAGCTTTGCCTCTCCTCTTCCCCACGTAACCGACGAAGAGCTGATCATCTTGTCTGAACTTCCTCATCCTGTCGACGAAGAAGCTTAATGCTCTTCTTGGATCAAGTCGGTGAAGCCTCTCTTCCTCCTTGGATGGATGAGGTGGAGGATAGAAGGAAGAGAGAGTGATGGACTCTCCCAAATGAAAGGGTGTAACAACCTTCGAAAGGAAAGCCGCCTTGGTCCTTAACACCACTTTGTCCCTGTAAAAGGAAGTATATGGGGTTCTACACTAAGAGCCTGGAGCTCACTCACTCTTCTAGCTGATGTGATGGCCACCAGAAAAACAGTCTTCAAAACCAAAAGCCTCAATGGATGAGTGCATTGGTTCAAACGGTGAACCCATAAGAAAGGTCAATACTAAGTTAAGATCCCACTGTGGCATAACAAACTGAGTGGGCGGAAACTTATTAGTGAGACCCTTAATGAACCTCAACACAATAGGCGACTTAAACAAAGAGGGTTGGTCTGGAAGGCACAGAAAAGCCGACAGCGCGGATAAATAACCCTTAACAGTGGCAACTGCACAACCTCTCTGTGCCAAGGATAAAGCAAACAACAGGATGTCAGATAAGTGTAGATATGTGTAGATTTGGTGGAGTGTCACTTGGCCGATAATATAACTTCCACCACCTCAGGCAGGAGAGAAAAGGAACTCAGATTGCCCAGTTCAATCTCCAGGCATGAAGGAGCAGGCTCTAGAGGTGGGGGTGTAGAACCTGCCCCTGCAACTGCGAGAGGGGTCTGCCCTGTAATGGAGACGGGGCGGAGGGCACAGAGAGAGTTGGAGAAGGTCCGAATACCACACGATTCTTGGCCAATCCGGGGCTATCAAGATGACTTGGGCCCGGTCTTGGCAGATCTTCCTCTGAACCCGAGGAATCAAGGGTATGGGAGGAAACACGTAAAGCAACTGACCCTTCCAGGACATCTGAAATACGTCCACTAAAGCTCCTTGCATCGGATACTGGAGGCTGCAGAATGACGGGCAGTGCGCATTCTCCCTATTGGCAAACAGATCTATCTGTGGATATCCCCACCTCTGGAAGATGTAAAGGACCAGATCTGGATGAAGACGCCACTCGCAATCGGTAGAGATGCGCTGACTGAGATGGTCCGCACGCACGTTCAGAACTCTGGCCAAATGGTTTGCTAACAAGCAAATCGGATGGTCCTGAACCCAGGACCAGAGCCGAAGAGCTTTTCTGCAGAGAAGGTACAACCGCACTCCTCCCTGCTTGTTTATCTACCACATCACGGTAGTGTTGTCCGTCAGGACCTGAACCACCTGACTGCGAAGGGAAGGGAGGAAGGCCTTAAGAGCCAGATATATCGCCCGCAATTCCAACAGATTGATGTGAAACCTCTGTTCCACTGGAGACCAATGACCTATAACCTTTGACCTCCAGCCCCCCAGATAAGCTCCCCACCCTAGAGTGGAGGCATCCGTTATAACTGTGGCCACTGGAGGAGGCAGCGAGAACGGCCTTCCTTGAGAAAGGTTGCCGACCGCAGCCCACCATCGAAGATCCACTGCAGCGTCTCTGGAGATCCTTATCGAATCTTCGAGATCTCCTTTGTGTTGAAACCACTGCCTGCGGACGCACCACTGAAAAGCCCTCATGTGCCAGCGTGCATGAGTGACCAGCAGAATGCAAGAAGCGAACAGACCGAGCAGACGAAGGACCTTGAGGACTGGAACGACCGCTCCATTCTGAAACATTGGAATCAACGCCTGAATGTCCTGAATCCGCTGCGGCGGTGGAAAGGCCTGATTCAATGTTGTGTCCAGTACTGCCCCTATGAACAGGAGGTGCTGAGAGGGCTCTAGGTGAGATTTGGGCAAGTTCACCAAAAAGCTCCGAAGAGCTCCGGAGACTTGGCTTTGATCAACCAATTGTCCAGATAAGGATATATCGCTATCCCCCTTCTTCTGAGCTCTGCTGCAACCACAGCCATCCCCTTTGTGAAGACTTGAGGTGCCGAAGTAAGACCAAACTGAAGGACCGCAAACTGATAATGTTGCGACCCCACCACAAACCAGAGATACTTCCTGTGTGACTTGAGGATTGGGATATGGAAGTAAGCATCCTGCAAGTCGACAGACACCATCCAATCTCCTTCATTCAACGCCAAAAGAACCTGTGACAGGGTCAGCATCTTGAACTTTTCCTGCTTGAGGAACCAATTCAAAATCCTCAGGTCCAGGATTGGCCTCAACCGACCATCCTTTTTGGGGATCAGGAAGTATCTTGAATAGCAGCCCTGACCCCTCTCCTGCTCTGGAACCAACTCCACTGCGCCTTTCGATAAAAGGGTTAGCACTTCCTGTTGTAGTAACAGAAGATGGTCTTCCGAACAGAAGGATCGGCGGGGAGGGATGGGAGGCGGAAACTCCAGAAAGGGAAGAGTATAACCTTTCCCCACAATGTTGGTGACCCAAGAGTCCGATGTTATTGACTCCCACATGTGAAGAAAGTGAGACAGTCTCCCTCCTACAGGAGATGTGTGAACAGGAAGTGATGGAGAACTAAGGTTGCTTTCCCTGCTGCACCCCTCCGGAGGAAGAGGAAGAGGCAGAGTGCTGCTGGGCGGCCCCTCTTGTGCGAACCCTACCCCTGCCCCTGAAAGATCTAGAAGGGAGAGCTCCTGAAGATTGCTGTCCTGCTGCCTGGAGCCTGCCTCGAAAGGAAGAGCCACGCCCAAACCCCCTAAACCTCCTAAATGATCTCAAGGAAGAGGAGGTGGCTGCTTGCAGTCCCAAAGATTTTGCCGTGGCCCTACTCTCCTTAAACCGCTCCAAGGCAGAGTCAGCGTTCGCTCCAAATAGTTTGTCCCCATCAAATGGCAGGTCAAGCAGTGTCACCTGTACATCAGGAAAGAACCCTGACTATCGTAGCTAGGCATGCCGTCTTGTTGCTATGGACGTGCCCATAGCCCTGGCCGCCGAGTCCGAGGTGTCTAACCCAGATTGAATCACCTGGGTCGCCGCCGCCTGAGCGTCCGACAAAAGATTATGCACCTCTTGAGACAATCCAGAGTGCCCCTTGGCTTCTTCCATAAGAGCATAAATATATCATCCTAAAATACAAGTATCATTCGTAGATTTCAGAGCCACGCTACATGAAGAGAACGCCTTCTTGGCCGACTGGTCAATTCTCTTCGACTCCCTGTCTGTGGGAACTCCTGGAAAAGATCCCAGAGCAGAGCAAGAGGAACATGAAGCCTGCACAACCAAACTCTCCGGAGTCGGGTGCATGGATAAAAACGCCAGATCACCTGGAGCCACTCGATACCTTCTTGCCACCGACTTGTTCACTGCAGTCGAAGTCACAGGCTTCTTCCAAACCTCCCTAATAGGGTCCATAAGCGCCTCACTGAATGGAAGAAGCAGCTCCGCCACAGCTGATGATGGATGTAACATCTCAGTAAGGATGTTGGTCTTGACATCCGCAGCTGGAAGAGGAAGGTCCAAAAAGTCTGCTGCCTTCCACACCAAGGCATGAAAAGAGGCAGCCTCCTCTGTATACTCCCCTGGAGAAGCCAAGTCCCACTCCGGGAAAGTGTCTAACCCACTTGCCGTGTCCAATCCTTGCAGGTCCCCTGACGGTTCCACAATCTCTCACTCCTCCAAAAGCTGCTTCTCATACTCATGCTCCTCTAGTAGCCTCAGAGCCAACACTCTGGAGCAGAGCCTTGATTCGATCCCCGGCATCGATAAGGCATCAGCCGACACAGAAGACCTCGGACAGCGTCGACGCCGGATCCCTCGGCACCATAGGCTTCTTTAAGGTCAACTGGAGCTGTGGCGAACTCATCGGCGCCAGGGTGGTGGACGTCGTCGGCGTCACCGGTCTTCTAGGTGACACCATAGGTACCGGCCACAAACCAGTACTTCCTGAAGGAAGAAAGGGCATGACGGGCGTCGGTCTATAAGAAGCTGGAACACCCTTGTCGAAGGCCAATGGACCTGACAGCCCCGCATGCACACCTCCCGGCGCCATGGTGGCGAAGATGTTAAACATTGCATTAAGAAATGCAGCCGGGTCCGTACCCGGCGCCAGGAACGCCGGATACCTTTGTGGAGCCGGTTCTTCAGGCGAAGTCGGCGTCGGCTCAGGCATCTCCATCTGCACCAGAGAAGCCCTCGGCTCCTGATGCGGATCAACCTAAAAAAACGACAGCTGAGACGTCGGTGAAGCTGGAGTCATCGGAGGCGCAACAGTTGGGCTGACCTCCCAAGTCGGTCAACGTCGAGCCGATGGTGACCTTGAACGGGAGCGGTCCTTGCTCGACTGGCGCCGTGATCCATGCCGGCGCCGAGAGTCTCGAAGACGCCAATGGGATCTCGAGGACTTAGAAGAAGATTCCGGGTGGTGATGTTTCTCCTTCTTCTTGGACTGTGCCAGGAACAACTTGGCCTCCCTCTCCTTCAGGGCCTTTGGATTCATGCATTGACATGAACCACACACACCTCGACTTCGTGTCCAGAACTGACACACCACAAGCAATTTTCGTGTGGGTCCGTGACCAACATCCGACCTCTGCACTCCCTACAGGGTTTAAAACCTGACTTCCTAGGCTGAGACATTGTTACACCAAAGTGAAACTGTAGCTCCCTGGTAGCCTTGAAGAAAAAAACATTACTCGAAGGCACGGAAAAAAGGGAACTGACGTCTGCACGTCGTCGAGGACCTCTTATTGCCTGGATGACGTCATACGGCATCGCGTGGGAGTCTGGCAATTGTGACGTCATCGTCGAAGTGCAGAGCTAGAAGAAAATTTCCGTAGAAAGCTGGCGCGTGGGGAAAATTCTTTAGGTGAGAACCCACAGGTAGTTGTATCCATCAGAAATGCAAGGTACTCCAAACAGGTAAGTTTGGAACTTTGAATTAGAGCAATAACATATACAGTTTTTGTAAAAATGGCAATTAGCTATTTTAAAAGTAGACAGGGCAAAAATCAACAGTTCCTGGGGGAGGTAAGTATTGGTTAGATTGTGAGGTAAGTAAGACACTTACAAGTCTCAGTTCATGGGCACTGGCAGCCCACCGCTGGGGGTTCAAGGCAACCCCAAAGTTACCACACCAGCAGCTCAGGGCCGGTCGGGTGCAGAGGTCAAAGAGGTGCCCAAAACACATAGGCACCTATGGAGAACAGGGGCGCTCCGGTTTCAGTCTGCCAGCAGGTAAGTACCTGCGTCCTCGGGGGCAGACCAGGGGGGGTTTTGTAGAGCACTGGGGGGGGACACAAGTAGGCACACAAAACACACCCTCAGCGGCACAGGGGCAGCCAGGTGCAATGTGCAAAGCAGGCGTCGGGTTTTGTATTGGGTTCAATGGGGGGACCCGGGGGTCCCTCTAGCGGTGCAGGCAGGGCACAGGGGAGATTCTCGGGCCAGCCACCGACTGGGCTACGTAGAGGGTCGCCTGGTGGTCACTCCTGCGCGGAGGGTCGGCTCCTTCTGGTCCTGGGGGCTGCGGGTGCAGTGCTTGGTCCAGGCTTCGGGTCCCATGTTACAGGCAGTCGAGGTCAGGTGGAGCCTCTGGATTCTCTCGGCATGTGTCGCTGTGGGGGCCCAGGGGGGTCGCCTCGGGCTACACACAAGGTCGCAGTCGTCTGGGAGGCCTCCCTGTGGTGTTGGTTCTCTGGATCTCGAGCAGGGGGCGCTGGGTGCAGAGGGTGAAGTCTCACGCTTCCGACGGGAAGAGTGAAGGCCTTAGAAGTTGCAGAAAGTTGCAATATTGTTGCGGTTTGTTGAGCAGAGCCGCTGCTCACAGGAGTTTCTTGGTCCTTAGGTTCAGGGCAGTCCTCTGATGCTTCAAATGTCGCTGGTCCCTGTTCGATGCGTCGCTGTTGCAGGTTTTCGAATCCGGAGACAGGCCGGTAGGGCTGGGACCAAAGCAGTTGTCGTCTCAGTCGTCTCTGCAGGGCTTTCAGGTCAGCAGTCCTTCTTCTTAGTTCAGGTTGCTGGAATATGATTTCCTGGGTTCTGGGGTGCCCCGAAATACTAAATTTAGGGGTGTGTTTAGGCCTGGAGGGTGGCTACACTCTTTGTGCCTCCTCCCTGAGGGTTAGGGGGCACATCCCTAATCCTATTGGGGGAATCCTCCAAAACAAAGATGGAGGATTTCTAAAGGCAGGGGTCCCCTCAGCTCAGGGCACCTTAAGGGCTGTCCTGACTGGTAGGTGACTCCTCCTTGTTTTCCTCATTATCTCCTCCAGCCTTGCCGCCAAAAGTGGGGGCAGTGGCTGGAGGGGCGGGCATCTCCACTAGCTGGGATGCCCTGTGGCGCTGTAACAAAAGAGGTGAGCCTTTGAGGCCAGGTGTTACAGTTCCTGCAGGGGGAGGTGAGAAGCACCTCCAACCAGTACAGGCTTTGTTCCTGGCCACAGAGTGACAAAGACACTCTCCCCATGTGGCCAGTAACTCGTCTGGTTGTGGCAGGCTGGCAGAAACTGGTCAGCCCCACACTAGAAGTCGGATTGGTATTCAGGGGGCATCTCTAAGATGCCCTCTGGGTGCAGCTTACAATAAATTCCACACTGGCATCAGTGTGCATTTATTGTGCTGAGAAGTTTGATACCCAACTTCCCAGATTTCAGTGTAGCCATTACAGAACTGTGGAGTTTGTGTTTGACAAACTCCCAGACCATATACTTTTATGGCTACCCTGCACTTACAATGTCTAAGGTTTTGCTTAGACAATGTAGGGGCATAGTGCTCATGCACATATGCCCTCAACTGTGATATAGTGCGGCCTGCTAGAGGGGTGACTTACCTATGCCACAGGCAGTGTGAGGTTTGCATGGCTCTCTGAGGGGTGTGCCATGTCGACCTAGTCATTTTCTCCCCACCAGCACACACAAGCTGTGAGGCAGTGTACATGTGCTGAGTGAGGGATTCCCAGGGTGGCATAAGACATGCTGCAGCCCTTAAGAGACCTTCCCTGGCATCAGGGCCCTTGGTACCAGGGGTACCATTTACAAGGGACTTATCTGAGTGCCAGGGCTGTGCCAATTGTGGAATCAAAGGTACAGCTTAGGGAAAGAACACAGGTGCTGGGGCCTGGTTAGCAGGGTCCCAGCACACTTTCAATCAAAACTTGGCATCAGCAAAAGGCAAAAAGTCAGGGGGTAACCATGCCAAGGAGGCATTTCCTTACACTTAACTGTTAAATGGAAATAACCCCTCCATTATCTATTCAGGGGAGTCCCCTTTCCCCTCTAGAGTAAGGATGCTTGAAAGTGAAACCTCATTATTGAACGTCGGCTAGACAGATCACCATATTATTGCCCTAGATCGTTGGCCCCCACATTAGGTAAATCATCAGGTTTGAGCCCAGCATGATGTTATCAGGTTACAACGGTCATGAATAACCAGCAAGATCTTAAAGATAAATCTGCACACATCTTTTATGCTAGAATGCTACAATCCCTTTGAATCAGTCAAAGGATGAGCATGCACATGGTGGCTAGTTTAAATTGATTACATTTATACACACCTTTAGGTTATTTCTTTCTGGTGTTTCAGGTGTATTTTAGGAGCTTCCATGATATAAAATGTTTCATAATTTCGCTTTGCTAACTTTTCATGGTTTAAATCCTTTTATTCATTGCAAGTACTCACCGACATCCATAGACCAATGAGGTGCATTCCTGAGTAAGGCTAAAGAAGGGGGGGGGGGGGGGGGGGGCAGAGGTCAATCACCGCCGCCAAGGGGAGAGGTATGAGGTAATACAAGGGGGTTAAGAAAAAGGGGAGCGAGAGGTAGTCTCCACCGCTCAGGTGACCTAGCTGGTTGGTAGACTGGTTTTCTTAAAAGACCGATACATGGTGTAAAATTCAGGCTGGTCATTCTCCATCCTGTTGGCTGAGAGCAGGCTCCGGCTGTGTGAGCATGAGACCCGGAGATATTTCTAGCAAGAGAGTTTACTAAAGTCTAGGGAAAGAAATTGGAGGCATGGGTCACACATTTTGTCAAAATGCAGCAGTTTATTATCAATTGACATGGTAAGTTTTTCCATACCGATAATGTCCTAGAGTCGATGCAGCCAGTCTGCATGCATTAACGAGCAGTCTGTGCCCCCACTTGGAAGTGATAACTTGCTTGGTTGCACAGAGCCGTAGTGATAGCCTTCCTTTTATGGGAGAGGAGTGGTTAGGTCAGTACATTTGGGAGACACAGCAGGGTGTAGCTGTGAAAAGCAGGCCCTCAGTTTAAAAAAATCTCATTATCATCCCTCAGGACCTCATCCCAGTACCATTTAAGTATGGGATAGTGTTAGAGAAGGTGTGTTAGAGTACCTGTATGGCCACAGTCACACCAGCACTCCTATTTACTGCCAAGCCTCCATTTTGCCACCTTAGCAGGTGTATAGTAACGATATGTTATTTTAAGCAACAAGTTTGTGCCCCCTGCACTGAATGAGAAGATCCGTGCCCTGTAGAGGATGTCAGTCCACTCAGAGTGAAGGTTCATTCCATTTCCTACTGCCATCGCCTTTGTGCTGGTGGTTTGGAACTGTCCACTGGCTTATTTAAGAAGGTGTATATGGCTGGGAGTAGGCCTTTGTCCACTGTCTTCATGATGAATCACTTTTCAAACTTTTTAGAGGTCTACTAGTTACAGTGTGTACTCTGGGTTTGGAAATACATTGCTTAATAGCAGTGCAGCGCTGGATCTCCTTGGATGGGAGCCCCCGATTAACATGTATTTGCCGAAAATCCATGAGGCTTGTGTAATCTATGAGGTCTCCAATCCTTTTGCATTGCTCTGTTTGCCAAGCATGATAAGTGAAATCTGACATGGCTGGGGAATTCAAGATTGCCAAGTAGGAGGCTAAGAGGGGCAGTGATTGGAAACCATGGCTCTATCCTATGCTTCCACCGTAGCCCGTACAATGGGTGAGATATACACCCAGGGGGTGATGTTGCTTGAGGAGCTAGGGTACTTTCCATGTGTGATTCCAGATGATACCCTGGTCCATAAAGCACCAATGTTTCTGCAAGAGTGGTTTGCTCCATTCCACCAATTCCACCATGTACTGTAATTGGGCTGCTAGGTAGTAGTGGGTGGAAGCAAGGTTGTTACTCGTAGGTCCCCAGTGAGAAGGTGGTGTCCATCGCCTGCTTTCCGACTGGGTGAGGTGCTAAGGTTGTTGCATAGCCTGTTCCCCCTCTACAGGTCAGCTGCATTGGAGATGTGCCATGTGGAACCTGGTCGGCACCCCCTGTCTGGCCTCAACAGTGCCTAGCGAAGATGGGTGGGTGAAGCTTGCTGCAAGCAGCACCTCCACAGTAGGTTCCAAGCTTGGGCCCCGTAGGTTGTTCGTGTGCCACCACATGGAATCCTGTGCAGCTGAGGCTCAGGGGAATGTCCCGCCCACTGTCTCAAGAGGCCGGCGTGGGAAGAATCAAGTGTATAGCTGCTCCGCAATACCCTCCAGCAGTCCTGCAACCAGCGGCTCCTCAGGTGAAATGTCACCGATCACGCTGCCAGAACTTGGCACCCTCCACAGTGGTCACCATCTTAGTAACCCATAAGAGCAGTGCAGCAAGGCCTGGTCTCCCTCACCGAACACAGGGAGCTCAAGCACCACCCCTACATCTCAGCTTACAGAGCACTATTCCGGGGAGAGGTGGGGAGGTGCATGGGGGTAGCTCTCAGTGGTTTGGGCACAGTGCTGGATGCAACGGAGATACCAATATTCGCCATTGGTATTATTCCCTACGTTCATCCGTTCTGTGCATTGGGAATAGGGTGGCAAGGGCCTTAGGAAGGATATAGGCCATGGAGGCTTAAGTATGATTTATGGGAAATGGAGGTGAAGCTCGCATAATAGTTTCCAAAAGCTTCCAGCTATGATGGTTGACTGTTAAAGATGTAAATCTTGATTAAGCATTGAAAATGGTACTAGAGAAAGGATTCCCCAATAGCATTGCTGTACCTTGCTTTCTGGATGTCCTTGGTGCCAATGAAGTTTCAGTTTTCTGTATTAGTGACTGCTTGACAAAGATTTGCCTCGTTCAACCAAGACCTGTCAAGTCTGGGTATCACTGAAACAGAGTTAGTCCAATGATAATCAGGTGTGATAGTTTCTTTTATTGTGGCTCTGGGATCACTTTTGTTCAGTACAGTTGGTGTTTTTTCTTTCCTGTCAGACACTGATGGGTTTCCCCTAAGTTGGTATTCTCATCAAAGCAGAAACTTGTTTTTGCTCACTGATTCTTTCCAGTAGCAGGTATGAGTGTGTATTTCAACATGGGTAATCGGACTGTCAGCTTAGCTTATATGATATGATAAATTTGTGTCTCATGAATAATAAACAGAACACCAACTTAATTTATCTTTGCTTACTCAACATATTACAGCTCTGCACTTAATGCATAACAACCATATTTTAATAGCATCTCCTGTTTCAATTAGAGAAGAACCTATTTACCCACAAAAGGACCCATGGAAAAGGATAAAGAAAACTATGAAAACGGATAGTAGGAATAAGCTAAGGTAGAAGCGTTAAGAATAGTAATTCACTTAATCATATCTCAAGTTTCCTTTCTCTCATCATCACAGAAGTGACAAAACATCAAATTCCAGCTATGCAAACAGATCATTTAACCATATAGTATTATCAAGTATAAACACACCTTTGACAATTTCTTTACCCCTTCAGAAAGGTTTTGCGATCTCTAGGCCGCAGAAGAGGAAGGATGTGTCACTATGGAAGATTCAACTTGGCCAAGTTCCATATTGTTGCTGTAATACCTGGGGAAAAAAAGCTCCTGAACCACCATTAGCTATCATCTTTATTCCTGCGTTTCAGCACTTGCATAAGTGAAGATAAAGATTAACTGGTTTTCATATTAGGCACCGTTTTAAGGAGGCTGTCACCTTCAGGATTGGTTCCCGCCATTCATGATTCTTTAATACCACTATAATTATAGTACAGACAGAGGTGGCCCACTGTCATGGGCACCTTGGAAAGCAGAGGCCCATATGATCAAAGAGCATCAAGTGCTTGAGAAAACAACAAGACTGGATCCCTGCAGCCACAATTATATCAACAGAAAGAGAAGGGAATATCCCAGAGGATGAGCATTTGCTGCTCTCTCAGAATTATCCAGTATGTACACCTTCATCTGAAGCATCAGCAAGGCACTTACAGCTTTTTTCCTTAAAGTCCTCCATTTCACAGGTCAGAGTCAATGGCTGTCACTGATCCCTCTTTCGCCTTCAACTGCGCTACATTACAGATATGGCCATATATGTCCTTTGTCTCCGGTTGCAACTTGCACAAAATTAATTCTCATGTATCACTGATTTTTCAACCCCCACCATTTTTTGATAATAGTTTCCAGGCCACAATCATCTCTTTGGCTCCTTCCAAGATGCCTGCAACAGTCGCTTCATTTTCCTCATCCTCCTTACACGGGGTAGGAAGAAGCCTTGCTTGTCTCTTTTCAGGTGCTTAACATCCATCCAAAGTGTATTGACTCTGCCACGTGCTGCATTCACTCTGCGGCCTAGACCTTTTTCTGATATACATTACAGCCAAGTTGACCTGTGGAGACTACCCCTTTTGATGTCAATCGTCGTCCCATCACCCACTGGGTTCCACTACAAGAACCAGTTCTTTTTAAGCAACATGCACCAAGAAGGAATAGGAGGGTCCCAGACACCACCACTTCTAGCACCAGAAGGAAGGCCTTCTCTGCACAACTCTCCTCTCCCCAGCTACACTAGCCATTGTTAAATGCCTCTACCATGCAGCACCCACCATCTTGCGCCCCAAACTGCTTGGACGGCATCTCCTCCTTCACTACCTCCATGTTTACGAGGCCTCTACTTACAATAGGAGACACCCCATTTCACTGCTTCGACCAGCTCTTCAAGCATTCTGAGGAACACAGAACTCTGCAGACTGTTCCACCTATGCATCCCCACCAACTGGATCCAGAGGTCCATTTGTCACACCTTTTGGATTTTTTTTATGTACATATGTGTAGACGGCATTTACCCCTCCTCACCTCCTCTGCCACATGACCTCATGGTCTGCTCTTCTCATAAACAGGGTGGAAATTAAGGTCTTTGTGAGCTGGTATGGGGAACAGTTTTTTTCAGGACTATAGCTATTAATGTGGGGAAAATGATGACTACTTAATAGCCTGTAACAGAGAACCATACTTGAGAAGAAAGAGAGGAGGGGGAGCTTCAGAATTATGAAGCTGTGTTGAGGTCTTCAAGGCACAATCATAAGTTCACGTTCTAAAGTACCAGGAATAGGTCTGCAGAAAATGTGGAATTGGGCCGAAGCAATAGTGATGCTTACAAATGGGTCGGAGAACCTTAGCTCAGTAAGCATGGACTCCAGAAAATGGTCCACATACCTGTCCCTTACTACATGGTTCCTGATCTCCTCCACTAGCTGGAATACCCGTGACAAGGGTGAACGGAATACATCAACAGGTAGGAAGTCTGAGTGCCAGGGCGAGACCACTGCTTTCACGTAGATCTGCAATATGTAGGCCACCGGGGTACCAAAGTACTGTTGGAGAAAGAATGAGAAGAAATGAATAATTCCACATGTGCATGCAAACAGTAAAGCAGTCTCCAATACATCGATTTAGTTTGAAGACCTACAAATCTAACCAAAGTAATACATTTTTGTCAAGGGGCTAGCTGACTTGCCCCTTTGTCTTTCCCCAGTCCCTCAAACAAATTTATAAAGTAGGCAAACATTGCAACTGAAGAAGGCAGACAAGCTGGAATATAGTTATTCAAAGTTCATACCAATCCTAAAGACCAAATCGATCAATCAACATCGAAAATAAAAGCAACAGCTCTTACCCAATCAGGGCGCTCGCCAGGGTCTGTCAGTGGTGGAACAGGTTCCAAAGGTGGAGGAGAATAATCTCTCACAGGTGTGGTGTACTCCACAGGCCCTGTCCCTGGCAAAGGAAGCTTCAAAAGTGGGTAACTGGATAGGAAGAAGAAAGCAGGAAGGGGTAAATTGGCTGAACAGAAATATGGGAAGACCTCAACACCAAGTAATGAGAAAAGACTACAGGCGCTGCTGGCTGCCTGCCAATGAGACCAAACAGCAGAGACTGTTGGGGCACATGGCTTCTATTCAAAGTGTGCAGAGACTGTCAAAGACGGATATCACAGGCACTGCCATATCAAAGACTGCAACTCCTACCCACCCAAAGTTCATCCTTTTCTACTTGAAACATTCTCCTGCGCTTATCAAAATCGATGATGGCCCATTTAACAAAGTCATGGAAGACCCCAAACTTCTCTGCCACTAAAATGCTTAAGACACAATATTACACAGGTACATAGGTATCACACCAACAATCAAAAACCATTACTGAACTATCAACTCACATTTTTGAACAAACTCTTTGAAACCGAATATCGCGGAAATACAACTGCTGCTCATGGTAATGTACCACCAAACTATTCTATGACTTAATTCCTGCACTCATTGTACATTAATGGACACCTCCAGTAATGAGGACACAGCTTTATGAATGAGGAGACTGAAAAAAATGTTACTAAAAAAGAAGATCAGAAGTCTACTCAGCACATCCCACCACTTTCTTTGACAACTCCAACATAGCTTATCTTTCATGCCTGGTTAGGGCTGCTGGCAACTAATTCATTTAAAGTCAGCCTGCAAAACATCAACATCACATCTGACTCTCCAACTGATCCAAGGCAGCAACAAGACTGACAACAAAAAGAGAACAGTACAAACCCATCTCCATGGCCCTTGAGTCAGCCCAACAATGCATGGGCCTTGTTTAAGTCCCTCTGTCGCTTTCACAAATTGAGTCCCAAAATACATATGCAAAAAAAAAAAAAAAAAATTCTCTGGAATATCACCTGCATTCATCAACAAATGCCTCCTTCAAAGACTTAACATGCTCCAGTTCAAAAAGGGCTAATGTCAAAGTCCCAGCTATGGAACATGATCTCTACGTACCGATGCAGTGACAACTTGCTATCACGCAAACATTTGCTTATCTTTTCTGAATTGAAAATTACCAATTGCTTCATGCCAGAAGGCACCTATGCGGAATTCAATTTGAGAATGTAAGGAAATGGCTCCCTGTTGCAGTTACCCCCCACTTGTTGCCTGATACTGATTGCTGACTTGACTGAGAAGTGTGCTGGGACCCTGCTGACCAGGCCCCAGCACCAGTCTTCTTCACCTATAATGTACCATTGTTTCCACAATTGGCACACCCCTGGCACACAGATAAGTCCTTTGTAAAAGGTACCAGTGGTACCAAGGGCCCTGTGACCAGGGAAGGTCCCTACAGGCTGCAGCATATGTTGTGCCACCCTAAGGGACCCCTCACCTAACACATGCACACTGCCATTGCAGAATGTTTGTGTTGGTGGGAAGAAAAAGGCAAAGTCGACATGGCATCCCCCTCAGGATGCCATGCACACAAAATGCTACCTGTGGCATAGGTAGGTCACCCCTCTAGCAGGCCTTACAGCCCTACGGCAGGGTGCACTGTACCACAGGTGAGGGCATAGCTGAATGAGCAATATGCCCCTACAGTGTCTAAGTCTATTCTTAGACATTGTAAGTACAGTGTGGTCATATTAAGTATATGGTCTGGGAGTTTGTCAAAAACGAACTCCACAGCTCCATAATGGCTACACTGAATACTGGGAAGTTTGGTATCAAACTTCTAAGAATAATAAACCCACACTGATGCCAGTGTTGGATTTATAAAAAAATGCACACAGAGGGCATCTTAGAGATGCCCCCTGTATTTTACCCAATTGTTCAGTGCAGGACTGACTGGTCTGTGCCAGCCTGCTGCTGGGAGATGAGTTTTTGACCCCATGTGGTGAGGGCCTTTGTGCTCTCTGAGGACAGAAGCAAAAGCCTGCTCTGGGTAGAGGTGCTTCACACCTCTCCCCTGCAGGAACTATAACACCTAGCAGTGAGCCTCAAAGGCTCAGGCTTCGTGTTACAATGCCCCATGGCACTCCAGCTAGTGGAGATGCCCGCCCGCTGGACACAGCCCTCACTTTTGGCGGCAAGTCCAGGGGAGATCATGAGAAAAACAAGGAAGAGGCACCCACCAGTCAGGACAGCCCCTAAGGTGTCCTGAGCTGAGGTGACCCCTGCCTTTAGAAATCCTCCATCTTGATTTCGGAGGATTCCCCCAATAGGAATAGGGATGTGCCCCCCTCCCCTCAGGGAGGAGGCACAAAGAGGGTGCAGCCACCCTCAAGGACAGTAGCCATTGGCTACTGCCCTCCCAGACCTAAACACACCCCTAAATTCAGTATTTAGGGGCTCCCCAGAACATAGGAAATCAGATTCCTGCAACCTAAGACGAAGAAGGACTGCTGACCTGAAGCCCTGCAGAGAAGACAGAGACACCAACTGCTTTGGCCCCCGCCCTACCGGCCTGTCTCCCCACTTCAAGAAAAACTGCAACAGCGACGCGTCCCCCAGGGTCCAGCGACCTCTGAAGCCTCAGAGGACTACCCTGCATCTAAAAGGACCAAGAACTGCAGAGGACAGCGGCCCTGTTCCAAAGAAACAACAACTTTGCAACAAAGAAACAACTTTTAAAGTACTGCACGTTTCCCGCCGGAAGCATGAGACTTTCCACTCTGCACCAGACGCCCCCGGCTCGACCTGCGGAGAAACAACACTACAGGGAGGACTACCCGGCGACTGCGACCCTGTGAGTAGCCAGAGTTGACCCCTCTAAGCCCCCCCCAATGATGCCTGCAGAGGGAATCCAGAGGCTTACCCCTGACCGCGACTGCCTGCTTCTAAGAACCCGACGCCTGGTAAAGACACTGCACCCGCAGCCCCCAGGACCTGAAGGATCCGACCTCCAGTGCAGAAGCGACCCCCAGGTGGCCCTCTCCCTTGCCCAGGTGGTGGCTGCCCCAAGGAGCCCCACCTTGCCTGCCTGCTTCGCTGAAGAGACCCCCGGGTTTCCCATTGAACTCCATTGCAAACCCGACGCCTGTTTGCACTCTGCACCCGGCCGCCCCCGTGCCGCTGAGGGTGTACTTTTTATGCTGACTTGTGTCCCGCCCCCCCGGTGCCCTACAAAAACCCCCTGGTCTGCCCTCCGAAGTCGCGGGTACCTACCTGCTGGCAGATGGGAACCGGGGCACCCCCTTCTCCATTGAAGCCTATGTGTTTTGGGCACCACTTTGACCTCTGCACCTGACCGGCCCGGAGCTGCTGGTGTGGTAACTTTGGGGTTGCCCTGAACCCCCAACGGTAGGTTACCTTGGACCCAACTCTGAACCCTGTAGGTGGTTTACTTACCTGCAAAACTAACAAATACTTACCACCCCCGGGAACTGTTGAAATTTGCACTGTGTCTAGTTTTAAAATAGCTTATAGCCATTTTTGCCAAAACTGTACATGCTATTTTGCTGATTCAAAGTTCCTATGATACCTAAGTGAAGTACCTTTCATTTGAAGTATTGATTGTAAATCTTGAACCTGTGGCTCTTAAAATGAACTAAGAAAATATATTTTTCTATACAAAAACCTATTGGCCTGGAATTGTCCTTGAGTGTGTGTTCCTCATTTATTGCCTGTGTGTGTACAACAAATGCTTAACACTACCCTCTGATAAGCCTACTGCTCGACCACACTACCACAAAATAGAGCATTAGAATTATCTCTTTTTGCCACTATCTTACCTCTAAGGGGAACCCTTGGACTCTGTGCATGCTATTTCTTACTTTGAAATAACACATACAGAGCCAACTTCCTACAGAGGAGCTACACATTTCAACTCATTTATTCTTTTACTGTGCCAGGACAAGGGAATGTGCCGTAACACAGTATCCTCCTACATACAGTTTCAGAACATAACTATAATGTCTGCTTGGGGATACTCTATAAACTATCACCTGGAAAACGTTTGAGTTACAGAAATAGTCAAATATTCCTAGGCTATACAAAACATTAGGACAACTGAGTATTAAAAATCTTAAACAGAAGGTGCCTAACATATTATTAAAAGCTACCACAAGTATACATTTTCATTACTAGCTTTTTTGTCAGAAATGTACAACCGCTAATCCCCCCCCACCCCTCACCATTGTTAACCATGGTTAGTTCTCCAATCATCAATCAAATTCTCCCGTTTCACACTGCTCTCATTTATCAACTGTACAGTCTTGAGTCTCTTACATGGTGCCACTGCAAGAGTCAGACTCCCACGCTAATTTGATCCCGAGAGTTTAGAAATCCGTGGGTAAGCAAATGCAGTTTTCATACAGTCTCACTGGATACTGGGTAGAAAGATGGAGGAAATGGTGATGATTGAGTATAGAAAAGAATATAGAAAATAGCCCTGCATTTCTAGGCGGAACCGTAGCTACCGTAAAATTCAACCACATCGCGCCTCTTTTCCAAGCACCTCAGCGGCTATCCAGCGAAGTAATGATCAAACTTCAAGCGCAAGTTACTTACCTTTGGTAACGAAATATCTGGTAGAGACATATTCTAGTTGCAGATTCCTTACGTTAGAATTTCCCCCCATATGTCAGACTGGATCCGGAGATTTTTCTTCGAGCAATACCCTTGCGCGTCAGTAGGTGGCTTCGGTCGACTCTGCAGGCGTCGTAGTCGCCGTGACGACATCAGGAGCAGTACATAGACGCCGCCTCGGGCAGTGACGTCAGTTTCTTTTAACAACTTTCCACAGCAAAGCGCGGAGCCGCTAAGAACACTGAGATTGGTGCACCAGAGCTAAGGACCTGAAGGAAGGATTCCCCGTCCCTAGAAATCAGTTCGCGAGCGGGGAGGATGGGTGGGTCAGCAAGTAGTCTGCAACTAGAATAGGTCTCTACCAGATATTTCATTACCGAAGGTAAGTAACTTGTACATCTGATAGAGACTTCTAGTTGCAGATTCCTTTCCTTAGAATAGATACCCAAGCAATGCCATCCTCTGTGGTGGGCTTCGAACCAAGGTCATACTAGGAAGACCTGCAGGACCGAACAACCAAAGTAGCTGTCCCGACGGACCGGACAGTCCAGACGGTAGTGTTTAGCAGATGTGTGCAGGGATGCCCACGTAGTTGCCTGGCAGGTTTCCAGGACAGAAACTCTGCGTGCTAACACAGTGGAAGCAGCAGTTGCTCTGGTGGAATGAGCACGCAAGCCCTCAGGGGGTTGCTTCTTGGCCAAAGCATAGCACATCTTTATGCAAAGAAGTACCCATTGAGAGATGGTACGTTTTTGCACCGCCTTCCCTTTCTTCAAACCCACATACCTGACAAAAAGTTGATCATCCAACCGGAAATCTTTAGTACGATTAAGATAGAACGCCAATGCTCTTTTTGGGCCCAGACGATGGAGTCTCTCCTCCTCATGGGAAGGATGTGGGGGTGCATAGAAAGTAGGCAGGGTGATGGACTGGCCTACATGAAAAGGCATAACCACCTTTGGAAGAAAAGGAGCCTTAGTGCGCAACACCACTTTGCCAGGGTGAACAGACAAGTATTTGGACGGAAGGGTCTGAAGCTCACTCACCCTGTGAGCAGAGGTGATGGCAACAAGAAAGACAGTTTTGAAGGTGAGGAGCAGTAAGGGACAATTGTGCATCGGCTCAAAGGAAGTACACATTAAATAGGTAAGGACAAGACTGAGGTCCCACTGAGGCATGATAAATGGAGTGGGAGGAAATAAAGGGGTGAGACCTTTTAGGAATCTACTCACAATAGAAGATTTAAAGAGTGAGGGCTGATCATGTAACCTAAGAAAGGCCGAAATGGCAGATAAATACCTTTTAAGGGTACCCAAAGCAGAGCCCTGGTGGGCCAAAGCAAGAATGAACAAAAGAACCTCAGATAGAGGGGCAGAAAGGGGATCAACAGATTTGTTGGTGCACCATGCCACAAATTTATGCCAACGAAAGGCATATACCGTTTTGGTGAAGGGACACCTGGCTGCCAAGATAACATTACAGACTTCGGGTGGAAGATCAAAAGTCGTCATCTGTCACCACTCAATCTCCAAGCATGAAGGCGGAGACTGGATAGGTCTGGGTGGAGAACCGTCCCCTGCTGCTGCGACAGGAAATCCACCCAAAGAGGCAGTCTGAGTGGAGGATCGATGGCCATACTCAATAGCTCTGGATACCATACTCTCCGTGCCCAGTCCGGAGCCACCAAGATGACTTGGGCCCGGTCGTTCCTGATCTTCTTGAGAACTCCGGGCAGAAGTGGTATAGGTGGAAAGGAGGCCGGAGTTCCACTCAAGACGAAAAGCGTCTCCGAGCGAGTGCCGCCTTGGAAACTCCAAAGTGCAAAACAGATGACATTGCGTGTTCTCTGCGGAGACAAACAGATCTAACCAAGGCTCTCCCCACTGCTGAAAGAGACGTTGCGCCACCTCTGGATGGAGACGCCATTCGTGATCGGCTGTGCATCGACAGCTGAGTTTGTCCACTCTGGCGTTGAAAAAACCCGCCATATGTTGAACCACCAGGGTAATGCCCTGATGTTCCAGCCATGTCCAGAGACGTAGTAACTCTTGACAAAGGGTCCAGGACCCTACTCCGCCCTGTTTGTTGCAGTACCACATGGCGGTAGCATTGTCCGTGAACACCTGCACTACTTTCCCTTTGAGAGAGGGAAGAAATGCTTTCAACGCAAGCCTGATCGCCTGGAGCTCCAGAAGATTGACATGGAGCCCAGACTCCGCCAGAGACCAGAGGCCTCTGATCTCCGCCTCTCCCATGTGGCCGCCCCAACCCAGAAGTGACACATCTGTCACTATAGATAGATCTGGTAGGTGAAGGGAGAGGGATCTGCCGTGGACCCAATGCGGATTCGAAAGCCACCACTGCAGGTCTCTCGCAGTCCCCTCCGAAATCTGGATCATGTCGGAGAGATTATCCTGATGCTGCGCCTATTGGAACTTTAAGTCCCACTGCAGAACCCGAATATGCCATCCGGCATGTGTCACTACCATGATGCAGTAAGCCATGAGGCCCAGTAGCCTCAGGGTCAGTCTCACCGAAACCCAAGACAGTGGCTGAAAGATCGGAATCATAGCCTGAATATCTTGGACTCCCTTTTCGGGAGGAGAAGCCCAAAACTACACTGTGTCCAGAACAGCTCTGATGAAAGGGAGCATCTGAGAGGGAGTCAGGTGTGACTTCGACACGTTTATAGTGAACCCCAGCATGTGCAGGAGTTTTGCCGTAGTCTGAAGGTGGTAGACGACTTTCTGGGGCGAGTCTGCCTTCAACAGCCAGTTGTCGAGGTAGGGGAAGACTGAGACCCCAAACCTGTGCAGATGAGCTGCAACCACCGCCATCACTTTCGTGAACACCCGAGGGGCGCTGGTAAGGCCGAAAGGGAGCAGGGTAAACTGATAGTGCTCGTAGCCTACCACGAATCGTAGGTAACATCTGTGGGCAGGCAGAATGGGGATGTGGAAATAAGCATCCTGCAAGTACAACTCTACCATCCAGTCTCCTGTGTCTAAGGCAGACAGAATCTGAGCCAGGGTGAGAATTTTGAATTTCTCCTTCTTGAGGAAGTAGTTGAGGTCCCAAAGGTCTAGGATAGGACGTAAACCCCTGTCCTTTTTCGGCACCTGAAAGTAGCGGGAATAACAGCCACGACCTACTTCTGGCACAGGGTCCTTCTCTATAGCTTCCCTGGTCAAGAGAGCTGCGACTTCCTGGCGGAGAAGTGCCAAATGATCCTCGGGGAGTTGGCTGAGTGATGGAGGCATGGTTGATGGGGCAGATTCAAAAGGGAGGGAGTAGCCCATTTAAACAATCTGCAAAATCCACCTGTCCGTAGTGATGGATTCCCAGTGGGGCAGGTAATGGTGAATCCTGCCGCCAACTGGATGGGAGTGAGAGGACAGACTAGGTGGGTTTGGAGGCTGCAGCGGGGGCAGAGGTGGACTGGGCAGACCGCTGGTTCCCCGTCCCACATGGGATTCCACGTCCCTGGCCACCCAGTGGCTGAACAGCATGGGTGGTACGGTGGTAGGGCGGGGACCATGACAGGGAGCCCCTTCGTGGCCTCGAAAGGGGCGAAAAGCGGACTGCGGGGCGAGGGGCAGTGGAAAGACTAAGGGACCGAGCAGTAGCCCGGGAATCCTTGAATCTCCCCAATGCAGAGTCTGCTTTGTCTCCAAAGAGACGGGAGCCATCAAAGGGCATGTCCATGAGAGACTATCGGATATCCCCAGAAAAATCTGAAGTACACAACTAGGCATGGTGTCTCAAGGCCACTGTTGTAGCAACCGATCTGCCCAGAGAGTCGGTCAAGTCCAGCCCACATCGGATTGTGCACTTTGCCACATCTCTCCCATTGTTGACAGCTTGGGAGGTGAAAGCACGGGCCTCCTCTGGTATCTGCAGCAGGACTTGCGCAACTGTACCCAAAAGGCATGCGGTGTTCACAGACAGCAGCGCAAGACTGGAGGAAGAAAACAACTTCTTCCTAAATTGTTCCAATCTTTTTGATTCCCTATCCGGGGGTGCGGAAGGCAATGCGCCTGAAGCCTGGATGACAAGCCTCTCAGGCGTGGGGTGTTGGGACAGGAATTTAGGGTAGTTCAGAGCGGGCCAATGGCGGCGTGCAATAGGAGCCCTGTGTTGGGTTTGGACCAAGTACTCAAAAGGACATCGGTGAGGGCTTCATTGAAAGGTAAAAGGCTCTCAGATGTGGAACCCCTTGGCTGAAGCACCTCCGTCAGGAGGTTGGACCTGACCTCTACATTAGGTAGCTCAAGGCCAAGAACCTCTGCCGCCCTACTGACCACCATACCATAAGTCACTCCCTCCGCCATAGCCACGGTAGGAGGAGACAGCATGCCAGCGTCTGGAGAAGTGTCCAGTCCACTGGCATCGCCCAATTCCTGTGCCCAGTCCAAAGATGGGTCATCCTGGTATTCATAAGGGTCCAGGGACCCCTCCAATACTTCCCCAAATTCGTACGCATAGGAAAAAGGGTCCAAATCCGACCGGAGGTGAGTAGGCCCCATCAAAGACAAAGGCGCGTCGGCCAAAGCCACTCCTACTCCGAGTCGTCAGGGATAAGGATCGGGACGACGTCGATAGAACAAACATCTGACGTCGGGAGAGTCGACAATTGACCCAGCGCCTGGGGAAGGTCTCAATGGTGCGACCAGCGCCGGTGCAGATCCGGAGGAGACTTCGATGGCCGGAGCCGAAGCCGCCGGCCCAGAACCCGAAGGCCCCTGAACCAAACCTCTTGAGCCCGAAGGCGCCATATCTGGGTTGGTCTGCCCAAAGATGAGGCGCATGGGCTCACAGAATTCCTTAAGTTGGGCGGGGGTCGCTCCAGATCCCGGAAACTCAGGCAAGTGCTGAGCGGACCCAGGAGCAGGCTCCGTGGATGGAGGGTTTGAGCGTCAACGCTCCTCCAGCGTCACGGCAGCCAAGCAACGGGGCGAAGTCGAAGTGCTATGAGACCGTTTCGCCGACGACTTCTTCCTACCTGCACCCAAAGATTTTGAGGAAGATGAGTGGTGATGGCTCCGCGAACGGTCTTGAGACCTTCCTTTCGAGCGAGACCGGGACCTACGGGGAGTCGAGCGCCAGGCCACCATGAGCTTGAGGGACCGCTCCCTCAAGGCCTTCGGGTGCATGGCCCGGCGCTCAGAGCATGACTTTGGGTCGTGGTTGCCCTCGAGAAGACCACAGACAAACCCGATGCGGATCCGCCACCAACATCTAGTGGTGACAGGCCTCACACGGCTTGAACCCAGTATTCGGGGACATCCTTGACACACCCAAAATCTCACTAGAAAACTCGACTAATGGTCGAAATCTGTCAAAAACAGACCAGGGTAGCTCTATCCGGATCACTGCGTAGCACGAAAAGAAAAGAATTGACGTCACTGCACTGAGGCGGCTTCTATGTACTACTCCCAATGTCATCAGGGCGACTACGATGCCAACGACGCCCGTGGAGTCGACCGCGCCACGTACCAACGTGCAAGGGTATTGCTCGAAGAAAAAAATCTGGATCCATTCTGACGCCTGGGGGAAATTCTAAGGTAAGGAATCTGCAACTAGAAGTCACTATCAGATAGACTACCTTGTTGTTATGAATTACCTAGGTTTATTGGTCTCTTAAACTCACTTCAAAATGAAACCACAAACAAAACCACTCTGAGTCCAGCAAACCCCCTCTACTTCCCCTCTCTCCTCCCCTCTCAAACATACAGTGCTAGTAGTTAAATAATCCATGGGAAGGGACCCAATGGGGCCATTCTTAGTAAAGGACATCATGTCTCAGCGCCCGATCAGAAGGTATTTCTGTAATTATTGTCCCTTGATTCAACTAACTGCAGTACATTCAGTTATTTCTGACAAGGAAGATGTGAACTCTGATGAAAGAAAGTGGGTGAAATTTTGTCCATGCTTCAGTATGGTTGGTGTACTGCAAAAAGGGGCAACGCAATCTGTCATGCCTTTATGAAGAGTAAGTGGAAAGTTTGCCAGCATTTACCGTGCTGTCTGTGCCCAATGCACAAACATGGGATTTATGTGGTACAGACTGTATTGATACTGTCTAGTATCTGAGTCTAGTAAGATAGTTTTGGAGAACTTCCAAAGCAAATGTAACTTGGACTTCCGCATCCCCTCCACTAATCTCTGCACCTCTCATAAGACCAGGCTTGTATTCTGGTCAGGGTTAATACCAGAATAAGGTGAGCTTCACCATAGCTTTTCTGCCCACAGTAGATCTAGCTGTGGTCCATGTTCTGTGAAAAATGCCTTTCCACTATTTATCTGACAGGTTACAATCTAGTTCTTGCCACCTCATCTTGTTCCCGATGGATTTGTATTTGGGTGTGGATTATGTCAATAAGAAGTATAAGTCAGATGACAAACACCTGCTAGATGTTTTGGAAAGTAGCCACTTTTCATATTTAGTCAAACATCTACTCAACAGAGCCTCCTGCTCCTTGCTTAATAGCCAGTGATAGATTGTGTTGCAGTGCATCCATTCTCTGTCTAGAAAAAAGATAATTTGCTTTCAGTTGTTCAAAAGGGGAAAAGCTTGTGGTGTCAAACAGTAGACCTGCCATCTTGCAAGCAACTTCTCTCCAAACACTCAATTCCTTTGGGTTCAGGGCAGGAGAAAAGTAAGGGCTTCGATATAACAGAGGTCAAGGGGGACATAAGATGGTGAGCTGCTTCCTGGTGGACATTGCTTCCCAAACCGCAAGGCTGGTCCTGATCACCTGAAAGGAGTATATACTCTATGGTCTATGCTCCCTTAGTATCCATGCATCTTCCATATATGAATATCAGCCACTTGTCAGTCGAGAAAGCAACACTGTTTTTCAGTTGTTTCTCTGCTTCACTGAACCATATATTGCACATGAGAAGCTTGGTACTATTGTTTCAGATGTAGGGTACCCAAGCCTCCCTATCCAAGATGTTGTTAGACTAGGGTGTGGTGCATTCTTCGCTTCTGCCCTTTCAAGATATATTTAGTGCTTGTTTTTTTAAATTTTTTAAAAATATTTTTTATTAACATTTTGCTGTTGTGTACATACAGATAAAGATATGGTAATGATTGGTTCTTATCACATCAATGAACAACATTGTTTGCTTCTCCTGTTCACAATTAAGGGTATAATATTTCAAGATATTGTTACTATATCATTGCCTCGCTTTTGTAAGTCCTCAGTGATGTGCTTCTGGGTGCAGACCTTCGTGATCACGTCTGTCATATACCATATTATCATTCAGTACCTCACTCAGCAGTCTTGTCAAACTCTAATCAACATAATAACAAGATGGCGCGTTGGTGACATGCAAGGTCTGATAGCCGCGGGATGCTTAAGTATACCCACTCCATGGAAGGGGCCCGGTCCCTTGCTCAGTCTCCAACTATTTATTTGTGAGTGCCAGTGACCTCTCCCTCTAATGCTTAATTACTCTCCTATCCTGATCTGGTCAAGGGCTATGAAGGCCTGTGTCTCAAACTGGTCTCCAGTTACCCCTCCCCGCGTCCACTGTCGGTCCTGTTCTCATCCCCACATTCCTTGTGGCCTACCATACTGCTCTGCATTCCCAATAACACCACCGCCTATCTTGTTTCAAACCGTCCTCTCCTCAGCGTCTCTCTATACATTCCCATTTCATCAGTACCTCCTCCCACTCCGGCGCAATGGGTGTCTGGCGCAGGCCTCGTGCCTCTTTGCTCTTCAGGACTTGTAATTCAGCCCTGGCCCATCTCATCACGTCTTGTCTCCATTCAGTCAAAGAGGGGCTCCTGTGGGACTTCCATCCCTGTGCAATTAATCTCCTAAATAGAACCAGTGTTAGGTCCAGGAAGCGTTTGTTTACCTTCCCAAGTGCTAAACCCGTTTTCAGGCCCAGTAGGCACAAAGTCGGGGTCGTCGTCATTTCCACCCCAAGCAGGTCTTTCATTTCAATCATCACCGCCCCCAGCCCCTCTGAATATCGGGACAGTGCCATACCATGTGATCGAAGTCAGCGTCCAATTTGTCGCATTTGGGGCACACCTTTGGGGCTCCTCCGTATCTAAGAGTCAGGCAATGTGGAGTGAGGTACGTCCTATGTATATAATTGTATTGGATATATCTTAAGCGCGTGTTCCCCGAGACCCCCCCCCATGGGTATGCCAAGACCTTCCGCCATTCCGTGTCTGAAAGATCCCTGCCCAGTGCCCGCTCCAACCTTTCCCTCTGGGGTTGCAGGGGATCTAATATACTTTCAACTTGCACTCTAGCCAGTTTAGTTATTAGGTGAGTATCATCTCCCGATGTTAACAGGAGGTGTAAGACCCTGTGTGTGATGGGCTCTCCGTTAACCGTGTCCCAGTGCTCCTTTAAATTGTGTGTCAGCCTCTGATGTAGGAGGAACTGTACCCGCGGGACCCCGCCGCTATCCATCAGGTCAGTGAATGTCCTCAGCACCTTATCGCGGAAGAGGCCTCCGATTGTCTTCATCCCTGCCTTTGTCCATGCTCCCAATCCAGTGCCTGTTCGGCCCCCGTCCACTGGGTCCAACGTTAGTACCGACAATGGTAATGCAGGGGAGTAAGCTCTTCCAGCAGGCCAGGGCCACCCTCTTCATTTCACTTTTTTCTTGGGATTCTACCCTCCAGCTTATCAGTTGCACTATAATCCTGTTGCAACTCATCACTCCGCTGGTGGTGCATCTGTCTAGGCAGTCTCTTCCCGCAAATCACCTGGAGGTCCACTGTAGCTGGCACGCTAGGTAATAAGCGGTTGGCCTACAGAAGATTGAAAGCGCTGTACGCCTTCAACCTCCATCCCACACAAGGTGTCTGAGCAGTACATTTAACTCCCGAAACCATGACAAGGGGATCAGCACCGGAAGGTTATCAAAATAATAAAGGAGGCGGGGTAACATAATCATTTTAGATAATGCTATTCTGGCCATTATCAATAACTTTAGTGAGCGCCAGAACCCAACAGAAGTCCGAAGGGAAGAGAGTGCCCTGCCTATGTTCCCATCACAGAGGTCTTTTGTGTCGTGGAACACCTAAATGCCCAGATACTTAAAAGTATGTGGAGCCCATACCACATCCCCAGGACACAAGGAGGGGCGGTCGTATCCCGCCATCATTGGGAAGACAAATGTCTTACTCCTGTTGAGGCGTAGTCCCGAGAGACCCCCGAAGCAGTCCAATATTTGTAGGGCCCAGGGCAGTCCAGACTCCCCATCTCTGAGATAGATCAGGACATTGTCAGAGTAGAGTGAAATTATGTGCTCGGTCTGTCCCCATTCCACTCCTACTTGCGCCTTCCAACCGTAGTTGGGCCGCCAGGGGCTCAATAGCCAGGGCGAACAGCAGAGGCGACAGCGGGCATCCCTGACTGGTACCCCTATATATGGGGTAGGGCTCTGAAATTGTCTTACCCGTTCTCACTCGCGCTAGTGGGCTCGTATATAGTAGGTCCACCCATCCTTCCCCCAGTCCCATTCTGAACATCACTGTCCTCAAGTAGTCCCACGGAACTGAGTCAAAGGCTTTCTCGAAATCAATTGCAAGCAGTGTTCCAGCTGGGGGTCTCTCCTTCCTAGGCATCTGTAATATGGCAAAGAGGCGTCGGAGATTCAGCGAGGTGCTATGGTTTGGGACAAACCCATTCTGGTCCACCAACGTGGGTATATGTTGAAGCAAGCGATTGGCTAGAATCTGTCTAAGAATTTTAAAATCACTATTCAGCATGCACAGTGGGCTGAAATCAGTAACGGATGCTTCACCCAATTTCAATTTGGGCAGAGGTACTACCAGGGCCTCTCTAAGCATATCAGGCAATTGACCACGGTGCAACGTTTCCGCGTACAGGTCCACCAATTGGGGGGCCAACTGCGCCATGTATTTCTTATAAAAGTCCATTGGGAGACGTCTGTGCCGGATGTCTTCCCTGGGGCTAGCTGCGTTATGGCTTCCCGTACCTCCTCCACTGTAACCACCCCCCCCCCAAGTTCATCCCTTCCCTCGTGTGCCAGGGGAGTCAATGGGAGCGATAGTAAAAAACTATCTAGGCGTCCTGCCTCTATGTCATCGGGACTCCGATACAGGTAGGTGTAGTAATCCCTAAAAGCGTAGTTTATGGGGCCTGGCCTGAATCTGCGCTCGCCTTTCATATCATGTACACTCACGATGGATGACCCCCTCCAGACCTCACCAACCAGGCCAACATCTTGCCAGACCTGCCCTCCTCAGCCTGCACTGATGCCAAGTATCTTTGCATGCAGTGGCATCTAAGCTGTTCCTCTACCTGAGAGTGTGACCTCTTTGCTTGCATATATTCCTCTTGGTCGGATGTGTCAGTGTTCTCTTTCTTTTCCTTCTCATGTATGATTTTCTCTAGGCTGATCAACTCCCGTTCCAGAGTGTGCCTCATCCCTACCGTTTGCCCTATACTGTAACCTCTCGTTGCTACTTTCCCACTCTATATATCTGGAGGAGGCAGATCCCTTATTAATGTTAATGTGATCTGTAAAGAATGTGTGGAGCGCCTCTCTGTATGCCTGGTCCTCCAGCGCAGCTGGAGATAATCTCCCCAGTGGTATGGGGGTCTGTCTTCTGCTACCCTTCAAGTAAGCAACAGGGGGTTATGATCGGATAATGTGCGCCCTAGATATTCTGAGTGGGTCATACCCCGTGCCAGATTGGCTGAGCATACCACCCGGTCTATCCTAGTATGTACTCGGTGTAGTCCTGAGTAATATGAGTAGTCCTTGTCACCAGGGTGCTGTTCGCGCCACACATCAATTAGTCCCCAGGCATGTACCCATTCTTTCAATTTTTTTGCTACTTTATGCGCTACTGCTCCTGGCAACGGCGGAGTAGAGCGGTCCATGTCTATGTCCTGTATGCTATTGAAGTCCCCTCCTAGTAATAACTCTCCGTGTTGCTGGCGAGTAAGGAGGCTCAATAAACGCTGCAGGAAGGGGATCTGGTCTTGATTAGGGGCATAAATACTTCCTAGCACTATTGGGACACCATGAAGTTTCCCCTCCACTAACACGAACCTGCCCTCCTGATCTATGTTAGTCGATACTACTTCGAAGGGGACACCAGCACGAACCCAGACCAACGCTCCTCTGGCATAAGCGGAATATCTAGTGGCAAACACCTGCCCTCTCCATCTGCGCCTTAGCTTCTCCACCTCGCCTGCTGTCAAATGGGTTTCCTGCAGCATTACTATATGTATGCCTCTCCTCTTTAGATGGGACAATATTCTGTGTCTTTTAGCCGGCGATCCCATCCCTCGTATGTTCCAAGTTAGGAAACTATAGTCTGCCATGTAAAAGTATCAAAAGAATTGCGGCCCCAGCCGCCTCCCTCAGCATCCCGCTCCCCTTTAACCGTTTTCATGTGCTGCATACAAGCCATCCGCAGTCCCCAGGCGCCATCAAAACTCAAAATTGAAAAACCCAACTCCCCGTCCCCGGGGCGCCTCTCAAAATGTAGGCTGCCCAAGTAAACTGTGCAACGGTGCAACTTTGTCTACCAAGTAGATATAGTTCTCGCCAGTCTGATTGAGTGGACGAGAAGCCGATAGGGGAGTGGGCCCGTACCGGTCGGGCCTGTTGATTACACAGCGTGCCTCACCTCAGGACCAATTTATATATACAGTTACCCCAGATCGTCCGCCGTCTGCAGGGTCACCCTCGGGGCCATCAGGTGCAGCCGGAACCATCTACCGACGAGACCGTCGTGCCATCCGAGTCTCTTTCGATACTCTCCGGTGGGGATACCTCTCTGCTCATGGAAGCCGCCGCCTTCAGGGCCTCCTTCCTCCCAGACTCCTTCTGGGATCGAGATGGCTCGGACTGGAGGCGGGCCCGGCGGCGCTGCCCTCCAGGGACCCCACGTGATCCACGGTCAGCATCGCTCAATCTCATGTGTTGTCCTCTTTGTCCTCCGCGGGCCTCCAGCCACTCCCATGTCTCCTCCGGGTTGTGGAAGAATGTGGTCTGGTCTCCCACTATCACTCTCAGTCTTGCCGGGAAAAGGAGTGAGTATTGGATTCCTTCGTCCCTAAGGGCCCTCTTCACTGCCAGTAACGAGGCTCTTCTGGTCTGGACGTCAATAGTGAAGTCCGGAAAGAGAGTTACCTCACCATTCACCACTCTAAATGGACCTGCCTCTCTGGTCCTCTGGAGCAGGATATCTCTGTCTTTGTAGTGGAGTAATCTGGCAACCACTGCCCGGGGCGGCCTCCCAGGCGCAAGGGGTCTTGAGGGGACTCTGTGCGCTCGCTCCAGTGTAAAGAATGGTGTCAATTGTCCCGGTGCTACTACTGTGCGCAGCCATTCCTCAAGGAATTCCATCATATTCGTGCCTTCCGTGCCTTCTGGGAGACCTACCACCCGTACATTGTTCCTTCGGTTTCTTCCCTCCGCATCCTCTGCCCTGCGCTCCAGCCATGTCACTTTGTCTGTGAGACTTATCACTGTGGCAGCTAGGTCTTTTTGTCTCGGTATGAGGTCCGCTAGCGCAGTCTCCGTCTCTTTGATTCTGTCTGTCAGCTTTTGGTGGTCTGCGCGTAGGAGGCCCACTTCTACTGCAACCTGATTATTATCATGTTGTAAAGTTGCCTTTGTGTCTTCTATTGCACCCAGTATTCTGTCCAGAGTGTCTTGGACTTTAGTCTTCGTGTGGTCTTGTAGGTCCTCTCCGCCACAGTCAGTGGGTAATTGTGCGTTCCATTGCTTTGCCCCCGCGTCTGTTCCTGGTGGTCATCGGCACAGTATGGCTTGGTAGCCGGGCTCTCAGTGCATCCTAGGACCCTTTGCTGCGACTCGGTCAGCTCCTGTCACTCCGGGCCTAGATGAACCCAGCTCAAACTATTTTACCGGAGCAGCAGCCTGCTGGCCCCCACCGACACACTCCTCTGGTCGTTATGTAGTGACGTGTTCCTTCGCGTCCACTGCCCCCAAGGGGGCCCGACGAGACTGGCCACGACCGTTCCCCAGGGCCAGCTCTGGAATCGACACGGGGGCCCCACCCAGTGCCATGGAGCACAGCCCAAAGGGCCCATCCACAGAAGATCCCAGGCTTTCCCCAGCAACTCGCCAGTGACCACAGTGTCCCTCCGACCAAAGCGACAAGCCACGGCCTGCTCCTCACCTCCGGAGGCCAACTCGACCCTACGGCAGTGTCTCCAGTGATGATCGGGCATCTAGCCCGTTCTTCCAGGGTGTCCCAGTGGCGCTAGAGGGATCAGTATGTCCCGTGGCCCCCCCGCTCCTCTACCAGGGCCGAAACCGGGTCCTCAGGGCCCAGCGCCGTCCACGCGCCCGGGCCCCAGCCAGGAGCCCCGCCTCGGTTAGGCTGCCGAGCAGGACATCACGCGGTCCCCTCCGGTTCCGGCGGATCCATCCCCATGCGCGGCCCAGGGCATGCAGTCTTCGTCCCAAGCAGAGGGGCCCCAGGGCCGACACCACCGCTCCTCTTCCTCGTTGCGTCTCTTGGGACAACCTCGCCTCCACCGGGCGGGCTCAACACTCAAGCCCCCAGCATTCACCAGCCACCGGGCCTCGCTAGGGCCGCCCTGCTGCGCCGTCGCGCAGGGCACCACGCGATCCCCTCCGGTTCCGCTAGGGTCGGCCCGGGGCAGGCAGTCTTCGCACCAAATAGAGGGGCCCCAGGACCGGCACCGCAGCTCCTCTTCCTCTTTGCGTCCCGTGGGACGAACTCGCCTCCGCAGGGCAGGCCCAACACTCAAGCCCCCGGCTTTCTCTCACCGCCGGGCTTCGCCAGGGCCGCCCTGCTACTCGCATCTGGCAGTGACCTCGGGGCCCGGAATTCCGCTCCGCTGACCGGCTCCAGCCCCCGACAAGTCCTGTGTGCAGCATGCACAGTGATGGTCCCGGGTTGGGGCTCAGTTTAGTGGATAATTGAACGCCCCTCCAGAGCCGATGGATTATGCGGCCGCCATCTTGGCCGGTCCAGCCACGCCCCCTATATTTATCGCTTGTTGAGGTACTATTGCATAATGTGGGGTGGCTGCAGAGAGACTGAAGACGTAGAACATTTTCAGCAGTGTGTTCATTTCGATCTCTGCTATTCCGCACAGACATGAGAGATTACATTAGGACCATTTGTCTAAGTAGCATCGGGTCTGAAGGAGTAGTGTTTTATAGTGAAGAGTGGATGTAGTGTAAAGAGAGGCAGCTGTTGGTAGACCTAGATATACTATAGATTGGAGAGCCTAGTGTACATCTGAATAGTGCCTGAAGGAGTTGTTGCTTGTTTACGAAAACAAAGAGGTTTATCATAGATGATTTTTGCAGACTGAGTTTGAGCCTGAGATGTTGCCAAGGCGTATCATTTAGTCTACCAAGGGTGGTGATAATTAAACATGGTTCACAGATATCACTAGGACTTCATCGGCAACTAAGCATTGCTTGTGTGATTTATGACCCATTTTGATCCCTTCTATTTCCTGAATGTGCCTCACTTACTGCTCAAACTGTTTCATATACAACTCAAAAAGCAAGGGTGAATGGTGGCAACTCTGTCTTATGCCACTCTGTGAGGGGGATAAGCAGGGAGGTCAAGCCACTGACCTGCACTCTGGCGATAGGCATGCAGTAGCTACATGAGAAGAAAGGAAATTCCCTAATGGGATAAAATAAACTCAACCTCTCACAATACACAGTCTCAACCACTCAGTACCTCCAATGATCAATCTAAATAAAGGAATCGATAATAAACAATATAATTTTAATTAATGCAAACCCATAAAATTATGAAATAAAACCACAATTTACAAACCTGGAACAATGATAAAACCATCACATATAAAAATCAGAATCAACCCAATCTGCTGGACCCATTGGAACGGGCCTAAAATTGAACAGAGACTGTGGACAGAAATCAATAGGCCTATACCAAAATACCAAAATTGGGACATCGCATATATAATAGACTAGAGTGGATGTCTTTTTGTTTTGTCTTCCTTATGTCTGATTTTTATATGCAGTGGGCAGCTTTTACAAATTTGCCATTTTCATGACTTTAAAACTCCTGTGCCTTCCATGGCACGCATGGATCCTGTTCCACAAGAGTGCTTTCTACCTTCCTGGAGACATGCCAAGACTCACAGGAAGGTGAAAATGAGGGACTGCAGGCCAGGACGGTGTTCTCTCTCCTGCAGGAAGCCACTTAGGTGTTAGCCCCAAAAGGCAGGCTTCAAAGGTGAAGCTGACCTTAAAGGGAGATGTGTCACACTAGAGGGGAAGGCTGTTCGAACACTAACAGAGGGGTCTCAACATCTTGGGAGTAGGGAGAATGGTGCATCCTGGGAAAGACAGATGTCACACTCCACAGGAAGTGGTCACCAGGTGGGAGGGAACCTGGCAGCCCATTGGTTATCAACCTCATCCTGCCCTGAGGGAACTTTCAGAGCATAGGAGGGGCACCCGGCACTAAGACTTCAGATCTCCACCGACTGGGAAGGAGGAACGAAGGAGGGCTCCCCTGCTGCACCGAAGCACCAGCAAAGAGAGGCTGCAACATGGAAGGCTGCACCTGCTGCCCCTTGAGGCCAGCAAAGAGAGTGAGAGGCATGTCCTGCTCAAGGAGAAGCTGTCTCCAGAGCACAGTCAAGCCAAAAGAATCCAAAGGCCGACTGGCCTCCTGTTCATAGCACAGAGATACAACAGCTGAAGAAGGCTGCTGAGGTGAGTGGTAGCCCAGAGTCTTCAAACTGCCACCACAGCCATTGTGTAGCACAAAGGACCAAGGCCCAATGCACAGAGTTCCACTCAAGTACACCGAGCCCAGCAGTCCTGTCGGAGAGTTGCTGGGACCATCAGAAGGTGAGTTATTAATTCAGGAAGGACTGAGCTGTGACCGTGACATCGAGCGACTGGTAGTCCACTGGCACCTGGACCTTAGCCAGACCGCAGAGGACCTTGTGGGACATCCACCTTGCAACCAGTAACCCCTAATCATATTCTTGGACCAAGGAATCCCGTCAGAAACCCCCGTCGACTCCATTGCAACCTTGGAGGATCTTCGACATCCTTTATCCCTTGCATCAGGAATATTCCATAGGAACCTATTGCAAAGCTGATAAAGTACATGGAACCTTGGACTACTACTTCTATGAAGATAATTGTTCTTCAGGATCTTGCTGGTCCCCCTGACAAGCTCCCTGCTGGAGTTGGTCAACCCTAGTACGTCTAGCCAACTGAATTGACATGACCCAAGTTTTCTTTGAAAAGTTTGTATCAAATTTGTTGACTTTCCCAAGGCTTGTTAGCAATTGAGCGGAATTACTTTGATTTATTAGTGCTTATAAAATAAATATCTCCGGAATTCTCTGGTGGATCTTTTTCATTCTAGTGTCTACATTCTTATAAAAATACAGTCTATTTTTATAAATTGGTGCCCAATTTCATGTGTTGTGTCGATGTCAGTAGTTCTGGTTCTGTTTAAATGCTGTACACTTGTTCCTCTATGCGTGCCTTGCTGCTCAGTGCCACAACTACCCAGGTCGAGCTGAGGGTTTAAAAGATAAAACCTAAGGGCCCTAAAGGGGTTGCTAAGTGTATTACACAAGTTGGGTCACTCCACAACACCATATGTTATACACCCTATTTCCTCACAGGTACTGACGGTCACTGTCTCCAGTACCTCTTCGATATGTACCTGAATGAATATATCTCACATTAAATCTGCACCTTCTCAATGTCACTAGTAAACTGTGTTAGTTATATGGCTTCTTGAATATATGTCTTCATCTAATGTTTTGACTGCAAAGCCATATCAGACTGTGTTTAAAAAAAACGGTGGCGACAGGGACAGTTACCAATACCGCACTCTATTAACCAGCATAGGGGATCTCCTGTTCAGTACAAACTGTGGTCACTATCACTTTGGATTTCCGGCCTCTTAAGATGTTCCCACATTGATAGTCTCCTGATGAGACCCAAATACCCTGCCAAGGGGTGAAATGTTGTTGACAATGGAAATCATAAAAGGATTAGGAGTAATAGTGATAGTAAGAGACAGGAGGGTTACAATATAAAAACCAATGGTAATAGTTCAGAAATAAAAGATCACTACAGGACCAGAGGGGGAGGGGAATCAGGGCTACTGAAGCCCAACAGTGGACTAGACAGTGCTTCAGGAGTTGGGTAATATTATAAAGCTAAAGGAAATGTGTAAGGAAATGCCTCCTTGCCATGGTTACCCCCTGACCTTTTGCCTTTGATGATGCCAAGTTATGATTTTCAAGTGTGCTGGGACCCTGCTAACCAGGCCCCAGCACCAGTGTTCTTTCCCTAAACTGTACCTTTGTCTCCACAATTGGCACAACACTGGCATCCAGGTAAGCCCCTTGTAACTGGTACCCCTGGTACCAAGGGCCCTGATGCCAGGGAAGGTCTCTAAGGGCTGCAGCATGTCTTATGCCTCCCTGGGGACCCCTCACTTAGCACATACACATAGCTTGCCAGCTTGTGTGTGCTGGTGGGGAGAAAAAGACTAAGTGGACATGGCACTCCTCTCAGAGTGCCATGCCAACCTCACACTGCCTGTGGCATAGGTAAGTCACCCCTCTAGCAGGCCTTACATCCCTAAGGCAGGGTGCACTATACCACAGGTGAGGGCATATGTGCATGAGCACTATTCCCCTACAGTATCTAAGCAAAACCTTAGATATTGTAAGTGCAGGGTAGCCATAAGAGTATATGGTCTGGGAGTCTGTCAAACACAAACTCCACAGCACCATAGTGGCTACACTGAAAACTGGGAAGTTTGGTATCAAACTTCTCAGCACAATAAATGCACACTGATGCCAGTGTGCACTTTATTGTAAAATACACCCAGAGGCCATCTTAGAGTTGCCCCATGAAAACATACCCAACTTCCAGTGTGGGCTGACTAGTTTTTGCCAGCCTGCCACACACCAGACATGTTGCTGGCCACATGGGGAGAGTGCCTTTGTCACTCTGTGGCCAGAAACAAAGCCTGTACTGGGTGGAGGTGCTTCTCACCTCCCCCTGCAGGAACTCTAACACCTGGCCGTGAGCCTCAAACGCTCACCCCCTTTTGTTACAGCGCCACAGGGCATCCCAGCTAGTGGAGATGCCTGCCCCTTCGGCCACTGCCCCCACTTTTGGCTGCAAGGCTGGAGGAGATAATGAGAAAAACTCCCCAGTGAGGACAGCCCCTAAGGTGTCTTGAGCTGAGGTGACTCTTACTTTTAGAAATCCTCCATCTTGCAGATGGAGGATCCCCCAAAAGGGTTAGGGATGTGCCCCTCCCCAGAGGGAGGAGGCATAAAGAGGGTGTAGCCACTCTCAAGGACAGTAGCCATTGGCTACTGCCCTCCCAGACCTAAACACACCCCTAAATTGAGTATTTAGGGGCTTCCAGAACAGAGGAAGATAGATTCCTGCAACCTAAAGAAGAAGGAGGACTGCTGACCTGAAGCCCTGCAGTGAAGACGGCGACGACAACTGATTTGGCCCCAGCACCACCGGCCTGTCTCCCTACTTCGAAGAAAACTGCAACAGAGACGCATCCAACAGGGTCTAGCGACCTCTGAAGCCTCAGAGGACTACCCTGCATCTAAAGGGCCAAGAAGCTCCCGAGAACAGCAGCCCTGTTCAAGAAACAGCAATTTTTTTAAACAAAGAAGCAACTTTTAAAGACCACACGGTTCCCGCCAGAAGCGTGAGACTTTCCACTCTGCACCCGACGCCCCCGGCTCGACCTGCGGAAAACTAACACTACAGGGAGGACTCCCTGGCGACTGCGAGCCCGTGAGTAGCCAGAGTTGACCCCCCTGAGCCGCCACAGCGACGCCTGCAGAGGAAATCCAGAGGCACCCCCTGACCGCGACTGCCTGCTTCAAGGAACCAGACGCCTGGAAACCACACTGCACCCGCAGCCCCCAGGACCTGAAGGAACCGAACTCCAGTGGAGGAGCAGCCCCCAGGAGCCCCTCTACCTAGCCCAGGTGGTGGCTACCCCAATGAGCCCCCCGTGCCTGCCTGCATCGTTGAAGAGACCCCCAGGTCTCCCCATTGATTCCTATTAGAAACCCGATGCCTGTTTGCACTCTGCGCCCGGCCGTCCCTGTGCCGCAGAGGGTGTACTTTCTGTGCCTGCTTGTGTCCCCCCGTGCCCTACAAAACCCTCCTGGTCTGCCCTCCGAAGTCGCGGGTACTTAACTGCTGGCACACTGGAACCAGGGGCACCCCTATTTCCATTGAAGCCTATGTGTTTTGGGCACCACTTTGACCTCTGCACCTGACCGGCCCTGAGCTGCTGGTGTGGTAACTTTGGGGTTGCCTTGAACCTCCAACGGTGGGCTACCTTGGACCCAAATTTGAACCCTGTAAGTGTTTTACTTACCTGTGAACTTAACATTTACTTACCTCCCTAAAGAACTGTTGATTTTTGCAGTGTCCACTTTTAAAATAGCTTATTGCCATTTTTGTCAAAACTATACATGCTATCGTGATAATTCAAAGTTCCTAGAATACCTGAGTGAAATACCGTTCATTTAAAGTATTGTTTGTAAATCTTGAACCTGTGGTTCTTAAAATAAACTAAGAAAATATATTTTTCTATATTAAAACTATTGGCCTGGAGTTACGTCTTTGAGTGTGTGTTCCTCATTTATTGCCTGTGTGTGTACAACAAATGCTTAACACTACCCTCTGATAAGCCTACTGCTCGACCACACTACCACAAAATAAAGCATTAGAATTATCTCTTTTTGCCACTATCTTACCTCTAAGGGGAACCCCTGGACTCGGTGCACACTATTTCTTACTTTGAAATAGTATATACAAAGCCAACTTCCTAAGAAATGGGATTGGTGCAGTGCACCAAACAAGGCTAGAAAGGCTTAGTAGGAAATGCGCAATTTGACGTGGGTGCTTCCAGAGAAAGGCACTAGGTGGAACTAACTAACATGGGATGTTCAACTGTAAGTGCAAACAAGATGAATGAGGTAGTTGTACAATGCTTGAGAGAGCACGTTCTCAATATCTGTTTTACAGAGATGCACCAAAACTGGGTTGACAGCAAGCTCACTGACCTCAGGGAGCTTGCTACGGAGGCATCTGGGGTGGTGGGAGCGGGTGGGGAAGAGGACTTCTGGAAATTGCCAAAACGGTGGTCAATGTCCCCACTACAAGAAAGACGCGAGGGAGAGAAAAATATATACAAGGAGTTCTCTCAAGGCCCCCAAAACAGTTCACATGTGAATGGAAACCAGCCCCAATCTGACCAAAAGAGCCATGGCTTCTTTGATAAGAAGACACACAAGTGTGTCCCCCAAGTGCCAGGAGTACTTCAAGTTTAGGCACGTGAAAGGGGATGCCAAGTGTCCCAAGGGGGCAGACCCCCCCCCAAATCGCTAGTGTAGCATTTGAGGAGGAGATTAGTGTTGGGGAGAGACAAAAGGTTACAACAGTGCACCTCTGTGACACAAAGATGGTACTTAAAGCCCACATACTTTCCAATAATCTGAATATAGACTCACTATCAATGGCTAGAGGGCGGAGGTTCGGAGGGACACAGGAGCCAGCATTGCTATTGTAAGGTGGATTCTGGTGTCCTCAGAGTAGATAATGCCCAATACATTACACCAGGTTGTAGTGGCAGGCAACCCGGGGAGTCACTACCCAGTGGCTCTGGTTCCCTTTGAGTGGTGGTGGGGAGTCTCAGGTTCCCCAGAAGGAGCTGTGCGCCATGCCATACCTGTAGACTGCCTGTTAGGCAATGAACTACAGCACACTGTCTGGAAAGACGTGGAGCTCAAGTCATACCTGGGGATGTTAGGGCTGCCTGAAATGGGTCTGCATGACCACAGGGTCCATGGCTGCTTCGGAGGGGAGACTGGGAAGCCTAGGGACTGGAAAAATGGCAGGAGGAGCTGCCAAAAAAAGGGAAGGGCAGAATGAGTAGGAAACCATCCCCTGAATCTTCCATGATCAAGACTGACGGGGCATCTGGAGAGGCTGCCCCACAGCCTATCGGGGAAGACATTGCTGCCCTGCGATATCTGTCTGAGCTTGCTGGATGGCAGGTTGAGGGTGGGACCACCAGGGAGAAATTCTGTAAAGCACAGAAAGACTGCCCAACTCTGGAAGGCTTGAGGTGGCAAGCCAAGGCCTAGGCAGTTGGTGACACCTCTGGAGATCACCTGATTTATTTGGAGAATGGCCTCCTATACAGGGAGCCTAAGGTTCATGAGTCTGGGGCAACACATGTGTTGGTGGCTCGCCAGTGCGTCAGGGCCTTTTTACTGGGGCTGGCTCATGATATACCCCTGGTAGGATATTTGAGGCAGGACAAGACCTTTGCAAGCCTTGTCCCTCACTTGTGTTGACCTCGGATGAAAACAGCTTCAGATGCATTCTGTAGGTCATGTTCCACCTGCCAGGCCAGTGGGAAACAGAAAAAAGGCTCCTTTACCTCTTGATGCCATCCCCCTTGAAAGGGTTGGTATCAACTGTCGGACTCTTGGATTCCAAAACTACTTTAGGCAACAGGTTTATCATGATTTTGGTGGACCATGCCACCAAATACCCAATGGTCATACCTCCGATATCTGTGACTATTCCTGTGGTGGCAAGGGCCCTGATGAGGATTTTTACCTGATTCGGTTGACCAAGGCAGCGGTGTCTGACAGGGGCACAGACTTCATTTCTGCCTACATAAAGGCCACATGGGATGAGTGTGAGGTAACCTACAAGTACTCTATACTCTATCAGCATCAGACAAATGGGCTTGTTGAACAAGTTACTTACCTTCAGTAACACCTTATCTGGTAGAGACAATATCTAGCTGCAGATCCTCACCTTTGAATTTCCCCAAGCATCAGACTGTAACTGGAAGATTTTCGTGAGCAGTACCCCTGCGCGCAGGTAGGTGGCATAGAACGGCTCCACATGCAGTCAGCAGTGGCATCTGCGGGAGAAGTGACATCCGCGTCACCTATATAGGCGCAACCTCGACGCGCTGAGATCAGTTACGTTTCATGACTTTCCACACAGGAGCGCTGAGCCATGAAGTGTACTGATACTGGTGTGTCTAAACTTTGGCCCTGAAAGGGATCATCCTCAACCCTAAAAATCTGTCCGCACAGTGAGATAGATGAGTGGGTGGTAAGAAATCTGCAGCTAGATATTGTATCTGACGGATACGGCGTTACAAGAGGTAAGTAACTTGTTCATGTGATAGAGACTTCTAGCCAGAGATTCCTTACCTCTAAAAAGATACCCAAAGCAATACCATCCCCGGTGAAGAAATTGCAGACAAATTTAAACTAGGGAGTCCTGTAGGACTGAACAGTCGGAATGCCCATCCCTGCCGACCTGACTGTCAAGGCAGTATTGATTGGTAAACATGTACATGGAAGCCCATGTTGCTGCCTCGCTGATGGCCAGGACTGGGACTCCATATGCTAACGCAGTGGTCGCAGCTTTGGCTCTGGTGGAATAACCCCGCAAGCCCTCAGGGGTTGCTTCTTGGCCAATGTGTAGCAAATTTTGATGCAGAGAATGACCCATCGGGAGATGGTCCGTTTCTGCACCGCCTGACCATTCTTCGGACCAACCCCACGAAGAGATGGTCATCCACCCAGAACTCTTTTATGCAATCAAGGTAGAACACCAACACTCTTTTTGGGCCCAGATGGTAGAGTCACTCTTCTTTAGAGGGATGTGGTGGAGCTAAAAGGTGAAAGATTGGCCCACATGAAATGGTGTTACCACTTTCGGTGAGAAAGAGGCCCTAGTGAGAAGCACCAGTTTGTCTGGAAAAATGGACAAGCAGGAAGGCTTGGATGATTAAGCCTGCACCTCACTCACCCTCCGAGCAGATGTAACTGCCAAGAGAATTGCTGTTTTGCTTGTGAGCAGCCAGAGCGGACAAATATCAGAGGTTCAAAAGGAGCACACAAAGAAAGTGAGGACAAAATTAATGTCCCACTGAGGCATAATAAAAGGAGAAGGGGGAAACATGTATACAATACCCTTCAGAAATCTTTTTTATTTAATGGAGGGATTAAATAAAGAGGATTGGTCAAGCAGCCGCCAAAAGAAAGACAGCAGGAAGATAATCCTTCAGAGTACCCAAGGCAGAGCCCTGCTCGGCAAGGGTAAGAATACAAAGGACATCAGCAAGAGAAGCAGCAAGAGGGTCAATAGAAAATTTCTGTACAATATGACACAATTTTTCCCCATTGGCAGCAATACATCGTCTTAGTGGATGGATGCCTGACTGCCAGAATAGCATTGCAGACTTCGGTAGGAAGGTTGAAAGCTGTCAACCGTTGTCGCTCAAATTCCACGAAAGGTGGAGAGTTGACAGGTTCGGGTGGAGAAGCCTCCCCTGCTGTGACCGATCAGGCTGCCTCTTCAGGAGAATCTTCTGAGGATCAATGCTCATGTTCAGAAGCTCAGGATACCAGACTCTTCAAACCCAGAATGGAGCCACAAGGATGACTTGGGCCTGGTCACTCCTGATCTTCTTGAGAACTCTGGGCAGGAACGGAATGGGCGAAAATGTGTACAGAAGGCCTGAACTCCACTCGAGAGAAAAGCATCTCCAAGCGAGATCCACCTTTGAAACTCCAGTACGCAAAATAGCTGACATTGCGCATTCTGTGTGGAGGCAAACAGATCTAACCAAAGCTTTCCCCACTGCTGAAAGAGACCTTGTGCTACCTACAGATAGAGATGCCACATGTGATCCAATAGAAATCAACGGCTGAGTTTGTCCTCTCTGGCTTTCAGGGAACTTGCCAGATGTTGAACCACCAGGGATAAGCCCTGCTGTTCCAATCATGTCCAGAGACGCAGAGACTCTTGAAAGAGGGTCCACGACCCCATCCCGACCTGTTTGTTGCAGTACTACATGGTGGTGGTGTTCTCCGTGAAAACCTGAGCTGGCCTTCCCTTGATGGAGGGTAGAAAGGCTTTCAATACCAGTCAGATCGCACAGAGCTCCAGCATGTTTACGTGGAGTCAGGATTCCTCCAGAGACCACAGTCCTCTGATCTCCACAGGTGGCCACCCCATTCCAGGAGTGACCCATTTGTCACTACTGTGAGATGTGGTTGGGGAAGGGAGAGGGGTCTGCCTCTGGCCCAATCGCGTTTCGCTGGCCACCACTGCAGGTTCTTTGCAGTTCCCTCCAAGATACAGACCATGTCTGAGAGAGTCCCCTGATGCTACATCCACTGGAACTTCAGGTTCCACTGCAGAGCCCGCATATGCCATCTGGCATGTGTCACTAGCAGGATGCAGAAGGAGATGAGGTCCAACAGCCTCAAAGTCAGTCACACCGAAACATCAGTATCATAGCCTGAATATCCCACACTCGCCACTCACGAGAATAAGCCCAAAACTTCACTGTGTCCAGAACAGCTCTGATGAAAGGGAGCATCTGCAAGGGAGTCAGGTGTGTCTTCGGCACATTTATAGTGAACCCCAGTGAATGCAGAAGGTCCAACACAGTCTGAAGGTGGGAGACGACAGCCTGGGGAGAGCCTGCCTTCAGCGGCCAGTCATCGAGATGGGGGAAAAGACTGACACCACTGATCTGGGCATATGAGCTGCAACCACCGCCATCACCTTGGTTAACAACCGAGGGGAGTTGGTAAGGGAGAGGGGGAGCACAGTAAATTGAAAGCACTCATGGCCTACTGTGAACCGCAAGTATTGTCTGTGGGCAGACAGGATGGAGATGTGAAAATAGGCATGCTGCAAGTCCAACGCCACCATCCAGTCTTTGGGAACCAGGGCAGGCAAGACCTAAGCTAATGTGAGCATTTTGAATTTCTCCTGTTTGAGTAATAAGTTGAGGGTTCAGAGGTCTAGAATAGGGTGAAGACACTTGTCTTGTTTGGTAACCAGAAAGTAGCTGGAGTAGCACCCACAGCCTACTTCTGGCCCTAGAACCCTCCCTATGGCTCCCTTGGCCAAGAGAGCCTTGGCTTCCTCTCAGAGCAGTGACAGATGATCCTACGCCAGCTGGTCGTAAGATGGAGGTGGAGGTGAGGAGGGAGGATTAGATACGAATCCAAATGATCTATAAGACCCACCTCTCAAATGTTATGGACTGCCAGTGGTGGAAATGATGGTGGATTCTGCCACCAAAGGATTCCCATGATCTTGAAGGACAAGATTAGGAGGGCTAAGACTTTGCAGCTCCCATGGGGTCGGGGTTGTAGCAGACTGCTGGCTACCCCACCCCACAGGGTCGGGCAGAACCGCATCTTCATCCACGCATAGGTTGGGAAGCATGAGCAGAACAGAGGCTGGGATATGGATGGTGTGGTTGAACACCCCTTCCGTAGCCAAGAAAGGAGCAAAAGGCAGACTGGGGTTTTCGCGGTAAGCTGACAGGCCCTAGTACTTGGCCGTAGCCCATGAGTACTTTAAGCGTTTCAGTCTGAGTTTGCCTGGTCTCCGAAGAGACTGTTCCCAACAAAGGGCATGTCCATGAGAGAAGGCTGGACATCCCGTGAAAAGCCGGATGTTCTCAGCTAGGCATGTCGTCTGAGTGTCACCGTTGTGGAAACTGCTCTGCTCAGTCATCGTGACTAAACTACAGTGAATAGTGAACTTGGCTGCGCCTTTCCCATCCTTGACCATTTGGGAGAAAGTGGCCCGAGCCTCCTCAGGGACCGCTGGCAGTACCTGAGGAACCGTATCCCAGAGTGTGTGGGAATAACGGCCAAATAAGCATGCAATTTTCACCAACTGCAATGCAAGGCTGGTGGAAGAACACATTTTCTTACAGGAGCTATCCAGCCTCTTGGATTTCCTATCTGAGGGTGCAGAAGGGAACACGCCATGGGAAGTGGAGGCCTGGGCCACCAAGCTTTCAGGGGATGGGGTGTTGGGTGAGGAAATGTAAGTCCCCTGGGCGGGGTGATAGCAGCGGGCAGTCCTCCTATTCACAGGAGTCTCTGTGCTGGGCTTGGACGAGGTTCCCAGTAGGACATCTGATAGTGCTCACTGAAAGGCAGCAGGGGTTCAAAGGAGGAAGCTCCCGACTGCATTACTTCTGTTAAGATGCTAGTCTTTACTGCCACTGAGGGCAACTCGAGATCCAGGGCCTCAGCCACTCTCTTCACCACCATAGCTTATATATCTCTCTCCTCCGTATTCACGGTAGGTGGAGAAAGCATGCCAGTATCTGGAGACGTGATCAGTCCGCTGGCATCACACATTCTCACACCAGTCCAGGTCCTGACCTTCTGACTGGAATTCTAAGGGGTCCAGTGACCACCTCACATTCTTCCTCTAGGCCTAGCACTTCAGAATAGGGCTGAGACATGACTTAGGACACATGGGTCTTGTCGACACCACCCTGGCTCAGTGTTAGGTTTGGGGGATCCAAATGGGTCTGGCTCCAGGGGCTTCAGCGTCAGGGCCGGCAGATCACGTTAGCACGACTGCCACCGGTCTGGATCGCTGATCGGGTCCATGGGGGCCTATCAGAGCGGAGGCCAAAGCTGCTGGCGCAGAACCAGATGGGGACATCAGCCCTTCATCCCTCCCCATTCCTGCAAAGCCCGAAGTCGCTCCGGAGGGACCGTTCCACTAAAAAATGAGGCGCATGGCCTCAAAAGTCTTATCTGAGCGGGGGTTGCTCTGGATCCTGAAAAAGTTGAGAGGTGCAAAATCGACGCAGGCATAGACTCCTCAGAATCATGCCTTGTACGCCGATGCTCCTCTGTCAAGTTGTCTGATGGACGAAAAGACGTCGAACCATGCTTCAACTTCTTGGGCTTCTTACCTGAATGGGACGAAGAGAACCTGGGACTCCTAGGGCAGTCCCAGGATCTTCCCCTCATGCAGGATGATACCTCCAATGAGTTGCCAACACGGAGTCAACTGCCGGACCGCTAGCAGCTTTAGGGACCATTCTCTCAAAGTCTTAGGTGCCATGATCCTGCAGTCTGAGCAAGACTTGGAGTTGTCGATGCACTCCAGACACCACAGACACATGAGGTGGGGGTCCGTACCTGACACAGCACAGTGACGGGCACCCCACTGTTTAAAACCTGTCTTCATCGATGTCATTCCCACAACACACCAGGAGGGGGGGGGGGGGGGGGGACCTCAAAAAAGGGATGGACAAAATGTTGATAAAAGCCTGTCAAAAAGTGACAGAGGGTAGTTCTCTCTGGATCTTTGCTGACTGACGCAGGAATCAAAGAACTGATGTCAGTGCGCTGAAGTGGCGTCTATACAGGTGGCGCAAACAATGCGTAGAGTTGATCAATGTCAGACCACTGCCGGGCAAGGGTACTGCTCACAAACATCTTCAGCATTCAGTCTGACGCCTGGAGAAATTCAAAGGTAAGGAATCTGCAGCTACAAGTTTTAATCAAATAAAATATTCAAACTTACCTTAAAAATCAAGTCCATTACAAGTGGTAACACCTTGTATGGGAGAGACTATCTAGCTGCAGATTCCTTACCTTAGAATATTCCCTAAACTGGATCCAGAAGTTTTCGAGCAGTATTCCTGGATGCTGGTAGGTGGATTAATTGGGCTCTGCATCACCCCGCCGGATATGATGTGCATGGTGTCTATACAGGTGCCACTCCAACACACTAACATAAGTTTCTTATTGGACTATCCAGGTCAGAAGCACTGAGCCAAGAAGGATGTTGATGCATTGGGTTGCACTGCTAAGGGCCTCAAAACGGTAACCCTTTACAGAAATCAGTTCACAGAGTGGGAAGGATGTGAGGGTCAGTATGATCTGCGCTAGATAGTCTCTACCAGATAAAGAATTCCCAAATGTAAGTAATTTGTTTATCTGCTAGAAACTTCTAGTTGCAGATTCCTGGCTTAGAATAGATACCCAAGCAATTCCTCCCCAGAAGCAGGTATACAAACAGATTAGACCAAAAGGTAGGACACTATGTAGATAGTCCAGGGCGACCCTTATTGCCCGACACATATACTGCAAAAGGGCACTTAGCAACAACTTACAGGAACAGTCATCAGGAGTTTAGGCGAGTATGGAGCAAGGTCTGAGGCAGCACCAACAGGTCAATTTGGGAGGCGTTGGGGTGTCCGGGTACAGAGGAGCCTTACAACATCGCATGTCCCATTCACTTTAATGGGAAACGGTCAATGGGAAAGAGGCGGGGTGTGTCCAAGATGGCGACCGGAGCGGCAGCATAAACTGCGGCTCCGCTCCCGGCCACCCGATTATCCTGCATTCAGGCTTCCCCCACCGCTCTTCTGGCAGATTGCCACATGCCCTATTGCCTCGTGAGGCCACCGGGGAGTGATGTGTCAACTGTCGGTGATGGAGGAGCCGTCCCATACTTGCGGCATCTTCGCCGCGTAGAGGGTGCTGCCTGACCTGTGCGGCCTGTCCGAGGCCTCACGCTCTACTTCACGCCAGGGGTGTGAGCACTGCGATTCCCGCAGCGGAAACCACCGTGACCGCAGTGCGATTTTGCGGATGGGAGTTCGAAGGCTCTGTGAGGGTAACGCTGTGATTCGGTGGCACTCTTCAGGCCACAACTCTTACTGCGTACGGCCCGTGGGGTCTCTACTGCCATTGCAACCGCGCATGTATTTCTGCCTGCGTGAGTGCTGCCACCGCTTTCTCTCCTGCTGCTTCAGCCCTCTGCAATGACTGTCGTGTATCAGGCTTGGTGACCCCTGCTCTGAATCCATTGCCTTGGGGCCCCAGCTCGCCAGACATATTACATTACCCCTCACCTGGGTCGTCCCTTTGACATCGCTGGAGTCTACCTGATCCATGGGATCCCCGGTCCTGTGCCCCTCAGTTTGTTTTAAACTGTCGTCCAGCCACTTGGACCCATTATATTGGCACTTAATCTGAGGGCCACTTTTTCCCTACGGTGCTGCTTTGCTTTGCCTCTGCTCTGCACCGTGGTGGGCTTTACCCGCTATTCACTCAACCTTTCCTCCCGCTACTCTGCGGTGGCATTATATCGCTGATACCAATGGTCAGGCACTGCCCTGGGGGCTCACTCGCCAGAATCCTCTTCGCACACCACGGACACGAGCCAGGCAGGTGTGAGCCTGGTTGAGTGCTTTTGCCTGGGGCTTCCCCGAGACCTGGGCACCCGGATGGGTAAGCCACCATCCGCCAGGACACCTGCGATGACCATGGAGATGACGGGGACCTGGATACGACCTCCCAGGCGTTGCACCAGATGGAGGCCACCCTGCATAGCCACACATCGCAGTTTGAGAAGGTGTTACAGGCCATACTGGACACCAAAACCACTCTTGACATGAAGTTTGAAGCCGTTGTGCTAGATTTCAACCTCCTACGGACCGATCACCGGGCATTGGTGGAGACAGTGGCGCAGACGGAGGAGGATATAGCGAAGCTGTCCCCCGATGTGAAGGCCGCCCAAGAGAAGATGGCCCATTTAACCACGGAGGTGGACAAACTTAGACGTAGAGAAGAAGATGCAGAGGGGAGATCGAGGTGAAATAACATACACCTAGTGGGTTTCCCTGAGAGGGCTGAGAGTCCCAGGGCAGAATTATTTGTGGAGGGTTGGCTGACGGATACCATTCTACGGAACAACGTGCCGAAACTCTTCTCGATTGAACGTGCTCATAGAATACCGGGCAGGCCTCCACCACCGGGTGCTCATCACCGTACACTGATTGCCCGCTTCCTCAACTACCGAGACAGAGACTTAGTACTTCAACTGTTCCGTAAGGAGGGCCCGCAAAAGTTTGAGAATGCATCAATATCTGCCTACCTGGACTTCACTGCCGACGTCCAAAAAAGACGTAGCTCCTTCTACACAGCAAAACAATGCCTCCGCAAGCATAACAATAAATATGCCCTTCTCTTCCCTGAGAAACTGCGGATACAGGACGGCTAAACGGTACACGTTTTTTCCTCCTCCGATGATGCCTGGACCTGGCTCCATGCTAAGGGGTTTGCCCAACCTGTACAACAGAGAGACACGGAAGAGTCCTGGACGCCCCCCTCCAAGGGGAGACGTGGACGTCGAGCTCGCTCTGAGAACAAACCGGGTGCGCGAGACCCGCCTACTGCCACACCCGCCTACTGCGCGAGACCACGCAATTTGTTTCCAACCCTTACTTGGCCAATAACGAACTGGCTGATGCTGAAGCCGACCGGGCTGACTCCTCGGACGCTGGGGACTCCCATCGGGGCCCGTTACTCACCCCGCGCTCTGCGGACAACATTTGAACTACATGGTCCGTGCCACCGCTCTCTCCATGGGAAAAGCCCCAATATACTCTTTTATCCTTTGGTCCCACCTGCTTGATGTGTGACATGCTGTACCGGTGAGATTCCGGGCCCGGGTCACACAGCCGGAAGGACCAGTATGGGATCTGAGGTGGTAGCAGCCTGTGTTGCTGCTTAGGTGGTGAGACTTCCGCAGTCTGAATTCTCTCATAGCGCCCGCTCCATATGGACCAGTTTTCTATTATGCCTGCTTGCAGGCCTTGTTCTATGTTTGCATGTTGTTTATACATGACATGTGTGGTTGTTTCCATGCCCACTCTATTGGGGACTTTCTTTTTTGTGTTTCAATTGGTTTGTTTAATTATTGCCACGGCTTGTAGGCAGGGGCGAGGGGCGAGGTTTTGCTGGTGTTCTCGAGCCGAAACTCCTGTCCAGGGGAATTAGCCTATTGCGACTCTACGAACAACGGGGGGTTGCTGCTGGGGAGTTCCTCCACTGTCACATATTTTAGTATAGCAATCGTTGTACAACAACAGGCACACATCCATCGCTATAACGTGGTCACATGGAACGTTAGGGGCATGTCCACGCAGCGCAGGCGACAGCGCATATATAATTTTTTGAGGCGACACCTAGTCCATATTGCGATGCTGCAGGAAACGCACTTATCCTCAACCACGATAGAGAAAATGCACACTAGCTGTATGGGGCAATTGGTAGGTACTACCTCCTCATCCTTCGCTAGAGGTATAGCAATTTGGATTGCACTGGGTGTACCGTACACAATTTCCCACACACAATTAGATCCTGATGGCCGATATGTGCTGATGGAGGGCTCCCTGGATGGCATGCCTTTGGCCCTTGTGGCACTCTATGCACCCAACCCTTCCCGAAAAAGCTTTTTACATGCAGTGTCTGCTGGTTTATTCAGAGACCCTTCTGTGGAGAGTATCTGGGGTGGATATTTCAATTGTGCTCTAGATGTCCATCTCGATCGCTCTTGCCTCCCCCCTGCCCTCCGCACCGAGCAGGCAGGCCTCACATGAGTTTGGTGAGTGGAAAGTGAAAAATGATCTGAGTGATGTCTGGTGCCTGCGGCACCCAGCAGACCGTGAATACTCATTTTACTCTCCAGTGCATGACTTACACACTAAGATAGATCTGTTCTTTGTCTCGCCTTCGGTGGTACACAAGGTCTGCGCCGCCGACTACCTGGGTCAGATCACTGCCCCTTACATGTAGTCCTGGATTGGGGTCGTCCAAGGGCTCGAATACCTACGTGGCGTTTGCAACCAGAAACTTTGACGGATCCCCTTTTCGGGCGGGACTAGCTCAATGCCTGGCCACTTATTTCTCACAAAATCACAACACAACTCTGCATAAGGCAACGGAATGGGATGCTCACAAAGTGGTGATTCGGGGCTATTGCATACCAGCGTTCTTTGGGGTCCGTCGCGTCCTGGTCAGGGAGCTATTGGAGCTGGAAACTAAGCTACGAACAGTAGAAGTTGCGGGGGCTAGAGGTGAGAAATTGGCGAGTGCGCTTACATCCTTACGTGCAGACCGCAGAGACGCTGGCGATAGACTGAGCAAACATGATTACCGTCATTACACTACGCGACAGTATGCAGAGGGTGACAGAGCAGGCCGCTTGTTGGCGTGGTTAGCACGCGACAACCCCCAATCTTCGCCTATTGGAGCGATCCGATTGGATACCGGTTAAATGGTAAACACTCAAAAGGCAATCAACGAAGCTTTTTATGCCTACTATTGTGAATTGTACGCGACTCCTCCCCCCGCAGGGGTGTGGAATTTATTAAAATATCTACTTGTCCAGTGGACAGGTTGCTTCTCAAATCTACTTGTCCTGTAAAAAGATCTACTTGTCCCTTTGGTGCCATGTAGTGTGGCAACAAATTATGGCAGCAATCTCATTATGTAAGTGCTCTGATAATAGCCTCTCTGATTATGCCAGGGCTACTACCATAGTAGGGCTTAAATACTTGCAGTTTCAATCCCTACTGTAACAATTTCCTTATTTTGCCACCTTTCTGCAGATCTGCATACTGGGGCTGGAGGAAGCAGTAAGCAATAGTTCTAGGGCTGGAATGCCTTTGAGTCTGCAAACCTACTAATCTGCATGTTTTAAAGATTTTTTACCAGCTTCTCTCTAATATTGTCCCATAATAAGAAAGGTTGGACATTTACTCCTGACAATGGCAGAATTAGAACTTCTTCCAGGGTTGGGAAGAAAGTGGCTGGAGGGAAAATGAACTTGCAAATGCTCAATAGATTTTTACATGAGCAAATCTACACATCGTATTTACCCATGCTAAAATACAGTTCACAAATATTTTATAGGGTACAACATATACCATGGGTGCACTTTTGTGACTTTCTTTAAGAATTTGGGGCCACATGTAGGTAGGTTCAGATTTGCGACCTGCAAATTGCGAGTCGCAAATCCGAATGTAGGATGGTGTCCCTGACACCATCTGTGATTCGCAAGGGCTTCGCAAATGCCCACCTCATGAATAATCATGAGGTGGGTCGCAATTTGCGACCCCCTCGCGAATGGCGGCCCTCACAGGGATGGTGGCCTGCTGGAGACAGCAGACCACCATGTCTGTGACTGCTTTTCAATAAAGCTGTTTTTTTTTTTGTAATGCAGCCCGTTTTCCTTAAAGGAAAACGAGATGCATAACAAAAATGAAAAATGAAACGTTTTCGTTTCATTTTTTCAGAGCAGGCAGTGGTCCACAGGACCACTGCCTGCTCTGAAAAAATGTTTACAGTGACATTCACAATGGGGAAGGGGTCCCATGTGGATCCCTTCCCTTTTGCGAAAGTGTTAGCACCCATTTGAAATGGGTGCAAACTGCGATTGGTTTGCACCCGCGTTCGCGGTCACAAAACAATCCTACATTGCACTGCGAGTCGCAATTAGGAAGGGAACACCCCTTACTAATTGCGAGTCGCAAACCCGTTTTGCGATTCGATAACCAGGTTACCGAATCGCAAAACTGGGTTTGTGCATCGCAGTATGCTTTTTGCATGTCGCAAACAGCGAAAGTCGCTGTTTGCGACATGCAAAAAGCTACCTACATGTGGGTCTTGGTCCCTAATTAGGTCTGGTGTTAACAAAGACATTTTGTTTTTATTAAACTTCTATTTCTCTCTCTTTCGGCCGGCTTTACTGTGAGTGATCGCATTCTGCTCTTCCACAAGGAGCATATTGCCACACAAAGTAGTTTTGTTCAGTGTCAGGAACTACAGTGGCAATCAGTGACGTAACTAAACTGGAGGGTGCCCCTTTGTAAAGAACATGGAGGAGCCCCCTCTCCAGACTCACTCAGGGCAGGTGCTGTGCTGAAGGGGCCCCCTGGAGGGCGGCTGCGGGGCCTTTGTTATGCCGCTGGTGTGCTTTTAGAGAGTTCAAAAACTTTTTTGGGGGGGTTTGCCAGGGTTTGTTACAATGTTGAGGGCCTGGTAGCTCCCACAACAATAAAGTGTTACAAAAGCCATGTCAAAACAAGACACGCATTGATGAAACTAAAAGACTTATAAAAATATGTCAGATCAGTTGGCTTTGTCAGTGTTTGTTTATTTTCATGCTTCCCATAATCGTGTTGAAAATGGTTACACTGATTTTCCATTAGAAATATTTTTGGGAAATACGAGCATGCATCAACACATTTTACTAAATGACACTTCATTTGCATATAATCAGAGAGCATTCTGGGAGCATTATACTTAGCCTCATAGCCTAAACTTTTCAAACATGTGTATACACGTTTTTTTTTTTTTGTACTGGAACCAACGTCAGTAGTGAAGTGTGACCTTAAAACATTTATTTACAGCACTCACCCTAATAATGAAGACTTTCAAATAATGAACCATAAATACAAGTTCATTAACTCAACTGCAGAGAGTTCCACTCTCTGTAATCAGGCAACCAAAGGTTTGTACTGCAGGGGGTTGGGCCTACTTGTCCCAAGGACAAAGTAAACATAAAAACTTGTAGCCCTTGACCCCAGACAAGACGTCCCGGGCGTCGGGCGATAGGAATTCCACATCCCTGCCCCGCCTCCGAGGGAACGTGTGACTGGCTTCCTGAACTCTCTACAGCTCAACTGTAGACACCATCTGTCCTCTTGAACTCGGGCTGTGGGGCTCATGTGCAGTGAGGCTTTGAGGCGTCAGGTTGCACAGATGAAGATTCACATGATTTTAGGTTCCTGCAGAAAGAGGCTCCAGGCAGCAACTGGGGGACCCAATGATCGGCTCAGTTCCAAACGACCTCAGGACTCCGCAGGCACCATCGACTTCCTCTGACAGTGTAAGAAGCTGGCTCTGTATATACTATATCAAAATGAGATATAGGGGGTCATTCTGACCCCGGCCGGCGGCGGAAGCCGCCGGCCTGGCTGGAACCGCCAGAATACCGCTGCACGGTCAAAAGACCGCCGTGGGTATTCTGGGTTTCCCGCTGGGCTGGCGGGCGAACGCCAGAAGGCCGCCCGCCAGCCCAGCAGGAAACACCCTTCCATGAGGATGCCGGCTCCGAATGGAGCCGGCGGAGTGGAAGGGGTGCGACGGGTGCAGTTGCACCCGTCGCGATTTTCAGTGTCTGCATGGCAGACACTGAAAATCTTTGTGGGCCCTGTTACGGGGGCCCCACGACACCCCATACCGCCATTCTGTTCCTGGCGGCCAAAACCACCAGTAACAGGATGGCGGTATGGGGGTCGGAATCCCCATGGCGGCACAGCAAGCTGCGCCGCCATGGAGGATTCCCCAGGGCAGCGGGAAACCGGCGGTACACCGCCGGTTTTCCGTTTCTGACCGCGGCTGTACCGCCGCGGTCAGAATGCCCATGGGAGCACCGCCAGCCTGTTGGCGGTGCTCCCGCGGTCGTTGGCCCTGGCGGATTTTACCGCCAGGGTCAGAATGACCCCCATAGTGTGCACAGAGTCCATGGTTTCCCTAGAGGCTTAACAGAGGCTAAAGTAGATATTACTAATGCTCTCTTTTGAGGTAGTGTGGTCAAGCAGTTAGGCTTATCAGAGGGTAGTGCAAAGCATTTGTTGTACACACACACACACAGACAATAAAGGAAGCACACACTCAATGATTAACTCCAGGTCAGTGGTTTTCATATAGCAAAAATATATTTTCTTAATTTATTTTTAGAACCACAAGATTCAAGTTGCAGGTAACTACTTCAATAGATTCGTATTTCACACGTGTCAACAGTACATTGTTTGAAATAGATACGTTATACAGTTCTTGAAATATTGGCAGTAAAATGGACATGGTGCAATTTTCAGAAACAGTTCCGGGGGGTGGGGGGTTGGCGGGTTGGGCGGGGGGGGGGGGGGGGTTTGGGGGGGAAGTTCAATTGTTTTACACGCAAGTATAACACTTACAGTTCCGTGGAGGAGCACTGAGGGGGTCACAGGTAGGTACCAAACATACACCCTCAGCGGCACTGGGGCAGCCGGGTGCAAACAAGATGTCAGGTTTCCAATGATTCTCTATGAGGGGACCCCCAGGGGTCACTCAGAGGCTGCAGACGAGGTCCAGAGGGTCGGCTCACGCAAACCACAGGCTGGACACGGAAGAGGGCCACTTGCTGAACATTGCTGCACCAGGTGTTGGTTTCTCCAAGGCCTGGGGGCTGCGGGTGCAGTGGGTCTTCAGGTGTCCGAAATCTTTGTCCGGAGCTTTCGCGGTCAGGGCGGTCCTCGGGATTCCCTCTGCAGGCGTCGTGGAGAGGTCAACCAAGGGTGGGCACTTGCTCGGAGTCGCCAGGGGATCCTCCCTAACTGGTTGGACCACCTGGACACGGGCCATAGGCGTTGGATGCAGAGTGGTTAGGACTCACGCATTCTGAGTCCTTAGTTGTTGGTTTCTTCTTGGACAGGGCCGCTGCCCACAAGAGTTCTTAGTCCTTTTGGGCGCAGAGCAGTCCTCTGGAGCTTGGCAGAGGTCACTAGTCCCGCTGTATGTGTTGCTGTTCTTTTGCAGGTTCTTTGAAGCGGGGGACAGGCCAGTAGAGCTAGGGCCAAATCAGTTATGGTCTTCCTTTTTCTCTGCTGGGGGTTTCAGCTAAGCAGTCCTTGTCAGGTGGCCAGGAGTCTGGTGAGTTGGGTTGAGGGAAGCCCTTAAATACAAGATTTAGGGGTGTTACAGGGGTCAGAGGGCAGTAGCCAATGGCTACTGGCCCTGGGGGTGGCTACACCCTTCCTGTGCCCACTGCCTTTGGTGAGGGGGGGGGCACATTCCTAACCCTATTGCAGGGGTGGTCCCAGCTGAAGTTGTCACTCCTCCTTGTTTTTCTTAAGTTTCCCGTTGAACTTGCTGCCAAAAGTGGGGCTTTGTCCGGGGGGCGGGAATCTCCACTAGCTGGAGTGCCCTTGGGAACAAGGCTTATCGCCAGGTGTTCCAGTTTCGGCAGGGGGGGTGTGATGCACTTCCACCCAGAGCAGACTTTGTTTCTGGCCTCAGCAAGCACAAAGGCTCTCACCCCATGGGGTGAGAAACGTGTCTGCTAGTTGCAGGCTGGCACAGACCAGTCAGTCCTACACTAGAGGACTGGTACAGGGGTCATCTCTAAGATGACCTCTGTGTGCATTTTAGAATAAATCCAACATTGGCATCAGTATGAGTTTATTGTGCTGAAAAGTTTGATACCAAACTTCCCAGTATTCAGTGAAGCCATTATGGAACTGTGGAGTTCGTAATGACGAACTCCCAGACCATATACTTAATATGTCATACTGCACTTACAATGTCTAAGAATGGACACTGTAGGGGCATAGGGCTCATGCAGCTACGCCCTCACCTGTGGTATAGTGCACCCTGCCTTAGGGCTGTAAGGCCTGCTAGAGGGGTGACTTACCTATGCCACAGGCAGTGTTTTGTGGGCATGGTACCCTGAGGGGGATGCCATGTTGACTTTTCCTTTTTCTTCCCACCAGCACACACAATCTGCAATGGCGGTGTGCATGTGTTTGGTGAGGGGTTCCTTAGGGTGGCACAACACGTGCCACAGCCCTTAGGGACCCTCCTTGCCCCCAGGGCCCTTGATACCACTGGTACCTCTTACAAGGGACTTATCTCTGTGCCAGAGGTGTGCCAATTGTGGAAACAATGGTACATTTTTAGGGAAAGAACACTGTTGCTGGGGCCTGGTTAGCAGGATCCCAGTACACACTCAGTGAAGTCAGCATCAATATCAGGCAAAAAGTGGGGGAGTAACTTCAGTAAGGGCCAGTTTCCTACAGACTGGCTGTGGAGCTCAGGTACAGTGGTGATTTGAGGCCTCGGGTCGGAGTGGTCAGAGGTTTACTCTGGGTAGTGGTGACCTGGTGAAGAGGAAAAACAGGGGAGTGGGGCCACCCTCCTGAATGGCCTTGTGGCTCCTCATGTCCCTCAATGGTAGGCCTGCTTTGGTTCTGTTGGAAGCTGGATTGGACCACCAACAAGCCTTGGATGCTGCAAGGGATCTAGTACCCGAGGTATAGGGGCAGGGAGCCTCCGGGAGGGATCAGTATCTAAGGACTTTGGTGAAGTAGTGGGGCTGACCTCCTGGGTTCCAAACAATCTCCTCCTGGCTTGTTGTTCCCTCGGAGGGCCCGAAGGCCAATGGAACAGAGTACCAGATTTTGCAAACGGTGCCTGCAGATACAGGGTAGCAGTTTCTCTGCTTCAAGGGAGATCTCACTCAGTTGTTGAGGTGCTAGGCAAACCTTGAAGAGTTTTGGGGAGAGTATCCAGCTCGTGGCAAAGGGGGCCAGCGACAGTCACAGTGCAAGCAGCCAGACGGGGTTTTGTAATTGTAATTGTATTTATTTAGCACTTACTACACTGACAAGGCGCAAGTCTTCAGTTCTTGCTCTCTTCAATCAGACTTCTGTCTTTCTCAGTTCCCAGTAGTCGAGGAGTCTTGACTTGATTTTTCTTCCTGGTGTCAAGGGATCCCCTAAATACTCAATTTAGGGTGTGTTAAGGGAAGTAAAGGATAGCAGCCAATAAACTACTTACCCTTGGGGTCACTACAACCCGTAGATGACCACTTCCTGTGGGGAGTGGGAATCACCCTATCCCAGAATTCCTAATACCACCACACACAATATGGCGGAGTTCTCTTTTTTGTGTTCATTTCAGGCTGCCCCCTCCAGGGGTGTGTCTGCCTGCAAGTGCAACACACCGCTTATCTAGTTCCTACCTGTTCTGGAGCCAAATGGGCCTTAGGGCAGAGGGCTGCCTCTCCCAGGTCTGGGGGAAGCTTGTGTTGCATATCAAAGGCAGCAGGAACTCTGAAGCCCCTGGCCTTGGTTTGCAGATTTCCTAGCCACCTGTTGGTGGAGGTGATAACACTTCCTGCCAGAGCAGGAATTATTCCGGACATCAGAGAGCAGAGGCTCTCCCCTCCAGGGGATCAGAAACTCCAATACGAGCGGATACGAGTGAGCCAGCATACTAGAGGACTAGTTGGTTTCAGGAGGTACCTCTAAGGTGCCTTCTGGGTGCATGTCATAATAAATCTAATACTTCCATCAGTATAGGTTTATTAAGACGTAGTGTTCGATACCAAACACCATTATTTTTCTGCGCATCCATCATGTACCTAGGTCACTCGTGATGACCAGTGTCCAGTATATGTTCTAAGATGGATGCCTGGTCACTTGCAATATTTACTAATAGAACTAAACATCATAGGGGCATATTTGCTCATGCAGACATGCACTCACGTGTATTATAATGCACTCTGTAATAGGGATCGCAAAGCCTGCTGGGAGAGTGATATATATAATGCAAGCAGTGACTTTGGCATGGCACACAATGAGTGAGCCAAGTCATGTTTTCACCTCTAGCTGGACCAAGACACTCAGCCTACACTGGCAGTTTGCATGTGCTAGATGAGGGGTCCAAGAGTGTGGCACAATACATGCTGCAGCCCTTAGGGACCTTCTTTAGTACCCATGCCCTAGGAACCCGGGGTACCATTTGTTATGGACTTCCTGGGATACTTCCAATGTCCCATGTCAATTATAAACAATCAGACAAGTTTGTTTTAAGAGAAGAGCACTGGCACTAAGGGCTGATTATCAGGCCTTCATCCGCTGTCAGAGTAAAAAAAACAGCATCCAGTAGTTCTAAAAGCCGTCAAAAAGTTCAGGGGGGTGTATCTGCAATAAAGCCCAGTTTCCTACAGTCCATAAAGACCAAACGGGTAAAATGTACATCACAAGAAACCTGACTGTCCAGACAGAAAGATTTTGTGATCACGTGTAGTGACGCCCATGCTGCTGTCTGACAGACATCCAGGACAGTGACTCTGCAAGCTAACAGTGGTTGCAGCCTTAGCTCTGGCAGAATGAGTGTGTAAGCCTTCAGAGGGTTACTTTTTGGCTAATGCGTAGCAGATTTTTATGCAAGGCACCATTCATCATGAGATGGATCTTCTCTGCACAGACCTTCTCTTCTTCACCCCAACATACTAAACGAACAGTTGGTTGTCCACCCGGAACTGTTTGGTACAATCGAGGAAGAACAACCTTCTTTTTGGATCCAGGCGGTGGGGTCTATCTACTTCTTTAGAAGAATAAGGCAGAGCAAAGGAGGTAGGCAAGATGATATTCTGGCCTATATGAAAAGAAGTCACAATCTTTGGAAAGGATGAAGCACAGGTCCTGAGAACCAGTTTGTCTTGAAAGGAAGTTTTGTAACAAGGGTGCGCAGAGTGCCTGCAGTTTGCAGACAGTCCTGACCGATGTTATGGCAACCAGAAAAGCCATTCTGATGGTGAGTAGGCAAATTAGGCAATTGTGCAGAGGCTCAAAGGATACACACGAGGAATGTTGAGACCAGGTTGATGTCCCCATTGGGGCGTGATGAATGGTCTTGGAGGGCTGAGGTGTTGAAGTCCCTTAAGGAAATGGGTCACAGCAGGTGACTTAAACAGAAAACGTTGTTCCAGCAACTTCAAAAAAGGCTAGATGGCTGATGAATAATATTCAACAGTGCTCAGATCAGAGCCCTGCTGGGCCAGAGAAAGAAAAAACAAAACTTGAGAGGGGTCCAGAAAGAGGGTCAATATCAATCAATCAATCAATCAAGGATTTATAGAGCGCACTAATCACCCGTTAGGGTCTCAAGGTGCTGGGGGGGGGAGCTACTGGTCGCAGAGCCATGTCTTGAGGTGTTTCCTGAATGTCTAGAGGTCTTGGGTTTGGCGAAGGTGGAGCAGTAGGGAGTTCCAGGTCTTGGCAGCTAGGTGAGAGAAGGATCTTCCTCCGGCGATGGTGCGGCGAGGCTGGTGGAGCGAAGATTGCGGGTGGGGGTGTGGAAGGGGAGTCTGTTGTTGAGGTAGGCTGCACCTGTGTCGTGGAGGGCCTTGTGTGCGTGGATGAGGAGTTTGAAGGTGATCCTCTTTGATACTGGTAGCCAGTGAAGGTCTCTGAGGTGGGGGAAATGTGGTTGCGGCATGGGATGTCCAGAATGAGGCGGGCGGAGGCGTTCTGGATTCTTCGCAGCGTTGTTAGGAGTTTGGTTGTTATTCCTGCATATAGGGCGTTTCTGTAGTCCAATCGGCTGCTGACCAGGGCGTGGGTGACAGGTTTCCTGGTTTCAACGGGAATCCACTTGAAGATTTTGCGGAGCATGCGGAGAGTGTTGTAGCAGGAAGAGGAGATGGCATTGACCTGCTGAGTCATGCTGAATGTGGAGTCCAAGATGAAGCCTGGGTTGCGTGCGTGGGTTGTGAGTGAGGGCGCGGTTCCTAGGGAGGTGGGCCACCAGGAGTCATTCCAAGTTGAGGGGTTGGTGCCAAAGATGAGGATTTCTGTCTTGTCTGTGTTTAACTTGAGGTGGTTTGATTCCATCCAGCTGCCGATGGCGTGAAGTCCATTGTGGAGGTTGTTTTTTGCAGTTGTAGGGTCTTTCGTGAGGGAGAGGAGAGGCTGAGTGTCATCTGCGTAGGAAACTATGTTGATGTGGTGGGTTCGGGCGATGTTGGCGAGGGGGGCCATGTAAACGTTGAAGAGCGTGGGGCTGAGCGAAGATCCTTGGGGAACGCCACAGATGATTCTGGAGGCTTCTGACAGGAACGGTGGGAGGCAGACTCTCTGGGTTCTGCCTGAGAGAAATGATGAGATCCAGTCGAGTGCCTTGTCGCGGATTATTTATAATAATCATATTCATGTCACAAACTTGTCCCAATGGCAAACGCATATGGTCTTGGAAGAGGGGTGTCTGGCTGTCAAGTTAACATCACAGACTCCGGCAGGAAGGTCAAAAGCTGTGAAATGCCACTGCTCAATCTCCACTAATGAAGGCATAGAGTACGCAGATTTGGGTGCAAGACCCCACCCTGTTGCTGCAACAGAAGATCCTACCGAAGGGGCAGCCTAATTGGAGGACCGATTCTCAGACTCTGGGCATGGAGAGTATGGGATCCCGAACTCCAATCTAGAGCCACAAGGATGACTTGATCCTGATCTCCATGAGAACTTTGGACAGGAGTCATATAGACAGAAAGGTGTCCAGGAGGCCTGAGTTCCACTAGAGAAGACAAGTGTCTCAGAGTGAGATTTGCCTTGGAAACTCCAGTGCACTGAACACCTGACACTGCATGTTCTCGGGGTGAGGAACAGATATAACCAAGGCTCTCCTGAATCTTGAAATAGACCTTGCAACAATCTCCAGTTGGAAACACCATTCGTGATCCGAGGCATAGACAGCTGAGAGAATCTGCTCTGCATTCAGAGACCCCACCAGGTGTTGTGCTACCAGGAAATTGCCCTGGCGCTCCAGCCATGTCAAGCGGCACAGAGCCTCTTGGCAAAGATTTCACAACCCCACCCTGTCTGTTGCAGTACCATATGGCGGTAGTGTTTTCCGTAAGTATGTGAACCAGCCTTCCCCTGATGGAAGGAAGAAAGGATTTCAATGCTAACTGGATCACCTGAAGCTCCAACAAGCTGATATGTAGCCCAGACTCCACCGAAGACAAGGCTCCTCTCATCTGCACTTCTCCCAGGTGGCTGCCCCAACCAGAAGCCCAGGAGTGATACATCTGTCACTACAGTCAGCTCTAGTTGAGGAAAGGAGAGGGGTCTGCCACTGACCCAGTCACGGTTTGTCAGCCACCACTGCAGGTCTTTTGCAGTTTCCACTGAGATCTGAACCAGGTCAGAGAGACTTCCCTGTTGCTATGCCCACTGGAACTTCAGGTCCCACTGCAGTCTGTATATTCCAACAGGCTAGAACCTGAGCTATGGTGACCATCTTGAACTACACTTTCTTCAGGAAGAGACTGAGAAGTGCAGGTCTAGAATAGGATGGAGTCCCCTCTCTTTTTGGGCACCAGAAAGTAGCTGAAATAACAACCAGAACCAATCTCTGATGCTGGCACCCTTTCGATGGCCACTTTGGACAAAAGGGCCAACACTTCCCGGCAGAGTAAGGAGAGATGGTTCTCTGTTAGCCCATCATAAGTGGGCCGCATGTAGAACCCACTTGTCCAAAGTTATGGATTACCAGTGGGGCAGGTGATAGCAGAACCTGCCCCCCACTGGGCCCCCGTCCTGGAATAATAATGAACTAAAATGGTTTTAAGGCAGCGGCTGCTGGAGGTGGTGGACTTGCCCGACCTATGGCCGGTGTTCCCACGTGGGTTGTGTGAACCGCGTCCACGACCAAAGTTGGCTGGGAAGGAAAGGATGAGTTTGCCAGCCACTACCACAGTAACGAACGGAAAGGGCAAAAGGCAGTGGTGACACTAAAATTGTGGGGGGGGGGAGGGCAATGGAGAGGTCCAAAGACATGGCTGTAACTCTGCTATCTTTGGAGCACTCCAGCACACAGAGTCTGCCTTTTCACCAAAAAGGCGGATGCCATCAAAGGGCATGTCCATGAAGGAATATTGGACATCCCCAGAAAACCCAGTGGTTGTCAACCAGGCGTGGCATCTAGGGGCCGCTGATGATGCAATCATTCTGGCCAGTGAGTCAGTCATATCCAGGCAACATGTGATGGTAAACTTTTCTGCATCGCAACATCTCATATGGTTTGGGTGAGTATTGCTCGGGTCTCTTTCAAGACCATAAGCAGCACCTGTGCAACTGAATCCCACACAGTGTGTGGGTACTGGTCCAAAAGGCATGTGGTGTTCACCAACTGCAGTATTAAGGCTGCCAGAGGAGAACATCCTCTTGCCAAATGTATCCAGCTTTTGAATTCCCTATCCGGTGGTGTGGTAGGGAAGGTTCTGGGAATGATTCTGGAGAAAGAGGCTTCATTCACCAAGATCTATGGGGTGGAGTACTGAGTGAGGAAACTGGGGTCCCAGAGGGGCGGAGCGATGGCAGCGGGCAATCGTCCTATGCACAGGAGCCTCCGTGCAGGACTTGCACCACTCCACAAGCCAGGCATCAGTGAGGGCTTCCGTCAACGGAAGGAGAGGTTCCGAAGGGGTAACTCCTGGCTGAAGCGCCTCCGTAAAGATGTTAGTCTTGATTGCCACTGAAGGCAGCTGAAGGTCCAGGACCTCAGCCGCCCTCCGAACTATCACTGCCATTGAGGCTCCCTCCTCCCTATCCACAGGGGGAGTAGGAGAGACCAAACCAGTGCCCATCGAGGTGTCTACCCACTGGCATCCACCAGTTCCTCATACCAGTTATCCTCTGGTTCATCTATAGGTGATGGAACGAATAAGAGTCCTCAAACCCCTCCCATTTGTCTCCCCCTCCTTGACTAACAAATGTAAAAGGCATTGGCTCCGACTCAAAAGTTTATGGATCCAGTTTGACGCCTGGGAAATATTCTAAGGTAAGAAATCTGCAGCAAGAAACTTCTATCAGTCAGTTAAGATTATGGCCTGCCTGAGCCCATGGGGTGGAGTTGGGACATCCTCTTAACATTGCTGTTCTTTGCCTACAGGGAGGTACCACAGAAGGGACTTAGATTTAGCCCATTTGAGCTATATGGTCACCCAATAAGGGGACCTCTCAGTTTGGTGAAGAAGTGGTAGGGGGAAGCTCTCAAAGCACCCCCCTCCCCCACTCCATTAATCCCTCATCTAGCCCAGTGGTGCTGGTACCTAACGCTGCCCCACCACAGAACTCAGGTTCTGCATAGAGTACTAGGGCTCTACTCAGTCACCAAGACTGAAGCACACACCATCCCCCAAGCTGGTGAACTCATTGAAGGGCTGGAAGCTGCCAAGTTCCTGAGAGCCTTTCATTTTACATTAGGAAACTGGCAGACTGCCTGGACTGAGAGAGCAAAAGAGGTCAGTATTCTGTACCCAGAGGGCCACTTCTGACTCAGGGTAAAGCGCTTTCGAATAAAGAATGCCCCCTGCCACCTTCCAAAGGTTGGCCAACAGGATCCTGGCTGGAATCGAGACCTTTAGTGTTGCATACCTGGCTGACACAGCTGTCTACAGTATCAGCAGGGGCAACCACCTGTACTACTTCCAGAAGAATCTTTATGCCCTGCAGCAGACAGGTCTGACTATCAGGGCCAGCAAGTGCCAGATAGGGCAGGAAACTGCTGTTTATCTGGGACAATTGGTGGATGGGAGCAAGGTGAGGTCCCTCCCGGCCAAGATTGAGACTATCCAGGCCTCGCCGCCCCTCAAAAGTCAAGAAGTGAGGGCCTTCCTGAGCCTCGCTGGATACTATAGGTGTGTTTAGGGTTATGGCATCATTGTCACCCCTTTAACTGAGCTCACATCTAAGAAGCAGCCCAAAAAGCTGATCTGGACAGAGGTCCACCAGAAAGCTTTTGACACCCTCAAGAAGGCCATGTGCACAGCACCTGTACTCAAGGACCTTAATTGCACCAAAGGATTTATAGCGCAGACTTACGCTACAGAGTATGGCATAAGGGCTGTACTGTCACAGTTAAATGAGGAGGGCCTAGCCAACCTGCAGCCTTCATCAGTAGGCTGTACTTCCCAGGTAAAAGAGGTGTAGTCCTATTGAAGAAGGGTCTTTTGCTGTGGTCTGGGCACTGAAGAAGCTGAGTCCATACCTGTGAGATTCACTTGCAAGTTTACACAGACCCTTCAGATAGCTCATGCAAATGCGGGGTGAGAAATCCAAACTGTTGATGTGGCCTATCTCCATACAGGGAATGGCCTTCATGGAGGAACACCATCCTGGGTCGACCACTGCAATGCTGATTGTCTGTCCAGGTTCTTCCACCTTAGTGATAAGAACTCCCAGGGGGTTGGATAGTTCCCCTCACTTTCAGTTGGCGTGGGGGGGCTTTTGTTGGGCTTTTGTTAGGCCAGTCAGTCTTAGAGTGATCTTCCCCCAAATAATATGTGTTCTCCCCTTCTGTTTTGCCGAAATAGTTTTTGTTGGTGTTGAAAAGGCCCTTTCTGCAGGGTTATCCCCAATTCTTTTGCCTCTGACCTCCTGTTTTTTATTGTATGCTGAATTTCATTTTAGCTGGCTTTAGGACTCTGGGAACTTTACTACTGCTAACCAGTACTAAAGTGCATATATTCTCTGTCTAGAATGTATTGGCGATTGGTTTATCCATTATTGGAATATATGATTTACTAGTCAGTCCCTAGTAAAGTGTATTGTGCGTGCCCAGGGCCTGTAAATCAAATGCTACTAGTAGGACTGCAGCACTGATTGTGCCACCTACTTGAGTAGCCCTGTAAACATGTCTCAGACCTGCCACTGCAGTGTCTGTGTGTGTAGTTTTAAACTACCATTTCGACCTGGCAAGTGTACCCACTTGCCAAGCCCAAACCTTCCTTTTACTACATGTAAGTCACCCCTAAGGTAGGACCAAAGCAACCCCATGGGGCCATGTGTATTTAAAAGGAAGGACATGTTCTGGAGTGTTCTACATGTCTAGATAGTGAAATCCTGCTAAATTCGTTTTTCACTATTGCAAAGGGTAACACAGGGTTTTCCAAAGGGTATCTTGGGGATTGCCTTGAAATATCTTTTAAATGTAAGTTCCCATTGGGAGCAGATTGAGATATGGAGTTAGGGGTCTATGAACTAACAAATTTAAAATATATCTCTTGGCGAAGTTAGTTTTTGAACTGTATGTTTGAAAATGCCACTTTTAGGAAGTAGACATTTTCTTGCTTAACCATTATATGCCTCTGCCTGTCTGCGGAATACACGTCTGGGTCAGGATGAAAGAAAGGCAGTTTGTGAATTCACTCTAGACAGTCACACAAAGGAAGCTGAGGTGTGCCTTGCATATCCTGATGGGTTTTCCTGGGCGAGAGTGGCGGGAGGAGCTGACACTTTCACCTGAATAAGGCTGTTTCTACCCTTACGCATAGCAGTCTCCAACCCCCTGGAACGTTTCTGGGGCAAGAGCAGGAAAGGCCGGACATTGGGCGCTTTCCTTTGAAGTTTGCTTACTTCAAAGGCCGAAATCAGTATAGGTACTGGACCTCTGAGACCACAACTATAGAACACTTCTGGACTGAGAACATTCAACTACGAAGAAGAGATGAATGTCGTAGGAGGGACTTCCACTCAAATGTTGCTTTGTTGTGCTGGCCTGTTTACTGTTTCTGCCCTTGGAGTGAAAGGACTGCACTATGCTACCCCCTGAGACTTTTTAACAACAGGAGGCAAGCTCAGTTCAGGTCCGTGGAGAACCTTGGAAAGCAGAATGTAGAAAGCAAAGACTTCATCAGCAAGTGCCTGGGTTCTTCTGCTGAGAGTCCTGACTTGTCAAGTGGGGCCAACTCCAATCCCTTGTAAGTGTACGCTGGTGACCTGAAGGTGAAAATCCACGCACCGATCCATCGCAGCAAAAAAATTAAGCAGAGGCGGTCCCGCAGCTGGAGAATTGAAGCAGTGCCTGTCTCGCTGCAGCAGAATCTACACAGCACCTGTTTTCCTACAGCTCCATCAACATAGCATGTCTAGATTTTCCATGCATCGTCCCTGGGGCACCAATTTTTCATCAAACCCTGCACGACAGTAAGGAACTGAGGCTTGTGTCTGGAATTCAAAGCATAGCCTTTCTTACAAGGAAAGAACTGACGCATCACCTCCCCTGCCAGTAAGGAACTGACTCATCGCTTTGCTTTTTGGCACCTCTCCTCCCCTGCACCTCCTATTGTCTTTGTTTTTGACATATCCCAGGTACTTTGTGCTAAAAAGATGCTAAAAAGATACAACCATTGATTCCTATGGATTAAGCTCATTCAAACTTTTAAAAAGTGATATCTTTACTGGTATATGTTGGATGATTTTTGTCGATTTGGTCTTGTTTTATTCAGATACATTGCCCCTGAGATAAGCCTGACTGCTTGTGCAGAGCTACCAAGGGGGTGAGTAGGGGTTATCTCATCTGTGTGGCTTCCGTTCCTGGACTACAGTGAAGGTCCTTGCTTGGACAGGGTGCAAACCACTGCCAACTAGAGACCCGTTTCTAACAGTTTGCCTTATGATTCTGTGCACTTTATCAGTGTTAACCAGTGCCAAAGTACTTGTGCTGAATCCCTATGTCTTGGTAAAATTGGCTTACAAGACAATTGTCATATTTAGTTTACTAGTAATACCCTAGTAAAGTGGTATACTGTATAGCCAGGGCTGGTAAATTAAACATTAGTAGGCGTGCAGCACTCATTGTGACACACACTTAGATAGCCCCTTAAAAATTATCCCAGGTTTGCTACTGCAGCCTGTGAGCAATTCTAAACTGCCAATTTGACTTGGTAAAATAAACTACTTATCAAGCCTAAAGCTCCCTTTTTAATACATATGTCACCCCAATGGTAGTCCTCAGACAGACCACAGGACAGGTGCATTTTTAAGTTTTATGTGTCCTGGTACTGAAAAACTCAAAATTGTTTTTTACTGTGTGAGGCCTAACTCTCTCCTATAGAGTAACATTGGGCTACCTGATTACATTTAATAGATGATAACTTTTCTTTAGGAGCAGGTATATATGTCATGCTTGGTGCCTAAGGCATTGTAATTTTAAATCTTTTTTAATTGTAAAGTCTGATTTTAAGTCACAATTCTGAAAATGCCACTTTTAGTCCTAACCTTTTGGTGCTTGTAACCTATGCCTGAGCCACATGACTGTTATTGACAATTGCAATTTGTGTATTCCTCCCAAACAGTCTCACAATAAAAGGAACTGGAAGTTGATAGGATGGGCCATCAAAGCAGGATTGGAGAGACAGCTGTGCAAAGTCCCATCCACTTCAAAGACAATGCCATAGCTCACACAAAGAGTTTCACACTAGGCTATTGTGACTGCAGACAGACTCCGATCAGTTCAGGCAGGCAGGAAATTCCAGACACTTCTGTGGTGGGAAAACTCAAAACGTTTCTTTCACTTTAAAAATAGCACCAGTTATAAAATAGGCCCCTCAGAGCCACTCTTTAGTTCACTTCTGCACCTGGGAAGGACTCTCAGAAGACTGCCCTGCTGCCTGAGGCCAGCTGTGCACTTCAGAGGACTGCCCTGCTGCACCAAGAGAACTGCCCTGCTGCCTGTCCTGCGCCCTCAGAGGACTGCCCTGCTGTTCAAAACCTGCTTTCCTGCTTGAATTCAAGATTTTCAGAGTGAATCCAAAGGCTAGTTGGCTGGTCTTCATATCAGCGCCTCAGGGACAGAAAAGAGACTAACCACCTTGAACCCACACATGGACCCACCCTGAGGCCGATCTGACCCTCCAAGTGCAGTGGTGCCCCTCCGGTCCTGGACCCTTGGAAAATGTGCTAAAGGTGCCCAGATAGCCTAAATCTAAAACCAGGGACTAAAATGATTTTGTGCCAAAAGGTGCTCTGAGAACCAAGAGGAGTCCATGACCTACCCTACCTGCTCGCAGGGCCACCCAAGGTACATTACCGGTCGGTCTGACTTTGTGGCAGCTCACATTATGTTCTTCTCCACAGGAGCAAATCCTGTTTATTGGCTCCTTGTTGAGCCCTCATCAGCTACAGCGTGCAGTCTCATCCCGCTGGAAATTTCTGACTTCCATAAAAGAAACAAAGGACCTGATTTAGAGTTTGGCGAGGGGGGGGGGGGTTAGCCCGTCCACTGTATCATAGCTATAGAACCTATAGAACTTGAAATACGACGGGTGGGATATCTTCCGAGTTTGTGACAGAGTAACCCCTTCTCCAAACTCTAAATCAAGCCCTAAGCCTGAACATAGTAATTTTTACCTCAACTTCATCCAGCGTCTCCCCAATAATTACGCCTCCTCCGTGGAAACTGCCAGCTGCCCTGCCACTCTGAACTTTACCTTCTCAGACATTTTTCTTCAAAACATTCTTCTAAATCCGAAAGTAAGCAGAGACCGGACCCAATCCATTTAGTGTATCCGAACAGCACTCCATCGTTGTCAGCCATAATGTCTGACTTAGCCCTGATGTCATGTGACTAAATATCCACAGTTGGCGCTTTTAGCTCTTAGGTGCTATGTTTCACTTTAAGCTTTAAAAAAAAAAACTTAACTCTGGTTCTACTGATTGAATTTCATTTGTTTTGGTATAAAATAGTATAATAAAATGTACTCTGTTTCTAAATTCAAATGGGAATTTTCTTGTGTTGTGTTTTCACTTGATTACTATAAGTGCTGCATTAATACTTTACACATTGCCTCTATGTTAAAGTGGACTACTTTATGCCAAGCTACCAGAGGGTTAAGCACAGGATGATTTACTGACTTTTTGTGGTTCACTCTGGTTAGGATTAGGATGATGGCTGTTGCTTCAGTAGGGTTTCAACCGCCCACCCGCAACCAACAACCCAATTTCTCACAGCTATGTACTGGGCCTCAACGTGTATCCATCTACAAATTGGCTAACCATGTAAACAACAATGGGCTTTGGAGACCCTCCTGAATTTCCTGAAGCTAAAGATCAGTCAGACCATCATGTTCTGCACTCTTTGTAGTCTGTTGATGGCAAATCTGGGAGGGTCAAAGAGCAGGCATTGGTATTATACAGTCAGAAAATGATAGGAGATTTGACCACTAAGGACCTAAGTTGAAGTAGGATTAAAGGAAATATTTTCTTCAAAATCCTCAGCTGATGGAAACAGGACATGACAACAGAATTAATCTGAGAGTTGGGTTTGAGTTCTTACACCAGAAGGAATTGCAGGCTTTTACTTTTTCTGATGAAATAGGCCCTGTCTGAGATTGAATAGGCATTGTCCATGAGTAACAATTTGTATTCCTGGCCAAGCATCAGCATCTCCTTTCTGGAGGCACTAAGCTTGAACGAGTTAAGATCTATCCAATAAAAAACTGCAGAAAGACATATGCTAATTCAAACATGAATGTCCTCTACTAATTTGTTGAATCCCAGAATAATCTAAGAGTCAACTGCACCACTTTAAATCCATATGCTTCTAGGATGGAGATACATATTAAAGAGAATAGGAAGTGTGAAGGATACCAAATCTATCGTCCTAAGGGCATGAGTGAAAAAGAGGAGGAATTATGGGTAATTGTCTCTTAGATAACTATTCTCCAGGAAGACCAACTTTCTCAATTTGCTAGATCGTGATAGAATGGTCACTTGTGTCAAACACAGCAGAAAGATCAAGCAAATGAGGGCAGTGGGAATGTTCTTATCCCGACCCCATTTATGTTCATTTATGACTGCCAGTATGCAATCTCTGTTCTTAGGCCGTACTTAAACCTCATCTGGAACACATCAAGTAACCAGATCATCTGCTAGAAATATGGAGAACCAATGGTATAAACAAATCTCCCCTATCTTAGAGGCATATGAGACTAGAAAATATCTTAATCTGAGACTGGAGTGTGCGGTTCTGGATTAAGAGCTCAAATCAGAGACTGGAGGGTGGGGTTCGGAGAATAATAGGCTGCAATGTAAGTCTAGAGATGCCATTAGTCATTACATGACATGCTGAGAAGGAGGAGGTTCAGACGTAAGATGTCATGGTGCAAGACTGAACATTTTAGGAATACAAATTTAAGATCAGACACAGAGAAAAGGTGTGAAATTGTAACTAGGTCCAGAATTAAGAACAGAAATGTTTTTCACATACAGGGTACTGTCTACGTATGTCAGGTGAGGTCAGACTTTTGGTAGAAATATTAGAAACACTTACAGTAAATTCAAAGGCCTCTAATACAGACCTAGTGGGTCATTGGTACTATAAAATCAACCAATTAGCATGCAAGACTCAAACGCAGAGCTAGTGTTAGGCCCGGGGATAGTGTTAGGGTGAGGATCTGTATGAAGACTTACCAGCAAGCTAGGATGCAGAGCCCAGTGAAGAGGATGATGGGAATAGGATAAGATGCACACAACAGCCCATGGGTATAAAAGGCCCGCGATATCCTGTCGCGCAGCTTGTCAGTCAGGCTCATCCTCCTGGGCTGCTGTCACCTGCCCGCCATCACGGGGTGTGTCAAGAAGTTAGCAGTGGCAAGCCATTGATGGCAGCTTCTTTGATGTGCACCATGGGGTCAGGGGCCTGTAAAAAAAAAAAAGAGATAAAGAGATCAAACAGAAATTATAGGGAGTGTTACCTGCACTTTATATATACACTGTATGTTAACAGGAATGTGATCAAGTGCTGTAATCAAGAGTTGCAATGTTATAGCACCATGAGCACCAACGAGCCACAGATCAGTAGTGTTTCTCCCTAGTTTGTAATTTTGTATTTTTTAGCCTATTCTTTGAAAATCTGAAAATAACCTGAACCCATTTTGTCCACACACATTTTTGCAAATCTCTAAAGAGGTGCATCTTTATATGAATAAATATATAGTTGGTCTTTTGTAAACAACCAGAAGATGTACAGCAGTAGATTAAAAGTCAAAATCAATGCGAGTGAATTCAGAGTCATGCAACAGCTTCAGAGGTCACACAGAATAATGGTAGTAAATCACATTGTTTATGTCGGCTTGTACCGTCATGCTCTCCTACAGGAACCATTTGGGTATTTCAATCTCTGACACCTGGAGGCAAAAGGGTGTCTGTTTAGCCTGCACCTGTGTACCACAAAACACTCACACGAAAGATGCACATATAGGTGTGTAGTCAAGCACCACTGTTGTTGCCCTTTCTCCTTATTAGAATTGATACCACTACCAATTTATTTCCATTTTTATAGGATTTAAAAAGACCTTTGGAGCACTTTACAAAAGAGTGCACAGATATATTATAGAAAAGATTAACTATATGTAGCCAGGAAATGATTCAAATGTTGCACATGCAGAGGTTTAAAAGACAAGAAACAGCAAGTAAAGATTGGATAAACTGGTAATACCAAGTGCAGAATAATATTCCAGGGGTTCAGGTACCAAGCCAAACAAATGGGTTTAGCAAATGTATGCACAGTATGAGGTCACAGAGCCCTTAATTTGGAGACCGGTGTGTTGCAGAGGTGTCGCCATCAGTCTGAGAGAATTAGCTTGCTTTACTGGCAATGTGAGGGGTTAAATTTCAAGATCTCTGAAACTGCAGGCAGACCTTAATATGCAGTTGGCTTGGTATGGGAGCCATTTAAGTTTAGCAATAGAAGGTGTAATATGGTCAAACGTTGTCTTCTTTGTAATTAACTCTAAGGCAGCATGAAGGACGGAGGTCCACCGTCAAGATCAAGTCACAAAACTACCAGTGTCTGTACAACTTGTCTAAGATCTTCTTTGGAAATGAGTCTCTTAATCAATATGATCCATCTCAGGTGGTGTTGGGCCCCTTTGATCAATTAGTTTACAAGGGCATCTAGGTCTAGTTTGTGATCTCAAATGAATACTAGATGATTTTGCATTTTCTATAAGCTCACATGAAAAACTTGCTTCTTTGAGAGGCATAAGCCTATAGTCAGCTGTTTTGTTTCGGAATCTAAGATTATCATTTCTTATGTTTTAGTTTTAGACTACATCTGGACTCTGAGCTTTGTGTTCTGGAAAGGTAATCTTTAATATGGTGGAAGGAGGACTTATTATTGTAAGTATGAATTTCTTTATCTGTTTTGCTGTACATTTGGCCAGGATATTTAAAAAGGCAAACAAGTAGTTTTTGTTGCAGTCAGGATTAGCCTTAGGGTTTTTAAGTATAGGTTACCAAGTCCCTACTTCAAGGATGTGTGACGAATGCTCAAGTTAAGGGATGTGTTAATAATGTTCTTCCACTGCTGAGTAAAGAGGCAATTGCAGATTATGCTGGTTAGAGAGAGCTTGGACTAACTGATACATGACTGGTTTAATTGAGGTGTTTATTTTATGTCTACTTAGAGAGAGGGTTAAAAGATGTACTGGTGTCAGTCAGTAGTTTTAACTGGTAGCCAAACATACAAAGTCAGTCAGCAAAACCCAACGTAGGCATCAAAATCAGGAAGATGAATGAAGAAATTATGAACAGGGCACCTTATTGAGAAATTGAATAACTGGGTAAGCTACTTACCTGCTACACGTATTCTCCGTTGTCAGTATTACCATGGCAAATCAACTCTGGATAACACCTTACCGATTACAACAGATGTCTAGAGCGTGTATAATTCTTCTCTAAGCATGATGTAGGAGACGTCGTGCCAGCTATGTTTCTGATAACAAAACCAGGTACTTGACATCGTCCACCTGGCTTTACTTCAGTTTGACTGTAAACGGCCTTAACAACGCAGGTATTACCATGCATCATTTGCAACTCATGCCTTTACCATGGGTATACCTTTATCATGCAAGGTAAGCATATTTAGAGGGAGAGGGATGGGAGGGGGTAGAGGATGGGGAGGGACAGGGGAGATGGAGTTGGAGGGCGAGAAGGAGAGGAAGGGGGAGGGGGAGAGGGAGGGTGGAGACTGGTAGGGGGAGGGAGAGAGTGTGCACACATGCAAAAATGAGGGGTTAGTGATAGGTAAGGTTAGTATAGGGTGAAAGTTATTTTAAGGATTTAGGGGTGTATAGGGCTATAGGGTGGCAAGGGTATTTTTAGGATTTAGGGCTGGGCAGGGTACAGGATATTAAGGGTATGTTTATGGTTTAGGGGTGGGTAGGGTTACAGGGTGGTAAGGGTGTTTCAGGAGTTAGGGGTGGGTAGGAGTACAGGGTGATAAGGGTGTTTCAGGGTTTGGGGTGGGTAGGATTACAGGGTGGTAAGGGTTTTGTCTGGGTTTAGGGTAGCAATGGTGTCTTTGGATTTAGGGGTGGGTAAGGCTATAGGGTGGTACAGGTGTTTTAGAGTTATGAAGTGGGCAGTGGGTGGAGAAAAGTACCATCTTGCCTGGCATGTTACCCCCATATTTCACTGTATATATGTTGTTTTAGTCTACGTGTCACTGGGACCCTGCCAGGCAGGGCCCCACCTGTATGTGTTCCCTGTGTGATGCCTGTCTCACTGAGGCTCTGCTAACCAGAACCTCAGTGGTTACGCTTTCTCTGCTTTCCAAGTTTGTCACTAACAGGCTAGTGACTAAATTTACCAATACACATTGGCATACTGGTACACCCATATAATTCCCTAGTATATGGTACTGAGGTACCCAGGGTATTGGGGTTCCAGGAGATCCCTATGGGCTGCAGCATTTCTTTTGCCACCCATAGGGAGCTCTGACAATTCTTACACAGGCCTGCCAGTGCAGCCTGAGTGAAATAACATCCACGTTATTTCACAGCCATTTACCACTGCACTTAAGTAACTTATAAGTTACCTATATGTCTAACCTTCACCTGGTGAAGGTTGGGTGCAAAGTTACTTAGTGTGTGGGCACCCTGGCACTAGCCAAGGTACCCCCACATCGTTGAGGGCAAATTCCCCGGACTTTGTGAGTGCGGGGACACCATTACACGCGTGCACTGTACATAGGTCACTACCTATGTACAGCGTCACAATGGTAACTCCGAACATGGCCATGTAACATGTCTAAGATCATGGAATTGTCACTCCAATGCCATTCTGGCATTGGGGGGACAATTCCATGATCCCCCGGGTCTTTAGCACAGAACCCGGGTACTGCCAAACTGCCATTCCGGGGTCTCCACTGCAGCTGCTGCTGCCAACCCCTCAGACAGGTTTCTGCCCTCCTGGGGTCCAGGCAGCCCTGGCCCAGGAAGGCAGAACAAAGGACTTCCTCTGAGAGAGGGTGTAACACCCTCTCCCTTTGGAAATAGGTGTGAAGGCTGGGGAGGAGTAGCCTCCCCCAGCCTCTGGAAATGCTTTGATGGGCACAGATGGTGCCCATCTCTGCATAAGCCAGTCTACACCGGTTCAGGGATCCCCCGGCCCTGCTCTGGCGCGAAACTCGACAAAGGAAAGGGAAGTGACCACTCCCCTGACCTGCACCTCCCAGGGGAGGTGCCCAGAGCTCCTCCAGTGTGTCCCAGACCTCTGCCATCTTGGAAACAGAGGTGTTTGTGGCACACTGGACTGATCTGAGTGGCCAGTGCCAGCAGATGACGTCAGAGGCTCCTTCTTATGGGCTCTTACCTCTCTTGGTAGCCAATCCTCCTTCTTAGGTAGCCAACCCTCCTTTTCTGGCTATTTAGGTCTCTGCTTTGGGGATCTCACCAGAAAATGAATGCAAGAGCTCACCAGAGTTCCTCTGCATCTCCCTCTTCACCTTCTGCCAAAGGATTGACCGCTGACTGCTCAGGACGCCTGCAAAACCGCAACAAAGTAGCAAGACGACTACTAGCCACCTTGTATCGCTTCATCCTGCCGGCTTTCTCGACTGTTTCCAGGTGGTGCATGCTCTGGGGGTAGCCTGCCTCCTTTCTGCACCAGGAGCTCTGAAGAAATCTCCCGTGGGTCGACGGAATCTTCCCCCTGCAACCGCAGGCAACAAAAGACTGCATCACTGGTCCTCTGGGTCCCCTCTCAGCACGACGAGCGTGGTCCCTGGAACTCAGCAACTCTGTCCAAGTGACTCCCACAGTCCAATGACTCTTCAGTCTAAGTTTGGTGGAGGTAAGTCCTTGCCTCCCCACGCTAGACTGCATTGCTGGGTACTGCGTGATTTGCAGCTGCTCCGGCTCCTGTGCACTCTTCCAGGATTTCCTTCGTGCACAGCCAAGCCTGGGTCCCCGACACTCTAACCTGCAGTGCACAACCTTCTGGTTTGTCCTCCGGCGTCGTGGGACTCCCTTTTGTGACTTCGGGTGGACTCCGGTTCACTTTTCTTCTAAGTGCCTGTTCAGGTACTTCTGCGGGTGCTGCCTGCTTCTGTGAGGGCTCCCTGACTTGCTGGGCGCCCCCTCTGTCTCCTCATCCAAGTGGCAACATCCTGGTCCCTCCTGGGCCACAGCAGCATCCAAAAACCCTAACCACGACCCTTGCAACTAGCAAGGCTTGTTTGCAGCCTTTCTGCGTGGGAACACCTCTGAAAGGTTCTTCACGACGTGGGACATCCATCCTCCAAAGGGGAAGTTCCTAGTCCTCTTCGTTCTTGCAGAACACTCAGCACAAACCATGGCACATTCGCAAATATTACGGCCAAAAAAAAAAGAGATGGCATAGAAACATTCAAGCGAAAGGCCTGGGGTGCAGTGAAACACACCAAAGAATTGGCAGTAAGATGTATTGAATGATAAGAGAAGATTGCGTGCATTGGCCAAAGGATGGGTAAGAGATGGGTAAAAAAGGGTGTCCGAGCAGTGGTTAGGACTCAGCGTTTTCTCCAGGTTGATGCAACAACAAGGGAGGCACAAAAAAGTGTGAGATTCTGCACCTGAGCATCGATAGCCACACCAGCAGTGATCATGAAGGCAAAGAAGGTTGGTCTCCCCTAAAGGAACCATCTCATTATAAATAACAAACTGCAGTCCAACTCTTTATCCCACCACATACCAAATGGCAGTTTAGGAAGGCTAAATCAGCAGCTCGCTCAAGATTAGCCTGAATTACAAAGGGGAAACCTTTCTCCTCTTTCCTCATTTCACTGTTGATGTCCCATCAGAAATGTCAGCAATAAATACACGCACACGGTCTTTGAAAGTAACTTTGTGTCCATCTTGTACACACAGAAAGGCCAGAGGCTTCCAAAATTGAGCCCCCACCAAGCCTCCTTCACTCTGGTTTACCCAGACAGGACTATGATATAACACGCAGACTACACACATGCATACAAACACAAATGCGCTGGAATGTTAGCAGGAGCATCTGGATGAGCTTGCAGCAGCAGAAATGTACAAAAGTTGACAAGCAGACCACCAATATCATTTGCCAGGTCTGGTCACACTACTAGATCACTAATACAGTAAGCTGCTTCTACCACTCTACATACTAGAATCTGTGACAGGGACTGTAGTCTACTGCCATTACAGAAACATGACTGCACTGAAGTCGAGGTACAGGTATAGGCCTTCACACACACGCTAGATCAGGGGCCGTCAAATTTGGGGACAGGGCCGCCTAGGGGGGCCTCGAGTGATCACAGGGGGCACCAGGCTCTGGCCAAAAGAAGCATTGTGCAGTTAACAATGTTTTTGTTTTAAGCAGAAAATAATTTATTTCGTTTTTAAAAGGTAACATAACTTAACTGTAATGATTAAATAAGCCTAGACATACTTAAACACTGACACCTTATTAGAATAATTGTGAACATTTTTGAGGGGGGCCTGGTGATTTTTTTCCACCTGAGGGGGGCACAACATTAAAACGTTTGAAAACAACTGCTCTAGATTATCATGCAACGGGGACCAAAACTCCAAAAAACAGGGTAGAAGCTACTCCCAGTTGGGCACTCGGAGTGGGTGACAAATGTACACCATGCCGAGGACATTCCTGCCACAACATAGTGTACAGATGAACTTACAACTATTTCATGTTGACGCCACTTCCTAGCTGGTTTATTTAAAGGGGCTGGGAAGAGAAAGTGAAAGAGAGAGAGGCAAGGAGAGAGATTGGTCATTACACTGAGTGAGAGCAGCACTGAGTGTTACTGACATACAAAACAGGTACACAAGAATAGCAGCAAAGCAATTTCATGTTACACAGAGAACAGATACACTACACTTTATGGAACCAGTTCAGAAGCCATAAGGCTCAGAGTGAACACTAGACAACCCCCCCCCCCCCCAAACTGTGGGAATTGGGTCTGCTTACCTGCGATGTCCTGGGGCTGATCTACTCTGACATCCAAAAACTGAGCATCAAGTACAGCATTTTAGTACTTGACTCTGGGGGTAGCAGAGAGGTAGGGGTGTGTGTGTCTCTCATAAGCTCACAGACTGTTAAAAAAAAAAAACAATTGTTCCACCACAGTTTTAACTTGAATAAGAAAAAGTACTTTATTCTACCCCAACAAAATACTATAAAAAAAAATCTGCTACGATGAGCAAACATACTAACATCTATGGGAAATCGGTAATGATTCACACTGTTTTGAACGATTCACCTTCTCTCTATGCATGGTTGTGATTTTAGGGTCCGACCTTAAGTCATCTTATAGCAATTGAGCCTTTATCACTATCAGGGGGACTAAACAGCAGATTAGTATGTGAAAATCAACAGTCTCAAGAGGCTGTCAGCCTCCGTGGGACCATTTCCCTTTATTGCTGTGCTCAGGACTCCGTTTGGGGGGGTGCACTGCCGCTGTGACCGCCCATCGCAGTATCTTAGCCTGCCCCTGCCTTCATCAGGCACCTCATCACTCTGACAAGGCAGTCACAGATGGGCCTCAAATTGCGGCATGTTATAGAAGCAGCTGTAACAGGCCAGAACATCTCCCTCTTGCATTTAAAATGAGATAAGAACCCAACCCAGGTGACACCTGACAATGGGCGCACTCACCTAAGTAGGTAAGGCTGGAGTCCAAAGGGGGGCTGTAGTTGTTTCTTGAGCTTGTGCTCCAGGATCCCTGTGCTCCAGGATCCCAGTGCTCCAGGATCCCAGTGCTCCAGGATCCCCAGACTGAGGCTTCAAAATGGCCAAGGAGAGGGTCACATTTTCACAGTGCTCTACACACTCCTGCCAACAGAGAAGCAACCACTGGTGGCAGTTTCAGTATTTTAAGCATGATGCGATTCTTGTTGTTGTGGACAACCAGAAGAGTTCTGGTGCGTCCCATAGCCCAGTGGCTCTCCACTCTGGGTACAATTCAATTTTTATTCAAGATTTGGATCTCGGATAATGTCCACATAAAAAAACAGGGCAACATAACAAATAACACAAATCACGTTAATATTATACATTTAAAAAAACAGTAAAAATGTTTAAATCTTTTTGACCAATGACTTCATTCATAGGAGAGAACTGAAATTGTTGATACCAGCTACCATCTTAACCCCATGGGTGCCTGGGGCGAGCTGGTTTCGTCCAGGCACACGGTTCCTGTGTGCTCTGGATGAGACCACTCGTCCTGCACCTGGCCCACTGGGGGAGTGCTAACGCTCCCCTGTGGGCCTCCACACCCCCCAGTCGGGGATGGAAGGGGAATCGCTTCCCCTTCCACCCCTGAGCCCCCCTCCCTTCGGCAATCTGATGACGTCAGTGCGCTCACAGTGCGCCGATGCCATCAGAAGCTGTCGAGGACGCGCTGGAAGCCACTCGCTTCCAGCGCGTCTAGAGAAAGGACATCTAACAGGTGAGTCCTTCTCTTTTTGAGGGTTTTGGGGGGGGAAATCAGACACAGGGGGAAAGGAAAGAGTTTTACCTTTCCCGCTGTGCCTGTTTTCAATGGATTCATGTTTCTGCGATCGTGAAAATGGAACCCCCCACTAGGCACCAGGGATTTACGCTGGCATTTATTTTGGGAAGTGACCCCTTGGGGGCAATAATAAATCCTGTTTCAGCCCCTCCTGGGGGGCAAATCGGCAGTTTTTTCGGCCGATCTAGGTAAAAGCTATTTACTCCGAAAGGAGTATTGTTGACATGCATGAATGACATGTTTGTAGGTGGTGTACTAAATGCAGGAGTGTGTGTGAAATTGTCCTTCGATTTGAGCACAATGATATTTGTGTTGTCATATGTCTAATTTGCTTTTTTCTTTTTAGTGGGATATCACTGGTGATTGCTGTATCTGTGCAGAGTAGTTGCTGGTGAGTAGCTTTTTCAGGCAAGTGAGTGGTATCGTTTTTTAGTACATAACTCTTTGTGATAACGCTACACTTTGTTTATTACTTATTTTAGTGCTGGTTGTTGTTGGCAATCCATTTGTTGTTGGAAAGGATCATGGCTAGCCACAGAGTGACCGCACAGCAGGTTGTTGGCATGCTTTTTGAGTCGTCTTCTGACCATGATTATGAGACTGACTCTGCATCTGAGGCAGAGGAGGAAGTGATAGATTCTGGAAGTGAGTTTTCTGTCCGAGAGGATTCTTATGATGAGGAAGCCACTCTCAGTGCAGATGAAGGGCCTGTTTTAGAGGAGGACATTGATGTGCCAAGAGTGCAGCAGCCTGGGGCTGAAGGGTTTCCTTTTAGAAGACTTGACACCTGGATTGCCCCAAACATGGAGCAGCCACAATTACCTGCATTTACTGGTCTCCCAGGGTGTAGAGTCAATACGGAAAACTTTTTCCCTGTCAATTTCTTTCACTTGTTTATGGACAATGTATTTTTGGAAGAGATTGTGGAGCAGACTAATTTGTATGTGGAGCAATATTTGAGGGACAACGCTGCCAGACTTAGGCCTCAGTCTAGAGCTACTCAGTGGGTTCAAGAGATCAAGTTTTTAGGTTTTACTTTTTTGATGGGGTTGATAAGGAAGCTGTCACTAGCTTCTTATTGGTCTACTAGTCCCTTGATGGCAACAACTATATTTCCTGCAACTATGACTCGGAATCGCTATTTGCTTCTTCTTCGTATGCTGCATTTTGTAGACAATGCTTTAGCACTGCCACAAGATCACCCTGATTGTGACCGTCTTTTTAAGATTAGGCCTGTCCTTGATCATTTTGTAGATCGGTTTTCAGAGGTCTATGTTCCAGGCAAAGAGATAAGTGTGGGCGAATCTTTGGTCCTTTTCAAGGGCTGTTTAGTTTTTAAGCAGTACATTCCTAGTAAGAGGGCATGGTATGGAATTAAATTGTATATGCTGTCAGAAAGTAGTACAGGATACGTGTATAATAACCAGGTCTACACTGGTAGGGATTCTAGTATTGACCCTCCTGGTTGTCCACCCACTTTTGGAGTTAGCGAGAAAATTGTGTGGGAACTTGGTAGACTACTGTTTAACAAAGGTCACCATTTGTACGTAGATAATTTCTACACTGGAGTGCAGTTGTTCAAGGAGTTGTTTAGAGTGGACACTGTTGCTTGTGGCACAATCCGTTCTAACCGAAAAGGCTATCTAAGGGAGCTTGTCTGTAAAAAACTTGAGGGGACAGTGCAGTGCCTTGTGGGATAATGAGCTGCTAGCTCTGAATTTTTTTTTAGACAGGAGGGAGTGTACGTGCTATCTACCATCCATGATGAGAGTACCTCCCCTGTGACTGTTTGGGGTCAGGATGCCGAAGTGCACAAACCTGCGTGCATTTTGGACTAAAATTGGCACATAGGTGGTGTTGATAGAGTAGATCAGAGGTTAGAACCTTACACTGCTCTTCTTAAGTCTTACGTGTGGTATAAAAAGTTGGCCCTACATTTATTTCATTTGGCAACTTTTAATGCTTTTATTGTGTTCAAAGATTGTTCACCTGAGTCAAGGATGAAATTTGTTAAATTTCAGGAGTCAGTGATAGAGAGCCTTATTGTGGTGGAGCAGGCAAGAGTTCCTAGAGTAGCAGTGGTGGAGGATTGGCTAGATTGAAAAATCGCCACTTTCCAGATCACATTCCTCCCACTCCCAAAAAAGACTTGCCCACTAAGAAATGTAGAGTATGAGCCCGAAGAGGTATCCGGAGAGAGAGCCGGATGTACTGCCCCGATTGCCCTTCAAAGCCTGGGCTGTGTGTGGCCGGCTGTGTCTGGAGTTACCACACCAAGAAAAACGTTTGGGAAATACTGTGAGCGTAAACTGCCTATTTTATATTTCCATATGTTCAGTTTCATGGTTGGCATTACTGTCATGTATTTAGTTAGAGCTTTTGTGTTTGCAGTTTTATACTTATTTTATAATTAGTTAGTGGTTTCTTTGTTGTTTATAAGCATTAAAAAAAAGTGATGGCGGTGTGCGTGGGGTGGCACTTGGCTGGCGGTGTGCGTGGGGTGGCGCTTGGCTGGCGGTGTGTGTGGGGTGGCGCTTGGCTGGCAGTGTGCGTGGAGTGCCGCTTGGCCAAACATCAGTCCACACACTCCATCAGCTAGTGTGATTGCTTTATCAGGCATGTAGGCGTATGCAAGTGATGGGCCCTAGTGGCGCTGTCTGTCTATGCGAGTGTTATAATGTGCTGGGCCCGTGGCTGGCGGCGTGAATGGTCTTGTGCATGTCATGTATGAAAGGTCTGTGAATGGACTGTAAAACGGTTGGTGCCTTGACGCGGCTTTACAGCTCACGAGCTGCGAGTCACTGGTTCCGTTTTTTAGCCTTTCAGTTATTAACAGCGTATTTCACTTTTGTGAAATCTCTTGTTAATAAAATTTGATCTACTGAACCATCACTCACCCTCGTGACAAACCCTACCAGTATGTGTGGTAAAAATGACAAAACCTGCTCCGCTGTAATCAGGCGTTGCAGCACACTTGTGACACGCTAGGTGTCTCAGGTGGGACCCCGATGATGAAGCATGCCACCAACTTGGTTGGTGTGTGAGGGGTCTTTTTCACATAACCTAAGTGCGTTTCGATTCACAACTTTAGTGTTTGGTACATCATAGACGTACGTGGACACATCAAAATGATAGATTACAAAACTACCTGTGTTTGGGGGGAAGGGGGCACCTATGTTTTTGGTCCTTGGTGCGGCCTTCATCTAGGGAAACCTACCAGACACATTTGTTTTTAAACTAGACACCCTAAGGAGTCCATGGAGGTTTGGCTTGTGTGGATCCCCCAACATTTTCTTACCCAGACTCCTCTGCAAACCTCAAAATGTGCTTAAAAAAGCATATTTTCCTGGCTTTTCTTTGTAGAATCACTGTTCCAGCACAAAATTCCTACTCCCCAACGTTCCCCTCAGTCTCCCAAGTAAAATGAAACCTCACTTGTGTGGGTCCCCAAAGCAGAGTCAGCCTAAAGATGTATAAAAGAAAAATATGTGCTTATCAACTCGCTGTGCTATCCCCTCAATCTCTACAGGTTTTGGCCTTTTTCTGTTTCAGGCACCTGGCCCACCCACACAAGTGAGGTATCATTTTTATCGGGAGACTTGGGGGAACTCTGGGTGGAAGGAAATTTGTGACTATTCTCAGATTCCAGAACTTTCCGTCACTGAAATGTGAGGAAAAAGTGTTTTTTTTGCCAAATTTTGAGGTTTGCAAAGGATTCTGGGTAACAGAACCTGCTGAGAGCCCCACAACTCACCCCATCTTGGATTCCCCTAGGTGTCTAGTTTTCAAAAAATGCACAGGTTTGCTAGGTTTTCCTAGGTGCCGGCTGAGCTAGAGGCCAAAATCTACAGGTAGGCCCTTTGCAAAAAAACACATCTGTTTTCTTTGGGAAAATATGATGTGTCCACGTTGTGTTTTTGGGCATTTCCTGTCTCAGGCGCTAGGCCTACCCACACAAGGGAGGTACCGTTTTTATATGGAGACATGGGGGAACATAGAATAGCAAAACAAGTGTTATTGCCCCTTGTCTTTCTCTACATTTTTTCCTTCCAAATGTAAGAGTGTGTGTAAAAACTACATCTATTTGAGAAATGCACTGTAATTCACATGCTAGTATGGGCACCCCGGAATTCAGAGATGTGCAAATAACCACTGCTCCTCAACACCTTATCTTGTGCCCAGTTTGGAAATACAAAGGTTTTCTTGATACCTATTTTTCGCTCTTTATATTTCAGCAAATGAATTGCTGTATACCCGGTATAGAATGAAAATCCACTGCAAGGTGCAGCTCATTTATTGGCTCTGGGTACCTAGGGTTCTTGATTAACCTACAAGCCCTATATATCCCGGCAACCAGAAGAGTCCAGCAGACGTAACGGTATATTGCTTTAAAAAATCTGACAGACATCGCAGGAAAAAGTTACAGAGTAAAACGTAGAGAAAAATGGCTGGTTTTTTTCACCTCAAATTACTGCTGAGCTTTCCATAACTTACAGGAGGTGGTTATTACCTCGCATTTTCTCTTTAATTTGCAGTATTTTACATCTAACTGTTGACTTGTAATACTAGACGAATCTCATTGGGCTCCATCGCCAGGTTGGGGGAGGGGAGGAGGGCACATGGGGGAGGGACCTATACTGGACCTCCAAAGTGGTGGCTCTTCCAAAATGGGATCAGTTGTAGCGAAGGGACCCAGACAGCTTCCGCGGTTCCGAAGAAACAGTAAGGCAGTAGTTGGACAGTGGCCTCCTGGCCACTAGCACACTCTGGACGAGCTGCAAATACCAAGGCCAAAACGAAAGTGTTTAAAGACACGGAGCAGGAGCTGTAGCAAGGCCTAACATTGATCTCCTCGGTTGACCCAGGCCAAGACTAGCACATCGATACTCCCTGCTGTCGCCCTCATTTTCCACAGCCTCTCCTCGCTGTACCGCCAGTTCCGCATGCTGCAACCGCAACTCCCTCAAATGATTACCCACCATCCCATCCATCAGACCGACCTCCAAATCAGCAAGAGACTACAAAATCTAGGTATAGGTAGCTTCATAGACTGCACCTGCAACCCTGCCAAACTCTCCCAAGCCAGGAAGGAAAACCAAGATGATCTCAAGGCCCAGTAAGTAGCAGCATGGGACGTGCACTTAGCGTGCAGGGACTCACCAATGGTACCTGTAGCACCCATCTCACCCTGAACTTCACAGTGCAGGTGTCACTTACTGAGCTTGTTCAGTCTTTTTGATCAGCTTCTCTTCTTCTAGGCAGCTGGACTGGACTCTCCATTAGGCAGTCTCATTTTGCAGAAAACCTACAGCAAGGGTAGGCGCCTCTTCTCAAGTAAGGTTTTCAGCACTTTCAGCATGTATACTTGAATCTCGGGTAATGTCCCCTCATCTGGATGGGAAGCTGGCTGTCAGACACCAGGACTGGACCACATAACTTTCTCCAACACATGATAGAGGTGCTGCCTGAGCACCGGACTGTGAGAAGACCTGGAACACTGTTCTGGAGTCCAGACCCTTTCTTTTACTACTATTTCAGTAAGAGTTTGTATGGATTCTGCAGGCACAGTGCAAGTTCTGGGTCAAGGTCACTCGGCTCCTTTTGTTTATTCACTTAAGACTTGAAGCTGCTGTCTTTCTCTTAGAACGTCTGCAGGAAGGAGAAGTGGGGCTCATAGTTTGGCTCAGAGGAAACCCAAACGAAGGGCAAAAAAGAGGAGGACGGCTTCACAAATCAATCTGATGGGGGTAAAAACTCTGTAGGGAAGAGGGTATATTATGTCAGAAAAACCTTATCAATGCACTTCGTGGGGAAACTCTGTCTCCTTTGCCTCCACACCTTAGAGTCTAGCTTATTACAAATTATTCAAGAATTCACTGAGAGTGCCCAGCAATATACACTGTGCACCTAATATGCTACTTTAAGCTTCCATTTTGTACACCATCCACATAAAGGAAATCCAAAAAAAGAGTACCCTGTGTTGATAGACATTCTTCACTTATTCTGCTACACATACAGCCAGTGATGAGACATCCATACACAGCTAGATACAGTGAATGACCCAGATGCATCCCTGCTCTTAACGGGTCTGCCAGCGTCTTGCATGTATGTAACTCTTCCTGAGCAGCTTACAGACATAAAGGCCTTCCCTACCCAATTAACACATCACTTTAACCAAAGACAGTCTGGTGCAGCCTTGTGGGCTGGTAGTAGTCGCGCTCAATTAAGAAGAGTGAACATAATGTGGAATTATGAACCACAGAGCCCTGATCTGGGTCAATAAAAAAATGTCCACTTACAACACACATGACTGTCATAGGAACAGAGGTAAAAGAAAAAGAGCTAAACACTAGAAGCTCGTACGTTTATAACTCACAATATAAAGGCATACTCTCAGTCATGCCAGTGGCATATTTGTTTCAACAATAGGCAACAGAAAGCTAGGATTTGAGGAGGGGCTGCTGCGGTGGTCATCGGACCCCGACAGTGTATGGAAGCAGGAATGAGGTGCTGCTACAGTCTACTACAATTGGACAGTGTGTAGGAGAGAACGTGGGAGCAGGTTGCTACTCCAAGGCTGTTCATTACCCATCCGTGTATACAAGAGGGAGAGTACAAGAAGCTGTTCACAATTTGGCGAATGCTGTGTACTTCAGGCTCAGTCATCCCTCAAATCTCCTCTGTAAGACATCTACCTCTGCAAAAGTTAATTTTGCCTCTGGAGCCAACCTAACTGTTAACTATTCACTGCCACTCACTATTCCACTCTAAGAAGATGGCCAGAGCCTTGACATCAGGTACGCTGCTGGCAGTCAGAGGATCTCTGCCGACCCTCAAAAATCATAGACCATCCACCAACCATAAGAGCTCCCAAACTAGCACTCACCACTTTTCTGTCCTGTGCTTCTCTGAAATAAATCATTATTTGAGGCTTGTTAACCAAAGTGAAAAGAAACAGGACTGCAACTCCCGGTATGCAAGCAATATGCATTAGGATGCTAACCTATGCCTGGGACTGGACTATGTGGTCCCTAGCATCATTAGGTGGTGTCTCATTCACACACACAGGTCAGTGGGTTTGTTACAGCTGCCTGTGTTTACAAGCATACGCAGAGTTACACCAGAGATAACAATGCAAGCAATCCATGTGTACTGTGTACATGAGTAATCAGTTAAGAAGATTAGGAGCCACCTTTCACCCTTAGATAAAGTAACCAGTGCTGCCTACAACCATTCCTCCCTCAGGTCCATGGAGTTCAGGGAGTGGAAACATACATGCAAGACGTGGGAAACACATGCAGACCATGTCCACAGCTTTCAGTACAACTGGTCAGCGAGAGGATGAGAGCATCCAGGCCCTCAACATACACCAGCTTACCCACATAAGACAGTCACTCAAACCAAAGCATCACACCACACTACACCAGATCACATCAGCGAGAGACAAGCTATGCAGCCTTAGCAGACTACCAGATCCCAGGAGACCAACCCCAAGCCTTACCTCTTCAGACTAAACAGAACAGTCAGAGAAGCCCTTAGCATATTCTCAGATTAACTGAAAGACATCAGAACTCCGTGTTTTGCAAAACATACATTCACCATCAAGAAAGAAGAATGGTATCCAAGTACACTAGATCAACTGAAGGAGACAAAACACCGAACTCGCACTAGAGCATTCTGCCCTGAGAAGGCAAGCGTCTTAGCACTTGCAATACACAGGTCTGCGTGTGTCAATGATTCAAGCGGAAAACTAATTATTTAATTTTTTAAGTCGAGGTAGAAATTAAAGTAAAGATGATATGCAAAGAAGAATGAGAGTTAAAAATACACAAAGGCAGGAGGTGGAACTCGACACTGGTCCCAGAGGTGTGGGTAAGCTGCTCCCGAACACATGTATATTGGGCTTACACTTGAAAGACAAAAAGAGACAAATTCGCTATAAGTCTGCCATTAACATTACTGTTGGATAAACGCAGGATAATTATTCATTGGATACAACCGCAGAGCCACTCCGTGCAATTGTGGTAAAGTGGTCTGTGACTTACAACTAGCTGAATAAGTCCAGATGAAAACGGTGCAGACAGATGAAAGAAAGGCTGCAAGGCGCTCTACAAGAATGGTCAGACATTACAGATATACCTGTGGATAAGGAGTTATTGCCCTTCCTCGCTACGAGTGTATTTCACAAACGTAGAACTACCCCTCCTCAACCACCCTCTCCTCCATGGGCCTTGATGTTTATACAACTGTAATTGTGCTTTCTTTTGAATGTACCAATAATTGTGTGTCATAAGTAAGATGGCTTCAAATCTACCCTATGGCAGTATTGTAAGATATTTTTGCTGTTAATATCATTTATTTAAAAAATGTACACAGAGGAAGAAGAGAAAGGGGTCACTCAAAGCATTTTTTGAGTCTTAGGCATGGGAAAAGAGTGGGTGGTGTATAAGCAGGACACAAGTCGAGGGTGAATACAAGTAAAGGACAAGAACCATTTAAGAGAAGGGTTGCCTGCACCCTTTATCCATAGGTAGAGGGCAAAATGGGCAGTCTGTAGATTGTAATGTACTGGGTTGTAACCTCACATTGTCACCCTCCTCCAAATGTACTCTCATTCGCAATCATTTTGTGCTGTGATACACTTGCAATGTGTTCACCAGGGAGATTAACAGGGCCACGTGAAAATATGAAACGCAAAAACATCTGCTGAGAAAACACATACTTGAAAATATCGACTTCTAAAATTTCTTGCTTACGTAACTATCTCTCTACAAAAATGTTGACATGTATTTGTCCTCTCAGTATACCAAATCATCTGGAGAAGCAGGCAATCCAGCCCTCTAAAGTATAGTTTATCTCCAGAGCAACCAGGAGATACAGATGAGACTGGCATTCCCACCAAGGCATTAAAACAGATTTTCAATGCCTTTTGACAAAGCAGTACAGAATCAGTAAAAAAAAAAAAAAAACATTTCTTGCCAATGCCGTGCAGCAAGGCCAAAAAGGGGCAGAAGGTGGAAGACAAAAAAAAGGGAGCGATGACACAGCTACCAGTGTCTGCCATTTTACCGGCGGAAGCATGCATGACATATATGTGTGCATGCATCATTACGCATGCACATACCTACAAAATGACATGGGCAAATAGAAAGGAGAAGAAAACAAAGCACTGCAAAAGAACAAGTTACTTACCTTCTGTATCGCTTTTTCTGGTGGATGCAATAGCTACCTGTGGATTCCTCACCCTATGAATTCTCCCATTCGCCAGCATCCAACAGAAAATCATCTTCCCAGCTCTCCACGTCGACGAGGACATGCACCGTTCCACGCGACTCCGTCTGACATCTCCGTGCCAATAAGAGGTCCTTGCCGGCGTGCTGACGTCAGTTTCACCCATTTTTTACGTGCCTTTGAGGCAAACAGGTGAAAACCGACCTCACAATAGCTCCAATAAATACATATATACATAAAACCACAATGGTGCAATAGAATCAAAACCGTCATTTATATATACAGAAAAACATCAAAATTTATGAACACCTATAAAACCACACATCTTAGGGTAACCAGACAGGCAACGGGGAGGCGGGTGGGACTGTGAGGAATCCGCCCTGAGAGGGAGACAGAGCGGAGGGCACAGCAAGAGTTAGAGAAGGACCGTGTACCACACCCTTCTTGGCCAATCCGGGGCTCTTAAAATTACCTGAGCCCGATCTTGGTGAATCTTCCTCAGAACCGGAGGGATCAAGGGTATGGGGGGAAATGCGTAAAGCAACTGGTTGCACCAAGAGATCTGAAAAGCATCCCTCAAAGCTCCTTGCACCGGATACTGGAGGCTGCAGAATGACGGCCCGTGTGTGTTCTCCCGAGTGGCAAACAGATCTATCTCTGGAAAACCCCACATCTGAAAGATGTACAGGACCAGATCTGGATGGAGACGCCACTCGTGATCGGCCGAAAAATGTTGACTGAGAGTCTCCGCTCATACGTTGAGCACTCAGGCCAGATGATTCGCTACCAAACAAATCCGATGGTCCCGAAGCCAGGACCAGAGTCGCAGAGCTTCTCTGCAGAGAAGATATGACCCTACTCCTCCCTGCTTGTTTATATACCACATCGCAGTAGTGTTGACCGGAACTGACTGACCGCGAAGGGACGTGAGGAAGGCCTTGAGAGCCAGACGTATCGCCCGCAATTCTAACACATTGATATGAAAAGTATGTTCCACTGGAGACCAACGACCCTTGATCTCCAGGTCCCCCAGATGAGCTCCCCACCCTAGAGTGGAAGCATCAGTCATGACTGTGGCCACCGGAGGCAGCAGTGAAAACGGCATTCCTTGAGAAAGGCTGCTGTCCAAAGCTCGCCATTGTAGATCCGCTGCAGCGTCTCTGGAGATCGTTATCGACTCCTCGAGATCCCCTTTGTGTTGAAACCACTGCTTGCGGAGGCACCATTGGAGAGCCGTCATGTGCCAACATGCATGAGTGATCAACAGAATGCAAGAAGCGAACAGACTAAGCAGGCGTAAGACCTTGAGGACTGGAACAACCACTCCATTTTAAAACATTGGAATCAACGCCTGGATGTCCAGAATCCGCTGAGGCGGAGGATAGGCCTGATTCAATGTAGAATCCAGTACTGCCCGAATGATCAGGAGGCGTTGAGAGGGCTTCAGGTGAGACTTGAGTACATTTATCGTAAAACCCAAACTGAACAACAACTGAGTTGTCACCTGCAAGTGACGCAACACAAGCTCTGGAGACTTGGCTTTGATCAACCAATCGTCCAGGTAAGGGAATACCGATATCCCCTTCCTTCTGAGACTTGCTGCCACCACTGCCATCACCTTCGTGAAAACTCGACGTGCTGAAGTAAGACCAAACGGAAGGACCGCAAACTGGTAGTGTTGCGACCCCACCACAAACCGGAGATACTTCCTGTGTGACTTGAGCATAGGGATATGAAAGTAAGCATCCTGCAAGTCGACACCATCCAATCTTCTTTGTTCAACGCCAGAAGTACCTGTGCCAGAGTCAGCATCTTGAATTGTTCCTGTTTGAGGAGCCAATTCAAAATCCTCAGGTCTAGGATTGGTCTCAAACGACCGTCCTTCTTGGGGATCAGGAAGTGTCTTGAATAACAACCCTGACCCCTTTCCTGATCTGGAACCAACTCCACCGCACCTTTTGACAACAGGATCTGAACCTCCTGTTGCAACAACAGGAGATGGTCTTCTGAACAAAACGAGGGACGGGGAGGGGGAACTCCTGAAAAGTGAGAGCATATCCTTTCCTCACAATGTTCAGAACCCAGGAGTCTGATGTAATTAACTCCCACTCGTGGAGAAAAAGACATAGGCGGTCATTACAACATTGGCGGTAAAAGCCGCATAACGTCGTGCAGAAGACCGCCAACACACTGCCGCGGCCGTGGAATTCCGCCACAGCTATTATGACCCACATTTCGGAATCCGCCAAAATTCAGACACCCACACAAGTCCGCCACCCCAAAGGTCAGTGATAAACTGGCAAAAACAAAACCTCCACCGTCACTCCAACAGAAATACGCCCACACGATAACGACACACGAATCCACGCGTGGTCTTTCAACCGCGGTATTCCATTGGCGGTACACACCACCGGGCTCAAAATACACACACATTTACAAAACACAACCACATTGGACAATTCCAAATACACACACCTGATACACAAATACACACCACTCCCACATCACCCACAAACCCCTACGACCACAATTACAGAGAGAAGGCCAGAGAGAGAGCACCAGCAAGAACAACAGCATCCACAGGCACACAGCACAATCACCCACACAACTTCCACGCACCTCACACAACACACCACTACATATCAGCACACATATCACCACACACTCCACCCCACATATCACCTACACCACCCCATGGCACGGCAAAGACACCCCAGGTTCTCGGAGGAGGAGCTCAGGGTCATGGTGGAGGAAATCGTCCGGGTAGAGCCACAGCTATTCAGAGCACAGGTGCAGCACACCTCCATTGCAAGGAAGATGGAGCTATGGCGAAGAATAGTCGACAGGGTCAACGAAGTGGGACACCACCCAAGAAATCGGGAGGACATCAGGAAGAGGTGGAACGACCTACGGGGGAAGGTGCGTTCCGTGTTCTCCAGACACCACCTGGCGGTTCAGCGGACTGGCGGCGGACCCCCACCTCCTCCCCCACAACTAACAAAATGGGGGGAGCAGGTATTGGCGATTCTGCATCCTGAGGGCCTCGCAGGAGTAGGTGGAGGAACGGAGTCCGGTAAGTCAAATCTGAACTATTACAACCCCCACCCTACCTGCATGCTATCACATACCCTCACCCTCACCCTCAGCCCCAGCACTCCAACTCCTCACATATGTCCCAATATCACAAACCACCCGTCCCAACACCAAGCCCTGCATGCAACAACAAAGCATGGACAACCATCACTAAAGCATGCCCACTGCACAAACCCATACAACCCCCTAAACCATCCTCACACAAGGTCTCACACAGGAATGCAAGCACTGGGGTACACGGTCACCCACCCATTGCACATCATGACACACAGATGTAATAACCATCCTTTTATACCCCTGCAGGACACCTACCCAACGTCACCGGACAGGAGGGTCCACACATGTCCACACCACCAAGAGAAGAGGCCCACAGTGATGACAGCACCTCGGTCCAACTGGATCTAGATGACCAGCCCGGCCCATCAGGACCTCGGGACAGTCGGTTCCCATCACCCAGTCACAGGTCACTACAGACATTTACCCCCTCTGGAAACACCAGCACAGCACCCACAAAGCGGGCCCATACCTCCGTCCCCAAGACACCTCAATCAGCTTTGTGTCCACCACTACAAGGAACCCAGGATAACCCACCACCCCAACAACAACAGGGTCCTGGGGGCAGTGGTAGTGGGCACACGGTCCAGGGGACGGAGGCCCAGGAACACATGGGAACTGGGAGGGCTGCTGTGCAACAGGGGGCGGACAGGCCAAGGGAACCCACTCTCCACGAGGCCCTCTCCTCCATCATGGGAGCCTACCACCACTCCCAGGAGACGATGGCAACGGTACTGGCCAAGTTTCAGGAGACCCAGCGCCTGCTGGAGGAACAGTATATGGGCTTCAGGGAGGAACTCGGAACCATCAGCTCCACCCTGGGCACCATCGTAGGGGTGCTGAAGGAAGTACTCAACACCAGGAGGGACACTGTGGCACTACAAGGGGCCCCTGACACTAGCATGGACGATGAACTGCCCACCGCCGGCGCTAGTGGACAGGAGGCACCGCCACAGGACCACCACACCAGCACCCCACCCCCTGCAGAGGGAGAACCACCCCGCAAACGGTCCCTGAGATCCAGGACAAAGACAGAGCACGGTGCCAAGACCCCCGCCAAGAAATGAGACCACCCTGATTGTCATCCTACTTTCCCACTTTGTCACCCTGTCCATACTCAAACTGCCCCAGCTCCACTTCCTATGCCCATATGGGCAATGCACCTGCAAGACTAATAGGCTGGACTCTGCCATGAACATTCCTCCGCCATCACCCCTCACCATTTCACCACCCCCTCCAATATTGAGCACTTAAATAAACACACTTAAAGCACAAAACAATGTGGAGTCTGTCTGTGATTTCGAAATAGTGTATTAGCAACTACAGTGACAGAATGCTCTTTCAACTGTAATGTCAACATACCTATGTCACACAGCTCTAGTCCATGATGAATCTAAGCAGATGCCACACAGTGGGACCCACATCTGTGAAATCGTAAGGGAAAGTGACAACTCAGTGACCATACACTGGGTGAAAAGGACACACAGTAGAGAGGTAGTAGTGTCAAAGTACATGTAGTAAGCAGGTTTGTATTCTTACCTGTGTCTCACTGGAAATATTGCTGGATCACTGAGTCCCTGTTGTGCATGTCTTCTTCCCCTGCTTCCTCGTCTTCACTGTCCACAGGCTCCACAGCTGCAACAACACCGCCATCTGGACCATCCTCCGGCACAAAAAGGCACCTGTCGTCGCAAAGCCAAGTTATGAAGCATACAGCAGGCCACGATGATCTGGCACACCTTCTTGGGTGAGTAGAATAGGGATCCACCTGTCATATGGAGGCACCTGAACCTGGCCTTCAGGAGGCCGAAGGTCCTCTCGATCACCCTCCTAGTTCGCCCATGGGCCTCATTGTAGCGTTCCTCTGCCATTGTCCTGGGATTCCTCACTGGGGTCAGTAGCCATGACAGGTTGGGGTAACCAGAGTCACCTGCAAATGGTGAGGGACAACTGTTAGACACGCACTAACCTGGAGGGATATCCCCAGACCCAGACAACCATTCCCACTGACTTGCTTCCAGGTGCTCACCTAATAGCCACACACAGTGCCTCTGGAGTTGACCCATCACATAAGGGATGCTGCTAATCCGCAGGATGTAGGCGTCATGCACTGAGCCAGGGAACTTGGCATTCACATGGGAGATGTACTGGTCTGCCAAACATACCATCTGTACATTCATAGAATGATAACTCTTCCGGTTTCTGTACACCTGTTAACTCCTGTGGGGGGGACCAAAGCCACATGTGTCCCATCAATGGCACCTATGATGTTGGGGATTTGTCCCAGGGCATAAAAATCACCTTTCACTATAGGCAAATCCTCCACCTGAGGGAAAACAATGTAGCTCGGCATGTGTTTCAGCAGAGCAGACAACACTCTGGACAATACGATTCAAAACATAGGCTGGGACATCCCTGATGCTATGGCCACTGCTGTCTGAAAGGAACCACTTGCAAGGAAATGGAGCACTGAGAGCACCTGCACTTGAGGGGGGATTCCTGTGGGATGGCGGATTGCTGACATCAGGTCTGGCTCCAACTGGGTACACAGTTCCTGGATTGTGGCACGGTCAAGCCTGTAGGTGATAATCAAATGTCTTTCCTCCATTGTCGACAGGTCCATCAACGGTGGGTACACCGGAGGATGCCGCCATCTCCTCACATGTCCCAGCGGACAGTGCCTATGAAGGACAACAGCGAGCACAGAGTCAAAGAACTCAGAGGTACGTACCCACAGTTTACACAGAACACCTATCATACACAAAAGATGGCCTGTATGTGTTTTGAGTCTAGGCCTAGGTATGAGTGACGCAGTTGGAAATGAAGCCATGTGGGCGCCTGAAATGGCGGCTGCCTGACCTGTAAAGTGGGACAATGGGATGTGAGGTAACTGCGCTGGTGTTGTACAACGTTGCGTTAGGCGGTCGAAGACCGCGGTGCAATGCTGCATTGGATAACATTGGACCCTATGGGTCCCAGGAGCCAATGGCGATGTACGCCGGCGGTGACGGTACACACCGCCACGGACGTGACCTCCATTTTCTATCACTTCAATCACTCGATACCTGATCTTCGACAGGAGAGGACATGCACTGCAAGTGCTGCTGTGACCTCGGTCTGGAAGAGACAATGGCTTGAGTGTCTGGGGAAAGGGCCCCTGCCTTCATATCGGAGGAGTTGGAGAAACTCGTGGATGGGGTCCTCCCCCAGTACACGCTACTCTATGGTCCTCCAGACAAACAGGTAAGTACACTGGGAGCAGGCTGTATGGGCTATGCCTGTGTGGAGAGGGCTGGATGTAAGAAGGAAGGGGGGAAGAGTGCTGCGTGCATGAAAGACGGTGAATGCATGTGCCACATGGCAAAGGTAGGGATGGGGGCCAATCACTTTGACTGTGCAGTTGGTAATAACTTCTCTTTTTCCCCTGTACATTTCATGTAGTTCAGCGCCCACCAGAAGAAAGATATTTGGCGTGCCATCGCCAAGGACGTCCGGACCCTGGGGGTCTACCACCGACGGAGCACCCACTGCCGGAAAAGATGGGCGGACATTCGCCGCTGGAGCAAGAAGACAGCAGAGGCTCAGCTGGGGATGGCCTCCCAACCTGGGAGGGGTGCCCGTCGCACCATGACCCCCCCTGATGTTCAGGATCCTGGCAGTGGATTACCCGGAGTTGGATGGGCGCTTGAGAGGATCACAGCAGACACAAAGGGGTGAGTACACTCTCATTCTGCTGACTTTGCCCGCAGTGGAGGTGTCTGGGTGGGGGAGGAGGGCTGTGGGTTTCCCTAAGCCAGGGCGAGTTCCGTAGGCAAGGCCCCTCCGTATGTCAGGCCCTGTGGCACCCCAGCCAACCTCTGTAGAGTGCCAGGTACAGGTAGTCATGCCCCTGTGTCATCTATGTGTGCAGAGGTCATCCACAGCCTTCTAGGCCATTTCCCAGAAATTGAACAGTGGAGCCCAAGAGTGCGGCGTAGTGCAGGGGGCTTCTGTGTCTGTCGTGTCCGCCAACTGTAGCGGTAATGCATGCACTCAACATGTCTTTCTTCTGTCTCCCCCCTCCCCTTTTTGTGGTCTCCCTGTTCTTGTGTGCATTAGCATCACCAGGCAGGGGAGCAGTGGCACCGGAGCACGAGGGAGCTGCATCCCACATGGCCCTGGAGACGACACTACAGAGTCTAAATTCACCAGTGGGATGGAGGGCGAGGGGAGCTCCACGGCGGGGACAGGAGCTGACACCAGCGACACAGACTCGTCCTCTGATGGGAGCTCCTTTGTGGTGGCGGCAACATCTGTGCCCCCCGCATCTACAGGTACAGCCGCCACCCCCCTACCAGCACCGCCCTCCCAGCAGCCCCTAAGCCTTTGCCCTGTGCCCGCTCACCCAGGAGGGTGGGCATCACCTTTGCCCCAGGCACCTCAGGCCCTGCCCCAGTCACCCCTGCTGCCCTCAGTGAGGAGGCCATTGACCTCCTCAGGTCCCTCACTGTTGGGCAGTCTACCATTTTGAATGCCATCCAGGGTGTAGAGAGGCAGTTGCAACAAACCAATGCATTCCTGGAGGGCATTCATTCTGGTCAGGCGGCCCTTCACCAAGCTTTTAGACTCTAGCCTCAGCACTGATGACAGCCATTGTCCCCGTCTCTAGCCTCCCCCCTCCAACTTCCTCAACCCGACCCAATCCCCTGTACCTCAGCCTATCCCAAGCACACCTACAGACCAACATGCACACACGTCAACACACAAGGGAAGCTCAGGCAAACATAAGCACCACACATTCCACAGGCACTCACGTAAGCATCACACACATGCAGACACACCAACATCCACTGTGTCCCCCTCCTCCTCCTCGTCTCCCTCCTCCCTCCCAGTCTCGTCTGCACTCACACCTGCATGCACTACCTCTACAGCCACTAAGTCTCTCTCCAGCGCACCCACCACCACACCCCGCTCACGTGCAGTCACCACCCCCACTACCATTCACACGTCCCCTGTGTCCTCTCCCAGTGTCTGTGACGCCCCCTCCCAAGATACACAAACGCAGGCACACACCCACCCAACAGCCATCCACCTAACAACAGCCTCCAACGCATGCACCTTCACCCAAAGTCACCAAACGTACACCTCCTACAACCACCACCTCTTCCTCCACTCCCAAACCCCCTCCAGCTACCCGTCCCAGTGTGTCCAAAAAAACTTTTACTGTCCACCCTTGACCTCTTTCCCACACCTCCCACACCCCGTCCGTCTCATAGGTCCCGAACTAGCACCTCAGCCACACCATCTCTGGGACCAGTGGTGCCTGTAGTCACCGGAATGTGGAGTGCACCGGCCACCAGGGCAGCCAGTGTGGCACGGAGCCACTGCACAGACAGTCCCCACCTGTGAAGCATCAGAAGTTGGCCAGTGCCCGGCGGGAGAGGGGGAAGACTCCAACCAGCAAAGCCGCTCCCAGGGCTCCCGTTGGGAGTGTGGAGTCAGCTGTGACACCTTCCAAGGTGGGGAAGGGCCACAAGAAACCCGGCAAGTCTGGGAAGAGCTGCACGGTGGAGAAGACCGCCATCATCCCACCTGCCCAGGAGGCCACCACCAGCACCAGCCCAGCTGCCCAGGAGGCCAGCATCAGCCCAGCTGCCTAGGAGGCCAGCACCAGCCCAGCTGCCCAGGAGGCCACCGCCAGCACCAGCACCAGCCCAGCTGCCCAGGAGGGCCACTGCCAGCACCAGCCCAGCTGCCCAGGAGGGCCACTGCCAGCACCAGCCCAGCTGCCCAGGAGGGCCACTGCCAGCACCAGCCCAGCTGCCCAGGAGGGCCACTGCCAGCACCAGCCCAGCTGCCCAGGAGGGCCACCGCCAGCACCAGCCCAGCTGCCCAGGAGGCCACCACCAGCACCAGCCCAGCTGGGCCACGAAGGACTGCCAGCAAAAGGCCCATTGGGCCATGAAGGACCGCCAGCGGCAGCCCCGCTGGGCCATGAAGGACCGCCAGCAGCTGAGACCCTGCAATGGAGACCGCCATCTCAATTACCGCTGAACAGGGCACCGCCATCTCAAGCACCGCTGAAGAGGGCACCGCCATCTCAAGCACCGCTAGCCCATGAGTGGCAGGGGCACTGACGCAACTGAGTCCGTCACGGGGTAAATAATGCCCTCTAGGCACCATGCCCCCTCCAGAACCAGTGGAGACTGACATCCTCTACCTCTGTCCTTAACAGGATGAAGCACTCTGGGCACCATGCCCTCTCCAGAACCAGTGGAGACTGTCATCCACTACCTCTGTCCTTAACAGGATGAAGCACTCTGGGCACAAAGCCCCCTCCAGAACCAGTGGAGACTGTCATCCACTTGTGAGACTGTGGCTTTGCACTCCCCAGGATTGAACAGTGGGCAACCCACCCACTTGGGAGACTTGAGAGACTGTGGCTTTGCACTCCCCAGGATTGAACAGTCGGCATGTGTCCCTCTCGTGGATTTGGCGTCGTGCACTCTAGAGGCTGAGGTGCTCCCCCTTTCCCTCCCCCTGAGGTGCCTGTTTTGTTGCCCTCTGATGCCCCTGCAGTGTTCTCTCCATCATGGTCGGGGATCTTGTGTGGGCCTCGCCCATACCGTGTGGTCCCAGTGTTTCACGGACTAACTCAGTGCACTACCTGGACTACTATGCTTGGTATATATTTTGTACATGGTGTATATATATATATTTCTGGCTACTTGTTTTTAATATATTACAATAGTTACACTAATTTTCTATTGTCTTTGCATTCTTCTGGGGGGTGGGGGGGGTGTTACTGTGATGTATAGATTTGCATTTGTGTGTGTTGTAGTGGGTGAGGGTGGGGTTGTTGGGTGTGTGTGTCCCTGTTTTTTTGCCTCCCCCCTCTCCTGTGTCGTAGGTGCAGTACTCACCGTGGTCTTCGCCGCCGGCGTTCGTACTCCTGGTAGAGGAGCAGGAAGACTATTGGAGGGAGAATTTGGAGTTCCGGGTCCATGGTGTCCTCGTTCCTCATGGGGTGTGTAGCGGTGAGCGTTTTCCCTTCGAAATTCCTGTTTCCGCAGTGTCTTTATCCGCGGTGAATCCGCCTCAGAAGAGGTGGCGGATTGGCCTGTCATAATAGTGTGGGCGGTACATTGTCTCCCGCCTGTCTGTTGGCGGTGACCGCCGCGCTGTTTGTTTGTACCGCCGTGGCGGTCGGAGTGTTAAAGTGGCTGTCTTTGTTGGGAGTTTCCGCCACGGTCCTAATTGCAATTTTTATTACCGCCGGCCTGTTTTCTGTTTTACCGCCGCTTTAACACCGTCCGCCAGGGTTGTAATGACCACCATAATCTTCCCCCTACAGGAGAAGCGTGGTCAAAAATGGGGAGAAAACTAGGGCTGCTTCCCTTGTTGTTGCCCTCCAGAGGAAGAGGATGATGCAGGGTGCTGCTGGGTGGCCCCTCTTGTCCAAACCCTCCCCTCCCTCTAAAGGATCTATATGGGAGGCTGGCAGGCTGTTGGACTGTAGACTGGGGTCTCCCACGGTAAACGGCTCTACGCCCAAACCCCCTGAACCTCCGAAAGGATTTGAAAGGGGTAGCAGAGGAAGCTTGCAGACCCAAAGACTTCACTGTGGCCTGACTGTCTTTAAAGCGCTCTAGGGCAGAGTCAGCTTTATCACCAAAAAGCTTTTCCCCATCAAAGGGCAAGTCCAATAGAGCAGTCTGCACATCAGAGGAAAAACCAGAGGACCTCAACCATGCGTGCCTCCTGGTAGCAATAGAGGTAACCAATCCAGGCCAGACTGGACTATCTGTTTTGCTGCAGCCTGAGCATCTGATAGGAGTTCACCAAATTATCCCTGCACCTCCTGCGGCAGGTCAGGAACCATAGCCCTAGCCGAATCCATCAGGGCGTGGACGTATCTGCCAAGAACACAAGTAGCATTTGCCACCTTGAGGGCCATACTGCAAGAAAAGGTTTTCTTTGCTGAGTGCTCAATCCTTTTGGATTCCCTGTCCAACGGAATCACAGGGAAGGAGCCTGGTGCAGACTGTGTGGAACAACAGGCCTGAACAACCAGACTCTCCGGGGTAGGATGTTTTGATAAGAACCCCGGATCTCCAGGCGCCACTCTGTACCTCCTTGCCACAGACCTATTGACAGCAAGTGACGAAACAGGCTTCCTCCATAGCTCTAAGATGGGCTCCGTAAGAGCATCATTAAACGGAAGCAATGGATCTGCTGAAGTTGAAGAAGGGTGCAGGACCTCTGTCAGAATATTTGTTTTGATCTCCGCAGCAGCCAACGGAAGATCCCAAAAATGTTCTTCCTTCCTAATCACAGTATGGAAGGAGGCCGCCTCCTCCGTTAACTCCCCTGGCGAAGAAAGGTCCCATTCCGGGGAAGTGTCAAGCCCACTGGCTGAATCCAGCCCTTGATATTCTCCCAAGGGCTCCACAATCTCCCCTTCTTCCAACATCTGCCACTGGTACTCTTCCTCTTCCAAAAGTCCCAAGGCCTTTCTACGTGACCTCAGCCTGGCCTCTAACCTCGGCGTCGACATAGAATTGGCCGACGTCGATGACACTGGCTTCAAAACTGTAAGACGCGGAACATGAGAAGAAGGTTGGCTTCGGTCTGATCAGATATCCGGATCCGGTGCCGAAGCAGATCCCAACGGCGCTGTGGATACTTGAGGCTCCATCATCGGCATTCACTGACGGGGCGACAAGTTCGGCACCATAGGTCCGGAAGGATACGTCATCGGAACCGCAGGACCTCGAGGCGACGTCATCAGCGCTGAACCGGCACCCTCAGCCGGATAGAAGGGCATAAACGGCGCCACCTTGTAAGGAGCCGGGGAGCCCAACAAAAATGCTAACGGACCCGTGGGACCAGCCGGTGCACCAGCAGGGGCCATAGCATTATACATAGAAAACATGGTATTTAAAAATGCTGCCGGATCCGCTCCCAGAGCTGGGAAGGCAGGATACCGCTGGTCTCCATTTAGCACCTGCGCTTGCTCAACATCCGAATCATGTGCAGCAGGTGAAAATCAAGGACTCTCCGGCGGTGCAACTACCTCGAAGACTGACGGCGCCGGAGAAGCCTGAGGGCTCTGAGGTTGTGGAGTCACAGTCAGACTAACCGCCAAGATGGAGATCTTGAACGTCTCCGAGCCAAACGACGCCGAGAGTCATGACTACGTCGCTTCTTGTGTTTCTTCAATGAAGTATGGGAAGAGGACCTGTGATGACTCTTATGCCCCTTCTTCGCCTTGGCCAAAAAGAGTTTGTCCTCCTTCTCTTTCAGAGCCTTAGGATTCATGCTCTGGCAGGATACACACTCCTCGACTTCATGCTCGGAGCTCAAACACCAAAGGCAATCATCATGAGGGTCAGTAACCAACATGCGACCCCCACACTCTCGACATGGCTTAAATCCCGACTTCCTAAGAGGAGACATTGTAACCAGAAACCGGATTGTAACTAGTAACAAGATGGAACACCTTCAACAGTAGCGAGAGCTAGGAAAACTGTTAGCGTCGAAGGCACGGAAAAAAGGGAACTGACGTCAGCATGCCAGCGAGGACCTCTTATTAGCATAGTGACGTGAGACGGAGTCGCGTGGAGCCCTGCAATTGTGACATCCTCGTCGACCTGGAGAGCTGAGAATAAGATTTTCCGTGAGATGCTGGTGCATGGGAGAATTCATAAGGTGAGAAATCCATAGTTAGTTGTATCCATCAGAAGCTTTTTTTATTATTATTATTTATTTTTATTTTGTAGTGGAGGGCCAGCAGTAATTTGTTGCCTGGTCCTACAAAATAAAAAAAATAAAAAATATTTATAAACAATAATAATCACAAAATGATAAAAACAGAACTTGGTAAGGAAAAAGTCGTTTGGGGGAAGCAGTTAGTGGGTTTAGTTTAAAATAAATGTGGGTGGAGAAAGAGTGTAAAAGGAGCATACAAGGAAGGGAGCAACACTGAGGGTGGTGGTGAAGCACACAAGGGAGTGAAAAACACATGTAAATAAGAAGCACAGACGAGAGAGCACAACAACGTGCACTGAGCACATGGGAGAAGCACACACGAAAGGGGTAGCTACAGTGAAGTAGGTGAGGCACAAAATTACGCAAGAGACAACTGGAAAACACATGCGCTTTCACGAGGGTGCTTAATAAAAAAGAAAGAAAGTTTATGTTACAGGGTAAAAACAAACTTAAGATGGGGCAAGCAAAGCACTTAATAAAAAAAAAATAGCAAATACAAGTGACAATAAAGCTCTTAGTCTTCTTTATCGCTGCCCACCCATAAATCCTTCCACGCCATGGTACTAGGATGTGCTTAAATGTTGCACCGATTGACAGTTGCTCGTACAGGTCTCAACAAGCATTAGGCTTGCTTTTTACAGATAGGCAAGTATAGGCCGCTTCTTTAAAAATGTCTCCCGAAAGACTATTAAAATTCACCTTCTTTTAGCTCTGAATTAAAAACGGTTACTTGCCACAGGTTTTCATCCGCATATTGCACGCTATTGCAAAACCTCTCCCTGCTATAGTCCTTAAAATCCTGCAGGAAAAAAAATCAACCTCAAATTACCTTTACTTTTTCCCTCCCTCATATTTTAAATGAGCATCCTTTCCTTATGTGTGCCTCTTCTGTATGTTACTATTCTAAATCACATGCCTGTCTTAAGCTTTTGTTATTTTAATATCCTAACAAGCATAAACATGGCCCCCTTTAAGGGCCACAAAGAACTGGATTAAATGCATGGAACAGTTCCCTTAGCATGCAAGACTAACCCAATAACCAGTGGACTGGCTACTAACCCTGGGCTCCCAGATAGGGTGCTAATGAGAGTAAAGCGCTTCTACTCCTCATTGGGGGTAGAAAGTGCTATATAAATGCAATTTCAATTCAATTCAGCTTAGTAAAGCGAACCCAGTCTAAGCGGTAAATCTTCCACAACCAGCGGCTGGTGCTGCCTGGTAGGCGAGACCTAGTTAGGAGTGACAGAAAGTCGCCCTCGTGACCTAAGACCAGCTCGCAACGATGCAGGCAAGCACTTCCACTATCGCAGGACACCAGATGACCACCATAGCGACAGGCATGGTGGCTTGGCTTTGTCAGTACTCCAGGTGACCTGGAGGATAGGGCTAGGGAGTGTAGATGCGCGAATGAATAACTAAATGTCCTACATTATATACTCAACACATTAACATACATATTTGTTGGCCATATAGTTTGATATTTTTAATGGGGAAACTATGTAAACCGCTGCTATAAGAACCAAAAGAGATTGTACCGCTTTGGTAGCCTGTTGTAAATAAAAACAATGGAAGAGCGCCCCCCCCCAACATGGGGGGGCGCGGCCCCTTAGGGATCGGGGACGCCGGGGCCGAGCCTCGCACTAGTTGTGCGCAGGCTGGCCATGGGCTTCCGCTCGCGCGTCTCGCGAGACGCGCGGGCGGAAGTTCGACGCTGGGAGAGCGTCGGTGGACGGGGCAGGGCTGGACCGGTTTGGGCCGCCGCGCACTGGTGGGGGGGCATAAAAGCGTCCCCCCCAGAAGGCTCGGCCTTCTTACTTCGTGCGCGGCGGCCAGGGACGGGCAGACCTGTTGGCGATTCCATCAAAAAAAAAAAAAAAAAAAAAAATTTAAAAGCTCATCATATGTACGGCGGGAACGCTTGGCTGGAGTATGACCGTGATTTCAGGTGGGCAAAGGTAGAGGATCCAGCAATTGGTTGGGATCAGACTGAAGTAAATGTTTGGCTGGAGTGCGTGAACAACAAATTACCCAACAAGCAGCCCTTTCGAGCACAGTATACAAGCGACAAAAAAGGGTCTTGCTGGGCGTTTAACAAGAAAGTATGTTCACGCCCCCCTGGGACGTGCAAATTCAGGCACTCCTGTGCATTTTGCGGGCACCCCTCTCACCCCGAATTTAAATGCATTAAAAAAAGCAAAGGACAGAGCTAAGGAAGGGAGTAAGTCCAGTACCTAGTTCTTCCTTGCCGACTCCCATTCACTTAGAGTTTTTGTTGCCTTGGCTGAAAGTTTACCCAGTCAAGGCTTCAGCTGAACTTCTGATTAAAGGTTTTTCACAGGGTTTTAGAATTCCAGCATCCCAGGTCCCCCCCCTAGGTCACTGCAGAAATCTTATGTCTGCCGTGAAAAACCCTGGCGTGGTGGCTAAGAAAATTGCAAAAGAACGCGCTCTAGGGAGGCTGGCTGGCCCCTTCACTTCCCCACCCACAGTTAATTTTGTCTGTTCCCCATTAGGAGTAGTACCCAAAAAAGAGCCGGGACAGTTCAGATTGATTCATAATCTATCAGCCCCACGCGGCGCCTCAGTGAATGAGGCAATAGACCCGACTTTATGTTCAGTGCGTTATGCTACCGTAGACCAGGCACTAGTGTTGCTGAGGGGTCTGGGGCGGGGTGCGCTCTTAGCAAAAACAGATATCGAAGCAGCTTTCCGGCTTTTACCAGTTCACCCCGAAGATTACCATTTTTTGGGATTCCAATTTAATGGGGAGTATTTTTATGACAAATGTATGCCCATGGGATGCAGTGTGTCTTGCAGTTATTTCGAACAGTTTAGTTCTGCTTTGCAATGGATTTTCACCAGACGTACAAGTCATGCGAATGTTATACATTATTTGGATGATTTCCTAGTGTTGGGCCCTCCTGAGTCAAACAAATGCCTTTGGGCCCTGCAGTCTCTGACAACCATGTTTGGAGAATTCGGGGTCCCAATAGCCCAAGAAAAAACAGAAGGCCCCTCCACATGCATCACTTTCCTGGGCATAGAAATTGACACCATAGCGGGGGAGTGTCGCCTTCCTCTGGACAAGCTTCAAGTTTTTAAGGGGTCCATCAGAACAGTCTTATCCCATACCAAGGTCACCCTGCACCAATTGCAAGTATTGGTGGGTCAATTGAATTTCGCATTGAGGATTATTCCCATGGCCCGCCCCTTTTCCAGATCCATAGCTAGGTCCATGGCAGGGTTGACCGAGAAACACCATCACACCAGGCTATCTGCGGAAGTAAGGGACGATTTGAGAGTGTGGGAAGCATTCCTACAAGACTTTAACGGGGCGGTGATCTGGCCTCTTCCCCCTGCCGACAGCCCTTCTCTTGGCCTGTTTACGGACGCTGCAGGCAGTGTGGGCTTTGGGGCCATACTTGGTTCTGCATGGTGCCGGGCAGATTGGCCAACTGATTGGGTAGAGTTGGGGCTCACCAAAAACATAGCATTCTTGGAATTATTTCCCATCATTGTAGCGGTTTCTGTATGGGAGGACGCATTGAGAAACAAGACAGTAGTATTTTGGTCAGACAACATGGCAGTCGTGGAGTCAATCAATAGACAAAAAGCTAGCTGCAGATGGGTGCTGAGACTACTTAAGTATCTGGTGCTGCAATGTTTGAAACTCAACATCACATTCCGGGCGAAGCATGTTCCTGGGGTAAATAACAATGCAGCTGATGCTTTGTCTCGATCATTAATGCAGGATTTTCAGAGGTTCCACCCTCAGGCGTCGGAGAGGATGACAGAGTTTCCAACATCACTGTGGAAGATTGGTGTCCCGCGCTGTCAGCCCTAGTAGGGGCTTCTTTGGCGACACGAACAAAGGGGGCATACGAAAGGGCCTTCTTGCATTATAGACTGTTTTTTAAATCAGTGAACTCCTCAGATTGGTTTTCATCCGAAGCAATCTGTGCCTTTTTACAACATTTAAAAAGCAATGGTAAACCTGTCTCGTGCGCCAAGGCCAGCTTGGCAGCCATCCGTTTTTTCGCCAAGCTAAGAGGGCAAGACTCTAAACTCAATGCCTTTATTATTAAGCAGGCACTGGTGGGGTGGTCAAAAGCGGAGGGCCCCAAAGTAGACTCTAGGCGGCCTATAACCCCCCAGGTATTAGAGAAATTGCTGGGTGCAGTGGCTGTAGTTTCTTCCTCCCCTTTCGAGACTGCCTTATTCACATCAGCTTTTTCGGTGGCCTTTTATGGGGCCTTCCGTATTGGCGAAATGTTAGGTACTTCCAAGAACGACCATGTAGGGGGTCTCCAATGGCCAGATGTAATAATCAATAATAACTCCGCCACCATACTGCTGCGCAAATCAAAGACTGATCAGTTAGGTAAAGGGGCGAGGATTGATCTTCGGGCAGCGCGGGGGTCTTTTATCTGTCCGGTTGCCAACCTAGGTGCTTATCTAAAGGTGCGCCCTTTAGAAAAATCAACGGCGTTATTCATACACGCAAATGGGGACTGTCTGTCGCGCTACCAATTTACAGAGGTAATGAAAATATCATTAAAGGCAGCAGGCTTGGAGCCTCTGGGTTACTCTCCTCACTCCTTCAGGATTGGCGCGGCTACGTTAGCTGCGGGTGCAGGTATGCCCATCTCTGAAGTTAAGGCCATTGGCAGATGGTCGTCTAACTGTTATAAGCGTTACGTTAGGCCAGAGCTGGTATAATTGGGATTGTTGGTGTATCTTAACATTCTGTACCATTCCTCACACAATTTTCCCTTTATTGCAGTAGATGGCTCCGCGTGTGGTTTGGGTACTGGGGCATTCATTCGTTCGTTCGTCGGGCGGCGTACCGGTTGCAGCAGCTCCGTAAACCGAATCCGGCGACAAGCTTAGACGTGGCCTTCAGGTGGTGCGGGGTTGGCGGCAAAGGAATTAAACAGCTACAGCAGCTGGTTGATTTGGCTCGCGGATGTCCAGGACTCCAATCCCCGGACCTCATCATCATTCACCTGGGGGGCAATGACCTGGTACATCTGGGTCGAAAAGCCCTCAGAGAGGCGATATTCTTAGAAATAACAAAGCTTGCTAAGCAATTTCCTCATGCAGCCATCGCCTGGTCTCACATGGTGCCACGGAAAAGATGGGGCCCAGGAATCAAACCAAGAACAATCAATGTGTCAGTGAGGCGACTTAACGCAGAGATTTCAAAGCTTTGCCCTGGTCCAGGCCGTTTGTGGAACATCCCACATAGACAATTGAAAGGTCCTGAAATGTTTCATAGGGATTTGGTTCATTTATCCGATGCAGGTACTGACCAATTCATGGCAGACATGTGGTTTTTCGCTAAGTGTTTGTTTTCTGGTGGGGAGGGCGTAGGACCCTGGGGCCCTGGTCGCCCTCGTGGCGCAGAAAGAAAGAATAAAGTAACCGGAAGCAACAGAGGGGACCCCAAGGGGGGGGCCCCGGTATAACAAGAGAGATAGGATCCTGAAGTCCTGGACCAACCTGCGGATGGACACACCTGTTTGGGGGTAGGGAGCCCAGATCACTGGGGTGGTCACGGGGCTCATGCCCTGGGCCGCCCTGGTACACCCCTTGGTTGATTGGTGTTTGGAGAGGGGGCGGAACCCTGAACATGGGGGCAAGGAACAGAGGAAGCAGGGATACCGCCCCCCTAAGGATACTGGTGACAATCAGTCCCTGTGTGGTCCAAAGGAGGTTCAGGACAGGAAGGGATCCTGTCAAAATAAAATATGGTTACAAAGTAGCGACTATAGCAGTTTATATATATTAAAGTTTGCAGTGAAATGTTTTAGTGAGTAAGGTGCATATGATGACTTACATGAATTGTGTTTATGAATTTCGATGAAAGTATATTTAAAATAAATACTTCTTCCATCAAACAAAAACTGTCTTGTCGGTTGGTGTATGACCGGTGTTGGGGTAAGGCCCCTATGGCGGCCTCCGAGTCCTATGGAAGAGCGCCCCCCCCAACATGGGGGGGCGCGGCCCCTTAGGGATCGGGGACGCCGGGGCCGAGCCTCGCACTAGTTGTGCGCAGGCTGGCCATGGGCTTCCGCTCGCGCGTCTCGCGAGACGCGCGGGCGGAAGTTCGACGCTGGGAGAGCGTCGGTGGACGGGGCAGGGCTGGACCGGTTTGGGCCGCCGCGCACTGGTGGGGGGGCATAAAAGCGCCCCCCCCAGAAGGCTCGGCCTTCTTACTTCGTGCGCGGCGGCCAGGGACGGGCAGACCTGTTGGCGATTCCCACCCACCCTCTCCTTATTATTAGGCTTGGAGGAAGGGCGCAGAAAGAAAGAATAAAGTAACCGGAAGCAACAGAGGGGACCCCAAGGGGGGGGCCCCGGTATAACAAGAGAGATAGGATCCTGAAGTCCTGGACCAACCTGCGGATGGACACACCTGTTTGGGGGTAGGGAGCCCAGATCACTGGGGTGGTCACGGGGCTCATGCCCTGGGCCGCCCTGGTACACCCCTTGGTTGATTGGTGTTTGGAGAGGGGGCGGAACCCTGAACATGGGGGCAAGGAACAGAGGAAGCAGGGATACCGCCCCCCTAAGGATACAGGTGACAATCAGTCCCTGTGTGGTCCAAAGGAGGTTCAGGACAGGAAGGGATCCTGTCAAAATAAAATATGGTTACAAAGTAGCGACTATAGCAGTTTATATATATTAAAGTTTGCAGTGAAATGTTTTAGTGAGTAAGGTGCATATGATGACTTACATGAATTGTGTTTATGAATTTCTATGAAAGTATATTTAAAATAAATACTTCTTCCATCAAACAAAAACTGTCTTGTCGGTTGGTGTATGACCGGTGTTGGGGTAAGGCCCCTATGGCGGCCTCCGAGTCCTATGAATAATTGCTGAATGTAACTGTATCTAGAGAAAGGCCAAGAACGGAGCTTCGCTTTCCCCATCAGGCACCTTATCTGTGCCATCACACAAAGCTGCTGAGCCGTCCCCCGGGCAACCAGCCCCGAGAGACAACAGCTCCGCCGCCTTGGCAGCAGACCCATACGATTGCCAGAATCATTTGCCTGACAATTAGCGATGAACCGAGGGAAAACGGGATCTCCGCCAGAACACCAGAAATAGAGCGGGTATAAATAGAGCAGCCTCAAAGGCGGTCGGTGCCATAGGCACCGGCGATACCCTGCCTGCTGCACCGGGCACAAGGCCCTGTGCTGACAGCCGTGAACGGGTACAACTACTACTGTTGTGCACCATTCGACAACCAGTCTTCAACGTTTTAATATAGGTGGTAGTTTTCCAGGTGTTTATTTTATCGACCTCTGAAATAAGAAAGGCCGAGTAAATACCATGTAATTTGCAAAGATGGTGCAAGCGTAAATGGTAAAGTAGATGCATGAGAAGCTGCACTTTAAGCTCTTGTAAAACTGGTGCCACTGTCCGCTTTTACAGCTTCCTTCCCCGTTATTACACAACTCAAAGTTTCACATGTTATTGGCCGCTTGAAAATGAAAGGCTGAATCAGTCATGCAAGGGTTAAATCAGCTGGCCAGTAGCTTGCACAAAGTATCCTAGGTGATGCTACACGTATTGGAATAGTTTCCAATGCGTAGGAATGTGACTATTCACTGCTAATTCCTACTGAGAACCTCTACATAACCTAGCTATCAATCTAACAGCGGCCACAGCTCACCAGCATCAGTGTGGACCCAAATCCAACACTCAGCACTGACGGAAATCTAAAATGGACATCCAGACAACCTGAATGGAAACTACAGCAAAACTTGATAGCATGTATGCAAAGGACCCAGCATTCAAACAGCTAACAACCAAATAACATATTACATGACCTTGGGGATGCAAATCAGCCAAGTTCAGAGACACAATAAAAGGCAAAAAATGCCACACAATGAAAAGTGGCACCGCATACCAAAATTAATTATATTAAGTCACCATTTGGTCGCTTGTAGATACCCACTGGGGAGAGAGCATTTTACACAATACTGAAGTGTAGAACATCAAGTTGTCCCAGACCTTTTTTGCGTCAGAAAAGTATTTGCTTTTGAAAACAATACCAAGAAACACGTTGTATCCGATTAGTACAGCAGAAAAACATTTAGCCTGATAACCTTATAAGTTAATTACTGCAGTCCTAAATAGAAAACAAACAAAAAATACATTGTTATGAGATTTTAAGGAAAAACTATCCTTAGGGATATATTTAAAATACAAATTATAATGTGAATCCAATAAATAGTATAAGTGTACAAGTCATGACCATAATCACTAGGATCTGAAAAGGTAACTGAATAAATTGACATCAATAGTCATTGGAATTATTTGAAGTTATTAGACTTCAAGACCCTAGACCAAACTTGGGAACTTAAAATGAAATAGCCTCAATCCCAAAGAACACTGTAAATGTAAGCACATACAAATAAACAAACATTTGTCTCAGATTTAATATTTTCTTGTGATTCAGAAACCTCCCGCCCATTCCCCCGGGCACAGGTAATAGAACTACTCTAGTACAAGTTCAGGAGTAGAATTAGAATCATTTACACTCCATTTGGAACACCCTGCATTATCCCTCATTCAGTGCACAATTCAATCGACCCGCTTGCGCAGACAACTAAGCTACCCCTTGCTCAGTTTTATTACTCAGTTCAGACAGCAGAACTACCCCTCACATGCCAGAAGGAGCAGGCTATGCCTTTGTTCTGTGATTTTTCCCAAGCTAATCGCATACCGTTTCTCCCTGTGCCTGTCTATATAACAGCGAACCCTAAGAAAGGACGTATCAGGGTCTGGACTTAAAGAACAGACAGCCTTGAGTGAAGAAATCATCGCAGGCAACTACTCTGAGGGGACAGGGAGACAGTTCCAGGGGACAACGGGACACAACAACAGGGACTCCAGCCCAACAGAAACGCCTACCTGCTGATCTGTAGCTAGTACTAAATAGCCCGCAGGAAGGCCTTCAAAGATGCAAGTCGTGCGGAGGTACTACAACACCAGAGTAACTGCGCTCACTGCAGCCCAGATCAGAGGCAGTACATCCTAGCAGCCACGGCTTGCGAACCCAGAGGGTATTAATGCCACCGCGGAGAGAACCTGCAAAGCATACAAGCTTAACCTCTTTCAGTAGGGTTTCCTGAGAAACCCGAAGTGTTCCATTTACGACACATTTCTCCAAATAAATTGGGCACTGTATAATAGGCTTCGAGGGTGATTCTGAAAAATAACTTGAAATATTCCGGTATTCTAAGGATTGCCACCATCCATAACTTTGCCAATATGAAAACTGTGTACCCTGAAGAAACACAAAGCGCTGCACAGCTAAGCGAGGCTTCTCTCAATTCGCTAGCCCGAGTTGGGCAAATAACGGTTTGAGGTCTTGTGTTGGTAACAGACTGCTAGAGACAGAAAGGCCCCTTCTTACGCTGAGGCGCGCGGACACTCAGCACTCCCCCGAGTATATTCTCACTCCTGCCTCGGAGGCATGCAGACAGTGCATTAGACTCATGTGGAAAGGTTCTAGGGCTAACGGAAGCTTCCCGCTTCTGGCTGGTTGTCATTTCAGTATGACTTGACCTAACTAAACGAGCCCAATGCCTTGGAGGAGACTACATTTAGCATTCCTGTAGCAGCCTCTGGGCTCTAATGAAACACCCTGAATAATGGTGATCGATAATGTTAAAGGTGGGAAGGAGTCTGGCGGCTAACAAAAGGAAGTTGCACTGCAAATAAAAGAAAGTGCATCTGTGCTAGTCTCTTATGTGTGGGGCAGAGCTTGGGGCACAAGAACCCAGAACAATAAGACAAATATGAAGTGGGTGTTAAAGGTGAGATGCAATCCAGAGAGGTGGAAACGGGAATACTGGCATAACAAAGACTGATTTTCAGAAACAGTTCAGGGACAAAAAGACCGTCTTGGCAGGTGAGTAGTCACCCCTGTTTTGTCTGACATGTTTACAGGTTAAATCTGGAATTTTTGGTCTGCAAGTTAAACCAAAAGGCTGCTGAAATGAAACACATTTTCTGTTCATATTGGTTCCAACAAACGTTTTTTTGAGTCTCAAAGGTGCAAGAGTGCAAGTAAAGCAGAGCAACAAAGACGAATCATGTTCTTGTGGTTAGGAGTCATTGGCGCCAAGGAGCACTTGCCTTAGGGAGGCTTCGACGTAGTTCTCATTCGTGTGAAGTTATGTACACTGCTGGGGCAGGAGCACCTGCTTTGGGCGGCGCACTTTAAGCACAGTCAGCTGCACACCAAAGCAGGCCGCAGTCGTCTGCACTACTTTCCTTTTCGTACTTCTCATCTCACTCCGCACCAGCTCCTTCGCTTCACCACATTTCTCTACTCCTCATTCAGTCTGTCCCCCCCCAGCCTCCAAAAAGAGGAGTTTCACAAGCTGGGGAAGATGAGGAGACACCACCCCAAAAACGTACACAACAACATGCAATGATGCAGAGGAAAGAAAGCACTGGCAGAAACAAGATCCCAAATCACAAAACCGACAGATCGTGACCCCTTATCCCTCGAGTTACTGTGTCTGTCTTAAAACACACTGATAATGTCAGTGCGTGTGAGACAATGCATTTGCTGTTTTGCTCTGCACAATCAACATAATTTTGAAAAGAACCAGCATAAAACCAGCTTTTAAGCAAAACCTATAGGGCTATTATGCTTCCATTAAATACTGATGCGTCGTGTGGGACGACGTTTAGCACTACCAAACTAACTACAATAATAATCGATTACTTATGCCAGCAGTTCGTCTCGTGGCAATGCCGTTCAAAACCCACATTTTATCCCAAAAGTGTTTTATCTTACACACCCTATTGGAAAATTGTGTGCAATCGTACTGTAACACTATTCTTTAAAAGGAAAATAATCATCTGTATCCCAATAACACTAAAGTGAGTTTGACCCTACTGGTACAGTTATTTTGCAACCTTCGTGCATAACAAAATAGTGAGGAAGACAGACTCATAGCGGCACCAAATCTGCCAAACTGGGTGATAAGTGTGTGCTAAACAAATGTTGGTGACACAACATAGCTTAACATTTTTCAGCTTGACCTGTGTAGCTTACAAAAAAAAAACGGCCCCATCAGGTGTTTAAGAAATGTCCCCTGCATGCATACGATGTATTTGACAGCAACCTGCAACCGGATATGTAGATTCACTTATTTATTAAACCGAAGTAATACAAAACCATTTGACTTATTTCTAGAACATTTCAGCTGTTTTCTTCTTCTAGATGCACAGCCATGAGTCGCCAACAAAGACTGGAGTTTCTATAATATTCCAGGTACCTACAGCCTTGCTACATTCCCCTCCGGCTCCCGTGATAGGTGACAAGGTGCAGCGCTGGCTGTAAACAACAGGAGCATGTATTTCGATAACACGTGCGTCCACAGCTACCAGTGTGCAGCCTGGGTCCTTGAATACCAAGTTACTTATCTTCACGAATGCCCTTTCTAGTGGATAGTCTAGCTAATCATAGATTCCTCAGCACCAGACTGGATCAGTAGATTTATCTCAGCATTGCCCTGGGGCACCAGTGGGTAGCGTTGTGGAGCTCTGCATCAGCTTCGTTACTCCCAAGAAAGGACATCAAAGCCGCATGTAAGTGGCGCTTCTGCATACTACAATTTCTTTCTTGACTGTCCACCAGGGGCAGCTCCTTCGCTATGGTGAAGGAGTGTCGTCCCACTGGCTGTGCCTGAAGCAGAAAAATAACAATAGTTTACTATTGTTTTATTTTTCTACTTCTGGCACAGCCAGCAGTGTAGGGAGGGGCGGGGCTGGGCCACGGGAGGAGGGAAAAGTGCACCAAGTGTGTATGTGTGTTTGGCTGGCCAAACACACATGCGCACTTAGGTTTCTCCAGCCCAGCTGTGTTTAACAGCCGGGCTGGAGGAACTGCACAGACCCCAGGACTGTGTCTGAGCAGCTGTCTCTGCCGCTCAGACCAATCCTGGCGCTGCTTCCATGCAAGGCTTTGCATGAAAGCAGCGCCAGGATTGCTGGGTAGCCTGTGCTAGTGTCCCAGCAGTGAATGCTGACACACCAGAATAAGAGGAGCACGAAGCGGCAGGAGGTGGCAAGGACGGAGGCAAAGTAAGTGCTTTTTAAAAATTATATCTACCTCCCTCTCCCCTTGAGTTATGCGGCAGCGGTCACTGCTGTCCACACCCTCAAATATGGAGGTCAATAACTGATCAGAAATGACAGTATGCAGATCTCTAGATTGTCTCCTTCCATGCATAAACAGGTCCTAATTACACAAAACGGGATGGTGGGAGGGCAGTGAGGAATCCATGGTTAGGTATAGAATCCAAGCAGAAGAGTCTTACCAAAGCTAAGTAACTTGTTCTTCTGATGGATACTTCTAACTGCAGATTCCCCACCTTCTGAATAGATACCAAAGCAGTATGTAGTATTGTAAACTTATTGTTACTGTACACTTATTGTTATTTTAGATAATTCTTGCTAAGCACTATGTATATTCTCTTGTTGTTTTTGAAACACTCATTCTTGGGAGCAAGACAGTTCTAAGAACTTAGAATGTGGAATGGGGAGCTTGTAGTTAGGTTCCTGGTGGGGCAGTTGACTAGGAACGTCTTGCTGACAGGATGAGGCTTCTTTACTCTGAACCTATTCTTCAATAAACTTGTTGTGACAAGGAAAGGAACGGTGTACTTCATTACCTCATTTTGGCGACGAGCGTGGTGAAAACTTCACAGCCTTCAAGCCTCAACTGGACGATCTGCACTTCAAAGTTATGTCGGCTACGGGACCAGTCTGAGGACAACTGTGCTTTCTCCTCCTACGGGTGAGTTGGAGGTTTACGAGTCAACGAGCAGGAAATACCCTGACGGTTCGGTCTCATTGGTTTTATATCTTCCGCGAAGTATATTGCTTTAAATTTCTGCACGCGCACTGTGTTTCGGCTTCCTGACGCGTGCAATGCCAACGCATGCTACCTAGGCAACGTGGAGACGCCTCCTTCAATTAAGGTGCTCTGATACAACGTCATTATACGTCTCCAAGGCAACAGAGACGCTTTCTGCAAAAATACAGCGCGTGATTCGAGGCCTGTTTACACAACGTAAATACGCGTCTCCCAAGCAACGAGAGACGCGCACTCCGATGTTTCTGTCTTAACTATAAAGTGAAGCTGACTTTGTGTTGCATTTCGGTTTAACATCGCGGGATACATTTGACAACAACAACGTGAAGCTGACCTTAAGCTGTTTCTTTGCTTTACAACGTGGCATAAATTTGTTTTTGAGACTTCTAAGTGTACTGTGTAGTACATATTTGTTTCCGGAGACTTTATTAATAATAACTAATTCAAATGTACATGATTCCTTATAATTCTACACAATAATAATAATAACAATTTAATCTGGTGTAGAATTGTGTTCATCTGTAGAATTTAAATAATATTGACAGCATGCAAAATGTACCTGCAGCACCCTTCTTCTTGGTATCTCCAGGAGAACCTCCCATTAAATGGCAAAAGTGGAAAAAAGTGTTTACAAATTATGCAAATGTCTGCGGCACGTCTCTTAGTGCGGAGAGAAAGACTTCCTTGTTAATGCACTGTTTAGGCACTGAGGGACAGGAAATTTTTGAAAACCTGCCTGATTTATTGGATAATGATTCGGCTGGTCTCAACGAATATGAGATTTGTATCAAAAAACTTGATTTACATTTTTTATCTAAAGTCTGTACAGTTTTGGAACGTTACCAATTTGGAAAGAGGTTACAACGACAAGAAGAATCAATTGAACAATATATTACAGCACTACGTGGTCTTGCCACTAACTGTTCATTTGGGGCTTCTTATGAAGAGCGCTTAAGAGACCAATTCATGTTGGGTTGCTCATTGGAAAAGGCTAGAGAAAATATGTGGCAAAAAGACAACCCATCGTTAGATGAAGTAGTTTCTATGGCCAAAGCCTGTGCACATTCTAAGAACTGTATTCAGATTTTGAAGAACCAAAAAACTACAACTTGTGAATATGATATAGAAGAAGGGGGTTCTGTTAAAACTGTTCAAAGTAGTAAAATTGAAGTCAAGCATTTCAAAGAAAAGAATGATATTAAGAGCTTAAAGTCTTTTACGGGGAAATGTTTTAGATGTGGCAATGTAGGTCACATGGCTAATAATAAGGATTGTCCTGCTTGGAAAGTATTATGTAGAAATTGTGGAAAGAGAGGTCACTTGGCAAAATGTTGCAAAACAAAAACAGGCTCTAGGAAAGTTAGTGAAGTAGTTTTTGAAGACACGAATGATGATGTTGATGTGATAAACGTAATTGACATCTTGCAGAATACTGGTGGACACTTGGATGGTCCCCTAGAAACAATTTTGGTGAATGGTGCAAGTGTGAAAGTTTTATTTGATTCTGGAGCTAAAATAACTTTAGTTCCTAAAAGTTTTTATGATTTATACTTGAAAGGTAAACTTATCTTACAGAAGCCTGATATCTCTCCCAATGGTTATGGTGGCGTACCTATCAAACTTCTTGGATACTTTTGGGGTACTACTGAGTTCAAAGAACGTATAATTCCGGCAAAAGTGTATGTGTCACTAAAAGGGGATTCTTTGATAAGTTGGTTTCACCAACGTGATTTGCGTGTTTACCTTGACCCTAATGAGGTCCCATCGGTACTTCTTAAGGATGTTTCTTCTGTTATTCAAGTGGATGAACAGGGACAAACATGGATTAACAAATTTCCTGATGTTTTCAAAAAAGAAATTGGCTGTCTCAATAATTACCAACTTGCAATTAGTTTAAAGCCTGGAGCTCAATCCAAAATAGCAAAGTTGAGATCAGTTCCTTTCACTGTCAAACTTAAAATGAAAGAAGAAATAGACAGATTATTGAGTAGTGGTATAATTTCAAGAGGTAGAGGCTTCTGAGTGGGTTGCTCCTGTTGTTATGATTAAGAAAGCTAATGGCGAAGTTAGACTTTGTGTAGACCTCAGAGAGTTAAACAAGGCAGTAGTAGTAGACCATCATCCACTTCCTAACATTAATGAAATGTTATGCTCTCTTAATGGTGCAAAACACTTTTCAACTCTTGATCTTTCCTCTGCATACCATCAGATAAAACTGCATCCATCTTCACAAGATCTCACAACCTTCATTACCCCTTTCGGTACCTTTAAGTTTCTCAGGATGCCTTTTGGCTTAATCTCAGCAGCTTCTGTATTTCAAAGGGCACTTGAAAAGGTATTAAGTGGTGTGAAAGGTGTTAAGATTTACCTAGATGATATTTTAATACACGGAAATGATTTAACTAAACATGACGAGAGTTTGAGAATAGTCTTACACAGATTGAGAAACTCAGATCTTACTCTGAAATCTGAAAAATGTAAGTTTAACATGTCCTCCATAGAATATTTAGGTCATGAAATCTCAGGAAAAGGCATCCGTCCTAAATCTGCTTTGGTTGACACAATATTCCATCTCCAGAAAACAAGCAGGAACTGGTAAAATTTCTTGGGATGGCAGAATTTTATAATAAATTTGTACCTAAGTTTGCTGAGAGAACAAGGAACATGAGAGATCTTTTGAAGAAAGGGAGTGAATTTTCCTGGTGTGCTCAATGTGATAATGAATTTCAAGATATTAAAGGTTCCCTACGCAAGGCAGGCAATTTAGGTAGTTATGACCCTAATGATGAGATCAAATTAATGTGTGATGCCAGCTCGAAAGGCATTGGAGCAGTACTAACACAGAGAGCAGATGGTGTCAATAGGACAATTTTATTTTTGTCTAGAAGCTTGAAAGGTGCTGAATACAATTATTCTGTGATCGAAAAAGAAGCACTAAGTGTTTATTGGGCAATAAGAAAATTAAGAAAATTTTTATGGGGTTGTAACTTTGAAGTTATCACAGACCATAAACCTCTGAAAGAAGTTTTCAAGAACAAAGGTATTGACTTGGTGTCACACCGTATTCGCAAATGGGTAGTAGCTTTGCAAGAGTTTGATTATACAGTGGTCTATATGCCTGGCACTCTCAATTTGCAAGCGGATTGTCTCTCTAGGCTTTGCAAATCCTATTCTTTGGATGAAACTGACAGGGAGTGTGGCAGTGATGATGATGACTACTTTACGAGTGATGAATTTGACCAGGATGTTAAAGTTTGTCTTGTTACGAACTCGATTATTCAAGAATCGGAATGGAGAGATGAATTACTGAAAGACGTCACCTTACAAAAAGTAATTGAACAAACGAAAAATGGATGGGGTGTTAAAAAACATTGTGAAGAAGGTGTTGTGCCGTTTTGGCAAGTAAGGAATGAGTTAACGATTATAGATGATCTGTTACTTAGAAGTAGTAAGTTGGTTCCTCCCCTTTCTTTGAGGAAAAAGTTAGTTGCGCATGCTCACTCTAGCCATATGGGTATCTCCAAAACTAAAGAGAGACTGAGGTGTACTTATTGGTGGCCTGCCATGGATACTATGGTGGAGAGAGAAGTAAGGGATTGTCTTTTGTGTGCCCAATCGGATAAAGTCTTAAAATGCAGGATACAACCCATGGTGTTAAGGGAGGACTCCTTAGGACCTTGGATGGATGTAGCCTTAGATATTCTAGGACCAGTGAGGTTAGGCTCAATGGACAGGTATGTGTTGGTCTCTATTGATATGTATTCAAGATGGCCAGAAATAAAGATTGTGAGTTCTGTAGAATCTAAAGACATAATTGCCTTTCTTGAGGAACTTTTTGAAAGGGAAGGGTTTCCTTCCTCTGTCCTTACTGATAATGGAGTTCAATTTACTTCGAAAGCTACAGAATCCTTTTTGAAAGACAGAGGGATTAATCACAAAAAAGCTGCTTTATATCATCCTGAATCCAATGGGGTGGTAGAACGATTTATCAAGGTTCTTAAAGAAAGTATTCAATTGGCACAAAGGCAAGGTAATGAGTGGGAGAGTGAAATAAGGAAAAAGGTGCGTGAATATCGTTTGACTCCACATTCCTCCACAGGGGTGACTCCTTTTCGCCTATTAAAGGGAAGGTTACCGTGTCATGAGGTAGCTCCTGGATGGGTGCAAGAGAAACGTTTGTGTGTTGATCCCTTGATTGGTGATGTGAAAGGTTGGAGGAATAAAGAACGTGAGAAAAAAATTCAAAGGAAAAAATGGTATGATACACGAAAAAGTGTAAAGGAAACCAGTATAAAAGTTGATGATTGGATAAAAATAAAGTCTCCGAGAGGTGAAAAAACAATTAGTAAATACTTAGGTCCGTTTAAAGTTGTGAAACTCTTTAAAAATGCAATAAAGACAAATGATCATAAAATATGGAACTTAAACAGAGTAGCAAAATGTGACATCTGTAAGCCAGATGAGTTTAAGGAGTCTGGCACTTCAAAGTCTAGTGAGGAGTCTGTCACTTCAAAGTCTAGTGTATCTGATACACTTGATAATGGTTCTCATATTGTTTTTGATTCCGCAAAAAAGATGAGTTCCAGACCTGTGAGATTAATTAGGAGACCTGAGAGACTACGAGATTATGTGTAATTATGTTCATCACTTTCTCTTTAGTATGTTTTGAGTTAGTAATGTAAGGGAGGTGATGTAGTATTGTAAACTTATTGTTACTGTACACTTATTGTTATTTTAGATAATTCTTGTTAAGCACTATGTATATTCTCTTGTTGTTTTTGAAACACTCATTCTTGGGAGCAAGACAGTTCTAAGAACTTAGAATGTGGAATGGGGAGCTTGTAGTTAGGTTCCTGGTGGGGCAGTTGACTAGGAACGTCTTGCTGACAGGATGAGGCTTCTTTACTCTGAACCTATTCTTCAATAAACTTGTTGTGACAAGGAAAGGAACGGTGTACTTCATTACCTCACAGTACCTCCTAAGGTGGTGGATCTTTGGAATGCCTCAAACCAAAAAGTCCTGCAGGACCGAAGGTTGTTATTCTGCTGGCCCTTGCAATCTAGAAAGTAGTACTTTGTGAATATGTGAATTAACACCTACATTGCAGCGCAACAGATGTCTAAAACAGGTACTCCACGGGCAAATGTAGTGGTAGCAGCCTTTCTTGTAGATTGAGCCCTCTTAATATCCAGAAACGACTTCCTGGCATATCTGCTGCATATCTTTATTCAGAGAACTATCCACCTCAATATGGTTCTTTTCTGCACTGTCTTATTATTCTTTGCTCCAGAGAACACCATAAAAGGATGGTCATCCACCCGATGCTCCAATCAGTGTAAAAGTTCAAGGCTCTTTTAGGGTCCAAATGATATAGCCTCTCCTCCTCCATTGAGGGCTAAGGCGCAGCAAAGAATGCCAGAAGAGTGATGTGACTGACCAACCTGAAAGAGAAAAAAAGGCAATCTGGTCTGCACACTGATTTCATTGAGGAAAAGGGAGCTATAGAGGCTGAATACTGCTTGCAGTTCACTCACACGACAAGCTGAAGTTAGAGCAATGAGAAAGACTGTTTTAAGAATCAGTTTGTAATTTAAAGAAGGACAGCTGGCCGGTTAAATGCAAAAAGATGGACAAATATCCTTTAACAGTGCCCACGGTAAGTCCTTGCGGCCAAAGACAGCACAAAAAGCAAAACATCTGAGAACTTTGATTGCAATGAGTCTGCATTATGAAACCATATGAGATTACAAACTTATGCCAGCACTAGGCATGAATAGATTTTATGGATGGATGCCTAGCAGCTAGGGTGACATCCATAGCTTCAGGAGAGTTCAAAAGCAGTCAATTGTAGCCGCTCAATGTCCTCTAATGGAGGAGTCCCTGCCCTGCTTCTGCAACAGAAGACCACCCCCCAAAGCGGCAGCCTGACTGGACAGATGATCATGCTCAGAAGTTCAGGGTACAACACTCTCCTGGCTTAATAAGTACCAACTAGGATGACTTAGACGTGGCAGCTCTTAATCTTTTTCAGACCTTGTGGAAGGATCGACAGCGGCAGGAAGGCATTCAGGAGCCCCTGCTCCTTTCTAAGCAGAACGTGTCTTTGTTAAAAAGTTCCCTAGTGAACTTCAAAGTGCAAAAGTGCCGACGTGGCACGTTCTCTGCTGTTGCATTGGTGGAAGACACCCTGTGCCACCTCTGGGTGTACCTGTCATTTGTGATCTGCTGTTGCCAGATGATTTCAGCTGCCGTGGCATTTAAGGATCCCACCAGGGTCCAGGATCCCAGTCCACCTAGCTTGTTGCAGTACCACATAGTGGTGGTGTTGTCCATAAGAATCTGAACCTATCTCCCTTGATGGGCAGTAGAGAGGCCTTCAACACCAACCAAGTGGCTCGCAACTCCAACGCACGGATGTGGAAAAAGGTCCCCACTGGAGAGGAGTCCTCTGATTTTCACCTCTCTCAGGTGACTTTCCCAACCCAGCATACATGCATCCATTACCACCATCAGCTCTGGATGGCGTAGAAAGAGAAGTCTGCCACTGGTCCAGTTGCGGTCAAGTAGTCACCACCACAGGTCTTTTGCAATGTCCTCTGAAACCTGAATGCAATCTGACAGCTTCTTTTGGTGCTAACCCCTCCAAGACTTCATCTCACTGCAGAGCTCCCATGTGCAACTAGGGTGGTCCACTAGCAGGATGCAGGCCTCAGCAAGGCCAAAAGCCTCAGAGCCACTCTCACTTAGATCCAGCACCACGGCTGAAACATCAGGATCAGAGCCCAAATGTTTTGGACTTGGTGAACTGGAGAGAAGGCTCGAAACTGGCCAAATCAAGAAAGGTTCTAATGAACAGCAGCTGCTGCAAAAGCATATGGTGTGACATCAGCACATTGATCAAAAACCCAAAGTTCCTTTGAAGGCCACCGTCAGCAGCCAGTTGCCAAGACAGGGGGGAGGTCGGGGGATACCAGACCTCTAAAGTATGCCGTGACCACCACCTTCATGAATAGCCAGGGGCACTGGTGAGGCCGAAGGGGAGCATGAAAAACTGAAAATCCTCTTAGCCTACATTAAGTTGCAGGTAACACCTGTGGGAGTGCAGGCGGGAACGTGAAAATAGGCATTCTGCAGGTCCATAGCAGATAGAACATAAGTTAATATGAGTATCTTGACTGCTCTTTTTCAGGAAGAAATTGAGAGGGTGTACATCTAAAATAGGACTAAGGCCTGCTCCCTTCTTTAGCATCAAGAAATAAGGGAGTAACATTCAGATTTCAGGTCAAGTCATGATGGGTATATGTAGGGCCAATCACATGTGAGGGTATCCAGGTGAAATGCAAGTGAAAACTACAGCTGCCTCCTTGCAGTGATTATTCGCAAAGCCAGGACATCAGCTTCTTGCGGAACTTGAGAAGTGAAGAGGAGAGGAGGCTCGGCTGTGGTGTTGGAAGTTGTTCCACGCCTTGGGTGAAGTGAAGGAGAAAGGGTGGTACCTGGCTGTTGCTTTTCAGGGGTACATGTGCTAATGAAAGTCTGGCTGAGCGGAGTTGTATGTTAGGTAGGTGGAGATGTATGTGGCTGTTGAGGTAGGTGTGCCTGTGTTGAGCAGTGGATTGTATATGTGTGGGGAGGAGTTTAAACTGGGTCCGTTTGCATGTGGGGAGCTAGTGAAGTTCTCTGAGATGTGGGGTGATATGGGTGCAGTGAAGTAGGATGAGTCTTGCCATGTTGCTTTGGACGTTTGGGAACCTGTTCAGGAGCGTCTTAGGAATTCCTGCGGAGAGTGTGTTGTCGCAGTCAATTCCGCTGATTATCAGGGCCTGTGTAACTGTCTTCCTGCTATTTACCAGTTGCCATCTGAAGATCTTTCACAGCATTATCAGGATGTGGAAGCAAGAGGAGGTCACTTTGTTTACTTGGGCTGTCATGGTGAGCTTGTTGTCCAGGATGATTTCAAGATTTCTAGCATTGGTGGTGGGGGTGGGCCGAGGTCCATTGGCCACTAGGTGGAGTCCAGACCACAGCTTTTCTTCCAAAGATAACCACTTCAGTTTTGCCTGCGTTGAGTTTGAGGCAGTTGGTCATGCAGGTAGCAAGACTGTTTATTTGTTGTGGGATTTATTTGTCCAAAATGTTTCCTCAGCAGCCTCTCCAATGTAAATGGAATATTTAGTGGTTTGAATAAGAATGGTATGGACTATCCATGCTGGGCTATTTGGAGGACACATCAATCGGAAGTGATGCCCTGCTACCTGTCAAGTTAATACTTTATCCTGCCTCCAACAGGATGGTCATGTGCCGCTGATGGCAAACTAAAGTGGTTTGGAAGAGGGAGGGATGAGGGAGTAGGAAATATACTGTCCCTGAGAGCCATAATATTGTCAGCTGGATCATGGAACTAATCCTCAAATAGAAGGGGGGAGGGAGGAGGGGAGATCTGCTGCTGTGCAGATGGACCTTGGGATTGTCTTTGATCCAAGCCCCTTCCGAAGCTTTGGAAAGGGACAAAACTGCTGGAGGCACTGCCCATGGGCAAAGAAAGGTCAAGGAAGCATGCTGTGGTCTTACTTTCCTTGAAGCACTCCTGTGAAGGGTCTACTTTATCTCCAAAGAGATGGGTGCTGTCAAATGGCATATCCATCAAGGATGCTTGGATGTTAGCTGAAAAACCTGCATATTCAATCCATGTGTAGCACCAAAGCACCATGCTGGTCCAAACTTCCCTGCCCAAGTAGTCAGTTGTGTCTAGCCCAAAACAGATGATGTACTTGGCCCCGTCTCGACCTTAGTGAATAATCTGTGCAAGATTGGCAGTATATGCATCCAAGACTGTTGGTAGGATCTTGCTAACCATATCTCACAATGCATGTGAGTATCGCCATAGGAGGCAACTGCTGCTGACATAAAGAAGTGCAGGAATAGCAGAGGAAAGCATCCTTTCCCCAAATACCTCCCTACGTTTTGATTCCATATTGGAATCTGTAGTAGGGAAAAAGTTGCAGCTCAGTCTACTTGGGAAGGCCTGGACCACCAACTGTGGGTGTTTGAGTAAAGCCTGGTCTCAGGACCAGCTCTGTGTCTTCTAGCTATTTGCCTATTTACCAGTGGCCAACAACAAGTTTTGGCAGGTCTGTCTGGGATTTCTTAAAAAAACAGAAAAAGAAAGGAAAATAAAAAGGGAATTCCGCTGAGCCTACCTAGGTTTCAGGATTTCCATCAGGACACTGGTTTAAACCGCAATGGATGGCAGTTGTAGATCCATCACTTCAGAAGCATTCTGGATGACCACAGCAAAAGGCAAGGGCCAGTGGTATTAACTCAACCCAGTGTCTCAGGAGATGTTCAGCCCACTGGATTACTGTAGGTCCATATAAAGATTAACATCCAACTAGTACCCCCTTCATCTCCATTACTGCCTACCAGGCCATGCTGATTAAATTCAGAATCTGAACCAAAAGGTTTTCGTAACACTTATTATTGACTTGTGGGCAATGGTAGCATCCTATCAGAGTGGAAAAAACATCCCCCGCCCACGATTTGTGGCCTATTTCATCATAAGGCTTTTCCCACAGCTAAAGCACCTACAAGTACTTGGATGAGCTCTAGTAAGTGGGATCGGGGATATTATAAGTAGGGAACAGAACAGATTGGAAAAGTAAAACTATCTACCGCTACCCTCAGTTTATTTAGGTCTACTCTAAAAGGTGTTAAAAGGAGGCGAAATAGAAGTTGTAATGGGATATTACTGCCCTACCATCCAACAAGTTGTCAAATCATGAGTGAAGACAGTTTTTTTTCCTAACCAGGGGAGCTCAATCATCAGAGTTCAATATTTTAGCACACGTTGATCTACATGCGTACTATAAATTGCGACTGGAAGGAATGGTGAGGAGGTTGTTCCTCCGTTCCCTCAGTTTTGTGAAACGTTTTATCCAAGTCAGAACGAGATTGAACCGCTTCAAAGGGTGTGGAGGATGCAACTTCAGTCTAGGTTGTGCCTGATTTGGCTCAGAGCCAGGCATAACAATCTGGTCCTTCAGCGCCAGAGTGGCAGAATCCAGTGGCAATTGTGGCACTGGAGTCAGGTTGGGTGTCAACCCCAGAGTCGGGCGGATCCCATAGTGAGATAAAAAGCAAAGACCACATAGAGGATGAATCTGCTGACAGTAATCAAACTTGAGGCCTTCTAGATAGATGGCAAGAGTTACATCTCCCTAAAAAAATACTAAGAAACAGACTCGGCTATGGGGAAAAAAAAAGCTGAATAAGGGTGTGTATCTCTTTCTCTCTATCTATAGATAGATAGATAGATAGATAGATAGATAGATAGATAGATAGATAGATAGATAGATAGATAGATAGATAGACACACGCACCTTAACCAGATACACAGGCGCACATAAAAATCTAATTTTTCTGACTGGTAAGTGAGCTACTCTCTAGGAAGGCATATCCTCCAAACATAATTCACACCACAGAAACCTATCCTCGAAGTAGAGGTTCAGCGATTTCAGACTAGAGAATGAAAAGTGTATAGAAAGGTCAGGAAAGAAGAGGTTCCTCATACACTGCCCCACATATGAAAAAGCAACCAACTATTACTATAGGGAAAATGTCCACCAGGATCACTGAATTTATCAGGATTGAACAAGAAGACGGGAGGCAGTAAAACTATGTTAATCAGCGAATCCAAAAGCTTTTGAAATACTTAGAAACCCGTAACCGGTCCATACCAATAAAGTATTATTGGTGCAATGTTGCCAACTGAGATAAAGCAAGAAAGAGAGCAAAAGAGCTGGAGTGTGATATGAACATAACCAAAGTCCTTAATATACATTCATAAACACATACAGTTATAGTTCAGACTATGCAATCTTTAACATCCACAAAGTGTGACAAAAAAAATCACGAACTCACACCACATGCTAACATTTCTTCAAAGTAAATATAAAGTTTCTCTAATTCACAGATGTTAGGAAGAAAGTTTAACTTGGCTTCAATTTTCTTGTTCACGCAGTATTTAAAGGGACATCGCAGAATAAAATGGTGCTTTTGATGCACACGTTTAGAACTTACAAATATGCAAAATAAAATGATGGCTGAAACACTAAGACGCACAAATTAATTTGCAGGAAGATAAAAAGTAAAACTATTGCAAGGTTTAAAAAGCTATCTTTAACCTCAGCGGCGCATATTTAGTACGGACCTGCCAACTGAGAAATTCATTTTATCTTTTGAGGAGGGCTGGAGCCTCGAAGGGTAGGTCTTCTGTTGGGAGTCGGGGCATTCAGCCCTCTCCCTCTTGGTCAAGTGAAGAAGGGGTGGCATCTGTTGGGGTACAGACTTTGACCCCTTTACCTACAGGTCAGCCTTGGAGAGGGTCAGGGTCAAAGGCAAGGGGGCAGGGCTTAGAGACAGTACTCCCCGAGCGCACCTCTAACCACCCTCATAAAAAATTAAAAAAAAGATTCGAGGCTGCCACTAATGTCCTGGTAAGTTTTTACAACCACAATGAGTGTCGGTTATGCAGATCCCCCACACAATGAGCTGGAACTCGTGCCTTTCAGCGGTTTCCATTTCACAGTGTAGACACAGTGCAATATCAGCTCTTCACCGGGACCATGTGAAGAGGGCTGATATTATTGTGCGACCCACTGTGGTGATGGAGTTGGCATGTCTTTTTGTACCCGACAGCCTGTTGGAACACCCTAAAAGTTGCAGCATTTTCCAGCAGGCCTAGTGGAAGGTCCACCAGTGGTGTGACAGCAATGGCGGAAAAAGTTAGGGACGCAATATCACAGAGAGCCATACATTCAGACAGAGAAGAAACATTTCTCCCAGCTCTCTACTCACAAGAAAAGAACAACAGAAGGTGGTGGTGATCAGCTACCGAGAAGGCTTGGGCCTGGACAGAGGGAGAGAATGGTAACTTCAGAAACATTTTTGGGGAAACTGGACGGTATTGAGAAAGCATCAATTGCGAAGGAATCAAGAATTGAACAACTCGAGAAAAGTATGACTGGGAAGGAGGCCACTGTTTTGGTCATGGACACAAGAGTACAATAGCTAGGCGTGCAGCTGAACTGTGCAGCAAAGAGATTCGGGAGCAGGCGGATTTTCAGTGTAAGATCACAAGGGCACCGCTGATGGAAAACAGCAAGATTGAAAACCTGAGGTGGCTAAGCAAACAATAACGGGATTTCCTATGGTAGCATCCAAAAACAAAATTATAAAAGAGATGCAGTCCCCGTTTGCAGATCAGCTGTCAACCATGGATCACGATGTCAAAGAAATGGTGAGGAAAGCCTATGGACTGCTATCCAGATCCTCTGTGTTCCCAGCAGCTGGTACAGTCACTGTAACCCTGTGTGACCTGGACCTTTGCAAGTCTATATTAAGAAAGGTGGTGACTCCAAAGCATAATCCACGGGTTCAGGGTGGGTACATTCTCCTTTTCCAAGGCCTCAGTGCAATGACTCAAAGGAGTAGCGAGTTACAAGTGGTGGGAAAGGAGTTGCTCACTCTGGGACTGAGCACAGCTGTAGCTGCTGTGGAAGGATAAAAGTTACATCTTCAATCAACATGAAGCACTATGCCCTTTATTGGAGAGAGTCCAATCTATCAGTGTTACAGAGACAGATACCGGAGTGTTTTCACAGGAGTGGTCATATCTAACTATCTGCATCCTCTCGAGGGCTCATGTAGACAAATAGGGAGTTTGGAAGGATTCTTCTGCGTGCAAGCTAGCGGAATTTCAGACCAACATTTATTCTGTGATCCCACTATTTCTGCTCCTCCAATTCCTACGTTTTCCAATCCACTCCCCTAAAGTAACTTCATTTCTTTCCTACCTTCCTTTCGGTTTCTTTTTTCCACACTTTTCCATGAGAGTAAAATTCGGGAGGAGTTTGCATGACAATCCAAATTTCACTGTCGCTTGCTTATGTTGCATTTCCCAGTTTTTGTTTTCGTACCCAGTTTCCTACCACACTGAATTTGGTTTAGAGGAAAATATTGGTTTGTGCCATTCCAAAAAAATATTATGTTTGTAGTTTAACGCATTGAGATATGTAGGCGAGCGGATTACATATATTACTGGAAAAAGAGGGAGGTTACAATGTTTGTCGGTGGGTAGATTATACGTTTTCTGTTAATAAAATAACATTGAAACATGAAATGTCACTTTTAGTATAATGCTGTATCGTGCAAATGTAGAGATCACGAGGAGACGGAGTGTGGCCAACTGAAATGCAGACAGTGCTTAATTTGTGAAAGAATTATTGCAGGTGCCCAAAGCTCTGCCCAGAAGCCCATGGCCTATTTAATGTCAGGCACGGAACACCAAGGCTTCGTAGCGTCGAATCCACCTCACGCACCTTTAATACATCAAACACCCCTGTCCCTTTAACTCATTTCTTTTTTCTTAATCTGCGACGACCTTCAGTCGTTCCCCTTCATTTTTCTGTGTTTGTAGGATACTCCAGCTAGCATGGGAGAGTCTAGGAGAATTTCGGTCAACAGAGCAAATCTCCATTTTGCAGTTGTGCCTCCGTTTATATGAAGTAAACTGAAATTACTTTAGATACACACTAGGCACGGATCCCCATTCTAGTCTACCACAGGGTGAAATACAGAGTACGCCATTAATAGGCTGTGCACCCGTGGTCTCCAGGTAGCAGAGCAAACTCTGAAGCAAACTCTGAACTCTTAATCCACTATGGTCACAGGCTGGTTTGGCAAATATTATGAGGAGAACCTGGTTATCAGAACGTATTGTAGGTTTTACTCTGGATATCGGGGATAGGAATGCAGGCAACAGATCTTGTTGGAATATATAAAATCCCTACACAGTATACAAAGGAGCAATATGGACCCCGGGACCTCGAGGCAGACCTCGTCCAGCTCTCACGAATTAGAACAGAGTGGTCGCTGTCTGGTTGAGAGGTCGCACTGAGCAAATCAGTTCGTTTTTGCGATCGCCTGTGGCAGCGAGCTGGGAATCCCACACTACAGATTGGTGAGAATGCCCTTGAAATGCCCGAGAGTTTGTCAGTGGCACAGCCTTCCCAGGAAACCGTAGTGACCTGTGACAACCACCACAAAAGGTTCTTTGGGGACAGAAGCCAGCGTGACCAGGGGATAAAGTTATTCGCCCATTCGAGTACGGACAACGCAAGGGGCGTACGCAGACCAAACTACGTTTAAAAAGCATATTCACCAATATTCAGATCAAACCAGCGAGCTCCAAGAAGAGTAGGCAGGAGAAGAATGACCTTTACAGTACAGAGTACGGCTGAATTGACCACCAAAGGACTTGCCCTATTTCAGCTGCGCAGAAGGCTACAGGCCTCCATTCAAGGCCAGATGGAGTGCGATGCACCCCTGAAAGATAACACGGTCCTATCAGACGCAGCTCCCGTCAAGTGACTGCAGCTAGTGGAGTAGAACAGTATCCCTAGTTCAAAGAAAACATCATTAAGATTACCAGATGGGTCCATATCGGCAAGGGATCAAAGCTCCAATTTTAGACTTTTGTTTGAAATAAAATTCACATTTTTAGGCGTTTTAGTATAAAAGGAGCAGCTGAAGTGAACCTGAGCTACAACTACCAGTACACACGAGGCTAAACCAAAACCTAGAGCTGCTGCACACTCTTCTTGATGACAGGAATTATTTGGCAACCTTTACTTTAATAGATAACGTGTTCTCCCTACAGAGGTCTTCAAACTTTTCGATTTGGGCGTAAGGACCCCTCCTGACAGACATTTCTAAAACTCATTATTGACAACCATAAACGCCCCACAGCAAATAATTTTTATGGTTGGAAAATAATATTAAACACGGTTTAGCAAGCCAAATGTTAGTGGGCGACTGTGGTTCAGTTTCAGAAGCTTAGCACACACCTAAAAAACAATTTGGCAGCATTTATTTAGATGACAACACCTTTCTGAACTAATGTGCTGGGTGTGCCTGTTTTTCTCCAGAGAGATGGCCAATCTGTTGTTGCACCTCATTAATACCACTTTAACACACAAATTAAGCAATAAGCAACAAAAAGGCAACCAGTCCCGCTTTGAAAAGGACCTTTTACTTCTCTGCAACATGTGTTGCTGCTTTTTAATAACAGTTTGAGCTAGACACAAATTATTTTTTTGTTAAACTCATCAGATTATGCGGCAGATGATGGATTATGTGACAAATCTGTATTTATGTGAAAATCCCTGCACAATAACATAATCAGTGGCCCTGGGTATAATAGCTGTAATGCACGGGTTGCAACTTTAGTGCACAGCATTCGAGGAGAACCATACTATATTTCATGGTATGCTGACGGCTTGGCTTTTACAACTGCATGGAATTGGAGGTTGCCGAACATCATTCATCATAATTAAAACATACTACTTACGGTCATTAATGATGAACTGTAAGGTCACAGTAGGATGCTTTAATTGTAGGATAGGAAGTAATCCCTTAATATTCTTTCCAACTTTTTCGAAAAAGGTTTTGATTTTTAACTAAATGAAAAGAAAAACGCTTCTATTTTAGCAAATACTGACTCCTGGTAATATGATTTTGCTGTTGTTGACTTCAGCTTTTAGGTCTTTCACCACCAGAAAGTTACATGCAAAATAATGGGCAGCTTAAATGATTTTTTTTTCTTTTTTTTAAGTTGTTACTCAGTGGGAAATGCACTATACTAGATTATGAAACCTCTATTAGTTAATGCACTGCAGAGGTCTGTGTGTAACCAGGGGGCCACATAAATAAATCGTGGTTAGTGCAGTGGAGAATAGTGACTTGAGAATTTTTAGTGTTACAAGGCACTGTCTGTGATAGAAAGCACTGTGAATATGCAAGTCATTATTTTACATTGTACCATAATATGGTGCTTCCAAAATATACATTTTAGTAATACCCAGCCCATAGTAATAAAATTGTTTTTACATAACTATCCCTTCAACATCTTCTCAGAGTTGGTAAACACTAAGTAAATACAATTATAATTAAAAACATGCACTTCACAGTTCAGTTCTTAACTTTTTACTACCACTCAAAAAGAATAACTTTTTGTCACCACAAAGCTTCCAGTGATTCAATCAACTATAGCCAGTACGTCTGCCAAGCATCCTTAACATTTGTAGATTACCCTTTATATTTGCAGATGAACTCGTAGTTCATATTCGCATTTCTTTCAGGTAAAGCAGGCACTCTGGCAAAAAAGCCTGATTAGACGTCTGCACCTCCCTCGGTTTCACTTCACAGGACTCACTGAATGACATTTCAGGTGAAGCCACTCTTTTTCCAAAACAAAGACGTTTTGGATTTGAGGCAGAAGTGAGGCTGCAGAATGTGCATCCCCCTTCCGATGACTCCACGGCCTCCCTGGGTGTTGTGACCCACAGATTGAAGACCTCTGCTCTAGAAAGAAAACCAAGCAACCTGTAAAACAGTGCTACCATGCATGCAAAAGCACAACCAAAGATGTCCCACCCACCGCCACCGGGTTGTAACTGATAATGGCCAAAAATGGAAGAAGTCGTTTTCATCTAGCTCTATAGCAGAACACTAAAACAAGCATTGGCAAAACCAATAGGCCTTGCCTAGGACCACTGGCTTTTGTTTATGTTGTACAGCATGGGCATTGCTGACTTTGGCAATGATTTGTAGTCATGCGGTATACCAGTGTGACGGCTGTGCAACAAGTATAAAAATAATAATAAAAAAGGAATATGATCCATCCAGCACTAATGCACTTAAAAAAAAAAAAAAAAAGGCATTAGCCCTGGTTGCATTAAAGAACTTTTTAAAATTAGTTTTAGCAAAGCCAGTAGCTCTTGCACTGGCAAGAACAACTGGCCTTTCAATGCTTGTTAAATTTTCTACGTCATTCACTGTGGACTAATTCTACCCTTTACTCACTATTTATCCCATTCACGTCTCCATCTTGTAAGACCGAACCCTACGGCTATCTCACCCGCCGGTATCACTCATCACAGTGCAAGTCCCTCTTTTTTTGTTTTTTATAGCACATAGACCCAAAAGTGTTCAAGCATCTCTTCACAAGAGCGCCTTAAGGAAAGATATTCTAATTGAAGTCTCTGGCTTCAAAGATGGGTATTCATCACTCGCCTACCATGACTTATTGCTACCCCCAAAACAAGTACGGTGCACCGTAGCTACGCCAGAGGTTAACAATGCTGTACAAAGACAAGTTAAAGTGGAGGTTTAATTCAGTATGAATAGATCAGGCGGAGGAATTCTGTTATCTAGTTTTTAAGCACTGTGGATAGTCTTATGTCTGTAGTAGGCATTTTAAAACAAGTAAGAATACAGCATTTATATAATGCTTATAGTCACTGTCCTGCAGCGTCCAAACACTGTATACGACTGGTCAGTGACATACAAGGTCATGTTGTGAGAACGCTCCTGTTCCCGTAAACATTGGACACCGTTTAATCTGTTCTGTGAAATTACCCAATGTCGAGTTTTTACTCAACATGGATGTGAAGACACTGGGCTCAATGCAACACCAAATGCTAAAAATTCAAATAGGTTTTCAAGGTTTCAGCATGAAACATGTAGAGTTCAATGTATATGAAATTAATTTCAGTTGAGATTTATGTGCAAGCTTGTTGATAGTTAAGTAGGTTGGATAGCTCAGCGAGATAAACTCAGACATCAAACCAGCATCAACTAGGAGGCTGCAAGTTAGAATCCTGGCAATAAACTGCAGCTGGAACATACAACTTCAGATAGTCTATATTTACAAGCTGAAAATAACTCAACTAGGTGAGCACATGGTGAGTGCCTGGGTAACCAGAAGATCAAAGGTACAAATCTCTACAGGGAAGAATCCGGCTTTTAAAAAATAAATAAAAAATTCTATATATATATATATCAAAACATAACCCAGTTTGTGGGGCACAGTTTATTTCATTGCTGTTTGTTCTGAGGTTAAAACGGGTGCCACCAAGTGTAGTAATTGAGACAGCAAATATTTAAAGGGCTACAAAGCTGTCAGTCAAAGGCAGCAAGCGCTTTTTTAGAACAATGAGTGATCCACCTCTCATTGATTAAATGTATGTGTGCATCAAATCATAACCCACTTTGTGGAGCACAGTCTTTTTTTATTGCTGTTTATTCTGGGGTTAAAATGGGTGCCAACAAGTGTTATAATTGACACAGCAAATATTACAGTACTGCAAAAGGCTGTCGGCCTATGGCCACAAGCACTTTTCGAAACAATGAATGCTCCACTTCTCTTTCTCAAATTGTCCTTGAATTAAAGCCTTCTCAGCTCATAAGCACACCCATGTGGGCACCCCTGGAAATCTGCAAAACCAGCAGTTACAGGATTTCGATTTTTATGCCTCACTTCAGCATAGCTGGCTCCATTGCATAGGTCAATCAAAAAATGAGAGAGAGACCCAAACACCAACGGGATAGGGCACCATGTCTGACAATCAGAATAAAGATCTCCCCTTGAAAATCAATAACTAAATGAATGAAAAGACCATCACAAATACTCACTTGACACACATGTCCATCAATCCTCAAATTTCACAAGAATGACTGCCACTACAATCTATAGTATACAAAACACTTATTTAGAATTTGTACACAATTTTAATAATCACTCTGTCTCATGGTAGTTTATTGCAATCACAGATTCCATGAAGATGTGTTCTTAAAGTCAAGACTATAAATATTAAAAACACCCACACTGTTGATAATACAACACAAAATAAAACACTAAATTAGAGCAAACAATTTCCCAGAGAAAAAACATAGAAACCACCCACAAATAAAATGATGTTGGTCTGTATTTTGTTACACCGAATACGCAATGTAATATTTCCTTAAACATTCATATGTATCGGGGTCCTTTAACAGATTCCAATGACCTAAGGTGTCAACGCGTTTCAGTGGCTTTTTGATTGGATGCCACCTTCCTCAGGACAAAAACAACATAACTCTTACCAAATGAAATCCAGAATCTGTTGCCCCAATATTTCCCCTTCATCTTATCATTTAAATCACATCCTCTCACAGTTCCAATTAAGCATCTTCTTCATGTGTTAAACCCTACAATAGGGGAAGAAATCCTCCTTGTCTAGGATACACATGCTTTGATTGTGCAAACTTGCAAATTTTAAAAAGGGGAAAAAATCGTTTTATATGTGCAGTCGATGATATCAAGGCTGCACAACATGGCTCCTCTTTGTAGCATCTTATACGGACGTCGTACTGCGTTCCGTTACGATAATCGTAAATAGTATTTGCTGTTATTCAGTGTTTTATTTTGTGTTGTATTATCAGGGGGGCTGGTGTTTTTAAGGTTTATAATCTTGAAGAACACATTTTTATGGAATCTGTTAAACTGTCATGAGACAGAGTGATTGTCAGAGATTCTTGTGAAATTTGGGGATTGATGGACAAGTGCGTCAAGTGAGCATATGTGATGGTCTTTTCATTCATTTAGTTATTGATTTCCAAGGTGAGATCTTTTTTTCCGGTCCATTGCATAGGTCACCATAGGAGAGACCATCACAATACTGAAAACAAGAAAAACTGTATAGAAAGCACACATTATGCACATATGCACACACAAATGGGCAGTCGTACACCACACAAAGACACACACACACATTACACAAACGGCCACAAGCATGCACTTGCAAACAGGCATACATAAACCAAAGGGACTCAAACAAGAAGAGAGCTCGTATACGAGCACACATACACTATGCAAAGGGATACAAACACACAGTGCATACACTATTACACACGCATAAGCATATACAGACACAATTATTCCAACATTAAAACAGGTACACTACACAAAGGCATAACAGAAGCTTTTGTACACATGCACGTGTTGAACATTGCAATACACTGAAAGGCCCTAGACTCAAAACTACAGGAGTATGAGTATGCACAGTAAAGAAACAAGTAAAACAAACATTTGCAATGCAATAAGTCTCACATTTGTGAGAGTTAGAGCCATTGGCGTTGTAAATGACAATGTCTGTTACCCATGTGCTTTGGTTTGGAGTGTAGTGGATGTATGCCAGGTGCCACAGCAACCCTCCAGGCCGGTAGTTGCAGGAGAGAGGACACAACAAGGCCGTCATCTTGGGAGTGTATCAGCCTCATTCCTACAGACTGGCTTTGATACCCTGGAGATGCATCCCTTTCTAGTGTGTTTACCTAAACTTTTATAGCACCAAACAAGCCACAAAGAGGCACCTTTGCGGCATTTAACCCAGAGAGTGAGGGGATCAAAAGAGTTAGGAACAATGAAAAGGGGGCAGCCATATTTTTCTCTGTGTTAAACTTTTAAAGGAATTATTCCTCTACATTGGCAATACCAGCCTAACGTTTAAAAACAATGATTGTATACAAAGAGAATAACGGAAGAGGCAGCTTAACTGAACAGGAGGCTTCAAATGCTTGCAGATTGGTGAAAAAGAGCTTCAGTGGTGGGGAAACCGACAAGATAATTCTAGAAGTGCAACATCTAATCCTTGGGTCAGTGTTTTAAACGGAAATACAGAAGGGCTGGTATAAAGCACTGCCTTGGGATAATAGTCTCATGACAGCCCTCAGCTCAGGACTGGACTCTATAGAACAGATACGTGTACTTGAATCTCCTGGGCCTGGACGGTGCCTTTTCGGTACATACATTTGTGCAATGGCTGATGGTTTTGAAGTGAGAATTATCTCTGTTGGGGCTGCTACTCAGAATTTGGAATCTTGGCCTTGCCATCTGGACCACTCAGAGTAGAACAGGAAGCCTGGGTTTGGACGACGCAGTGTTTTTTTTTTTTTTCCCACGTAGACCAGTGGTGCCCAGAGAGGCTCCTACAGGGCTGGTTCATTGGCATTTTTCAAAATGATGAAAAGGATTCAAATGTATGTTTTTCTTGGGAAACCAAGGTAGGTCCAGAACCATGTCAGAGTTTCTTGATTCCCACATAAGATAAATTATGTAGAAGTAAATTATATAGAACTTATTTACATAGTGGTTACCCTGCAAGCCTGGCATGGTTCCTGCTTTCCCAGTTCTTCAACAGACATGCGTGTTCTATAATGACATGCAATAAAGTGTTTTAATAACCTCAACGTATACCTATAATAAGTATATAGCACATAGGAAACACAACATAAAAATGAAATAAAAAAAGCTGCTGTGCAGTGCACTGCTTCCTATGTCACTTTGTGTTTCATAAATAGGCCACTCACTCTATCAGCTCGTCAGATTACTGACGTCTCTCCTCTCTGAGCGAGGAGAATGACGACAGAGGCCCAAAGACAGCATTTCCAGCCAGTAGAAAAATCCAGTGTGCAAATAAATATTTGAAGACAAAGTACTTTAGGCCCATACGAATTATGAAGTGAAAAGGTAACCGGCCCAAAGATCTATGATGAAGCCATGGCTTTGCAGGCCATGTTTCAGATGACTGTTTCAGAATGCAAAGACATTCAACTAGCAAATTAGGCCAAACTTCTGTGTACAGAAGCAAACAAAGACTGTCTGATCACAAATCACCGGCTTCAGTTTAAATGGCAAGTTAGAATTACAGAAGCGAAACAGTAACGGATATTAACAGGGAGGAGGGGGCATTATGCTGCCACCCGGCCTGGAATCATGACTCCTCCAGTTATGTTCTACACTTGTTTGTGTGTGGTTTTTCAGATACAAAGGGCCACATTCACTAAAAAAAAAACTAGTCGTCGTAAGTTTACTCCTACATTAAGGGGGAGATTTTCGATTCTGCTTTTGGAATTCTTAGATTCCATTAGTAATCCTGGGAGCCTACAACAGTCACAACTTTTCGGAAGTACTCACAATGGTAAGCAGCTACACATACATAACTGCTCAGGGAAAACAATTTCATATAAGAAAAAAATTATTACCAAGACAGTTACCTTCTACCTGTTCTAACTTTTTACCCCATTTTTCACCGGGAAAATGTTTTTCTCTGTGGAGAAGCCACATCTCCTACAACTCCACAAATGTTACGGATGTTTCCTCTCATTCTGTAACTAAGAAATGATTTACTCCAGTCTGTAACATCAAGTCTCTAGATGTTGCCAGGCTGAGAATTCATACATTTGTCAGTGTTCACAAACTCTCTATGGCATCCCCACTGTGGAATACACACTCCACACCCATGTGAGCAGATTTAATCCAACCTAATGTTACATAATACAGGTGTTATATTATGTGTGATCAAGTTGGGTTATAAGGTCAAATTAATATTCCACTTTTGTAAATCAAGCCATTTAAGTGGAACCTATGCATGCAAATGACTGTGAATCAGACAATGAGTGCTATGGAGCACATAAGCCCAACATCCTGCTTCCTGGGAAATCATCTGACAAGTGAATATCATAGTGCCCAATTAGGTGATCGTAAAAGGTTTGCATTCAAAATATACCCGCAAACCAGGATGTAGACATTGATCCAGCCAAGGGTGGCCACTGTCCACGTCACTGTCGGAGCACTTGATACTGCAGTGGTGGTGCCTTGTGTTATACCATGCTGATGCTTGATCCCCTTTCTGGTTTTGACACAGTTTGGTTGTGTGGCACAGCCGTTAATGAGAAATCACAGACCTTTTCCACCTGGCAAGCAACTCTGTGTGAATTGTAATATCAAATACAATATTCTAAGACATGGCGAGGCGCATTCAACTCAATCATTTTTAGCTTGTCTGTGCCATTACAGGCTGGTATAAACCCATGAGAATTAATTTGGTCCAGCCATTCAATGGATGTCCTGTTGGAACAGCTGGGCCAGGGAGCAATGCCATTTTCAGCTCCTCTGGCATAACAGAACTGTGACAATGGTGCAGTCCCCCTATAGGTTTTTAAGGTAAATTGGCAATCATTTTAATTTTACCTGACCACTAGGTGACTCCATAAGGCACCTTCCTTACACCACAAAGAGGTTGGTTAAACCATATACCCTCTGAAGAGGAACTTGTGCATCCCCAAATGTAACAAATATAAAGCATACAGCATTAGTGTACTTCTGGCATGTAGTCGTAGAACACACAGTGGGAATAAGCTAAGACAGTCACGTCCCTCTCAGGCAGTGACTCAGCTCTGACACCTCTTAAAGTCAAAGAAGATGTCCAGAAATAGTCAGGTCAAGTGACAGTAATATTTGTGTGTATTGAAAATGCAATGAACCCGGTGCTCGGAAACAGCTCAATATTGTGGTGATGCTGAGAGCGGATGTGTCCAAGTCTGTGAAGCATAAATAGATGTTGCGCCAGCCACAAATTTTCAGTGCCTCACAAGTCACAAACAGAAATCATGCATTACTTTAGAGAAAATATTACCTCCTGTGTTAGAAACCTAGACTGCATCATGTATACATAGTGCAGTCGTAAAGATGCATTCATCTTCATAACCCCATCACACAACTACTGCAATAACAATAATAATACAATTAGAACAATTATTTATGTAGCCTACATTAAGCACGTAGTGTCTCATCTTGATGCATGTTAGTAAGAGGAAGGGCCTCTGAAATGATGCAGTTCTGTGACTGGCATATTCTGCAGAGAGGCAGATCCTTTGCAGAGGTCATCTGGTCGCTTTTTAGTTGCTGACACTTGTGGTCATGCGTTAAACTGGTAATAAGGAGAAATCTTTGCTCAGACCCTATTAATGTGTGTTAAGTGACAAATCAGCAAAATAATGTTTCCACCGAATATGTAGTATTAAGCAGCATAATTTGTACTTTCTAGCCACATAATTCAGGCTCCTCTGCCACATACATTTGCCTGCAATTTGCTGCCTAATTCAAGTGGCCTTGGGAATAGTGATCAGAAGAGAAGACACAGATGCACAGCACATGACGCAGGCAAATACACATGTTGAAACATTTATTACCATGCAAATCAGTACAGAACGTACGTGATCAGTGATGTATGTGGCACTGTCCCACCAGCAGCGCGGTTTTATCACCTCATTCCCTGAGTAGCGTCTCCTGTTTCCAGCTGACATACAAAATCCTTAGGAATCATATGGCATCAGACACAAAACCATGACAAGACATGACTCCAGGACAAGGGAAGGACCAATAGACAGACACAAGATAAAACATATGTATTATCTTCCCACTGTATGTTTTGCACTCTTTTGCCTTCTGTATGGCGTCATCTGAAGCTGTGGTACGCCTTCTGCTGGGTTCTGAAAGTTCTCATTAACTGGGATAGTGGTGTTCTGGGCAAAGTGTGTTAGTTCAGTGAAAGCCGGTCTCTTCCATGCAGTGATAGTGTGATATATCATTCAAAGGCTCAGATGGTATCACCCTGGATGATGAAAGGTCAAGCTAGCCCCTCTGGGAATCAAACATTTAATCCTTGCTGCCACACAGATCTTTGCTGAGGACACATTAGAACTGTGGGCTACCTTAGCCCATATTCAGGCTACCTTCACTTAAATGCCGGGACCTCAAATTTCAAATATTTGTAATGTGAACAAAATGTGTGATAAAATTATGTAAAAAACCCACTTGACATACACTATTTCAGTTGTCTAGGGTCTTTCCACCGGGGCCCTGTGCGGGCCATATTATTATCACCCATCAAAGTTGTGGCAGCAACATATCTGGACTCGTCTTAGCGTCTATTTGTAGTCTTTCTTTGTTGCCTTATACAAAAAAGACTTAAGTCACAATGACACATTTGGGTTGCGTAAGTACAAGCAGTGGCTGGTCCTGATGGCCATAGTTTGTGAAACAACAATTCTCCTGTTTAAAACATCTCCTGCCAATTAATTCTTTATTGTTACAGTCCTGGATTGACTTTGAGATGTAGTCCTTGGGGTGTGTACCCATACAAACATCACACATATATTCCTATAGACATAGGGAGGCATAGTGAAGCACTGAGAACAACACCAGAGCAGGAATGAGAAAAGGGCCACTTGATAGGGTCAGAAAGATATGTTCTTGATATTGATTTTCCATGTACTTGATAACCAAGGAAGTAAGAAATAATGCATAGAGTTCACATGAAATGATGGATGGGAACTTAGTGGAGTGGTTACATGAAGCCTGGGGTTGGAAGATAGGAGAGGAGGTTAAACATGACTGGACTGTGACAGACGATGCGTGGATCATTATACACAGGAGTCCAGAGGGTGATGGGAAAGCACTCTGCGCCTGTGGGGGGGTATTCAAGATGAGGCCTTTTCAAACAGGAAGCAAGGCTATTCTAGCGCTGTTTTAGACAGTGCTTCCAGAAGTGGCATCTGCAAGGTTGCAGTAACTGTGAGGGGACTGTCAAAGCCTTGACACCAGTGAATTCTGAGAGGAGGAATTGATAGAGTTTGCTCCACTTTTGGGCCCTATGATACATATTTTTCGCTAGAGTTAGGAAATTGGCTGCCTCTACTAACTGAACTCTATTTGAAGAGGCCCAAATTACATCCGAAGGCTAGATGTTTTTTTGCTATCAAGCTTTAGACCGCAAAGTGCTTGGGTCTGGTGTCACAACTCCTTTTCGACCATTTTGGAGACAACTCCTTTCGTGATCTTCTTGCCTAGAACTAACCTATGTGCTTGGATGGTGACCCTCCAGGTGTTGTTGAGAGCATGTGCTATCGCCCTGTGTTAAGCTCTACTCAAGTCAGTTGGTTAGTGCACCCACTGCAGAAGTCTTGACAGAATGAGAATGTCACAAATTACAATACTGACAAAGCTTTCTCACCTCATCTCTGCAAGGTCGATGCAATAAATTATAGAAATTTTGTTAAGAACGGCACCTGCTTGGCAGCTCTATGAAATGAAAGAACCTGTATTACTACGTGCCATATAAGAAAAAACAAGTTATTGCCAGGATGCCCCAACATGCACCAAACAAAGAACCCTAGAGGAGAGGATGTGGCGTAAGTGCCAGAGCTGGGCAACACAGTTCGAGTCTCTGCACCAGCTCAACATCCTGCAATGTTGTGCAAATCACTTAATCTCCCCTTGCTACCAAAAATAATATGTTGTTGTGCAATGTAACCGGTGCTCATGTAAAGCGCTGTAATACCTTTGTATAATGTTTGCGCTATATAAAACTGCAAAAAAAAATAATTATGCGCTTCAATACCTTTGTGTAAAGTTTGCACTACATAAAACTGCAAACAAAAAAAACCTTGCAAAGAAACAGCAAGCTGCCCAAAAACAAGGAAGAAATAACATACTGGCATGAATGCGAGGCGGTCAGGCTAAAGACAAAATAGCGCACCACACTAAGGTACCTGGCCGATCATGCAATAATCCATGTAACAGGGTCAGTCTCCAAGGTGGTAACAAACACAAAGCATTTACCAACAACATCTAGGGATTTTTGGAAGGCAGGCCCAGGAACGAATTCAACTCATGGGCGTGAGATGGGTGTAGTTAAAGCCCACAGAATAGATCACAACACGTTTAGAAGAGCAGACCTTGCGCACTGCTATACTCGACCTAAAAAATAATTGTAAATATGATAACAAACGAGTGCACGCCACTAGGATATTTAGTTATTAACTAGAATGACAGGGCTGATAGCCCAATGCCCAGGACATATTGTTTGGGGTCAAGGACAGCAAGTTTTCATGTTTATTTAGTCCTTGGGACAAGTAGGCCCAACCCCTTGCAGCACAAACCTTATGGCTGCCAGTTTACACTGAAGGGAACTGTCGGCAGTCGAGGTAATATTTGTATCCATATGATAAAGCTGCTCAAACTTGTATTTAAGGTTCATTAATGAAAAGCCTTTATTATTGGGGTGAGCGTTTTAAATAAAAGTTGTAAGGTCACACTGCACTGCTGACAGTGGTTCCAGTAAAATAAGCGTACAGACGTTTGAAAGATTTAACAATACGAGGCTACGTATAATGCTCCCAGAATTCTCTCTGATTAGATGCAAATGTTTGCAGAAGCTTTGAAGCAAGACTGATGAATCTTTGCTTTCAAAATAGTGTTCAGAAAAAAAAATGCAAGTAAGAAAAAAATGTTTTGTTAAATTACTGTGAAATGTTATGCACTATTTCTTTGAAGAATCATTTAGCAAAATGTGATGATGCATGCTAGTAATTCAAAACAATATTGATAATGGAAAATCAGTGTAACCATTTTCATAAGATTATGGAAATCAGGAAAATAAACAAGCCCTGGCAAAGCCAACCGATCCAACATCGGTTGACAGTCTTTTGGTTTTATCAACGTGTCTTGTTTTGACATGGCTTTAGTAACACTTTATGTTTTTTAGGAGCTGCCAGGCCTTCACCATCTTAACAAATATTGGCAAAAAGCAAAATAAGTTTGTGGGTCTCAAAAAGCACACATTGCCGTAGTAGTTCAAGGCACTGAACAAAACTACTTAGTGCCAATATGCTATTTGTGGAAGAACAGAATGCTATCACTCACAGTAAAACCAGCTGATAGGGAAATAGAATTTTAATGAAAACAGAATGTCTTGGTTAACGCAAGACCTAATCAGGGGCACAATTCTTAAATAAATTCACAAAAGTACAACAAGAATTTACAGACATGAACCAGGAAATCATACTCCTAGAAAATATTTGTGAACTGTATTTTAGCACAAGCAAATATGCATGTGTAGATTTGCTCATGCGGAAATCTATTGAGCGTTTACAAGTTCGCTTTCCCTCCAACCACTTTTTTCCCCAACCCTGGAAGAGCTTCTACTTCTACCCTTGTCAGGAGTGAATGTCCAACCTTTTTCAGCGTAGGAAAAGATGAGAGAAGAGCTGGTGAAAATCCTTAAAACATACAAGTTAGTAGGTGTGCACAGGCACAAAGGTATTCCGGCCCTGGAATTATTACTTACTGCTTTCTACGGCCCCAGTATGTAGCTCTGCAGAAAGGTGGCAAAATAAGGAAATTGCTATAGTAGGGCTTGAAATTGCTAATACTCAAGCCCTACTATAGTATTAGCCCTGGCATAGAGAGGCTATTATTAGACCGTTTATATAACAAGATTGCTGTCATAATTTGTCACTGCACTACATGGCACCAAAGGGACAAGTAGATTTAAGAAGCAATCTGCCCCATGGACAAGTAGATATTTGATTAAATGCCACACTCTTGTGTGACATATAGCAAAAGGAAAGAAAGTGCTGTGGAGAGCCACAGATGAGAAAGGGGGAGTGAGAGGAGACAAAATAGTACCTCAATCAAGTCGGAGCAGCGGAAGGACACTGATTAAGCTGAATCAATCTGTACTTGGTCCCTGCACTACAAAGAGCAACAAAGAGACTTGGCCTACAGTGGCCAATTACGAGGTTGCAAAGAAGAGCAACACAGAAGATAACAAAAAGTAAGCAACAGGCAGGCTATAAACCCTTTACTGTAAACAATAGTGCCTCGCAAGCGAGATGCATGCACTAGAACATGCTTGACCCTAAAAAGGAGACAAAGGCCAACCGTGCTGTCGATAGCATCTGCAGTTCCAAGTGTTTACAACAAGGGAACACCGTTTGAGCTGGACTGTTCCCATGGGCAGCAGGGTCAAGACTTATTTTCATATGGCTTGGTCCAAACTAGAATAGCATGACAAGCAAAACAAACAATAGATGAAGGCCGAGATCTGTGACTAGGGGTGAATGATTGACATTGTTCAGAATTCCGTTCATCATCTGTTCTTTGTGCATTTGTTGCCCTAAGTGGGAAGGGTATGCCCAGACGTGGGTCCCATGCTCACTATGCCACCAGATTCAAGCTAACCTGGCTGATGAGGGGTGATACCCAGAAACCAGTCACAGGATGCTTGTTTCCGGTCCAGGGTGGACCTGTCCTGGTAATTCTCGTTGGACTGTTGCCATGGGGAGCAGGGTCAACATTGATTTGCATACAGCTGAGTACAAACTGGAATGGCGTGGCAAGCACAAGAAAATGATGGATTTAGACCCAGATTTGTGACTGGGGTGAATGTTAGACACCGTTCAGCATTCCGTCTATCATCTGTTCTTTATACAACTACTTACTGGCAGCTCCTGGTACACCAGTTGTTGCCTATGCCCCACAAAATGACTAGGAGGGCAAGGATAGGAAGAAGAAACGGGGTGATGAGAGCTGGAGTGGGTGACAATGGAACATGTAATGAAATGAGACATTACATATATGGGAATTTGGTTCTTGGCATGTCATAGGTGGTGGTCAAAATGGATTCCAGCAGGTTGGACCTGGCAGGCTTGCAGGCAGCAGATAACGCATTTGCATGTAGCCTTGCTAAACAGACAGGCACAGTGAGATTAACCACGCCACAGGCCACTGGAGTGCTGATTGCCTGGACGAGTCGACCAAAGCAAAATGAAACAAGCATTTGCAATGTAATAGGTCTCGCATTTGCTTGAATTAGAGCTACTAGCTTTGTAAATTCATAACTGGACTTTTCTTGCCACATAAATTGGTCAACCCTGCCTCATAATTTTGTCTTTTCCTACCATATAATCCCAGTGGCCCGGCATATAACTAAAGCACTTCCATTTACCTTCTAACTGAAGCAAAAAATAAAAATGCTGCCATTTAGCATCTGAATTTAACTATGTCATGCTAATTCCAATAGCATACCACTTTCACCACCCACCGTCAGGGTATCTGGCAGGCTAACACAAATCCCCCAAAAAAGGCACAAGACAGCCACAGAGGAGAAATAAACTAGAGGGTCACCCAAACATATCAAGTGTTCAAACAGTCATAGTGTAATAAGGATGTTAAGTTGGCTTGAATTATGATCATAACGTAAGGACAGATTATTAAAACATATACGATTATCGTATAAACTTTTATAAGAAATAAACTTTTGGCATTAGACTGTAATGCTCAAACACAGCCCCTGGAAGGCACCATAACAAAAATATCATTTGTAAGAGACATGGTCATGTAATCATATTGTTAGCACCTAGAGGGGATAAACCCACGAAAAACGAGCATTTGCAATGAAATGGGTCTCGCATTTGCTCAAGTTGGAGCTATTAGAGTTGAAAATTCCTAACTGGACTTTTCTTGCCACATAAATTGAAAACAGTTGGCATAATCAAGCCGATTTAAAGCGCCACAGCAGCCATGAGCATGATCGTGAAGGAAAGACAAAAGGAAAAAGAAGTTTGCTCGCAGTCAAACGTATCAGCAAACGTGCAATTATACATGCAATAGGGGCAGTCTGCAATACAGTAACAAAACCGCCCCAAAGAGGGACAAACGTAAAACATTTACCAATGTCAAAGGATTTTTGAAAGGCAAGCCACAAACAAGTGGAAGTGATGGGCTTGAGGTGGGCGTGGTTAAAAGTTCACATAGATACCAACACGTCGGAAAAGCAGGGCTTGCGCGTTGCTATGCTCAACCTAAAAACAGGAGAAAGTAATGCATGGAACCATACACTTAGCCACTAGAGGGCAATTTTAGGGCTAGCAGGTCTACTGCAATGATATTACAAACAAGGCCTTTAAAACAAAACTTCTCCCAGCTGTAAAACAAAAAGTTGTAGCCATGAGAAAGCTTAAAAGACACTAAATGGTAGGAGGAGTTATTTTGGAGTCCCCACTAACCCAGTGTGGGGACCCAGGGATGATGTAGACAGAAAGGGCGTTTTGAAGTTGGTCCAATTGTCCAAGGACCACTACCGGCTGAGTTATGAGCAAAAATGTTTTGTAAAAGTAATGCCCTGCAAAGCATTATGGGGCGAGTTTTCATCCCGCAAATATTATAATAGGTTGACTGCAATGCTCAGAACAGCCCCTAGAAGACACCACAATAAAAATAGCTTTTGGAAGAAACATGGTCATGTAATCATACCGTCAGCTGCCAGAGAGCATAACCACACAAACAATTACAATAAATAATGCAGTGCAATCATATATGTAGCCCCAAGAGGGCATAGTGCATTACATGTATTTTGGGGGGGTAGCATGCTTATAACGATGATATCACAAACAAGGCCCATAAAACATAAGCAACTCCCAGCTGTAAAAACAAAAGTTCCAGCCATGAGAGAGCTTGAACAGACACTGGATGGTGGGAGGGGTTATTATTTTGGAGTCCCCACTATTTTAGTGTGAGGTCTCAAAGATGATGTACGCAGAAAGAGCATGTTGTTGTGAACGTTTTGGTGGTGGTCCCTTTGTCCAGGACCACCACAGGTTGAGTTATGAGCAAAAATGTTTTGTAAAAGTAACGTCCTGAAAAGCATTATGGGTCGAGTTTTCCCGAGTCCAGTGAATATTGTAGTATCGGCACTCTCGCTGCGCAGGGCAAACCGCTTTCACTTTGAACATTTCTGTTTTACGTAAAGCATTCACCAACTGTAAATGTTTTAAGGGAAGAGCCACAAGAAATGACTCTGATTAGGTAACTGTGAACAATGTGACCAGAGCTCCAATAACGCCCATTAGGTTCACGCTCTCGTGCCTGTTCGCGCTGTTAGTGCCATGACCGCCATGCTATACGAAGGGGAGAGGCAAAAGAAATAGTTTGACCACGCTGAAGTATATTAGCAATCGTGCAACACTCCATGTAACAGGGGCAGTCTGCAAGGCGTGACAAAAACAGCCTCAAGGCGGGACAAATGTAAAGCACTTAACAATGACATCAAGTAATTTTTGAAAGGCAAGCCCAGGAATGAATGAAAGTGATGGGTGTGACACAGGCATGGTCAAAAGCCCACAATACTTACAACAGATCAAAGTGTTTGCTTGCTTGAAATAAAAAAGCATGTTAGCAGGTCAAACAAGCGTCTCCCCAAAGCCAGATACATGTTAATCCAATATTTTTTTTTTTCAATAGAACTTACATGACCCCAAGAAAGCGCTCCAAGATATACCTAGCAAGCCCAACTGTTTGTGGCTGCCTTGGTGGATGTTTTACACATGGCATTGTTGAGTCAGCCATTGGCAGACGACTGAGAAGTGATACAAGCATTTTCACACATAGTCTGAATGGTTCAGAGGGGACCGTGAAACTGTTTACTAGGAATACAGCCACGACGAAAGGAAACAAAACTTAAAACACAAAAGGTGACACTTGGGATAATGATAGTAAGATGTCGGATAGTCATACACTAGACTGCACCTCTGAGTTCCGGAAGTGAAGAAAGACTAGCTGGATGGGGCACTTGTAGAAGAAAACACATTAATCTCACCCATAAATATGACAAAGTTATAAAGGATTTGGTAACCTGGGTGGAGGTGATTACCAAAATAATGTCCCCCACACCTCCCCAAATAGCAGACCTGCCTGAAAGATTGAGGGCGCCCTGTGGGACAATTTAGCGGAAATAAACTTTTAGCTGAAAATTATAGGTAACTTTTAAGAGGAAAACGCCACTCAATGACTACTGTTATTTAGAATGATTGTACTGCTGAAGATTGCAGTTTAGTCTCACATATATTATAAATGAAATACAGATTGAGGAATGAACCCAAAGAACATCACAAGAGTCATCTATCACACAGAGTGGCTTAAACTGAATACATTAAGAAACAGAGCAGTTATTATTATACCCTCCAATAAGGGTGGAAACTTCAGAATTTTGGGTTGAGAAAAATATGTCAAAGAAGCACAGAGACAACTATCTAGAAGAGATTCTCATGCAAATCTAAGAATCAATACCATTAAAGAAAATCAATGTGAATGTCATGGGATGTTACAAAACTAGCATGACTCTGGACTTTTGATTCAAGAGTAATATATGTATTTAAAAGCTGATCATCCTAGAAATGCCATAATTTATTTTGAAACAAAAATCTACAAGAATAAACAAACCTCCTGCAGGGCCTATTTTGAGTACTACTGGGTCCCTACTAGAAAATACCTCCAGATATCTGGATTTATTTCTGTTTGAACATGTACCAATTTGTCTTCATACCTAAAGGATTCAAATGATTTCTTATGTAAAGTGATTAACGTCCCATGGAACTCAACCTACACAATTGTGAAGATG